>NC_060144.1:197712212-198363121 GCF_021461385.2 Schistocerca piceifrons
CGACAACGAGGTCATTAGACACGGAGCGCAAGCTCGGGTTAGGGAAGGAGTGGGAAGGAAATCGGCCGTGCCCTTTCGAAGGAACCATCCCGGCATTTGCCTGAAACGATTTAGGGAAATCACGGAAAACCTAAATCAGGATGGCTGGAGACGGGATTGAACCGTCGTCCTCCCGAATGCGAGTCCAGTGTGCTAACCACTGCGTCACCTCGCTCGGTGAAGATCATGTAAAACAGTAATAAGATACTAGTAAATAATGATCAATGGAGATTTTAAGTATTTCAGTGAAAGTGAGAATACGTACCTAAACGTACGCTACGATATTTTTACACTATGCAGTAAACACAAGCAAATGTTCTCCGGAAATATCTAAGACTGTTAATGAGATATCACTGCAGGCTCTCCAGTTTAAGTTTTCACTTTCGGTGGCTGCTGTACTGGTCTTCTCAACTACAAATATAGGTGTCTTTCTAATTCTTTCACGCTGGGTCATTTCTTATACATGTGCATTACACGTATCTCAGTTATTTTTTATTCGTTGCAACCACATCACCGTAGTTTGTCTGACATCGTAACAGCGGTAGGTCACCCTGTTGACCTGGTTTTCACGTTGTTCTGCAAGTCACTTCACTTGCTTCATCGGACGCTTCCAGTCATCAGCTGACGGTCACTCCTCTACCTAAATTTATTACATTTGTCACGTTTCCCTCGATGATCCGTTCGTGCTTTCCGAAATTCTGAGTTTGGCACCTTGCGAATTGCTGCATCACTAGTCGTTAGAAATTAGACACATACGTACGTCAGCAGTGAGAGGGGGATGCTCTGTAATAACGTTTTTTTACGCTTTCGGAATAAGATACGGGTTCGTTCAGAAAACGTAAACTGTTAATAAGCACATACCCGATTATCCGGTAAATGGGGACCTGAGACACCACGGATAACTCAGTAACTGAGAAATACAGATAATCCAGACACCACGGATAACTCAGTAACTGAGAAATACGGATAATCCAAAATAGGCATGTTTTTGCCGGAAACTACTAGTTACTGTATTTACAAACCATGCTACCTACATATCACACATGAAAGCTCACTGCATCACTTAACTGTTATTCGTAGCAAACTTGGCAATGTATTTACAAAATTACACTTAAAACATGTATTTAGGATCACTTGCCTTCAGTTCATTTCCTATAAACCGTCGTCCACTTGTTTTCCACTTCTGTTTCATCATTTGCTTTTCTCATGGAAATTCGATAGGTGGATATTGTGAAACAAATTTTGTCCTGAGTGAATGCTATGGTCACAGATGGACACATTTTCACTGCCTCGGAGTATGGGACAATGAGATCCTCGATAGCTTCGTCTTCGATGGCTTCCTCTACCGAGCACAGTTTGTTTACTGTATCCATATCGGTCAGACAAGCAGGAGTATCATATTCCCCGCTGCAGTAATCTTTGTACTGTTTATAGCAGTCTGCTACAGGATTCGACTTTTAATTTTTTGAAAAATCGCTCAATTGTGCAGACATAATAATAAAACCAGGTAATTCGCTTTCTGCACGTGCATATGAAATAGTGCTTCTTTAGGTGTTCCCTTACCACGAACTACGCTTCTTCGAATGACTGACTGCAAACCGTACGGAAGATTAACTGTTCTGTGCGTCTTCTACAAATCTCTACGTGGTTTTGTTAGGTTAATGTCTTGTTTCCAGCGAGATTAAAATTGCAAATTATATTTCAGTGGAACCATTATGGTTTCTTAATAGGTGCTAACATTATTTTCAACCACTAAATGGAATTAGCAAATTCAATACTGCTTGTTTGTGGATGAAATCAGTTACTAAATAAAAGAATCGTCTTGTGAAGTGCAGTCATATTATCCGTAATATGTTGGTTTTAGCGCTGATCTAACTTGACTGAAACGTGGCGAGCTGCCAGAATGTTGTCAGGCAGACAAAAAACGTAACAGAACTTGTAGTCTCGTACTACCAACAACGGCAATAGGAAGACTGGACGCTAATAACTCTATACGTTCCGCTTCCAAACAACAAAAGAATCCCAGATTGCACGTGGCAGTTGCAGCTTTGCGTAGATGAGATTGTTTACTCGCTATCTTCTCTATAGTTTTTTGCATGACTGCTTTAAGTATAGAGTCTGTTGAATAAGTGACTTTGATCTGAAGTGGAGCGTATCGGTCTTGAGCAAATATTCTCATCTACCTAGATGAATGGTTGTGTTATTGTTAAATCCTACACATACTGATGAGGAAATAACTGGTCGGTAAAAGTGAGTGGTCGTGTTCCTTGTACGAGGGTTATTCGGAAAGTAAGGAACGATCGGTCGCGAAAATCCGATGAAGTTTTGCACAGGTGTGTTGGGCAGTGTCTCTAGTATGCCCGTCGATCGTGTTACGTCGTTCTGTTTAGTTCTGAGCACACAGGGCGCACGTAAAGATACCTAAAACAATAGTGTCTCCCGCCAAGTACGAGGGCCTGGTGACAAATTTCGCCTGAAGCTATGCAGCTAACATTGCATAAATGTCGTGCGGTTTCGTCTTCAAGGCAACTCTCAGTCGCTTTCTGCAGGGGCAATGAAGATGCTCCTGCATCGTTTTCAATTGGAAATGTTTGATTACCCACAATACAGCCCGTAATTGTCTCGCTCTGAGTTTCATCTCTGCTCACATGAACCGTTGGCCATGAAGACAACATTTTGGCACAGACAACGAACTGTAGGCCAGCGTAGAGAGTTGGCGGAAAAGCACTGGCGGCTGCCTTCTATAACGAGGGTATTAGATAGTTGGTACAACGCTACAACAAACGTCTAGGTCGGATCGGCAACTATGGAGATAAGTAGCTGGAAGTTGTAGCTAACTGTTGCAAATAAAACAGTTTTGATTTTCACTGTGGTTTCCATTTCGCGACCTATCGTTCCTTACCTTCCGAATAGCCCTCGTATTTTGATATGTTTATAGAAGTGCAGTTGCTGCTATGACAGTCTTCTACAGTCTATTTACATAATTTGTACAGTCTAACTTAATGGCTCTTAATTACATCTGTAACGAAATATGCAATATCGTTAATAATAATGACGTAATAATAATAAACCTGATGATAAGCCCAGAGCACGGCTCGTTGCTGATTGGTTGTCAAAATTTGTCTCGTTTCGGCGTCCACTACCTTGTTCTCACCTCAACATGTTTTCTGTCCCCCCTGTGCGTGCACAGCAATTTTCTGCATCTGTCTAACCAGCGATGCTGCTTACGATAAAGTTATGGTTGTCATTTTTTCTGCTCAAAATTATAATTTTTTTTACTTGGTGAAAAGTAATATGTTTCACAACGTTGACGTAGTTGTCTTGTGTTTCCGAAAACTGCAGCATATTAGGACCTCATTGGAAAAGAAACAAACTCGTGGAAAGCTTTAGTGAGAGCGATACTGGTTTTAGATAAGGGTCAGTACTATCACTTCACCGACCCAAGCCGTCTAATGATTAGCTTCTGCAGGTTAAAAAAAACTAGCGGATTACAACACAATAGACTAAATGAGATGCTATGCAGTTGCCAAAACTTATATTTTTGGTCAGTAACGTACGAAAATGTTGGAACTATGCCCTCTGGAATTCTCAGTTGTTTGTAAATGTGTTTGAATAAAGGAAAAAAACACTGTTGGGTCTCGTGTTGTTGAAATCTTGCGATGGGTTTCTTACTATCGAACCAGTTCGCTTTAAAAGTTCGGCTCTATTCGTATGGAGAGCATTCAAGAAGGAAATATAAAAATGTTAAAGATACAGAAAAATATCTGGGAAATACACTGCCGAGATGATCGCCCAGTCATCCAGCTAAACCTGGACAACAAATTCTACATAAACATACCGACTTTATGCAGAAGGCTATTGTGTTCAATGTTCCATTCAGCGATGACTTTATATTGCAAGTTCTAAGCACGCAAAAACTGGAACGAGAAGTTGAATTAACATATTGTCAAAGGGAAGCGTGTAACCTTATAAATGTTCATATAGTAATCAATTATGTCAAGATCTCCTAATTTCCATAAACATTTACATTACCAGTTTTAGCATGTCATTGCCATCATCAGACGTGATAATTAATCCATAAACAGTTCCATCACGAAATAACCTCAGTTTTGCATACAGAACATCCTGCAAATGCTATAAAATATGTGTACAGATCATTTTGAAAACGGTAGAAAAAATGTCAATAAAATTTTATTAACATATTTTTATACCATTTTCAAGATGTTCTGTGTGCATATAACTAAAGTTTGCATATCATAACGAAAGTGTTTGTGGATTAATTATCACTTCCGAAGATGGCTGAAGCTAGAAATGTGACTGTTTGCAGTAATTGGGCGATCTTGACATAATAAATTATTATTAGAGCGAGCAGGTTCAGTAACTCGAAGTACACTTTTGTGAAAGGGAAATTACTAGTATCATGATTGTGCTTTGTAGTTCAAAACCAGAAAAAATGAAACGTTTAGAACGGGAAAACAGTTTCTTATACACACAGTTTTATGGTACGTCACGTGTTTTTCGTATTATACTTGTAAGTACCCACAACGATTTACTTCCTGGTGGTCTGTATATTGAAGGATGCCAGGAACGATGATACGAGGTAAAAAAAGTGTGGTAAACATGGGCTCTGAAATGCATACCTTATGAGCTATAAGCCCGTCTTCAGTAGAAGAGAAGTGTTTCATTGTAGCGGAGATGAACAAGTGCTCATAGCTCTTACGGTATGCATCTTAGAGCTCACGCATACAGCACTTTTTTTGGGCCGTACTACTGTCTTTCAAAACGTAGAAATCAAAGAGCTTGCACATGAACATATTTGTTTCACAGTATCGAAGATGATGAAGTGTTCGTAGCTCTTAAGGTACGCATTTTAGAGCCAATGTTCAGTTGACTATTTCTGCTTCGGATCATCGTTGCTGTGATATCCCTGAATACTGAACATTCCTCTTGGGACACCCGGCATATGTACGAGTGGTGAGACGGTGTAAAACGTTACAGGGCCAAAAGATACATAATATATGAGGGCAATCCCAAAAGTAAGGTCTCATTTTTTTATAAGTACATAGACCAGTTTATTTGTACGATGGTTTATATCAGTTTACAGCTTGAACAATTAGCTATTTTTCGACTTAATTACCATTTCTGTCGATGCATGTTTGTAGACGCTGTGGCAGTTTCTGTATGCCCATGTCATATCAGCTCGCCGCCACGCTGTTGAGAAAGTTATGAACCTCTTCTTTCACCTCGTCGTCGGAGCTGAATCGCTTTCCGGCCAAATGTTCTGTTAACCTAGGTCACTGGGTGCCAAGTCAAGACTATAGGGTGGGTGATTATGTTCCACTGAAACTGTTGCAGAAGTGCAACGGTTTGCCGAGCGATGTGTGGGTGAGCGTTGTCATAGAGAATGTGTACGCCCTTGCTCGACATTCCTCTTCTCCGGTTCTGAATTGCCCATTTGGGGTTTTTCAGAGTGTCACAGTACCTGTCAGCGTTAATTGTGATCCCAGCGATTCAGCTCCGACGACGAGGTGAAAGAATAGGTTCATAACTTCTAAAACAGCATGGTAGCGAGCTCGTATGACATGGGCATACAAAAACTGCCACAGCGTCTACGAATATGCATCGACAAAAATGGTGATTATGTCGAAAAATAGCTAATGTTCAAGCTGTAAACTGATATAAACCATCGTAAAAATAAACTGGTCTATGTACTTATAAAAAAAAATAGGAGACCTTACTTTTGGGATTACCCTCGTAATAATAACAGTTGTGGCGATTACTTTTGAAATAATAAGCAGTTTACTTACTGTTTTTCCTTTGACACGTCTTCGTTTGAAAAAAAAAATAGGAGACCTTACTTTTGGGATTACCCTCGTAGTTAAACAGAGGTGAGGGTACTACATTTTACGACTATCAGTGACGCCGTTATAGTACTGAAGTACGTGAACGCTTGCATTGTCACTGAATCCCCCTTCCCAATACATTTGGCGAACGTGAGTTGAATGCTGTTGGCGGACTGTAAGAAATCCCCAGATCTTGCTCCGTAGCTTCAAACGGTGCCTAACGTCACATTATTTGGCACGAGTTCTGGCTGTGTTGTTTTCCTAAGACTGGGCTGTATTCAGCTCTCCTTATCACTAGGATTTCGGGAAATATGCGGGTAATTTAGACTCATTGGCCAAGCCCACTCAGTTTTTGTCTCGATACACAGTCTTCACATTTTACTCAGATTTTCATATACCATATGATATGTAACTGCAGTCACTTATGAAATGTTACGTTATTTTCATTAACTAGTTTTCGAGCCATTCCAGACTCATTTTCAGGTACAGCGTAAGAAGTTTGTATAATAACACATGGAGTATGATGATGCTTACTGGAGATTCTTGATGTGGTAGTTTGTACGGTACTAGTGTTACATTACTCACTGCAGTTCACTACGCACCACAACTGAATCTTACTGTTAGTGAATGTTCCGTACAGCGCTTGACGCATGGTAGCCAGTTTCTGATACACAATGTCTTTCAAAATAAAATAAGCCAGTGTTCAGATACAGTGCATTGTGATTTACTCTGGTATTCGAGGCATTGGTAATCGAATTTGTCACTGGGATTCTACCAGTACCGTCCATATTGCCACGCGAAGCAATCTCCAGTGCCCAACATTATGCTCTGAGAATTGTTGTTTTTAGCACGTTTCAGTGAAGATGATTATGAAATGGCTCGAAAGCTAGGTGATAAACTAAAATATTGCATTAGCGACCGGTCGCAGATATCTGTAGGTATAAATCTTATAATATTCGCTCAAGACGGTGAATAGCATCCGTAACGGATAAGAGTAATTGCGGATGCAAGTGTTCTTTCTACACGAAAGCTATAATGTGTTGCTACCTCGTCCTTTCCCAAATGAGATGGTGCTCCGTTTCTAACATCGGAAGTATATGACCCTGAATGCTTAGAACCGCACTAGTAAAATGTGCTTAGAATATAAATCGCTCTTCCCAAAAACAATTGTGTGCGCCATTCGTATATAAAACTGCCCTTCTTACCATGAGCGCTATTTGAATAATCAGTGATAACTCATTCAGCGTCTAAGATAGAAACTTTGGTAGGGCGAAGAAACAAAATGTATTGCTGTAATAGGACCAAGATCACTCTTATTTCAATGTCGTTACTTGCAATGTGTATACTTCTTCGAGTAATATAAGCTCTACAAGTGAAGGATCGCTGATTTTGTAGGACTCCAACTTGGAAAACTACAGTTGAAATTACACGACCATAACTTCATCATTAGACTTCACGTTTTGCTATACGGTCAACATTCTGCACCGAAGTACAAGCCAGTATTAATATGCTTAGCAAATGGCAGGTCATGACCTCAACATACCAATATCATAGTCTGAAAATGTAATTTGTGTAACATTTGATATTGGACTGCTTGGATGCTGAAGTGACGTTGAATGTGAAAAAAGTGGCTTTAGTCAGGAGTACATGTTCTGTTCCACTTCGCTTTGACCGTTTCGTTGAAATCCCACATCTGCAGTTTGAAGAGTGAATAGCTGTGCAACACTATTGAATCAGTAGAAAAAGTTTGTTGTTCATATGGTGTAAATATTTTAATCAGAGGGAAACATAGGAATAAGTTAAGACATTGAAATATGTGTGTTTTTAGTTCTATTATGTCAATTTTTTGTTTGTTCGCTTTACCAACGCTCCTCTCTTAGACTTAGAATGGCACGTTATTCAAATGTCTTTCGCGATAAGACACGCGGATATGCACGCACTTCCCTTGTGAGAAGAATAAGGTCACTGGCAAGAAATCGATTTGGGATATGAAGTGCCATTTTATTCACACGGAGTTCAGCTCGGAAATAGCTCCCAGAGAAGTAATTTTGTGTTTCATTTTCACATCACGCAGCACATTGTATTCTTCTACACGCGCTGGAAGTCGCTGTTGAAGAAAACTCACGAGTAGTTTGCCGTGTGAGGTTCCGCGACTGACACAGTTATTATTTCCGCGGAAATAATTAGAGATGTAAAATTTAAAATGTAGTTATTCATTCTGGGACACGACAGTAGCTACGATGAACGTTCTACTAGAGCAAATAGATGAAACCATCAACGGAAACTCCAGGTTGGAATATCAACAATATTTGGAAAAGGATAGATTGCTACTCATAGTAAATAGAATCCACTGAGCTGCAGACAGGCACATCGAAAAGACTGTTACACATTATAGCTTTCGGACAAAGCCTTCTTCAGCACAGTAGACACACGCCCACACATTCACACAAGCAAGTACGCCTCATGCACACATGACCGCTACCACCGACAGCTCCGACCGGCTTTGGCCGAAAGCTGTAACGTGTAACAATCTTATGGTTGTGCTTGTCTGCAACTCAACGGGCCATCTTTACTTTGAGTAGCAATCTATCGTTTTCCTAATATTGTAGATGATACAAAAACATCTTTTTGACGGGAGCGACTCGGTACTAACATATATCACCGGACGGACATTAACCAATCCCCCAGCAGTTAACATCTTGCGAAATCTGGTTTAAGATGTCTTCTATTTAGGGAGTACCTTTTTCCCTAACGTAAACTGCCAGATTTGCCGCCAAGATCGCAACGAAAACGTGAGAAACGCTGTGACGTAAGATAGTGTGTAATGACAACTTCACTAATGCCTCTATTGCTAGCTCTTTAAAAACTGATAACAAAAGTAATCCGGATGCCAGCGAAACTTGTCTTCGCCAGCAGTCATTGTTCTTCCACATGCAACTGCAGAGTCCAAGCACCGCGATGGCACTGAAAACGTATAGGAAGAGCATCATCAAGCTGCAGCCTGAATGGCGAGGTCCCACTTGCGTCTTTAACAGAACACCTCGCGAAATTTCATACTGCATGAAACACTTCACACTTTCGTAAGTAGGCTGTTTAGGTTTTTATGTTGGTAACGCCACGTAGTGCTCTGTATGAATATCACTGACTGTGAGGTTTATCAGCACAATAATTTATAGTTTTCCAAAGGGGACGTTTCACTATGACTAGCTGAAGGTTTTGTACCACTGCTGTCGGAAGTGATGAGTACGTAGATGGAACACTACTGCTTCGTTACTAGTGTGATGTCGTGGCAAAAGAATGCACTCGAACTACTTTTATACCTTGAAAAATGTACCAGTTATATACGTATTTGTATTTGTTAGTAGACACTTCACAGGTTGGACACGACGATAATCTTGCTGAAACACGCTGTGTTGAGCCGAGACACAGATGCACCGTGGATAGACATAGTGGAAGGTGAAGGTTCAGGTGTCTCGCTATTGCAGCTCCAAGTGAGTAGGTGTTGTGGATAATCATGATGGCCTTCAGGTAGATACACGGAACATCTGCTGTAGTCTTCACAGTCGTGACTTCATGATATGATAGCCGTCTTGAAAAACGCACAGTCCTGGTCTTGCCTTGACGCTGGCGGTCTCAATGTGGGAACACACCAACACAAACTGACACAGTCCGTTGTGAGCTCGTTACACACCGTTGTCGGTGCCGGCTTTCTCGGAGGTCGGATTTGAGACGCGCGCGCAGAAGAAGGAAGTTGCGGTGCGCTGGAGTGTCACGGACGACCCCTGCTGCAGTGTATCGGGTAGCAGCAGGTAGGACGGCCCCCCTCGGAGTAGCGGGCCACCCGCGGCCTCCGGACGGCCCAAGCAGACTGAGCGCCGCCTCCAGAGCCGCCGACGCCGGCCTCTTCTTTCCGCCGCTATAACACCATAACTCAGTCGCTCCGGAGAGGCTAACAAGGTTACCACCTTGCGCGCCTCGCGCCCGCTCGCCCGCCCGGCCAAATTAAATAATTTAATACGGAGAGCGGAGAGAGAGAGAGACACAGAGGGGCAGGGAGAGGCGCGGAGAACGCCGCCGCCGCCGCCACTGCCGCCTCCTCCGCCCCCGCCGAACTTTATTGTGAATAATCTAGTTTGGTGGCCGGCTGGCTCAAGGAGCGACGCCTAACGGCCTCGCCGCCCCCGCAGATCCTCCGCAGCCGCCCACGCAGATGGAACGCGCGCCGCCTCCAGAGTATCTGAAGAGGCCTGCGCTGCTTCCGCCTTCTAGTTCTCCCGTCTGCGCCAAAAATTCATTATGCTACTCCAACTGTTCGAAGATTCTCGTTAGAGTTATCTGGTCCTTCATTCGAAACAACGGATGCGACACCTGTAGAGGATCTATGATTGGTCCGAGGATTGGAAGTTGACTTTGAATGTAAATAAATTCCGTAACAAAATTCCAAACGAATGGAGAACTACATCCACGTTCAAAAGGAAAACAGAACACATAAGAACTACTAGAAATAGGACGTTCGTACTCATGGAACATTTTCAAATGGCCCTGAGCACTATGGGACTTAGGTTTATTGGGAGAATTTTAGGTTCAAAATAAATGGTTCAAATAGCTCTAAGCACTATTGGACTTAACATCTGAGGTCACCAGTCCCCTATAACTTAGAACTACTTGAACCTAACTAACCTAAGGACATCACACACACCCATACCCGAGGCAGGATTCGAACCTGCGACCGTAGCGGTTGCGCGGTTCCAGACTGTAGCGCCTAGAACCGCTCGGCCACTCCGGCCGGCGAACATGTACAAATGGCTCTAAGCACTATGCGACTTAACATCTGAGGTCATCAGTCTTTTATACTTAGAACTACTTAAACCTAACTAACCTAAGGACATCACACACATCCATGCTCGAGGCAGGGTTCAAACCTGCGACCGTAGCAGCAGCAGCAGCAGCTCGGTTCCGGACTGAAGCGCCTACTATAATATAGTAATACATCGTCACATTGGAATAACTTATCTGGGGCCGAGGCTGTTTCCGAGATAAGTTATTGCTACATGACAATGTATTACTATATTATAGTTTTTGACGTTGTCGATTATGGACAAATAGTAGTTCGTTTTATTCTGAAGAAGGTTGGGTTATTCCTACTGACATCTAGGTAAATCTAGGTAAACATTGCAACTGAGGCTGTTGTGAATTTAAAATTAATATTTATACAGTTGCTGACAGGGTCGCGAAATATTGAAAATATTAAACCTAAGTAACCTAAGAACATCACACACATACATGTCCGAGACAAGATTCGAACCTGCGACCGTAGCAGCCGCGTGTTTCCGGGTCTAAGGCGATCGCGTACTATTTTCGTCCGCAATGACAACGGCTGTGAGGAACTGGTACGTGTGCAAGTCTATGGACGCGCCCTTGGGTTTGTGAACACTATGTAGAAAAGGATACCTGACAGATACACCACGCCCCAACGAACAACAGGATTGCCACTTGAAACAGTTCCTGCCGAAAAAGCAGGTGAGCGCTCATTGTCTCCACCGTGTGCCTTCCATGAAGTTGGAGATCGGAAGAGACCTGACCTTCAAACTTATTTTACATCCAAACGATACATTTTCGGACGTGCGTTTCTTACCACGAGTTTACTTACCAAACCCTAGACGCCTGTAACAGGAATTGTGAAACATTCTGTATAGTAGCGCCGATAGTGTTTACAATATACAGGGTGTTACAAAATGATACCGACATATTTCAAGGGATTGTAGAGGGTGTCTTGAGGAACAAACTGAGGATAGGAACCAGTGTCTGGAAACATCATCCAACGACCCTACAGAACGCGGGAGTTACAGGCGCCGGCGCCTGCTGCTAGGCCACCCGTTCGCCAGAAAATGTGACTTTTTACTCTGATGGACCTTTGACGGAACCTCTGCCAACGTTATTTGTTATTCAGTGATCACGACTGAATGAGGCAATCGCTAGTGAGGAAGATGCAGCTAGCTGCTGCATAAACAGGCCTTGTCTCCTATGAAAGCGATGCTCACACCGAAACCTGCAGATGTGACACTGACTAGTATCTATAGCTTCCGTGGGGAAGTTTTGAGAACTGCATCAAGGGTCCTGGTTTCTTACTCCAGTGAAAACTGTTTTTACGTTACTGTGCCTGAAAGTCTCATATGGGACTGATAATACTCCTGCACGCGTGATGCAATTGTTTCTTTATTCTACTGTTCCGATTGTTTATGTTTATTCTGTGAATCTACAGATGCACTAGCTGTTTCATCACGAGTGGTGTTGTGTCGCACATTGTCGGACAGAGTACCAGACCTCCCTACACAGATGTACACTCTAGGTTTGCTACTTTCAGCTAGCGAAGCGAAAGCAGACTGGCCAGAGAACGTTGCTACGAAGTCCGAAAACTCCTTTTACACGGCAGGAAAATGTTTTCCCATATAACAGTTTCATGCCTACAGTTTCAAAAAAAATTGCCTTCAGTAGGGTTTCAACCCGTGACATTTGGTAGGACGACCTCACGCTGTAACAACTCACCCACGCGAGATCTTCAAAGCGAACGCTCACACATGCTCCTTCCCTGTGCTCCTTGGTTCTGGTGTCACTTCCAGTTACCGTTTACGCATGTTCTACTGGACGACAGCACATAGCATGAATTATATCCATGTTTTCGTTGATACTCTGTCGACATACAACGTTTGATACCGATCTGAGTGTCTGACATCTGGAGGGCTTGGGTGTCAATTGC
Source organism: Schistocerca piceifrons (assembly GCF_021461385.2). Lineage (NCBI taxonomy): Eukaryota > Metazoa > Arthropoda > Insecta > Orthoptera > Acrididae > Schistocerca > Schistocerca piceifrons. Next base: position 197,724,852 of record NC_060144.1, read on the forward strand.
ATCGCTGGATGAGTGTTTCGGACACGGGTTTCCATCCGCAGTTTATTTTTCTCCTGCAGGTTATTTCTTAGAGGGTTCCAGGTGATAAATAAACGTCGGCCGGACACCCATGTCCGAAACAGTTGGTTGGTTGGTTGGGGAAGGAGACCAGACAGCGTGGTCATCGGTCTCATCGATTTAGGGAAGGATGTGGAAGGAAGGCGGCCGTGCCCTTTCAGAGGAACCATCCCGGCATTTGCCTGGAGTGATTTAGGGAAATCACCCGAAACAGTCATCCACCTTGAAAACAGATAATCACATTCATAGAAGACAAGCTCCATCTTGTCCACTAGCTGGGATCACTAAGGAACAAACGACATTGCGATTCGTTCCGCCTACGGCTTATCAGCATACAAAGTCACATTTGCTGTCAAATGGGTGGCCTATCGGCAGTACCGGCGTCTACAACTTGTGCGCTCTGTAGCGTCGTTGGATGACGTTTCGGGGTGTTAGTTTCTGTCCTCAATTTCTTCCGAGAGACAACCTCTACCGGGTGCCACAGAAAAACGGGAACGTTTCCACACTCCAATAAAACTACAAGTGATGAAGGAAAGAAATTGCATTCATAGTAATTGAAACCTTACAACTTTGCCATTTACGAAACATTGATGGCATTTATCACATTTTTTTTAAAAAAATACGTCCTTTAGATGGCGTCCTCCTGTACGAATACATTCGTGAAATCTGCTGTTGAGATTCATCGACGGCTGCAACATCTCAGTAGGGGTACTATGAATTGCAGCCCGAATTCTCTGTTTTAACTTAACCCCAGGGTTTTTGGTCGAGTCGTGTAGTCTTTGCTCTTGAGGGAGCCCCACAAGAAGAAAATCACAAACGGATAAGTCTGGCGATGTAGGGGGCCAGGGAATGTTATCGAATCGTGAGGTCACACGTTTACCAAACAATTCTCGCGCTGTGCGGTGAGTGGTGTCGCTCCGTTCTGTTGAAACCAGGCTGCTTGAACGTTCGTTAAGTTCTTCGATGCAGGTGTAATGAAACATCTCCACATAACGATCGGCATTACAGTTATTGTGTTTTCCTGTTCATTTGCGAAAAAATGTGGTCCGATAATCCAATGTGATGAAACACCACACCGTACTGTAACTTTACTAGCGTGTAGAGGGCGCCCATGAACGTCATTAGGATTTGTGTTTGCCCAGTAACGGTAGTTCTGTTTATTCACATAACCTATGAGATGAAAATGTGCCTCATCTGACATCCACAACGTGTTTAGAAATTCATCTTCATTGTTTATTTTTGTCGTCATTTGTTGACAGAGTCCTAATCGTAACAGGTAATCGTTGCCCTTCAATTGTTGCACAGTCTGTAGTTTGTAGGGATGAAATTTTAAATCAAGATTATGAATTCTGCGAACACTCTCCCTGGACATTCCAACCACTGCTGCTTGCTCACAAATTGAAGGACGTCATGATGCCGTTCCGTCGAAACACGCGATAAAATGTTGGATTACTAACTTTGAAGAGACTGGATCTGTCCTCAAGAAGGAACGAAAAGGACGACAAGAAGTGTGCGTTCTCCAGCGAACATTGATGTCGTAGGCGAATCTCTCTTACGGATGGATACCAGCGCCCATGCGCCGTTTCATACACTCCAGACTTTGTGACTGTGTACTTAATCTTGGCGGCCTTAATCTCGCAAGCAAACTGCCGCTGTCTGTGGTAAAGTTTTAAGAAGTCCTTAGGGGGCACTAGACGCCGCTTGCAGCTGTGTCTGAAGTACGTTCAAGCTGGTCTACACGTCAGAAGAAAGGAGCTGGATGTAAAACTACATCAGCGAACTACAATGACGTAAGCATCTTAACACGGGGGAAGCACTATCTATCGCATCTAATATAACCTTACGTAACCCTACTTCTTACCCGATGCTTAAAAATTTACAAAAAAATTATGAAATAAGAACGTTTATAGATGTCGCTGTCCTCTTAAGCACAGTTCTTGAAATCCAGAAGTTAGAATAAACGTATCCAAAGCGTATCTTGAACACGATTTTTATATTATCTATTCATTACTGGACGCCTTCGTTGCCCAGATTCTAAACATTCTTTACCCAACTTCTCATCTTCTCTCTGTCAGACAGCTGTTCTTTGAAAAGTACAGAGAAGAAGAAAAGTTGTTGTCGATAAGGTACTGGTATTCTGTTCTGTCTAAGATAAGACAAGACATCTCGTTTAAATCGTATCTAGCCAAAGTCTTCTCTAAACTTTCGGAATCATTAGTCGATGACTTCATGTCTACTTCGCAGAATTTTTAAAACGTGATTTGTTGTCGGTTTGTAAAGGCAACCTTAAAATTTATACCTTCGTTTCCTGATTGATTCCATCAGTCATCTATTTTGGTAAAAATAGCTATTTTCTCGCGATTGCTGAATGAAAATAAGTTTTGGCTATTTTTTGGTCACTTCAGTGTATTCACTCAGTTTTTTCATGTAAGGCCACTAGCGAAATAGTAACGAGCATAGGAGTTTTACTTTTGTTTGAAAATGACTCCATATAGGTCGCTCATTACGACGTTAGCACCGTCTTAGTCATGCGTTTCATTGCAAATAACGCTGGACTTTGTTTTACGAGTTTTGATCTGATTATGGCTGTAGCTGACACGTCGTAATAAATGAAATTATAATAAGCGATCGAGACGATTTCATTCGCAGAAATCCGCAATGATGGCTGACTCATTTATGGGATTTCTTTTCCGGATTAATAAAATACTGTTTCATTCACAGTATCTCACCTGACATCAGTAGAATAGGAAATCACCGAGTGCTCAACACTGAATTGAGATAACTGTTCTGAGTAACAATACAAGATCTAGTTAACTGATCTACATCTACAGCTGCATGACTACTCTGCAATTCATACATAAGTGCATGGCAGTGTGTTCTTCGAACTACCTTCAACTGTTTCTCTACCGTTCCTCTCCCTAACAGCGCGTGAGAAAAATGAACACTTACATCTTTCTGTACGAGCTGTTATTTCTCTTATTTTATCATGATGATCGCATTTTCCTGTGAAGGCTGGCAACTGAGGAGAAAGTTAGTGATCGAACTTTCGTAAAAATATCTCACCGTAACGAAAAACGCCTTTGTTTTAATGATTGCCATCCCAGATCGCTTATCATATCTGTGACATCCTCTCCCATATTTCGCGATAATACAGAACACAGTCGACTTCCTTCCCTAATTCGATGGTACTGATGACCTCTCTGTTTGGACCGCTCCCCGAAATCAACCAATCAGATGAGATGTGTTACGTGTTTATAAAGCTATGGCTCCAAGAGCAAGAAATTTTATAAACCGCAGAAAGTTTGTCCGTGGATTTCTAATACACCCTGTATGCAATAGTTCTGCTTAATAATAATGATAAGACAGCGAAACTTACATTATCCGATGAAAAGTATCCGGACACCATAGAATGCACACCAATGTGGAGTGTGTTCCACTCTTTCCTTCGCCTTTCTGGCGGCTTCAACTCTGCTAAGAACACTAACAGTGCCGTGTCTGAATGTCTGTGGAGGAGTGGTAGGCCCTTCTTCCTGAAGAGCTGAAACTAGAGAAGGTATTGATGTTGGACGCTAGGGTCTGGAGCGAAGTCATAACTCATCTCAAAGGTGCTCTGTTTGGTTCACGTCAAGACTCTGGACAGGCCAGCCCATTTCTGGAATTTTATTGTCCACAAACCATTGTCTCACAGTCGCTGTTTTCCTGCAGGGTATATTGTCATGTTGATGCAATCAATCACCGTTTCCGAAGTATTCCTCTCCTGTACGCAATATGCAAGGCTCTGAAATGTCGTCATATCCTTCCGCATTTTGTGTTTATTAAGGGCAACAAGGAGAACCCTAACGACGAAAAACACCCCCGTACTGTAACACCACATGCCCCGTACTTCACAGTTGGCACTACACAGGACGGCTGGTAACGTTCTCCACGCATTTACCAAACCCAGACACTCTCATCGGTATGGCACAGGGTAGAGCGTGATTCATGACTCCATATCACCAGTTTACATTCATCCACTGTCCAGTGGTGTCGTTTTTTGTCGCCTAAGCGTCACTTAGCACTGACTACAAAAATGCGTGGCTTATGAGGAGATGTTCGAACATTGTACCCCATTCTTTTTCATTCCTTGCGTACAATCGTCGTGGTAGCTGGGCTGCTGATAGCACTTTGGAACTCATGAGTGATGCCTTCCGCTGATTTCAGGCGATTTTTTACAATCACTCTCCCCAGCGCTCGATGGTCCCCGTCTGCAGGTATACTATGTGATCAAAAGTATCCGGACACCCCCAAAAACACACGTTTTTCATATTAGGTGCAGTGTGCTGCCACCTACTGCCAGTTACTCCATATCAGCAACCTCAGTAGTCATTAGACATCGAGAGAGAGCAGAATGGGGCGCTCCGCGCATCTCATGGACTTCGAAAGTGGTCAGGTGATTTCGTGTCACTTCTCTCATACTTCTGTACGCGAGATTTCCACACTCCTAAATATCCCTAGGTCCACTGTTTCCGATGTAATTGTGAAGTGTAAACGTGAAGGGACACGTACAGCACAAAAGCGTACAGGCAGACCTCGTCTGCTGACGGACAGAGACCGCCGACAGTTGAAGAGGGTCGTAATGCGTAATAAGCAGACATCTACCCAGACCACCACACAGGAATTCCAGACTGCATCAGGACCCACTGCACGTTCTATGACAGGCAGGAGGTGAGAAAAACTTGGATTTCATAGTCGAGCGGCTTCTCATAACCTACACATGATGCCCGTAAATGCCAAAAGACGCCTCGCTTGGTGTAAGGAACGTAAACATTGGACAATTGAACAGTGGGAAAACGTCGTGTGGAGTGACGAATCACGGTACACAATGTGGTGATCCGAAGGCAGGATGGGGGTATGGCGAATGCCCGATGAACGTCATCTGCCAGCGTGTATAGAGCCAACAATAAAATTCGGAGGTGGTTGTGTTATGGTGTGGTCGTGTTTTTCATGGAGGGGGATTGCGTGGCACAGGGCTACATTGATGTTTCAAGCACCTTCTTCCTTCCCACTGTTGAAGAGAAATTCGGAAATGGCGATTGCATCTTTCAACACGATCGAACACCTGTTCATAATGCACAGCCTGTGGCGGAGTTGTTACATGACAATAATATCCCTGTAATGGACTGGCCTGCGCAGAGTCCTGAATCCTACAGAACTCCTTTGGGATGTTTTGGAACGCCGACTTCGTGCCAGGTCTCACCGACAGACATGGATATCTCTTCTCAGTGCAGCACTCCCTGAAGAATGGGCTGCCATTTCCCAAGAAACCTTACAGCACCTGATTGAAAGTATGCCTGCGAGAGGGAAGCTGTCATCAAGGCTAAGGGTGGGCCATGTTGAATTCCAGCATTGCCGATGGAATTCGCCACGAACTTGTAAGTAATTTTCAGCCAGGTATCCGGATACTTTTGATCACATAGTGTACATGATTTCTGCCCAGTCGTAATTTAGCTGTAGTTGTTCCTTCGCGTTTTCACTTCACATTCAAATCAATAGTCGCCTTAGATAGCTGTAGAAGGACTGAAATGTTCCTGATGGATTTCTTACTCAGGTGACATCCAATGACTGGTCCACTTTCAGTCATCAGTCTTCTGACTAGCTTGATGTGGCCCGCGAAGAATTCCTTTCTTGTGGCAAGCAGCAGTTTCAACCTGCGTCTTCCATTATTAGCTGGATGTATTCCAGTGTCTGTCTTCCTCTACCGTTTTTACACTCTACAGGTCCCTCCACTACCATGAAAGTTATTCCGTGATGTCTTAACAGATGTCCTACCATACCATACTGTCCCTTCTTCTTGTCAGTGTTTTTCATGTATTCCGTACCTCACAGATTCTGTGGAAAAACTCTTGGTTCCTTACTATTAGTGCACATAATTTTCAACATTCTTCTGTAGCATCACATCCCAAACGCTTCGTTTCTCTTGTGTTTCGGTATTCCCACAGTCCGTTTCACTACCGTACAATGCTGCCCTCCAAAGGTACATTCTGAGAAATTTCTTTCTCAGATTAAGGCCTAGTATAATACTCGTGGACTTGTCTTGGCCAGGAATTCCCTTTTGCCCAGTGCTGGTCTGCTCTTTATGCCGTTCTTGATGGGTTATTTTGCTGTCTAAGTAGCAGAATTGCGTAAATTCGTCTACTTCGTGATCCCCAATTCTTAAGTTCCTCGCTGTTTTCATTTCTGCTGCTTCTCATCGCCTTCATCTTTCTTCGATTTACTGCCAAGCCATATTGTGTACTCAATAGACTGTTTATTCCATTCAACTTATCCTATGCTAGTTCTTCACTTTTCCGCCATTGCTACTTCCATTTATAGATCGAACAGTAGGAGCGAAAGGCTACATCCCTGTCTTACACTCTTTTTAATACAAGCACTCCGTTCTTGATCTTCTAGTCTTATTGCTCCGTATTGGTTCTTGTACATGTTTACCTGTATATTTGTGGTCTTTCCCTATACCTCACCGTCATTTTTCTGTTACGATACTCTCCGCCTTCTTTTATCGTCGTTAGTTTATCTCCGCTGACATGTGGTCACTTCCGGATTGCATAGGGATATCTGGATACTTTTGACCAAGTAGCTTACTTTTGCTTTAATTACCTGTGTTTTATTATTTTGTGAAAGAAATTTGCCTATTTTAGTGGCGATTCAACGACATGCGGGACATGTTTGTGCAAGCAAATAGTCAACAAGAAATGAAGGCCTGATGAAACTGCGTTCGCAAGGTCACTGAGGTGACAAAAGCCATGGGGAAGCAATATGCAATATACAGATGGCGGTAGTATCACGTACACAAGATATAAAAGGAAAGTGCATTGGTGGAGCTGTCATTTGTGCTCACAAGGGAACCTCCCCATCGCACCCCCCTCAGATTTAGTTATAAGTTGGCACAGGGATAGGCCATGAAAAACTGAACACAGATCAATCGAGAAAACAGGAAGAAGTTGTATGGAACTATGGAAAAAATAAGCAAAATATACAAACTGAGTAGTCAGTGTGCAAGGTAAGCCACATCAAGGTACGTATACTCTGAGGAGCACCGTGGTCCCGTGGTTAGGGTGATCAGCTACGGAACGGAAGGTCCCTGGTTCAATCCTTCCTCGAGTGAAAAGTTCTATTTTTTTATTTTCAGACAATTATCAAAGTTCATGCACTCAGACATGATCAACTTCGCTCTCCAAAATTCCAGGACATGTTCAGATTTGCTTGGACACATGCAGTATTTGACGGTCTACACACGGAAAAACTTGAAAACGTTAAAAACGTATGTTTTGACAGAGCACAGGGAAAACTGTGAAACTGTTGCATTCATTTGTTGCCGTTTATGTGACAAACTCTTATGTTTTCATCACTTTTTTGGGAGTGATTATCACGTCCACAAGAAAACCTAAATCGGGCAAGGTAGAAGAATCTTTTTACCCATTCGCCAAGTGTGCAAGTTAGGTGGGTCGACAACATATTCCTTTAATGTGACGCACATGCCGTCACCAGTGTCGTATAGAATATTTCAGACGTGTTTTCCTGTGGAGGAATCGGTTGACCTATGAATTTGCGATCAAATGTTTTCGGTTCCTATTAGAGAGGCACGTCCTTTCGTCTACTAATAGCACGGTTTTGCGGTGCGGTCGCAAAACACAGACACTAAACTTATTACAGTGAACAGAGACGTCAATGAACGAACGAACAGATCATAACTTTGCAAAATTAAACAAAGTAAACTTTCCACTCGATGGAAGACTTGAACTAAGGACCTCTCTTTCCGCAGCTGCTCACGCTAACCACCGGACCACGGCGCTCCTCAGCTGACACTATCCTTGATGTTGCCTATCTTGTGCATGGACTACTCAGTTTGTAAATTTTGCTTATTTTTTTCATAGTTCCACACAACTTCTTCCTGTTTTCTCGACTGATCTGTGTTCAGTTTTTCAAGGCCTATCCCTGTGCCAACTTATAACTAAATCTGAGGGGGGTGCGATGGGGAGGTTCCCTTGTCAGGTGACTCATGTGGAAAGGTTTCTGATGTAATTATAGCCGTACGGCGGGAATTAACATACTTTGAACGCGGAATGGTACTTGAAGCTAGAGGCATGAGGCATTCCACTTCGGAAATCGTTACGGAATTTATTATTCCGAGGGCTACAGCGTGCCGAGAATACCAAATTTCAGGCATTATCTCTCACCAGGGACAACGCAGTGGCCGACGGCCTTCACTTAAGGACCGAGTGCAGCGGCGTTTGCGTAGAGTTGTCAGTGCTAACAGACAAGCAACGCTGCGTGAAGTAACCGCAGAAAACAACGTGGGACGTACGACGAACGTAACCAGTCGGCCAGTGTCGGAAATTAAACGTTGATGGGGTATGACAGCCAAAGACGCACGCGAGTGCCTTTGCTAACAGCACGATTTTGTCTGGAGCGCCTCTCCTAGGCTCGTGACCATGTCGGTTGGATCCTAGACGACTGGCAAACCGTGGCCTGGTTAGACGAGCCCGGATTTCAGTTGGTAAGAGCTGACGGTATGGTTCGAGTGTGGCGCAGACCCCAAGAAGCCATGGACACAATTGTGGCCGAGCGGTTCTAGGCGCTACAGTCTGGAACCGCGCGACCGCTACGGTTGCAGGTTCGAATTCTGCCTCGGGCATGGATGTGTGTGGTGTCCTTAGGTTAGTTAGGTTTAAGTAGTTCTAGGGGACTGATGACCTCAGAAGTTTAGTCCCATAGTGCTCAGGGCCATTTTTTTTTGACACAGTTATCAACAAGGCACGGTGCAAGCTGGTGGCGGCTCGATAATGGTTCAAATGGCTCTGAGCACTATGGGACTTAACATCTGTGGTCATCAGTCCCCTAGAACTTAGAACTACTTAAACCTAACTAACCTAAGGACATCACACACATCCATGCCCGAGGCAGGATTCGAACCTGCGACCGTAGCAGTCGCGCGGTTCCGGACTGAGCGCCTTAACCGCAAGACCACCGCGGCCGGCCGGCTCGATAATGGTGTGGGCTGTGTTTACGTGGAATCGACTAGATCCTGTGGTTATGTTGGGCTACTCTGAGGCCATCTGCAGCCATTCATGGTAATCACGTTGCCAAAAAACGATGAAATTTTTGTGGATGACAATGCGCCATGTCACCCGGCCATAGTTGTGCATGATTGATATGAAGAAATAGTTCAAATGGCTCTGAGCACTATGGATCTTAACATCTGAGGTCATCAGTCCCCCTAGACTTAGAACTCCTTAAACCAAACCAACCTAAGGACATCACGCACATCTATGCCTCAGGCAGGATCCGAGCCTGCGACCGTAGTAGCAGCGCGGTTCCAGATTGAAGCACGTAGAACGGCTCGGTCAGAACGGCCGGCGATTTTAAGAACTTTCTGCACAATTCGAGCAAGTGATTTGGCCATCCAGATAGCCCGACATGAATCCCATTGAACATTTATGGGACATAGTCCTGCGGCGGCAACACTTTCGCAATTATGGACGGCTATAGAGACAGCATGGCTCAGTACTTCCGCATGGGACTTTGTAAGGTGCCTCTTACGTGAGGAAGACATTTTTACCAGCTTTAATAAATTGTCTCTCATTGATGTTCACGAAGGTTAGTAAGTGCTGTAGTCCGTAGCCGGCCACGAATCGGAGAGCATTTCCCACGCTGGCTGGCTAGGTGACGAAGCGACCATATGTCGCGCGTACCGGGATGGGGCTGGGCGCTGAACCGTAGCAACAAGCGTCAGCGTGGGAAATATATATGACGGGAAGTACCGCCATCTTGGCGCCAAAGTTACCGATTTAATAATTAAAGTCATTTATGACAACATGAATACTAGGAGGAGCCTCTGGATGTTTAAAACTATTTATTATAATTTTCGCTCGATAAAATTCACACCCGTTCAATAACAAATGTATATCTTAGTAAGTACGAACTTGATCGAAAATCCACGAACTGAGACGAAACTAGTAAGAGATACGGACTGCACGCCAGAGTCGGCAGTCGGCGTTAAGAGCCCTTCCTGTCTTGTTAGATGGTAGCCATGCTCTCGGTTACGACTAGTTTGTGACGTGAGTATTTAATTATTGATCTAATAGGAATAAAAGTGATATTACGGCATTCTGAAGTTAATTTCGAGTAAATAGATACCCCAAAGTTAATCGACAGCAATTTCAGATAATTAGCTTCCACCGACAGAGACATCCAATGCGCCAATGAATAATCTACACGAGACGACATTTACGAGAACTGCACCGCACACAGGTAGGAGGAAATCCGACGACACGACCCACCAAGGCGGATCAAGGAAGGTCCGACTTAACACTCACAAATTCCGGGTGGAAATGCTGACCTGTTGCACTGTACGTCACATATACCACCCTGTACCGACTCGCGACTAAGCTGAGTAATAACAGTATCGCTTTAGAAGCGAGGGGATCTTGCAACTTCCAACGACATGTTGAGTCCATGCCACGTTGAGTTGCTGCACTACGCCGGTGAAAGGAGGTCAGACGCAGTAGTAGGAGGTATCCGATGACTGTTCTACATCTGACAGTGTGTGGCGGAGGGTACCTTGAGTACCTCTATCGGTTCTCAATTCCATTCCAGTCTCGTATTGTTCGTGGAAAGGAGGACTGTCGGTATGCCTCTGTGTGGGCTCTAATCTCTCTGATTTTATCCTCATGGTCGCTTCGCGAGATATTCGTAGGAGGGAGAAATATACTGCTTGACCCCTCGGTGAAGGTATGTTCTCGAAACTTCAACAAAAGCCCGTACCGAGCTACTGAGCGTCTCTCCTGCAGAGTCTTCCACTGGAGTTTATTTGTCATCGTAACGCTTTCGCGGTTACTAAATGATCCTGTAACGAAGCGCGCTGCTCTCCGTTGGATCTTCTCTCTATCTTCTATCAACCCTATCCGGTACGGATCCCACACCGATGAGCAGTATTCAAGCAGTGGGCGAACAGGTGTACTGTAACCTGCTTCCTTTGTTTTCGGATTGCATTTCCTTAGGATTCTTCCAATGAATCTCAATCTGGCATCTGCTTTACCGACGATCAACTTTATATGATCATTCCATTTTAAATCTCTCCTAATACGTACTCCCAAATAATTTATGGAATTAACTGCTTCCAGTTGCTGACCTGCTATATTGTAGCTAAATGATAAGGGATCTTTCTTTCTATGTATTCGCAGCACATTACACTTGTCTACATTGATATTCAGTTGCCATTCCCTGCACCATGCGTCAATTCGTTGCAGATCCTCCTGAATTTCAGTACAATTTTCCACTGCTACAGCCTCTCGATATACCACAGCATCATCCGAAAAAAGCCTCAGTTAACTTCCGATGTCATCCACAAGGTCATTTATGTATATTGTGAAGAGCAACGGTCCTACGACACTCCACTGTGGCATATCTGAAGTCACTCTTACTTCGGAAGACTTCTCTCCATTGAGAATGACACGCTGCGTTCTGCTACCCAGGAACTCCTCAATCCAACCACACAATTGGTCTGATAGTCCATATGCTCTTACTTTGTTCATTAAACGACTGTGGGGAACTGTATCGAAACTTAACTGTAGCGTACTTAAGTGTAGCATACACATTCAGGACGGTAATAGTAACCGAGATACCCGATTTGAGAGTTGCTCGGGAGGGGCAGCAGCCGGCTGCGGTGTCAGCTGGGTGTCCCGGCCTGGCCTGGTGTAACGCTAGACGGGCGCGCTATCACAGGAGCCCGTCTGCCGCTGGTGGCTGCCGGCTGACGGATTGGGCGCGTAACGCGGCGCGAAGGCGGCGGAGGCGCGATCGCCATCCATCACGGCGGTCGCCCTCATTTAGCCTCCACCAGCGCCAGCTGCCGCCGCGCGCACTCCGCCGTTGATAAGGAGGCGCGCCGGCAGCTCGTCTGCGGCCGACAAACTCTCGTGCGTGAGGCGAGTACTGTTTGTTTGGACGTCACTAGTGTTTAAAAAGCCCTGGCCGTTTAATTGGGCTACTAAATCCTGTTTGCAGAGTGCCTTAAAGTATTTGGGGCCACAGCTGTACAGACGGGTTAGGGCGCCGCCCTACTATTTTGAGAGAAGGAACTAATACAGGGAAATGAGTGTTTCGGACATAACAAGGTTATTTCTGAGATATGTATGTCGAAAGCTGCGAGAACTTTATAATTTTAATATGTTGATTTAAATTGCGGTCTCGCGCATCCAAATTTCGACGTTTTCAATGAAACGAACGATCGGCACTGGCTGTAAAATACACTACTGGCCATTACAATTGCTACACCACGAAGATGATATGCTACAGACGCGAAATTTAACCGACAGGAAGAAGATGCTGTGATATGCAAATGATTAGCTTTTCAGAGCAATCGCACAAGGTTGGCGCCGGTGGCGACACCTACAACGTGCTGACATGAGGGAAGTTTCCAACCGATTTCTCATACGCAAACAGCAGTTGACCGCCGTTGCCTGGTGAAACGTTGTTGTGATGCCTCGTGTAAGGAGAAGACATGCGTACCATCACGTTTCCGACTTTGATAAGGGTCGGATTGTAGCCTATCGCGATTGCGGTTTATCGTATCGCGACATTGTTGTTCGCGTTGGTCGAGATCCAATGACTGTTAGCAGAATATGGAACCTGTGGGTTCAGCAGGGTAATATGGAACGCCGTGCTGGATCCCTGTGGCTTCGTATCACTAGCAGTCGAGATGACAGGCATCTTATCCGCATGGCTGTAACGGATTGTGCAATCATGTCTCGATCCCTGAGTCAACAGATGGGGACGTTTGCAAGACAACAACCATCTGCACGAACAGTTCGACGACGTTTGCAGCAGTATGGACTATCAGCTCGGAGACGACGGCTGCGGTTACCCTTGACGCTGCATCACAGACAGGAGCGTCTGCGATGGTGTACTCAACAACGAACCTGGGTGCACGAATGACAAAACATCATTTTTTTCGGATGAATCCAGGTTTTGTTTACATCATCATGAAGATCGCATCCGTGTTTGGCGACATCGCGGTGAACGCACATTGAAAGCTTGTATTCGTCATCGCCATACTGGCGTATCACCCGGCGTGATGGTATAGGGTGCCATTGGTATGGGGTGCCATTGGTTACACGCCTCGGTCACCTCTTGTTCGCACTGACGCCACTTCGAAATGTGGACGTTACATTTCGAATGTGTTACGACCCGTGGCTTCATTCGATCCTTGCGAAACCCTACATTTCAGCAGGATAATGCACGACAGCATGTTGCAGGTCCTGTACGGGCCTTTCTGGATACAGAAAATGTTCGACTGCTGCCCTGGCCAGCACATTCTACAGATCTCTCACCAATTGAAAACGTCTGGTTAATGGTGACCGAGCAACTGGCTCGTCACAATACGCCAGTCACTATTCTTGATGAACTGTGGTATCGTGTTGAAGCTGCATGGGCAGCTGTACCTGTACACGCCATCCAAGCTCTGTTTGACTCAATGCTAGACGTATCAAGGCCGTTATTACGGCCAGGGGTGGTTGTTCTGGGTACTGATTTCTTAGGATCTATGCACCCAAATTGCCTGAAAATGTAATCACATGTTTGTGGAATGAATACCCGTTTATCATCTGCATTTCTTCTTGGTATAGCAATTTTAATGGCCATTAGTGTACTTTGAATAAAACTCACGACTCGTTTCACGTCAATTGAAGAGGCAGCCTCAGGAGATCTGTGCAAAATTATGATGATGATGATGAGGTCCAATACTCCAAGGAGCGTAGGGGACGATGCAGGAGACCCACACCGCTGACTAGGCAAGGTGCTAGCGGAGGGGTTTTGCCGTTGCTTTCCTCCGACCGTAATGGGGATGAATGATGATGATGAAGACGACACAACACCCACTCATTTCGAGGCAGGGAAAATCCCTGACCCCGCCGGGAAGCGGACCCGGGACCCAGTGCGCGGGAAGCGAGAACGCTACCGCAAGACCACGGGACGCTTTTTGGACAAGGAATTCTCAACAGCGGTCTGAAGAATAGGTTGGTTGGTTGTGGGAGGGGACCAGACAGCGACGTCATCGGTCCCATCGGATTAGGGAAGGACAGGGAAGGAAGTCGGCCGTACCCTTTCAAAGGAACAATCCCGGCATTTACCTGAAGCGATCTAGGGAACTCACAAAAAACCTAAATCAGGATGGCCGGACGCGGGTTTGAACCGTCATCCTCCCGAATGCGAGCCATGTGTGCTGACCGCTGCGCCAAATCGCTCGGTTCTGAAGAATAAAGGAATACGAAAAACAGTATTATACAGGGTGGTCCATTCATCGTGACCGGGCCAAATATCAAACGAAATAAGCGTCAAACGAAAAAACTACAAAGGACGAAACTCGTCTAGCTTGAAGGGGGTAACCAGATAGCGCTATGGTTGGCTCACTAGATGGCGCTGCCATTGGTCAGACGGATATCAACTGCATTTTTAAAAAAATAGGAACCCCCATTTTCATTAAATATTCGTGTAGTACGTAAAGAAATATAAATGTTTTAATTGGACCACTTCTTTCGGTTTGTGATAGATGGCGCTGTAATAGACACAAACGTGTAAGTACGTGGTATCACGTAACATTCCGCTAGTGCGGACGGTATTTGCTTCGTGATTCACTGCCCGTGTTAAAATGGACCGTTTACGAATTGAGGTAAAGCTCGATATCGTGTTGATGTATGGCTGTTGTGATCAAAAATCCCAAGGGGCGTGTGCTGTGTATGCTGCTTGGTATCATGGACGACATCATCCAATTGTCCGGACCGTTCGCCGGATAGTTACGTTATTTAAGGAAACAGGAAATGTTCAGCCACATGTGAAACATCAACCACGACCTGCAACAAATGATGATGCCCAAGTAGGTGTTTTAGCTGCTGTCGCGGCTAATCCGCACATCAGTAGCGGACAAAATGCGCGAGAATTGGGGATTTCAAAAACGTCGGTGTTGAGAATGCTACATCAACATCGATTGCACCCGTACCAAATTTCTATGCACCACGAATTGCATGGCGACGATTTTGACGTCGTGTACAGTTCTGCCACTGGGCACAAGGAAAATTATGGGGCGATGACAGATTTTATCGATGGCAATCTAAGTGGTGAATGTATACTGATTTCCTATGTAATGTTCTACCGATGTTACTACAGGATGTTTCACTGCATGACAGAATAGCGATGTGCTTCCAACATGATGGATGTCCGGCACATAGCTCGCGTGCTGTTGAAGCGGTATTGAATAGCATATTTCATAACAGGTGGATTGGTCGTCGAAGCACCATACCATGGCCCGCATGTTCACCGGATCTGACGACCCCGGATTTCTTTCTGTGCGGAAAGTTGAAGGATATTTGCTATCCTGATCCACCGACGACGCCTGACAACATGCTCCAGCGCATTGTCAATGCATGTGCGAACATTACGGAAGGCGAACTACTTGCTGTAGAGAGGAATGTCATTGCACGTATTGCCAAATGCATTGAGATTGACGGACATCATTTTGAGCATTTATTGTATTAATGTGGTATTTACAGGTAATCACGCTGTAACAGCATGCTTTCTCAGAAATGATAACTTCACAAAGGTACATGTATCACATTGGAACAATCGAAATAAAATTTTCAAACGTACCTACATTCTGCATGTTAATTTAAAAAACCTACCTGTTACCAACTGTTCGTCTAAAATTGTGAGCCATATGTTTGTGACTATTACAGCGCCATCTATCACAAAGCGAAAACAGTGGTCCAACAAAAACATTCATATTTCTTTACGTACTATACAAATATGTAATAAAAAATGGGGTTCCTATTTAAAAAAACGCAGTTGATATCCGTTTGAGCTATGGCAGCGCCATCTAGCGGGCCAACCATAGTGCCATATGGTTTCCCCCTTCAAGCTAGACAGGTTTCGTTCTTTGTATTTTTTTCGTTTGACGCTTATTTCGTGAGATATTTGGCCCGGTCACGATCAGTGGACCACCCTGTATAGCAGTACCCGAGCAGAACTCACAGAGATTCCTTTTTAATAAATTCATAGTGGAGAGATAATTGCCTTACCATCATTCACGTCAAGTTACAAGCAAATTGCGCGGTAAAAGCGATAGTCTGTAGTTAAAGTGAGGGGGATATCAGATCCTGTATAAATAAAAACCGAATAAAAACCAAACAGGCCTAACAGAGCTATAGACTAGTAACGCACCTAGACAGATGCAGTTCATGAACATTATTAACGGGAAGAGTCATGCCGTGCCACGAGCGAGAAGGTAGTCGAGCGGCAGCTGACAAGGCAGTACTGACCGCTCTGTAAAGAGGAAGATGATTACAGGTGGCATCAGAGGCGACGGAAACGAAACCGTCCGTATAGAAGGCGTGAAGGGTAGGGGGCGGATGCACATGTACTAAACTATTTTTCATATCCCTTTATTCTCCAGACCATAGTTAAGAATTGTTTGTACAAAATTTTTTTTCCTCATTAACTTTGTACAGATCATCTGAAGATGCGTCTTCAGGAAATACGAAACCTGTCGTGTCTTCTTATCATAAGTATTTTACGCCTAATGAGGACAATTTTGTTTAAAATTTATACTACTGGCCATTTAAATTGCTACACCACGAAGATGACATGCTACAGACGCGAAATTTAACCGACAGGAAGAAGATGCTGTGATATGCAAATGATTAGCTTTTCAGAGCATTCACACAAGGTTGGCGTCGGTGGCAACACCTACAACGTGCAGACATGAGGAAAGTTTCCAACCGATTTCTCATACACAAACAGCAGTTGACCGGCGTTGCCTGGTGAAACGTTGTTGTGATGCCTTGCCTCGTGTATGGAGGAGAAATGCGTACCATCACGTTTCCGACTTTGATAAAGGTCGGATTGTAGCCTATCGCGATTGCGGTTTATCGTATCGCGACATTGCTGCTCGCGTTGGTCGAGATCCAATGACTGTTAGCAGAATATGGAATCGGTGGGTTCAGGAGGGTAATACGGAACGCCGTACTTTATCCCAACGGCCTCGTATCACTAGCAGTCGAGATGACAGGCATCTTATCCGCATGGGTGTAACGGATCGTGCAACCACGTCTCGATCCCTGAGTCAACAGATGGGGACGGTTGCAAGATAACAACCATCTGCACGAACAGTTCCACGACGTTTGCAGCAGCATGGACTACCAGCTCGGAGACCATGGCTGCGGTTACCCTTGACGCTCCATCACAGATAGGAGCGCCTGCAATGGTGTACTCAATAACGAACCTGGGTGCACGAATGGAGAAACGTCATTTTTTCGGATGAATCCAGGTTCTGTTTACATCATCATCATGGTCGCATCCGTGTTTGGCGACATCGCGGTGAACGCACATTGGAAGCATGTATTCGTCATCGCCACACTGACGTATCACCCGGCGTGATAGTATGGGGTGCCATTGGTTACACGTCTCGGTCACCTCTTGTTCGCATTGACGGCACTTTGAACAGCGGACGTTACATTTCAGATGTGTTACGACCCGTGGCTCTACCCTTCATTCGATCCCTGCGAAACCCTACATTTCAGCAGGATAATGAACGACCGCATGTTGCAGGTCCTGTACGGGCCTTTCTGGATACAGAAAATGTTCGACTGCTGCCCTGGCCAGCACATTCCCCAGATCTCTCACCAATTGAAAACTTCTGGTCAATGGTGGCCGAGCAACTGCCTCGTCACAATACGCCAGTCATTTCTCTTGATGAACTGTGGTATCGTGTTGAAGCTGTATGGGCAGCTGTACCTGCACACGCCATCCGAGCTCTGTTTGACTCAATGTCCAGGCGTATCAAGGCCGTTATCACGGCCAGAGGTGATTGTTCTGGGTACTGATTTGTCAGGATCTATGCACCCAAACTGCGTGAAAATGTAATCACATGTCAGTGCTAGTATAATATATTTGTCCAATGAATACCTGTTTATCATCTGCATTTCTTCTGGTGTAGCAATTTTAATGGCCAGTAGTGTATAATTTTAATATGTGAGTGCAGCACTAAATACGGAAAAACTGTACGCGGTATTCCAACAGTATGGAGCCATCGCTTACACACAAAACTAAAACACGGCCCACATCACCGCCATGATGCCTGAAGACAGACTCGTCAGTAGAGGCCTCTGCCCCCCCCCCCCCCAAAACCCCTTGACTTTGCGTCGTGTGATTTTTTATTTATGGTGTGCACTAAAAAGTAAAGAGTGTGCTGACAATCCTCGCAGAATAGACGGTCCTAAACGGAACATTACTAGAGAAATTAACAACATCACGCCTGCAGAATTACAGCATGTTGCTGGTAACGGCCGGTCGGAGTGGCGGTGCGGTTCTAGGCGCTACAGTTGCAGGTTCGAATCCTTCCTTGGGCATGGATGTGTGTGATGTCCTTAGGTTAGTTAGGTTTAAGTAGTTCTAAGTCTAGGGGACTGATGACCTCAGAAGTTAAGTCGCATAGTGCTCAGTCATTTTTTTGCTGGTAACGTCATCACATGAGGTCAGCGATGCACGAATGCCCCTGGCCACCACTTTTAGCATCTCTTATAAACAGTTAACTCCATGTTTTTTAATGTTACTATTATCTGTTCGTTTTAATTAGTTCATTGATACTTGAATCTCGGGACTGAGGCGTACTGGTTTGATGTGGGAAACCATGTATAAGGAATAGGAGTGGTCCCAGAACTGAACCTTGTGGAACTCAGTTTGTAATTTCTTTTCTGTTCCTAAAATTTTCTACCATTCCAATATTGTTCGAATTATTGAACGTAACTCTAAACCCTGTGTTGTAAGTGTGGCGTAGAGCTGCTGGCTGCAGCCTTGAGAAGGGCTGTGAGGGCGAGAGTAGACGGACCCTGCGAGCAGCTGAAGAAGCGGCGGCGCTAATTTAACTAAGAGCCTCGCCGGCGGGGCTGGTGGCGGCCCTCGTATACACACTTAACGGGATTAAACGCGCCGCCGCAGCGAGTCGCAGCTAGGCCAATCTGGGACCCAGCGGCAAGAGCCGGCCACATCTGAGCCTGCCCTTCCGATTTGTGTTCACCTGCCTTCAGGCGAGCGGCTCCTTACCCCAGGACTAGGCTCAGCCGGATTCAAGAACAGCCTCGATGCCATCCCGAAAAGCATCGTGCACAAAGGGGAAGAGTAAGGTTTCACGTCCCGTACACAACGTGATCATTCCTAACTAAGGTACGAGCATATGGGATTGGTTCCCAAGTATGTGAGTGGCTCGAAGAATTCTTAAGTAATAGAACCCAGTACGTTGTCCTCGATGGTGAGTGTTCTTCGGAGGTGAGGGTATCATCTGGAGTGCCCCAGGGAAGTGTGGTAGGTCCGCTGTTGTTTTCTGTCTGCATAAATGATCTTCTGGATAGGGTGGATAGCAATGTGCGGCTGTTTGCTGATCATGCTGTGGTGTACGGGAAGGTGTCGTCGTTGAGTGACTGTAGGATGATACGAGATGACTTGGTCAGGATTTGTGATTGGTGTAAAGAATGGCAGCTAATTCTAATTATAGATAAATGTAAATTAATGCAGATGAATGGTATAAGGAATCCTGTAGTGTTTGAATACTCCATTAGTAGTGTAGCGCTTGACACAGTCACGTCGATTAAATATTTGGGCGTAACATTGCAGAGCGATATGAAGTGGGACAAGCATGTAATGGCAGTTGTGGGGAAGGCGGATAGTCGTCTTCGGTTCGTTGGTAGAATTTTGAGAAGATGCAAAGGAGACCGCTTATAAAACACTAATACGACCTATTCTTGAGTACTGCTCGAGCGTTTGGGTTCCGTATCAGGTCGGATTGAGGGAGGACATAGAAGCAATTCAGAGGCGGGCTGCTAGATTTGTTACTGGTAGGTTTGATCATCACGGGAGTGTTACGGAAGTGCTTCAGGAACTGGGGTGGAAGTCTCTAGAGGAAAGGAGGCGTTCTTTTCGTGAATCGCTACTGAGGAAATTCAGAGAACCAGCATTTGAGACTGACTGCAGTACAGTTTTACTGCCGCCAACTTACATTTCGGGGAAAGACCACAAAGATAAGATAAGAGAGATTAGGGCTCGTATAGAGGCATATAGGCAGCCATTTTTCACCCGTTCTGTTTGGGAGTGGAACAGGGAGAGAAGATGCTAGTTGTGGTACGAGGTACCCTCCGCCACGCACCGTATGGTGGATTGCGGAGTATGTATGTAGATGTGGATGTAGGAACACAAGCTCAGGTATGACAAGGGTGGGGAAGGAAGCTGGCAGTTTGAACCCAGTTACGACTTAAGATTTTAATTTGTGCGTTCATGAAATACGATGACCCACCAGTTTTAATGCCCTGAAACATTCCCCTTTGTACGAAGTCTCACTCATAAACGAACAAAACGCAATCTGATTAACTTTGTTAAATATCTCGTAATGACCGTGGTTTGCTTTCTGTCGGAAAAAAAGAATTTTTAAAGCAGAATTTTACGTTCCTTTTCGATAGAGCGGCTTCATATTAGTCTTGTGCGATATTCGTTTTGTCGATATGGCAGGGACAACGACAGTACAACAGTATTGTATGTATTGTATGTTAACCGTGGACGTAGAAACGTCGGAGAGGCTCCGTCCCCGCCGCAGCCGCAGTGGTCCACAACCCCACGACGACTACCGCAGTCCACTTCACCCCTCCGCCACCGCACACCGAACCCAGGGTTATTGTGCGGTTCGGCCCCCGGTGGACCCTCCACGGAGCGTCTCACACCGGACGAGTGTTACTCCTATGTTTATGTCGTAAAGTAATGGTGGTGTACGCGTACGTGGAGAACTTGTTTGCGCGGAGAACCAGCCCGCCGAGGCAGATGGAAAACCGCCTAAAAACCATCCACAGACTGGCCGGTTCACCGGACCTCGACAAAAAACCACCAGGCGGATTCGTGCCGGGGACCAGGCGCTCCTTCCCACCCGGAAAGCCGTGCGTTAGACCGCACGGCCAACCGGGCGGGCGATAGTACAACAGTGTTAGAGATGGGCCCCCTCCACGCCCGCACCATCGTGGTGATCAAACCAAAAGTTCTGCTGTCACCTCCGTAAACATGTTAGTTATCTAGTAAGTGGATCACAGGATTCTGGGCTGTGATGTTATCCGTGCGTCTGGGTAAGAGTACGCATTAACACGGTCCATCAGGTGATAGTCGACGAAACGCGAGTGAGGGTAGCGATTTGAAGAGCAGAGGGATAAAAGTGCCAAGGCTCGTGCCGTGGGAAAAAAACCTCTGCGACAGTGGGATGGGTAGTAAGAGCAGTAGTGACTTACTAGCTGCGATAGCTCATGCAAGGTTGGATTGGTTAGTATGGGTATCATGCGTCATTACCGTGGCAAGCAATGGCGATGTATCCCAGTTGCTGCAGCCGCTACATTCCTCGAACAATCAAGATCGTTATACAGTAGTGGGAGATCGGCCATAGATCATCTCACTGTGTGGGGGACGTGTGGAGCTTGTCTGCATGCAGTGTACGGTACGGCTTCCCTGCGTGGTGCCAGTTATTCGGCAGTGTATTCCAGATGGTAGGAAAGCAGTACAACTCGAAGAATTACTGGCACGCCAGTAGCGACTGAGCAGCGTTGCTGCATGGCGTTAGCAGTCAGCGCGGGCTAGGGTGGCGATGCCGCTGCTGGAATACGTTATTCTTCGTGTTGTAATATCCCTGTTAATACTTTAGGTTTTTTTATTGGTAACGCCACCTCTGTATGAAAATCACTGGCTGTGCTGTGTACAGTCTGTGGCTAGTTTGCATTGTTGTCTGCCATTGCAGTGTTGGGCAGCTGGATGTGAACAGCACGTAGCGTTGCGCAGTTGGAGGTGAGCCGCCAGCAGTGGTGGATGTGGGGAGAGAGATGGCGGAGTTTTGAAATTTGTCATGAACTGCTATATTTATATATGATGATATCAAGGTAAATACATTGTTTGTTCTCTATTAATATCTTTCATTTGCTAACTATCCCTATCAGTAGTTAGTGCCTTCCATAGTTTGAATCTTTTATTTAGCTGGCAGTAGTGGCGCTCGGTGTATTGCAATAGCTTGAGCAGCGAAGATTTTTGTGAGGTAAGTGATTTGTGAAAGGTATAGTTTAATGTTAGTCAGGGCCATTCTTTTGTAGGGAATTTTGAAAGTCAGATTGCGTTGCGCTAACAAAATATTGTGTGTCAGGTTAAGCACAGTCTTGCATAAATTGTTCAAAGGGGATGTTTCAATACATATTAGTAAAAAGAATGTCGCACGATATTAATATGGCATCGCGATATCGCATGAACACGTAAAATTCCGTTTTAAAAATGTTTGTAAGAGGAAACTAAACCGAAGCTTTTTGTCGACGCTAGGTGGGTGTCGCATTTAAAGACGTGGTGAGAAGTATTTCTTTGGGCTCACGCCATCTACACATTTCAAAAACAAAACTGCAAATATCTGCCGAAGCACCAGATAAAATGCGCCTCGCGGCTCTTAAAAGGGTGCAGAAAATGAGTACAAAATCTCATGTCTTACAGTTGATCGCCGTTCAACGGACCATGTGACTTCACGTGACCCCACATTTACAAAGACAGCGGAAAGTAACCCAATATTCATATTAACGCACATAACATTTAATGAATGTAAAAGCAGTGAGATAAGCAACTTGCGGATCTGGATGACTGAGTCGAAATTGGATATTGATTCCCCCGTGTTCTAACGAAACTGCGACCTCGAACAAAGATCTGATGTTCTACTAAATATAATTCCGCACGTGCAGCACAAGCAAACAACCATCTCTCCATAATCCAGGACGATTGTTTTTCATCGCCTGAAACGATTTAGAGAAACAACAGAGCAAATGAACTGAGGATAAGTACGCCTTTTTACAAGTACACAAATTATAGTTTTGCTTTAACGCCCAAACATGTTTCACCACATTTGTTGTACCCTCAGTGGAGTCTTCTTTAATTTTTTCTGAAATACATACATAAAGATTACGTTTAGGTTAGGAAATACGAGGGCTGTCCACAAAGTACATTACGTTTTGGAATTAAAAATAAATAAAGTATTGGAATTTTTTTTTATTATATACAGATGAAAGTCACACTTAAATACTACTTTTCTACATAGTTGCCATTTAAATTAAGGCACTTATCGTAGCGATGGACGAGCTTGGAAATTCCTTCGTCGTAAAATTCGGCCGCCTGCGCCTTTAACCACGTGGTTACCTCTTCTTGAAGCTGTGCGTCGTCATCAAAACGCTGCATAGCCAACCACTTCTTCATTGCTGGGAAGAAGTGGAAGTCGCTTGGTGCCAGGTCGGGACTGTACGGCGGATGAGGAAACAACTCCCACTTAAAAGATTCGAGAACTTCACGAGTGGCATTTGCCGTGTGGGCGCGGGCGTTGTCGTGAATCAGCAAGATCTTTGAGCCCAACTTTGCCCTGCGCTTGTTTTGTATTGCTCTTCTGAGGTTGTGCAGAGTTTGGCAATACCTTTGAGAGTTTATTGTAGTGCCTCTTTCCAGGAAATCCACAAAAATCACACCTTTTCTGTCCCAAAAGACAGTCGCCTCGTGGTTGAAGGCGCAGGCGGCCGAATTTTACGACGAAGGAATTTCCAAGCACGTCCATCCCTACGATAAGTGCCTTAATTTAAATGGCAACGATGTAGAAAAGTAGTATTTAAGCGTGGCTTTCATCTGTATATAATAAAAAAATTTCCAATACTTTATTTATTTTTAATTCCAAAACGTAATGTGCTTTGTGAATAGCCCTCGTATGTTTTATTGGATTTTGTTGTCAATTAAATCCGTTTATTGTACTGTGTGTGTGTCCTGCGGCTGCCAACTGAAATCAACCACAGTTCTAAATTAGTATACCATGTCATCTGCAAATATTAGGATGTTAGGATATCGTCCGCCTTGAATTTTTGTTTATAATACAACCTTTAAAACATAATATGTTCCGGTATAATTCTTGGCATTATGCACGTCTTTTACCTTACACCAATGCAGTATTTTGCTGATTCTGAATTGTAGATGGCTTGTTTTCTGTCGTTTTTGTGTAGTTAGAGTGATCTGTGGACATGAGTAAAAATTTTGTAAAGCTTGGGTAGGGAGAACTATTTGGCGTAGTTCGTTTTCATTGTTTATGTTTCGTATTTTGCCATTGTTTACAATTACTCATTTTGAGTACTGCTTCTTGCTATATTGCTGTAGCTAGCACACACAAATTTACGTTTCTGATGCGTTTTTGACTGTTGTGTATTTACTGTTTTGTTTTGGTTTGACGTCCGCGAACTTTGAAACTGTTCTCTGCGTGTGGGTGGGGGTTGGGGGGGTGTCTTACTTTGTGTTGTCTGATAGTTCGTTTAGAGTGTTGAACAGTGTTTTGTTGCACAATACTGTTTGGTCGTCGATAACCGGAACAATATTGTAAAGGCTGGTCTGTAAACAAAAATTCAGTGCACGCAATATCCTAACGCTCTTGTGTTTGCAGATGACATGTTATACCATTTTAGAACTGTGGCTGATTCCAGATGGCACCTATAGGACACACATACTGTAGAATCAAAGGTAAAGAACTGTTTTTTAACGCACCGCCATGTTTTTTTTCCTCCTTCTTCTTCTTCTTTTTCTTCTTCCAGTCTTCTGACTGGTTTGATGCGGCCCGTCACTAAATCCTCTCGTGCGCCGACCTCTTCATCTCATAGTAGCACTTGCAACCTACGTCCTCACTTATTTGCTGGATGTACTCCAATCTCTGTCTTCCTCTACAGTTTTCATCGAATAAAGCTCCCTCTAGTACCATAGTACCATAGAAGTTACTCCATGATATCTTAACAGATGTCCTATCGTACTGTCCGTTCTCCTTTCCACATATTCCTTTCCTTTCCTTTCCTCTCTGATTCTGCAGGGAACCTCCTCATTTCTCACCTTATCAGTCCACTTAATTTTCGGCATTCGCCTGTAGCATCACAACTCAAATTCTTCGATTCTCTTCTGTTCCCGTTTTTCCACAGTCCATGTTTCACTAACAGACAATGCTGTGCTCCAAACGTACGTTCTCAGACATTTCTTCCTCAAAATAAGGCCAATGTTTGATACTAGCAGACTTCCCTTGACCAGTAACACCGTTGTTGGCTGTGCTAGATTGCTTTTTATGTCCTCCTTGCTCCAACCGTTAAACTCTGCACTTCAGATCCCTGTTGCGGCAAGTTTGCTTCAGCGAAGCGGAAAATTCGACAGAGTAATACGCGTGACATGTTATGCCTCAACCGATATTGAGAATAAAAAATTCGGAGGCATTACGTTTCAGCATGCCCTCCTAAAAGGCGCGTATTTTAAGTCAAAATAGATTATTGTAAAATACTTGGCAGTGCCCTACATGTCTTATTATTCCTTTTATAAAAATGCTAGTGTATGGCCTTCGCTTGCATAAAAGATTTGCCAAATATCTATCACGCAGCAATACAGGCGCAGGTAATTTGTAATAAACAAAATTTTCTGAGACATTTCTTTTCTTTACACAAAAACATTCACTACTATATGCTGCCTCATGTAGACACTCGTGGGTGAAGCCCGTTAGAAGACCAGTGGGATTCTAATCACTCTAGAATGTGTGACGTTATTCCTGTAAATTCACGCTTGTGAGAAGCTACACGCACACACACACACACACACACACACACACACACACACACACACACATATATATATATATATATATATATATATATATATATATATATATATATATATATTCCTGGAAATTGAAATAAGAACACCGTGAATTCATTGTCCCAGGAAGGGGAAACTTTAGTGACACATTCCTGGGGTCAGATACATCACATGATCACACTGACAGAACCACAGGCACATAGACACAGGCAACAGAGCATGCACAATGTCGGCACTAGTACAGTGTATATCCACCTTTCGCAGCAATGCAGGCTGCTATTCTCCCATGGAGACGATCGTAGAGATGCTGGATGTAGTCCTGTGGAACGGCTTGCCATGCCATTTCCACCTGGCGCCTCAGTTGGACCAGCGTTCGTGCTGGACGAGCAGACCGCGTGAGACGACGCTTCATCCAGTCCCAAACATGCTCAATTGGGGACAGATCCGGAGATCTTGCTGGCCAGGGTAGTTGACTTACACCTTCTAGAGTACGTTGGGTGGCACGGGATACATGCGGACGTGCATTGTCCTGTTGGAACAGCAAGTTCCCTTGCCGGTCTAGGAATGGTAGAACGATGGGTTCGATGACGGTTTGGATGTACCGTGCACTATTCAGTGTCCCCTCGACGATCACCAGTGGTGTACGGCCAGTGTAGGAGATCGCTCCCCACACCATGATGCCGGGTGTTGGCCCTGTGTGCCTCGGTCGTTTGCAGTCCTGATTGTGGCGCTCACCTGCACGGCGCCAAACACGCATACGACCATCATTGGCACCAAGGCAGAAGCGACTCTCATCGCTGAAGACGACACGTCTCCATTCGTCCCTCCATTCACGCCTGTCGCGACACCACTGGAGGCGGGCTGCACGATGTTGGGGCGTGAGCGGAAGACGGCCTAACGGTGTGCGGGACCGTAGCCCAGCTTCATGGAGATGGTTGCGAATGGTCCTCGCCGATACCCCAGGAGCAACAGTGTCCCTAATTTGCTGGGAAGTGGCGGTGCGGTCCCCTACGGCACTGCGTAGGATCCTACGGTCTTGGCGTGCATCCGTGCGTCGCTGCGGTCCGGTCCCAGGTCGACGGGCACGTGCACCTTCCGCCGACCACTGGCGACAACATCGATGTACTGTGGAGACCTCACGCCCCACGTGTTGAGCAATTCGGCGGTACGTCCACCCGGCCTCCCGCATGCCCACTATACGCCCTCGCTCAAAGTCCGTCAACTGCACATACGGTTCACGTCCACGCTGTCGCGGCATGCTACCAGTGTTAAAGACTGCGATGGAGCTCCGTATGCCACGGCAAACTGGCTGACACTGTCGGCGGCGGTGCATAAATGCTGCGCAGCTAGCGCCATTCGACGACCAACACCGCGGTTCCTGGTGTGTCCGCTGTGCCGTGCGTGTGATCATTGCTTGTACAGCCCTCTCGCAGTGTCCGGAGCAAGTATGGTGGGTCTGACACACCGGTGTCAATGTGTTCTTTTTTCCATTTCCAGGAGTGTGTATATATATATATATATATATGGCTATTACAAATGATTGAAACGATTTCATAAATTCACTGTAGCTCCATTCATTGACATATGGTCACGACACACTACAGATACGTCGAAAAACTCATAAAGTTTGATTCGGCTGAAGCTGCACTTTAGGTTTCTGCCGCCAGAGCGGTCGAGAGCGCAGTGAGACAAAATGGCGACAGGAGCCGAGAAAGCGTATGTCGTGCTTGAAATGCACTCACATCAGTCAGTCATAATAGTGCAACGACACTTCAGGACGAAGTTCAACAAAGATCCACCAGTTGCTAACTCCAATTGGGCGATGGTATGCGCAGTTTAAAGCTTCTGGATGCCTC
This sequence comes from Schistocerca piceifrons, assembly GCF_021461385.2. NCBI lineage: Eukaryota > Metazoa > Arthropoda > Insecta > Orthoptera > Acrididae > Schistocerca > Schistocerca piceifrons. The sequence continues at coordinate 197,752,487 of NC_060144.1, forward strand.
TGTAAGGGGAAATCAACGGGTCGGCCTGCAGTGAGCGAAGAAACGGTTGAACGCGTGCGGGCAAGTTTCACGCGAAGTCGACGAATAAAGCAAGCAGGGAGCTAAACGTACCACAGCCGACGGTTTGGAAAATCTTGCGGAAAAGGCTAAAGCAGAAGCCTTACCGTTTACAATTGCTACAGCCCTGACACCCGATGACAAAGTCAAACGCTTTGAATTTTCGGCGCGGTTGCAACAGCTCATGGAAGAGGATGCGTTCAGTGCGAAACTTGTTTTCAGTGATGAAGCACAATTTTTTCTTAATGGTGAAGTGAACAGACACAATGTGCGAATCTGGGCGGTAGAGAATCCTCACGCATTCGTGCAGCAAATTCGCAATTCACCAAAAGTTAACGTGTTTTGTGCAATCTCACGGTTTAAAGTTTACGGCCCCATTTTCTTCTGCGAAAAAAACGTTACAGGACACGTGTATCTGGACATGCTGGAAAATTGGCTCATGCCACAACTGGAGACCGACAGCACCGACTTCATCTTTCAACAGGATGGTGCTCCACCGCGCTTCCATCATGATGTTCGGCATTTCTTAAACAGGAGATTGGAAAACCGATGGATCGATCGTGGTGGAGATCATGATCAGCAATTCATGTCATGGCCTCCACGCTCTCCCGACTTAACCCCATGCGATTTCTTTCTGTGGGGTTATGTGAAAGATTCAGTGTTTAAACCTCCTCTACCAAGAAACGTGCCAGAACTGCGAGCTCGCATCAACGATGGTTCCGAACTCATTGATGGGGACATGCTGCGCCGAGTGTGGGAGGAACTTGATTATCGGCTTGATGTCTGCCGAATCACTAAAGGGGCACATATCGAACATTTGTGAATGGCTAAAAAAACTTTCTGAGTTTTTGTATGTGTGTGCAAAGCATTGTGAAAATATCTCAAATAATAAAGTTATTGTAGAGCTGTGAAATCGCTTCAATCATTTGCAATAACCCTGTATATAGTTCTTCTGTAAGTAATGGAGTAATATTAACCAAACTTAGTACAAATACGACCACAAGATGACACATCAAATGTGTGTGAATCGCTGAGGGACTAAACTGCAGAGATCATCGATCCTGATGACACATCCCTGCCTACTGTACTCGGCATGGCTCCACATCTCTGTCGGTATCTTCTAGAACCACACAGACTCTCTTCCTGCACATTCCGCATAGGCCCATTCTGCAAAAGCCAGTTATTGAAGCTTTTTTCAGGTGGTCAAATTAATGTGAGTGCACAGTATATTTCTTCCATGAGCTTCAATTCCAGTTTCAAATTTCTACTTTGTTTCGTTTACCTAGCTATGTGTACAGATTGCATACCCGTGTCTCACTATTTCTCAAGTACCGTTTCTCTCTCGTGTCTATTGACTGTTAGAATTGCAGTCTGATTTTTGTACATGTTATAATCTCCTGGTTTTTGTATTTTATTCTTGTAAATGACATTATACTGGTCAACCAGTCTTCGAGCGAATATCATTTTTGCCCATGTACACCATACGTTAGTATTTTTCTACCAATCGACGATTTGTAAGATAAGTAATAGTATACTAAGACTGCTGTTCCGCAGTGTGAAATTATTCTGCAATTCGTGTGTAGTTGATTACATCATTCTCGAATACAGACAGCGGCATGTCAGAACTGTCTATTAGCGTTCACGCTCTTCAGACGTCAATCCTTTTACTATTTCAGTTCCGCAACGGTTATATTTTTGTGTGATCTAATCTGACTACAAAAGAAAATGTTAGTGAGAGAATCTGCGACATGCACTATTTACCTCTGTTGGTCCATCGTGGATACGGACAGTGGCTGGTCAGATATTTACGAAACAGCCCTATGTTTTCCGAAGTTACTTTAAGTACACGACCAGTTTCAGCATCTGATTAATGCCATCTTCATACTCTTGTGCACTTCATCTCAAGAGAATCAGATACATCGATGTATGCATAACCGGAGCCATCAATATCTGGATCCCCTTATTTTTTGTGGAATTTTTAATTCAAAGACTTGCCGGCCGTTGTGGCCGAGCGGTTCTAGGCGCTTCAGTCTTCGGTCGCAGGTTCGAATCCTGCCTCGGGCATGGATGGGTGTGATGTCCTTTAGTTAGTTAGGTTTAAGTAGTCCTTAGTCTTGGGGACTGATGACCTCAGTTTTAAGTCCCATAGTGCCTAGAGCCATTTGAACCATTTTTTTGAATTGAAAGACGTAACAACAACTCATTGTTGATGGCTCTGGTTATGCATGCAGCGATTTATCTTATTCTCTATACACGGAATGCATAGGGGCCTGAAGACAGCATTAATGAGAAGCCGAAACTGGTCTTGTAAATAAAATAACCACCTCCGAAAGCATTTGGCTGTTTGGTGATTTTTCCTTTGGTAAATGCAGTATTTATTTTTGAGCACTGTCTCTCATAGTGTTTGTGTTAAAATGTGTACCGCGATCGGTCTCCTATGTTTGAAGACACGTTTTCTGGATAATGCCAGTCATGTGTCCTATTTCGCCCGCAAATGGTGGCTAATCCTTGTCGAGTGCGTCGCTTCTTCCTTGATGACGTTGTGTGGGAAAGTAATTAAAGGAGAAACCCACAATTAGTCGTTTTGTGTTATTGTTCTTTTTGTTTTTGTGGCACTGAGTATTAATATACAAAAAATTCAAATTCAAATGTGTGTGAAATCTTATGGGACTTAACTGCTAAGGTCATCAGTCCCTAAGCTTACGCATTATTTACCCTTAATTATCCTAAAGACAATCACACACACCCATGCCCGAGGGAGGAATTGAACCTCCACCGGGACTACCCGCACAGTAATATACAAAACTGGTACCGATTGCACAATATTGATTGATCATGTTACACATTTTGTCGAGCGTTGACATCACTTCTGAACTTGTTTCATTACTTTAGTTGTTACACTTGCGTCTTTCTTGCGCCACTGACATTCCATTCTCTATGGTAATTTTGTCAGTACTTCGCACGCTCTTTCACGCCACTTGTCGACGCCCCTCACTGCATCTGAGACCTCAGAGAATACGGTATTATATTTCTTCCCGTATTCCTTCGTTTCTCCGCCGACCGCGGTGGCCGAGCGGTTCTAGGCGCTTCAGTCCGGAACCGCGCGACTGCTACGGTCGCAGGTTCGAATCCTGCCTCGGCCGTGGATGTGTGTGATGTATTTAGGTTAGTTAGGTTTAAGTAGTTCTAAGTTCTAGGGGACTGATGACCTCAGATGTTAAGTCCCATAGTGCTCAGCGCCTTCGTTTCTCTGGAACCCAAATTCATTTTCCCTATCATTGAGGTGAAGTAAGTCATAGGATAGCGACATGCACATATACAGATGGCGGTAGTATCGTGTACACAAGGTATAAAAGGACAGTACATTGGCGGAGCTGTCATTTGTGCTCAGGTGATTCGCGTGAAAAGATTTTCGAAGTGAAACTTCCTGGCAGATTAAAACTGTGTGCCCGACCGAGACTCGAACTCGGGTCCCGAGTTCGAGTCTCGGCCGGGCAGACAGTATTAATCTGCCAGGAAGTTTCATATCAGCGCACTCTCCGCTGCAGAGTGAAAATCTCATTCTGATTTTCGAAGTGGTTTTGGCCCCCACAGCGACGGGAATTAAAAGATTTTGGACTTGGAATGGTAGTTGGAGGTAGACTCCTAAAATTGTTAGGGAATTCAATATTCCCAGAACCACAGTGTCAAGGGTGTGCCGAGAATTTCAAATTCCAGGCATTACGTCTCACCACGGACAATGCAGTGGCGAACGGCCTTCAGTAATGACCGAGAGCAGCAACGTTTGCGTAGAGTTGTCAGTGCTAACAGACAAGCAATACTGCATGAAATAATCTCAAAAATCAATGTGGGACGAACGACGAACGTATCCGTTAGGACGGTGTGTGGAAGTTTGACGGTGATGGGTACGGCAGTAGACGACCGACGCGAGTGCCTTTGCTAACTAGGACGACATCGCCTGCAGCGCCTTTCCTAGGCTCGTAGCCATATCGGTTGGACCCTAGACGACTGAATAACCGTAGCCTGGTCAGATGAGTCACGATTTCAGTTGGTAGGAGCTGATACGAGGTGCATTCAAGTTCTAAGGCCTCCGATTCTTTTTCTCCGGACTGGAAAGAGATAGAAACATGCGCATTGTTTTAAAATGAGGCCGCGTTCATTGTCAATACGTCCCAGAGATGGCAGCGCCGTACGGCAGATGGAATTTTACCGCCAGCGGCGAGAATGAGAACTGTTTTAAATACTTAAAGTGGCGACGTTTTCCTTACTTGAACAGCGTGCAATCATTCGTTTTCTGAATTTGCGTGGTGTGAAACCAATTGAAATTCATTGACGGTTGAAGAAGACATGTGGTGATGGAGTTGTGGATGTGTCAAAAGTGCGTTCGTGGGTGCGACAGTTTAATGAAGGCAGAACATCGTGTGACAACAAACCGAAACAACCTCGGGCTCGCACAAGCCGGTCTGACGACATGATCGAGAAAGTGGAGAGAATTGTTTTGGGGGATCGCCGAATGACTGTTGAACAGACCGCCTCCAGAGTTGGCGTTTCTGTGGGTTCTGTGCACACAATCCTGCATGACGACCTGAAAATGCGAAAAGTGTCATCCAGGTGGGTGCCACGAATGCTGACGGACGACCACATGGCTGCCCGTGTGGCATGTTGCCAAGCAATGTTGACGCGCAACGACAGCATGAATGGGACTTTCTTTTCGTCAGTTGTGACAATGGATGAGACGTGGATGCCATTTTTCAATCCAGAAACAAAGCGCCAGTCAGCTCAATGGAAGCACACAGATTCACCGCCAGCAAAAAAATTTCGGGTAACCGCCAGTGCTGAAAAAACGATGGTGTCCGTGTTTTGGGACAGCGAGGGCGTAATCCTTACCCATTGCATTCCAAAGGGCACTACGGTAACAGGTGCATCCTACGAAAATGTTCTGAAGAACAAATTCCTTCCTGCACTGCAACAAAAACGTTCGGGAAGGGCTGCGCGCGTGCTGTTTCACCAAGACAACGCACCCGCACATCGAGCTAACGTTATGCAACAGTTTCTTCGTGATAAGAACTTTGAAGTGATTCCTCATGCTCTCTACTCACCTGACCTGGCTCCTAGTGACTTTTGGCTTTTTCCAACAATGAAAGACACTCTCCGTGGCCGCACATTCACCAGCCGTGCTGCTATTGCCTCAGCGATTTTCCAGTGGTCAAAACAGACTCCTAAAGAAGCCTTCGCCGCTGCCATGGAATCATGGCGTCAGCGTTGTGAAAAATGTGTACGTCTGCAGGGCGATTACGTCGAGAAGTAACGCCAGTTTCATCGATTTCGTGTGAGTAGTTAATTAGAAAAAAAATCGGAGGCCTTAGAACTTGAATGCACCTCATAATACGATGCGAGAGTGGCACAGGGCCCACGAAGCCATGGACACAAATTGTCAACAAAGCACGGTGCAAGACAGTGGTAGCTCTATAATGGTGTGGGCTCTATTTGCATGGAGTAGACTGGGTCCTATGGATGTTCGGGTACTTAGAGATCATTTGCAGCCATTCATGAACTGTATGTTCCCAGAAACGATGGAATTTTTATGAATGACAGTGCCCCATGGTGACAGTTGTTCGCGGTTGGTTTGAAGAAAACTCTGAACAGTTCGAGCGAATGTTTTGGCCACTCACATCGCCCATCAGTCTCATCGACCATGTATGGGATATAATCGATAGGTCAGTTTGTGCACAAAAGTCTGCGTCGGCAACACTTTCGTAATTATGGACGGCTATAGAGGCAGCATGGCTCAATGTCTCTGCAGGGGCCTCCCAAAGTCTTGTTGAGTCCATGCTATGTGGAGCTACTGCACTACGCCGGACGGAAGGAGGTTCGACACGGTATTGGGGTATATTCCATGACTCTTGTTACCCCATTGTATTAAAGCAACCAGTTTTTAGCGGATGGTGATGTGAGGTAACGGGCGAATTGTGGCGCCCTGCAAATATTCTAAGTTCAGAGAAAGCAGTGGCCGCTCGGCGGGCGTGGGCGGCTCGGCAGACCGACCACGTGATGCCGGATGTTAGCAACCGTGTGATGCCGCACAATGGCTGGTCCAGCCGCGTGGCTGGAAATTCCGTGGTGATGCCGTGTTGATGAAGGAGACACGCTGGGAGTGCCAAAGGTGGCGGACCTTGTGAAACCTTAATGGCAGACATTTCACAGGCCGTATAAAAATTGATAGTAGCAAGATGAATCATGATACCTCAAACGAAATATGTACGTTACTATTATTTGCACGACTATTCTAATGGTGTAATCAGATTTTCAATATCTTTATTAGTTTAAAGTTCAGTATCTGACGGTAAATTATACAAGTAACACCCACCAACGAATTGCCAAAACATAAACGCTTCATCCGATTTTGTCGATCGCCGTGTCTTTAGAAAGCTACTAGTGTAAACTTAAATTGGTATGAATTACAGGCATGTAACTTGAGCAGTACATGAGTTATTGGAGGTCAAAGTGGCTGATTACTATTGATCGCTTCAGACCATAAGTACTCCACAGTTACACGAAAAAACGGTAGCAGCATGCTTATAAATATATTTACTCATCTTTGTCTTTGTTTATATCCGATATATACAATTCGTGAAGAAATTGGTTAAATATTTCCTGTGTTTTAGAAAGCACAGAGACATTAGGCTACTGGCCTACTTTTTGTTGCTATTCCGTTGATATATGTTTATTTAATTTGTTTATGTATTTAATAATGTGTGATAGAGCGTTTTTATGGTCCGAATGTAGGAATATTTATTTGATTTCAAGTTATTTAAATGTAAATCCAGTATTTGGTATGTGTTTCAATATGTTTGTGGGTGCGTTGGCTTGAAGACATGGCGCGAGCGCTCTAGCCAATCACAGCGCTCGTGAATGGGGAGACTGGATGGAAGCGAGTACTGGACAGGACTGCACAGGACACGGGAGTGAGTTGTGGACGCGGACAGCTGCGCGACGGGCGCACGGTCGGCGGAGAGACTTGCACCGTGGAGCAGTTTGCGCTTGGTCGCGGATGATAGAAATATTTCGGAGTGACGACCTGTGCTCTTGTGTGATTTCCGTGGCTTCTGCAGTGAAGACGTAGTGTGCGTTTAGAAGTGAATATCTCGCGAGTTATGTTGTTGTTCGTAACTAATTACGTGCAGTAGGAATCTATTGTTTCCCTGTTCAACTTATATTTACTTAATTGCTGGACCATCGACACCAATAAGTGTTTTGCAGAAATATACCGCATTCTCTAAAGTACTTCTACTATCGTACTCATCATTTATAGTCGTTAAGATAGTTCCTGCAGATTTTATTTGATTGCAGTCTTTCATTTGTAAATTTATATGTTGCTTTCAAAATTCTCAATTGCCGAAGACATCGAAAAAGATATTATTGTCGGAAGGACAGACTCAGCATACAGGAAAGTCAAAACAACCTTTGATGACATTAAAAGCAACGGTGGTAACATTAAGAGTGCAACGGGAATTCCACTGTTACATACAGAGGAGAGAGCACATAGGTGGAAAGAATACATTGAAAGCCTCTATGAGCGTACAGATTTGTCTGATGTGATAGAAGAAGAAACAGGAGTCGATTTAGAAGAGATAGGGGATCCAGTATTAGAATCGGAATTTAAAAGAGCTTTGGAGGACTTACGGTTAAATAAGGCACAAGGTATAGATAACATTCCATCAGAATTTCTAAAATCATTAGGGGAAGTGGCAACAAAACGACTATTCACGTTGGTGTGTAGAATATATGAGTCTGGCGACATACCATCTGACTTTCGGAAAAGAATCATCCACACAATTCCGAAGACGGCCAGAGCTGACAAGTGCGAGAATTATCGCACAATCAGCTTAACAGCTCATGCATCGAAGCTGCTTACAAGAATAATATACAGAAGAATGGAAAAGAAAATTGAGAATGCGCTAGGTGACGATCAGTTTGGCTTAGGAAAACTAAAGGGACGAGAGAGGCAATTCTGACGTTACGGCTAATAATGGAAGCAAGGATAAAGAAAAATCAAGACACTTTCATAGGATTTGTAGACCTGGAAAAAGCGTTCGCCAATATAAAATGGTGCAAGCTATTCGAGATTCTGAAAAAAGTAGGGGTAAGCTATAGGGAGAGAGGGGTCATATACAATATGTACAACAACCAAGAGGGAATAATAAGAGTGGACGATCAAGAACGAAGTGCTCGTATTAAGAAGGGTGTAAGACAAGGCTGTAGCCTTTCGCCCCTACTCTTCAATCTGTACATCGAGGAAGCAATGATGGAAATAAAAGAAAGATTCAGGAGTGGAATTAAAATACAAGGTGAAAGGATATCAATGATACGGTTCGCTGATGACATTGCTATCCTGAGTAAATGTGAAGAAGAATTAAATGATCTGCTGAACGGAATGAACAGTCTAATGAGTACACAGTATGGTTGAGAGTAAATCGGAGAAAGACGAAGGTAATGAGAAGTAGTAGAAATGAGAACAGCGAGAAACTTAACATCAGGATTGATGGTCACGAAGTCAATGAAGTTAAGGAATTCTGCTACCTAGGCAGTAAAATAACCAATGACGGACGGAGCAAGGAGGACATCAAAAGCAGACTCGCTATGGCAAAAAAGGCATTTCTGGCCAAGAGAAGTCTACTAATATCAAATACCGGCCTTAATTTGAGGAAGAAAATTTCTGAGGATGTACGTCTGGAGTACAGCATTGTATGGTAGTGAAACATGGACTGTGGGAAAACCGGAACAGAAGAGAATCGAAGCATTTGAGATGTGGTGCTATAGACGAATGTTGAAAATTAGGTGACCTGATAAGGTAAGGAATGAGGTGGTTCTACGCAGAATCGGAGAGGAAAGGAATATGTGGAAAACACTGATAAGGAGAAGGGACAGGATGATAGGACATCTGCTAAGACATGAGGAAATGACTTCCATGGTACTAGAGGGAGCTGTAGAGGGCAAAAACTGTAGAGGAAGACAGAGATTGGAATACGTCAAGCAAATAATTGAGGACTTACGTTGCAAGTGCTACTCTGAAATGAAGAGGTTAGCATAGGAAAGGAATTCGTGGCGGGCCGCATCAAACCAGTCAGTAGACTGATGACCAAAAAAAAAAAAAGAGAAAAGTAACCTTCGACCATTCGATTCATGTGTGTATTCTTACCGTATACTGTAGACTCAGCAGTATTTGGCCTGTAATGCCGAAAATACGTACCCCAGCCGCTAGACAACGAAACCAGCCAAAACTTTTAATATTGCAACGTTGAGTCGGAGGGTACGTAGCTGAGGGTCAACTCATTTCATTCATTTTCTATTTGAAAGTCCGCAGTCGACTGCTGGTGATTGCACCGTGTGACGACAGGTTGTAGCAGCAGTGGTGGGGTGTTAAGGCGGCGGCCCCACCTGGCGCTACTTGTTGCGGCTCGTTGCGTATTAATGCGCGGCTGCTCGCCTCGGGCTGCGGCCAATTTGCGGCCAGCCACGCTCCCAGCTCCCCACACTCCTTTCTGCCGGGTCCTGCTGATTACATCCCCGTGTCGCCGTGCACTACTTGTTCGCAGAGCCCGAAGAAAGCGTCAGACTGTGTTTAGTCCGGACCCGTTACTAGTCTGGGCGTGTGACAGTGTATCGTGTTGTAAGACGGTCCAGCGTTTCGGCACTACTTCACGTAGCTCCCCCCATTACGTGGCAAGTCCGGCTAAATCACGAACGTTCAATGTTTCGAAAGCAAATTTTCATCAACACAAAAAAGGACGACGACGCACCACGAAGGAGTTACCCCAGTAAGACAGTCCGACCCGGTGGCTGAGTGATCAGCGTGACGGATTGCCGTCCTATGGGTCCGGGTTCGATTCCCGGCTGTGTCGGGGATTTTCTCCGCTCAGGGACTGGGTCTTGTCCTGTCTTCATCATTATTTCATCCCCGTACGGCGCGCAGGTCGCCCAATGTGGCGTCGGATTTAATAAGACCTGCACCAAGGCGGCCGGACCTGCCCCGCAAGGGGCCTCCCGGCCAATGACGCCAAACGCTCATTTCCATCCTAATAAGACGGAAATCGGTAGATATGACGTACATGTACAGACAAACAAGTGATTACAATTTCAGAAAAATTGAATGATGTATTCAAGAGAAAGAGCTTCAAAAATTTAGGAAGTCAATAATTGATCTATCTGTAGCCCCTTTGCAAGCAGATATTCGGTTTCGTCAAAATCCCGACCTGGTTGGAGAGCCCTCCACATTACGCTACAAACGTTCTCAGTTGGGGAGAGATCCGGTGACCTTTCTGGCCAAGGTAGGGTTTGCCAAGAACGAAGATAAGCAGTAGAACTCTCGGCGTGTGCGGCCGCGCATTATCTTCCTGAAGTGTAAGCCCAGGATGGTTTGCCATGAAGGGTAACGAAACGAGGCGTAGAATGTCGTCGACGTACCGCTGTGCTGTAAGGGTGTCGCGGATGGCAACCGATGGGTCCTCCTGTGGAATGGACGGAGCAACGCGGACGTAAAGCAGAGTAGTACTGGCAAAATGGGCATTCCTGCACGACAGAAGTCTACTAATATCAAACATATGTCTTAATTTGAGAAAGAAATTTCTGAGAATGTACGTTTTGAGCACAGCATTGTATGGTAGTGAGACGCGGATTGTGTGGAAACTCGAACAGAAGATCGAAGCATTTTAGGTGTGATACTACAGAACGACATTGAAAGTTAGGTGGACCGATAGGCAAGGAATGAGGAGGTTCTCCGGAGAATCGGAGAAGAAAAGAATATATGGAAAACACCGGCAAAAAGAAGGGACAGGATGCTAGAACATCGGTCACGGAATAGCTCCCATGGTACTAGAGGGAACTATGGAGAATAAAAACTGTAGAAGAAAACAGAGACTGGAATACAACCAGCAAATAATTGAGGACGTAGGTTGCGAGTGCTACTCTGAGATGGAAGAGGTTGACCCAGGCGAGGAAACCGTGGCGAGCCGCATCAAACCAGTCAGAAGACTGATGACTCAAAGAAAACATATATACAAAAAATTATTTTCAAATGTTTCACAAAATTGAGCTTTAGCATCATAGTATGCAACGGATACAAAAAGAAATTGTCAAAAAGTAAACAAACAATTGTTTGAAGGAGGTGGTTTCATTGCGGAGTATAATTTTAAAATTTCCCTTAAATGTAACTTTTATGGTAATAGTAAACAACGAATACAAGAAGAGACTGGCTAAAAGTAAACAACCATTGTTTTAAGCAGGTGTCTTCACTTTGGAACCACAGGGACATACAGTTTCCAGCCACCCATAATTTTATGAGATATATTTGAAAGCAATTTCGAATTTTTCTTACAAGGGAACCTCCCCATCTCGCCCCCCCTCAGATTTAGTTATAAGTTGGCACAGTGGATAGGCCTTGAAAAACTGAACATAGATCAATCGAGAATACAGGAAGAAGTTGTGTGGAACTATGAAGAAAATTAGTAAAATACACAAACTGAGTAGTCCATGCGCAAGATAGGCAACATCAAGGAGATTGTGAGCTCAGGAGCGCCGTGGTCCCGTGGTTAGCGTGAGTAGCTGGTTCAAGTCTTCCCTCAGCTGATAATTTTACTTTCTTCATTTTCGCAAAGTTATGATCTGTCCGTTCGTTCATTGACGTCTCTGTTCACTGTAATAAGTTTAGTGTCGGTGTTTTGCGACCGCACCGCAAAACTGTGCGATTAGTAGACGAAAGGACGTGCCTGTCCAATGGGAACCGAAAACAATTGATCGCAAGGTCATAGGTCAACCGATTCCTCCACAGGAAAACACGTCTGATATATTCTATAAGACACTGGTGACGGCATGTGCGTCACATGACAGAAATGTGTTGTCGACCCACCTAACTTGCACACTTAGCGAATGGGTAAAAGGATTCTTCTACCTTGCCCGATTTAGGTTTTCTTGTGGATGTGATAATCACTCCCAAAAAAAGTGATGAAAACATACGAGTTTGTCACATAAACTGAAAATAAAAAATTAAACTTTTCACTCGAGGGAAGACTTGAACCTAGGAAGGTGCTCTCGCTAACCACGGGACCACGGCGCTCCTTGACTTCCATTGTCCTTGATGTTGCCTATCTTCGCATGGACTACTCAGTTTGTATATTTTACTAATTTTTTCATAGTTCCACACAACTTCTTCCTCTTTTCTCGATTGGCCGGCTGGAGTGGCTGTGCGGTTCTAGGCGCTACAGTCTGGAGCCGAGCGACCGCTACGGTCGCAGGTTCGAATCCTGCCTCGGGCATGGATGTGTGTGATATCCTTAGGTTAGTTAGGTTTAATTAGCTCTAAGTTCTAGGCGACTGATGACCTCAGAAGTTAAGTCACATAGTGCTCGGAGCCATTTTTTTGTTTTGTTTTCTCTATTGATCTGTGTTCAGTTTTTCAAGGCCTATCCACTGTGCCAACTTATAACTAAATCTGAGGGGGGTGCGATGGGGAGGTTCCCTTGTTAGACACAATCCGACGTCTCGGATCTTCCATGAACACACAATGCCTAAAAAAATTACAGTTCTAAATAACAATCAATAATTGGACTAAAATTAATAAATTTATATCAGGTGCACATACTGCCCCAATGGTTTCATTTTGAAACCAGATATAAAAGCAGTAATAAAAACCTAAATTTACGTTACATACCTCTGGATGTACTTACCTTGACTGTCAATGATCTCCTCGGTGTCATCACTATAAAAAGCCACATGACTCAACCTCTTACAATCACGTAGCACAATCTCCGCACCCACGGTGACTTTCAACGCTGTAACTGTTACAGTGCATTACATTCTTAGAAGTAACTCAGTGAATCACTAGATGTATTTGCAGTGCAGTAGCAATAGCATCGATAGTTTGATACGAAATGTACTGGTACTTCCAAACAAAACTAATAAACTAGAGGTTTCAGGCAGAAATCACTGGTACGTACTCAAAGGGATAAGGCACCTGTGCTCGGATTGACATTGTGACGTGTGGTTTTTTTTTTGTAGTGATCACACGTCACTGTTTATCCCACTTGCGGTGACCTCATTACATCCGGCTGAAAGTGCTTTGCATTTATCGTTCCAATTTACGAACTTTATTAAATAATTTTTTTGTGGTTTTAGGGCGCACAACTACAGTGGTCATTAGCGCCCAGACTAAATTATGAATGCACTGCGAGGCACAAGATTAAAACAGCAACTAAAAAGGACAACACTATAAAAGGCACATTAACAGGCAAGGGATTAAAAGAAAACAGCATAATCAAATGTCCTTAGACAGGTTTGTCAAGTGGATAAAACGAAGAACGCGAGCAGCTGCTCCTGGGTCATCCGCTAAAATGGCATCCAGAGTACATGGCAGGCCAAGATCAATGCGCAGTGTATTAAAATTCAGACAGGACGTTAAAATGTGGCGTAACGTCAGCAATTGCCCACGTGGGCAGAACGGCGCAGGCGCAGTCGTCAGCAGATGGCGGTGGCTGGACCGGCAGTGTCCAATCCGTAACCGGACCAAAACGATCTCCTCCCGCCGAGAAGGGCGTGAAGAGGTCGTCCAAGCCGTGGGGAGAGTTTTCAAGGCCGGAAGCTTGTTTTCAGTAAGTGTAGACCAATCGGCATGCCACAGCGATAAAATGCGCTGACAAATGACCCTGCTAAAATCAAATGAAGGCACACAACAAGAAGCTGTCAGAGGCTGGAGGACCGCAGCCTTGGCCGCGGCATCTGCAGCTTCGTTCCCAGGGATACCGACATGGCCAGGATTATTAAATAATGCCACACTAAAACTGTCATGTACACACTACACTTTTTAGTCAGTATGAGACGTTTCTGTATTAATTGCATGTTACGAACGAGATCTAGATACCAAGTGGATACTTGTCCATTAGGCTTTCTGCTGAACTCAAAATTCAGAAGACGTTAATGGAAGAACGTTTGCAGTTGTACGCAGAATCGAGATTGTAACCAGATGTGCACCTTTTCATCCGAAGCAAATCGACGACGACGAATGACTTCCTTCAATGTTCCAGGATAATGACATCCAGAGAGATCGTAACAGTAGAGAGGATGTGTAAGGGTTTTCTAGGCCGCGCGGGATTAGCCGAGCGGTCTAGGGGGCTGCAGTCATGGACTGTGCGGCTGGTCCCGGCGGAGGTTCGAGTCCTCCCTCGGGCATGGGTGTGTGTGTTTGTCGTTAGGATAATTTAGGTATAAGCTTAGGGACTGATGACCTTAGCAGTCAAGTCCCATAAGATTTCACACACATTTGGTTTTCCAGCGAAGTTTCTGCAGCGTTGTCGAAACAACATGAACGCCAGCTCCGAGAAAGTCGCGGTAAAATAAATGTAAGTGTCGTGTGACAAGGGCCTCCCGTCGGGTAGACCGCTCGCCTGGTGCAAGTCTTTCGATTTGACGCCACTTCGGCGACTTGCGCGTCGATGCGGATGAAGTGATGATGATTAGGACAACACAACACCCAGTCCCTGATCTGAAAAAATCTACGACCCAGCCGGGAATTGAACCCGGGCCCTTAGGATTGACAGTCTGTCGCGCTGACCACTTCTTTTGTTCTATAAGTTTGGTCTGGGCGGACGTCATAGGACATCCAAGTTGATCGTTGATTCCTTTACTCAGTTATTTTATTACAGAGGGCCAGTGCCTATCCGACTGACTCAGCTACCGGGGGCGGACAAAGTCGCGGTGACCTTTTTCTTTTCACTATCACTGCTCATTGACTTTCTGGAACACGGAGCCGCAATCGACGCACGGCGGTACGTTGCCCCTCCGCAAAATTTGAAGCGCACCATCAAGTCAAAACTCTCATGAATGCTTATGGACGGCGTCATTCTGTTGCAGAATAATCGTCATATGTTGCCAAGATTGTTTCGCTGGGAAGCCCTTACACATCCTCCATACAGTCCCGATCTCTCCCCATGCGATTTTCGTGTTTTAGAGCCCTGAAGAAATACATTCGTGTCTATCGATTTGTTTCGGACGAAGAGGTGCATGTCTGGGTTCAATCATGTTTTCATAGGCAAACGCAGACTTTAATTTTCAAATAATAAACATTTTACTTTTTTTTCATCTGTCTCGTTTTCATTGGGCCTTTCCTTTCATTTATTCCACCTATGCTGAAGGCACGCATACTATGTACAAATGAAATCAAACGTGACTTCTTAACACATGCATGAACAATTACTTTCTAAGAAGAACTAAGATATAAAAAGACACTCACAGTACAGCGCAGCCGTTTTCCATCCAAACAGTTTATATAGAATCTAAGACACAAAAGAACAACACATCGCGAAGGAATTATTCGAATGAGACGGAAATCGCGAAATTTGATGTACTTTTACAGACAAACAAACGATTACAGTTTCAGAAAGAAACTAATTTACTCAAGAGAAAGAGATTCAAAACTTGAGCATGTCCAGAACGCGTCGGTCCACCTCTTGCCCTTATAGAAGCAGTTATACAGCTTGGCATTGATTAATAGAATTGTTCGATGTCTTCCTGAGGGACAGCGTACTAAATTCTGACCAGTTGGTGCATTAGAGTTGGTTGGAGGATCCTGTCCATAAAGCTCCAAACGGTTGCAATTGGGAAGAGATCCGGCGACCTTGCTGGTCAAGATAGGGTTTGGCAAGCACGAAGACGAGCAGTAGAAATTCTCGCCCTGTGCAGGTGGTCATTATTTTGCTGAAATGTAAGCACAGGGTGGCTTGCCATGAAGGGCAACAAAATAGGGCGTAGAATATCGTCGGTTCACCACTGTTCAGGGCGTCTCCAGACAAGTCTTCTCTGGTCATGAGAAGCCAATTCTACTCCAGTCAATGAGACTCCAGGCCTAAGACGTGTCAGAAGATAGCGGTGGGATACCAACCTGTGTGTGTCCCGCAATACGGGCCAACAACCAATAATGGTGGTCCGGGGTGCTACTTCTTTTCATAGCAGGAGTCCTCTGGTTGGCACCCACGGCAACGTTACAGCGCAGCAGTACGTAAACGATATTCTGCACTCCATTCTCTTGACCTTCATAGCAAGCCTCCTGGGCTTACATTTCAGCAAGATAATGACCGCCCGCACGAGGCGAAAGTTTCTACTGGTTATCTTCGTGCTTGCCAGACTCTTTCTTGGCCAACAAATTCGCAGGATCTCTCCCAACTGAGAGCGTTTGTACCCAGCTCTTTTTGCTATCGAACTCTCCAGCTGGACAGAAATTGACACGGTCAGGAAGACATCCAGCAACTCTGTGAATCAATACCAAACCGAATAACTGCTTGATAAGGGCGAGAGGTGGAGTAACGCGTCATTGACGAGCTCAATTTTTGAAGCTATTTTTCTTGCAGACATCAGTGAATTGGTGCACCGTTTTCTTTGTCTTAGAGTGTTTTTGATTCATCATTTCTTTTGACAAATATTTCGAAAAAAAATTATCAGTAATGGTAATAATTACAAATGCAATTACAATTTCCAATGCCCGCCCGGTTGGCCGTGCGGTCTAACGCACGGCTTGCCGGGTGGGAAGGAGCGCCTGGTCCCCCGCCCGGCGGATTTGTGTCGAGCTCCGGTGAACCGGCCAGTCTGTGGATGGTTTTTAGGCGGTTTTCCATCTACCTCGGTGAATGCGGGCTGGTTCCCCTTATTCCGCCTCAGTTACACTATGTCGGCGATTGCTGCACAAACAAGCTCTCCACGTACGCGTGTACCACCATTACTCTACCACGCAAACATAGGCGTTACAATCCTCTGGTGTGAGACGTTCCCTGAGGGGTCCACCGGGGGCCGAACCGCACAATAGCTCTGGGTTCGGTGTGGGGCGGCGGAGGGGTGAAGTGGACTGCGGTAGTCGTCGTGGGGTTGCGGACCACTGCGGCTGCGGTGGGGACGGAGCCTCTCCGTCGTTTCTAGGTCCCCGGTCCACATACAATACAATACACACAATATTTCATTGGCGGGTTCCACTCTTTAATTTAACAAGAGCATCAAGAGAAACTCTGGAATTTAAAGTAGAGTACTTGGCTGTTAAATTAAAGAGTTAAACCAATCGATAAAACATGCTGAGTGCGACTTGTGGCTGTTCTGGAAAACTTAATTTCAGCAGTCGCTGTTTCCCCTGCAGGCAATGCCTGCGCTCGCTAAGGGTGTGTATCTATTACGTTTCAAAATACTGGAGTACACAGTGGAATGTGGAGAGAGCATTAAAGCTAACAGAGTTTGATCCTGAAGGGAATGTTTAAGGGCTCCTACGAACTGCGATTATTAAAAACAATACAGTTTCCAATTAAAGTGAAAGTGAACGTAAATGTTTAATTTTGGACCAAAGAGAATAATGCTTATTACCATTTAATCATTCAGAAACTGAAATTTTGTAATTTCAGACCACGTTTTGTGTATCGGGCGGTCTAATTCTAAAACTGCACCGTAACTTCAAAACGTAACGAAAATAGAACTATGGATCAGTTCCATTACACCAGCAGTATCTGTGTACGTATTTTGTTTCGAATGGTTCAACATCTGGTGGTCTACGAGGAGACAATTTTGGAATGGGTGGCTACACGGCAGCGATGCAGAATTACGCGGTAGGGAGACAGTAGTTGAGCAGCTGTTTGCAGACGGTGGACAGTAATGGAGGCTGCACGCAGACGGCCCTCGTGGTGTTTGCGCAGGCCGTGAAAACAGTGTCTGGCCGGCCGGCGGTGGCGGCGTGTTTTGACAAATGTTCCCCCCGCGGTATTGACCGGGCGACGCGCTGGCCAGATGGCAGCCTGGCGCCTCCTTGACAAATGGACCAACACTTGAGGCCCGGCGCGGCGCGAGCCCACAAGTGGCCGTGGACCGGCCCGCCCCAGCCAGCGAACACACTCCACGCGCGACCAGCCGCCCGCACACGGCTCGGGGAAGTCCGCGGGCGACGCGAGGTGTTGGAGTTCTGCGGCGTCACTGCGTGGAATTTCGCGTCCCACAGCGTTCCGTAGCGAGAAAGAGTGAATACGACGAGTCATTTTTTTGCTTCGTGGAAAATGGACGTTGCCAATGAGATGCAAGATCGCGTTCTACGTCACAAGCGGCGCGTGCGTCACGAAGGTAGTTCTGAACTCGCTCGTTCGCTCAGCTCAGCAGACAAAATGCGTTTCTAAACCTGTTAACACACAGCTGGGCGTGTAAGTACTAACGAGAATTGCATCTTCCACTGGAATCTGCTATAATAATAATAACAATAATAATGAGCATAAGGCATTGGTGGCCGGGAGACCCCTCGCGGGGCGGTTCGGCCGCCGATCCACAAGTTCTTTAACGCCACTACGGCGACTTGCGAGTGAATGAGGATAAAATGATGATGAAAGACACACAACACCCAGTCATCTCGAGGCAGAGAAAATCCCTGACCCCGCCGGGAATTGAAACCGGGACCCCGTGCACGGGAAGCAAAAGCGCTATCGCAAGACCACGAGCCGCCGACGGAGTCTGCTATTATGAAGTCTTACTGTTTAACAGTACCACAGCAAAATTTAAGATCAGTACTCGATATAAATGGTATAACAGCTTGTTATGGCAAACCTACATTCCTAGCATTTGTGGACTTAGAGAAAGCTTTTGGCAATGTTGACTGGAATACTATCTTTCAAATTCTAAAGTTGGCAGGAGTTAAATACAGGGAGCGAAAGGCTATTTACAATTTGTACAGAAACCAGAAGGCAGTTATAAGAGTCGAGGGGAATGAATGGGAAGCAATGGTTGGGAAGGGAGTGAAACAGGGTTGTAGCCTATCCACAGTGTTATTGAATCTGTATATTAAGCAACCAGTAAAGGAAACAAAAGAAAAATTTGGATTAGGAATTAAAATCCATGGAGAAGAAATAAAAACTTTGAGGTTCGCCGATGACATTGTAATTCTGTCAGAGACAGCAAAGGACTTGGAAGAGCAGTTGAACGAAATGGACAGGGTATTGAAAGGAGGATATAATATGAACATCAGCAAAAGCAAAACGTGAATAATGGAATGTATTCGAGTTAACTCGGATGATGCTGAGGGAATTAGATTAGGAAATGAGACGCTTAAAGTAGTAAATGAGTTTTGCTATTTGGGGAGCAAAATAACTGATGATGGTCGAAGTAGAGAGGATATAATATGTAGACTGGCAATGGCAAGGAAAGCGTGTCTGAAGAAGAGAAATTTGTTAACATCGAGTATAGATTTAAGTGTCAGGAAGTCGTTTCTGAAAGTATTTGTGTGGAGTGTAGCCATGTATGGAAGTGAAACATGGACGATAAATAGTTTGGACAAGAAGAGAATAGAAGCTTTCGAAATGTGGTGCTACAGAAGAATGCTGAAGATTAGATGAGTAGATCACATAACTAATGAGGAGGTACTGAATAGAATTGGGGAGAAGAGGAGTTTGTGGCACAACTTGACTAGAAGAAGAGATCGGTTGGTAGGGCATGTTCTTGTTAATAGAAAACCCAAAACTCTAAAGTTTCCACGGGGCGGCCAGAAAAGCTCTTTACACCTGAACTAAATTCTTGTAACAGTGTAAGACGTGAGATATTTAAGGTCTGAACTTCCCATTCTGATCATTGATATGGCAGCACGCTCCTCACTTGAACTGCAACAGGATTGACGTGTAAGTCACGTGTTTGCCCTAGGAGGAGAATAAAGTCTGTGCGATGACCCGTTCCTTGTTCGTCTTACCGTGCTTGGTGAAAAGTGTTCAGATATCATTGATACTGACAAATGTGCTGGTTTATGAGCGGAAGCACAACATCGGTAATAGGTTTCGTGTACACTTCGGGAAGGATATAACAAATTGTCATACATTTATCAAACGGGAGAAGAAAGATTATGGCCAGGGAAATGTTTTGGATGCCCATCGCTCTGGTCGTCCGTCAATCTCAAGGCGAAAATGTGCTGAAATTAATTTTTCGTTGATGCATTTACCCTTCAAGTCGATCATAAAGCTTGCTGCCGAACTTGGGATTAAAGGGAGCAGAATACAGTCCACATTAAAGTGCACTTAGACCCGCAGACATTACGGCCAGTGGTCATCAGTGAACTAACGGACGATGCGTTAAACCGCCGAGGGCGTATCAACCGTGCAGGGGTAATGGTGGTGGACATAGGAACGTTTTGGACAAATAACTGTAAGTATTATTAAAGTCATCCTTCCAGAAAGTAAAGTCTTCTCATCTGTCTTGTGGCAGCTCCTCATTAGTTTCTGATGTTCAGTGTGATGCGGACAGTAGCCACATTCGGTTACAAGTCTGACCTTGTCACGTGGTAAGTGCAGATATAATGTAACCATGGCTGTGCCGATTGCGAGTTTCGTCGACTGTGAAGTGCGAGTTGTTACTCGTTTTCTGGAGTCGGAAAATGTTAGTCTCTGTGACATTCACAGCCTGCAGTGAATGCAGCCAGTAGCCGAAAGTGGTGCATAATGTTTAGGAATGGAGAACAGATTTTCATGGCGGAGAGAGAGATTAGGGCGACCCTCCGTCATCACAGATGCGCTGAAACAAAAGGTGGATGGCATCATGCGACAGAATCTTCGACTGATTAGCGAGGTTCAAAATGGCTCTGAGCACTATGCGACTTAACTTCTGAGGTCATCAGTCGCCTAGAACTTAGAATTAATTAAACCTAACTAACCTAAGGACATCATACACATCCATACCCGAGGCAGGATTCGAACCTGCGACCGTAGCGGTCGCGCGGTTCCAGACTGAAGCGCCTAGAATCGCTCGGCCACGCCGGCCGGCTTAAAGAATAGGATACCAGTGTTAAGTTTGTCGTTCATTTCGGTAATACTAGTACCGCTTTTTCAGTTGTTCTATGTAAGTTAACTGAAATACAGGATACCAGCGTTAGAGATGTTTTCTATGCGTTAGGTAATATATATATGTCAACTGAAATAAAGGATACGAATGTTAGAGGTGTCGTTTTCTATGCGTTAGGTAATATATATATGTCAACTGAAATAAAGGATACGAATGTTAGAGGTGTCGTTTTCTCCGCGCTAGGTAATATCTGTGTCAACTGAAGTACAGGACGCCAATTGTACCTTTCTTCGCGGTAGGTAATTTATAGGTCTACAGAAAACGGGATAACAGTGTTAGGTATGCTGTTTTCTTCGACGTGGATAATACTCGTATCCTGTTCTACAGTTAATCTGCAAAGGTCGGGATACCAATGTTAGGTATGTTGTTATGTTAGCTGTTGGTGATACCAGTGTTTGGTTGGTCGGTTTTTCCTTCGTGGGTAACATTGGTATCCCCTTCCTCAGTTGAAGAACAGGATATCAGTATTCGGTATGTTGTATTTTTCGTGTAGCGTAATATGTTTTCCTAATATTTTCGTTAGTATTTTCTGTTGTGGTTAGTTTGTAATTCCCACGTCCGTACCGTTAGTTTAATTTATTTTATGGACTTGGATAAATAGCGTTTTTTTTTATTTTCATTGGTTTACAATTCTGGGTTCTTGTGATGTACATGTACGATCTCTGTTCTCTGTGCTACATTTCTTTTTGTCTTCACGTTATGGCTTTATGTGATGTACGTCTACGATACAAGTTCTCTGTGCTACTACATTCCTTTGATTCTGAACATTCGTTTATGCTTTCAGATGTTTGTCAAGTATCATCTGCTACTTGCTTATGACGTCACTGCTGAAAGCCAACGATTAATATCCTATTCTTCAGTATCCCCCACTTAAAAATTGGTTCAAATGGCCCTGAGCACTATGGGACTTAACTGCTGAGGTCATAAGTCCCCTATAACTTAGAGCTGCTTAAACATAACTAACCTAAGGACATCAGACACATCCATGCCCGAGGCAGGATTCGAATCTGCGACCGTAGCGGTCTCGCGGATCCAGTCTACAGCGCCTAGAACCGCACAGCCACTTCGGCCGGCCCCCACTTAAAAGAAATGACAGTCACCAGCATGTGGGATACCACAGCCTTCGACACTTCAACATGCGTCGGGTTATTTACGGTGGATGACAATATTTCACACAACAGCGACGAAGAACCATATTAGACAACAGAACCGTAGGAAAGAGTCAGAAAACTTCATGACAAACAATCAGCAACATGGAACACTGACTCTCCAGGAAGACAAAGAATGACACTCGTTAACGAGTAAATACCTGTGGTGATGAACAGTATGGCCATTAAAATTGCTACACCACGAAGATGACGTGCTACAGACGCGAAATTTAACCGACAGGAAGAAGATGCTGTGATATGCAAATGATTAGCTTTTCAGAGCATTCACACAAGGTTGGCGCCGGTGCGACAGGTACAACGTGCTGACATGAGAAAAGTTTCCAACCGATTTCTCATACACAAACAGCAGTTGACCGCCGTTGCCTGGTGAAACGTTGTTGCGATGCCTCGTGTAAGGAGGAGAAATGCGTACCACCACTTTTCCGACTTTGATAAAGGTCGGATTGTAGCCTATCGCGATTGCGGTTTATCTTATCGCGACATTGCTGCTCGCGTTGGTCGAGATCCACTGACTGGTAGCAGAATATGAAATCGGTGGGCTCAGGAGGGTAATACGGAACGCCATGTTGGATCGCAACGGCCTCGTATCACTAGCAGTCGAGATGACAGGCATCTTATCCGCATGGCTGTAACGGAACGTGCAGCCACGTCTCGATCCCTGAGTCAACAGATGGGGACGTTTGCAAGACAACAACCATCTGCACGAACAGTTCGACGACGTTTGCAGCAGCATGGACTATCAGCTCGGAGACCACGGCTGAGGTTACCCTTGACACTGCATCACAGACAGGAGCGCCTGCGATGGTGTACTCAACGACGAACCTGGGTGCACGAATGGCAAAACGTCATTTTTTCGGATGAATCCAGGTTCTGTTTACAGCATCATGATGGTGGCATCCATGTTTGGCGACATCGCGGTGAACTCACATTGGAAGCGTGTATTCGTCATCGCTATACTGGCGTATCACCCGGCGTGATGGTATGGCGTGCCATTGGTTAGACGTCTCGGTCATCTCGACGCCACTTTGAACAGTGGACGTTACATTTCAGATGTGTTACACACGTAGCTCTACCCTTCATTCGATCCCTGCGAAACCCTACATTTCACCAGGATAATTCACGATTGCATTGTGCAGGTCCTGTACGGGCCTTTCTGGATACAGAAAATGTTCGACTGCTGCCCTGGCCAGCACATTCTCCAGATCTCTCACCAATTAAAAACGTCTGGTCAGTGGTGGCCGAGCAACTGGCTCATCACAATACGCCAGTCACTACTCTTGATGAACTGTGGTACCGTGTTGAAGCTGCATGGGCAGCTGTACCCGACCACGCCATCCAAGCTCTGTCTGACTCAATTCCCAGGGGTATCAAGGCCGTTATTACGGTCAGAGGTGGTTGTTCTGGGTACTGATTTCTCAACATCTATGGACCCAA
Source organism: Schistocerca piceifrons (assembly GCF_021461385.2). Classification (NCBI taxonomy): domain Eukaryota; kingdom Metazoa; phylum Arthropoda; class Insecta; order Orthoptera; family Acrididae; genus Schistocerca; species Schistocerca piceifrons. The sequence continues at coordinate 197,776,027 of NC_060144.1, forward strand.
ATTGCGTGAAAATGTAATCACATGTCAGTTCTAGTATAACATATTTGTCGAATGAATACCCGTTTATCATCTGCATTTCTTCTTGGTGTAGCAATTTTAATGGCCAGTAGTGTATTGCAGGACACCTGGTTTGCGGGTTGTAGCTTCGTCACTGCTGTGGCTGTGGGTACATAATGGCGGCGTGAATATTTGCTGTCATATTCCAGAGCAGACCAGTCGCTCCCTATCTGTTAAGGTTTCCTTGCAGGCGACGGGTGGGCCACGGCGTTGGAAGCGGCGGGAGTGGGCGTAAGGAGTATTGACGGGGCGAGGGTGGTGGCGGCTGCGGGCCCCATCTGGCTGCAGGCTGCGGGGGCGGAGGCCTCTGGGGGCGGCGGGGGCGGGGAGGGGAGGGCCCGGCCGACAAATGGCGGCAACGGCAGCGGCGGCCTGCGCTGCTGATTACACGCGGCCAGCCACGCCCCGACAAGATTCCCGCACTCGCAGCCATTCCTGCAGCCCTCCGTGAACGCACGCCGCTTAGGCTTACGTACGCTCGTGCGTTACTTCTTCGCATCTCGACTGCATCTTCACGCACTGTCAGCTCCTCCCGCGAGTGGTGCTGCCCTGCTTCTATCAACTCCTTATCTACACATCCAGTGTCACCTGACGAAATACTGCTCATCCTTTTAAAAGAGCACACAGTTAGCTTTGAAGTAGGGGAAACTGAGGTAAAACCAGCTACAAGATGACAACTTTTGAACTACATGAAACAAAATCGTCAGAACTTCTGAACTGTTTGCCTTAGGGTATTCACACTGCACGGTTCGCTGCGGGGCATGATGGGAATCAGTATGCACATGCGCCTTGTTGTTGGCCATTTGCATGTGACAATGTCACGGTACAGCGTGCCCGAGCGTATAGCGCTTGTGAAGGCGTACAATGCGGATCAAAGGAAGTTTGCGATAGAGTTCAAGCTGAAGACAACCGGACCAAGTGTGCTAACAATCAAGAATTTGAAGTTAAAATCTTCTGGGTTATTAGGCCGCGTCATGTTTCTTCTAAAATGTTCGACGTTTCGACCCCTCTCCTAGAATCTTCCACAGGACTTTTTGGTGTCCACATTCAGTTCTCGGTTCCCAGATCTCTGCTGACGGTGACTGCAGCCATGAAACCCGGAGACGCCTGTTGCTCGGTAGACAGGCGATATCAAGCAATGACAAGGTTATAAGGTCCAGAGATATAACAGTAGCAACAAAGATCCGTATTGTGAGGGCTATGGTCTTTCCAGTTGTGATGTATGGATGTGAGACCTGGACCATTAGAAGGGCTGAACGGCGAAGAATTGACTCCTTCGAATTGTGGTGTTGGAGGAAACTTGTTAGAGTTCCATGGACTGCAAAGAGAACCAATATTGGAGCGAATAAAACCGGATTGCTCCCTGGAAGGTCTAATGTTAAAACAAAAGCTGACCTACTTTGGACACACAGTGCGAAGGCATGCCTCGTTGGAAAAAACATTAATGCTGGGGAAGATTGAAGGAACTAGAAGAAGAGGACGTCAGAGGATGAGATGGTTCGATGGCATGACAGAAGCAATGTGTTCCAACCTGGAAGGTCTACGGGAGCAAGTGCAAGACAGGAAAAAGTGGCGTGGTTTGGTTAATGGGGTCACGAAGAGTCGAACCGACTAATTGAGAGTGAGAGACTGCTAGAACACTGTCAGAGACGAGTGTCGCGTCCACGCATAAAGGGGGAGTTTTCTGGCGTTCGTGCTGGAGAAGTGATAGTATTGGTTAAAGTTCATATGGCTACCATTGGTGGGCCGTAGTCATAGGCCAATATTCCCGCTCTGATGCTGAAGAAGGGGCGTTGGTAGCTCGTCTCCTGTGGATACCATTGGCGGTCCATCGTCATTGGATAGAAAGGCACTATTCTACACTTATGCTGGAGAAGGGTTATTGGTTGAAATGCCTGCTACCGCTATTGGTTGGTCGTCATCAGTGGCTAGATTCGAAACGGACATAGCAAGAGAGGGGATATGTTTACCCAAAATATTATTGTCCGCCAAGGTGACTTACAGCGCGTTGTTTACGCCGCTCACACACCGCGGCCGCGTATTTACTTCCTTGATGGCGCGGAGCCACGATGCCGGAAGCCTCTAGCCGTCCTCTCTATTTAAATTAGATGCATTCTTAGAAATTTCAACCGCTTCTCGGACCTTTCCTCTGTAAATGTTTGTTTCTTTAGCCAGTACACGTACGTTATTAAAATCGATGTCAGAGCCGCAGTTCTCGTGATGTTCCGCTACTGCCGATTTTGCACTTTGTTTTAGCCGCATGTGCCGTTCGTGTTCCTTAATGCGTTCTTTAACAGTTCTTCCCGTTTCTCCTATATACACTTTGCAGCAGCCACATGACATTTGACGCCTGCATTGTGGAGGTAATCAGATGCATCCGTTTTCCGTCGGAAAAAGTCTTTTATTTTGTTTTGACTAAAGAAAGATGTCTGAATACCATTTTTCTTTAAAATTCTGCTTATGCAGTCAGTGACCCCAGAAACGAACTGTAACCTGACGGAGTGAGAAGGCGGTTCCTCGTCATTCTTATTACCGGTATATATATTCCACCTAAAAGCCCTGTCGATTGAGTAACTATCATACCCATTTGCCTTCAATGTCCTCTTTAAAAAATTTAAAATTTGTTAGAAGGAACACGATGCGGCCTAATAACCCTTAAGATTTTAACTTCAATGACAACGGCTACGAAAGCCTGCAGACTTACATAATCAAGAATTTGATTCGCAACTTCAAGAGAACGGTTAGTATTCGTGATGACAGTGTTGCTTGGCAATGTCGGTCGTCCAAGGAGATGCAAACGCCTGAAAACATCGAGAAGACAAGCTACACAACAGGTGGGAATCAACTGGGAGACACTGCAACGAATTGTTGTTGATGACCTGCATCTCTTCCCATACAAAAGTCGAATCTATGAGCCATTAAGCCCCAGGGCCATGGAACAGTGGTTGTGTTTCACCAACACTTTTGTCCGTAGAACTGACGAACAGGACTTTTGATGTGAATATGGTTTGGTGACGAAGCCCACTTTCATTTGGATGGGTTCGTCAAGAAGCAAAATTGGCGCATCTGGGGTACTGAGAATCCGCATTTCGCGATCGAGACGTCTCTTCACCCTCTGTGGGTGAGTTTCTGGTGAGTTATGCACAGTCACGGAATAATCGGTGCGATATTCCTTGATGGCACAGTGACTACGGAACACTACGTGAAGGTTTTGGTAGGTGATTTCATCCCCGATATCCGAAGTGACCTTGATTTCGACAAGATGTGGTTCATGCAAGACAGAGCTCAACCCCATCGAAGCAAGAGAATGTTTGATGTCCCGGAGGAGCACTTCGGGGGCCGCATGGGCTTCGATTAGCCGCCATATTCTCCGGATCTGAACACATGCGACTCCTTTTTGTGACCTATACTAAAGACAAGGTGTACAGCAGTAACCCCACACCCTTTGCTGAACTGAAAACAGCTGTTCAGGAAGTCATCGACTTTATCAACGTTCCGACACTTCAGCGGGTCATGCAGAATTTCGCTTTTCGTCTGCGTCACATCATGGCGAATGATGGTAGCCATATCAAACATGCCATTACATAAATCTGAATATCTGTAGTGACGTTTACATGTTGAATGAAGTGTGTACACGCCTTAGTTCGTAACTAATTTATGTTTTTTTTTCATATAGTTCAATAACTGTTACTTATATAAATTATTTCTAATGAACAATAAGTTTCAGTCTGGCACCGCGCGACCGCTACGGTCGCAGGTTCGTATCCTACCTCGAGCATGGATGTGTGTGATATCCTTAGGTTAGTTAGGTCTGAGTAATTCGAAGTTCTAGGGGACTCGACCTCAGATGTTAAGTCCCATAGTGTTCAGAGCCATTTGAACCATTTTGAACAAGTTTGCAAATTAATGTTATTCTGATATCTAATGCTAAGGCTTCCTAAAAAGTAATGCCAGCTAATTTTTGTTCTGTTCTCACTATCAGTTGCGGTATTACATGTCGTGCGTATTGCTCGGTCGGCTTTCTCGCTGTCTCAAGTTGCAACACTCTGCCCCTAGAGGGATCCGAGTTGTAGCGTGCAGGGTGACGCTTCGTAACGAGCTACGTCGGTGCGTGAGGAACAGCGGGCTGCAATAGAGTTTCGAATTCGAAAAGTTCGCCCACACCCGCTGTCCTTCAGCGCCACAATGCCAGACCACTAGCGCTGCGACATCTGCAACAGTCCAAGCCTTGGGCTCTCTGTCACCGATCCTCCATACAGTCCCAACTTCGCCCCATCATATTTTCATTTGTTTCTAAAGCTTTAAGAACAGCTACGAGGACTTTACTTTGATATTGATGAAGCGGTGCAAGCAGAGGTAACAAATTCAAACATTCCACAGTGACGATATCTAAGAAAATGGTCCCTCGTTGGGAGTAATTTGTTCGTCGCCAGAAATGTTGAGAAATAAGTGTGTAGACAAGAAGAATAATGAAGTAGAACGTTAATAAAGTTTGAAACTTCCTGGCAGATTAAAACTGTGTGCCGGACCGAGACTCGAACTCGTTATTGAGCCCCCGATTACCAGATGTACATCTAGCGGTAGGAGACGAGGTACTGGCAGAAGTAAAGCTGTGAGGACGGGGCGTGAGTCGTGCTTGAGTAGCTCAGTGGTAGCCGGCACGGTAGCTCAGCGTGTTCGGTCAGAGGGTTAGCTGCCCTCTGTAATAAAAAAACTGAGTTAATTGATCAACAACGAACTTAAACGAATGTCTTACGACGTCCGCCTCGAGCCGATGCAACGAACAACATCGAACAAAATAAGATTTAAAAAAAAAAAAAAAATGGTAGGTCACTTGCCTGCGAAAGGCAACGTCCCGAGTTCGAGTCTCGGTCCGGCACACAGTTTTAATCTGCCAGGAAGTTTCATATCAGCGCACACTCCGCTGCACAGTGAAAATCTCATTCTGGTTAATAAAGTTTATTTTATTTAAAAACATTCAGGAGCATTGACATTAAAAAAATTCGGAGGCATTACTTTCCAGCATGCCCTTGTATATTCAGGAACATGATACTAGATCAGTAAAATATTTCAGGATAAAAAATATAAATAATAGCCTCGTTAGTTGCTAACTACCTGAGGGGTGAAATGGAGTGCTCCTGTCAATGAATGGAAAAAGCTTGACAACTGGAGAAAAGTTTTATTTTCTTGCAAAATTTTATGAAAACATCTACACATATCGAAAATGCTACCAAAGGATGTTATGAGTATGTTGTAAGTTTGAAAACTAGCTTTTAATTAAAAAAAAAGTTTAAAACGTTCCTGTAGCGAGACTAGACGACGTGTGCGCCGGCAGGCAGGCAATTCCTCAACACCTTTGCGGTCCCAAATGCGTGCTAGCATTCCTGTGGGACTACTCACGGGTTGTCCCAGTACAGATACAATTTTAAACTTCTCAATAAAGATGTCCGGCTATTGTCGAACTGGGGGAGCTTAGAGGGGCTCTTTACCGTGTTGTTTACGCATGAATCAATGTCGCACATCCCTCCCCTCCCCTCCCTCCCTCCCCAAAAAAAATCACACCACAGGGGCACGCGAATCAGGAGGGCTGAGAATGCGTAACCACCCTACGCTGCTTCGCATCATCTTCAAGTTTCATTGAATGGTTTTGAACAGTCCATAGTGTTTCCAGCCTGCACACAAGAGCAAAAATAGTGGTCGCGCTGCACCCCAAATGGGTGCCATCACGTTCATGGGGATGCAGCCCCACTGTGTTCTTAGAGAACGGATGAAACGTCCAGGAGCGTCAAAGATTGCTACGAACGTCGTCCTGCTACTCATCGAACTCGACCACGAAATGTGTGGGGATCAACGCGGGAAGAAGGGGGTTACTTCGTTGACGCTTTAATGTCACCTTCTGAGGTGTCTGAAATGTCTTGATCGGCTACCCAACAAGAAAACCACTTGAATCAATGCCGGGTGCCGCTATTCCGATTTCCACCGCAAATACGTCAAGTGAAAGGGTGGAGTGTGGATAAGATGGTGTATGCCGACCTTCGTGTGACACATCAACGGTGGCGTTGGGCAGAGTTATAGTAAAATTTAGTGCCAATGTGGCATCATTACCCTCACAAGAACTCCTGAGTTCCGTCCTTTGTTTAGTATGGTGTCGAGACCTTGCTGTTTGAAGCGTTGTCGTGTTAGAGCATGAAGTCGTAGGATGCCAGGCTTTTGCACCATTACAGAGAAACGTCGTGGGCGCCTTTGAGCCAAATTTCAAAGTTCTGCGTTGCAATGGGAGATAACTACGGAGTTTCGAAAGTCATCCTTCAGTTGTGTTTCTCACAAGGGAATCTCCCCATCGCACCCCTCTCAGATTTAGTTATAATTTCGCACAGTGGATAGGCCTTGAAAACTGAACACAGATCAATCGAGAAAACAGGAAGAAGTTGTGTGGAACTATGAAAAAAATAAACAAAATATACAAACTGAGTAGTCCATGCGCAAGATAAGTAACATCAAGGACACTGTGAACTCAGGAGCGCCGTGGTCCCGTGGTTAGCGTGAGCAGCTGCGGAACGAGAGGCCCTTGGTTCAAGTCTTCCCTCAAATGAAAAGTTTAATTTTTTTATTTTCAGACAGTTATTATCTGTCCGTCCGTCCGTCCGATGCGAGGTAACTGCGCCGTAGTATGGGGACGCTACACCTAAACAAACATCGAAACACACGACGTCAGTCGTCAACATATTCCTGTCATTTGACGTACATGCCGTCACCAGTGTCGTATGGAATATATCAGACGTGTTTTCCTGTGGGGGAATCAATTGACGTATGACCTTGCGATCAAATGTTTTCGGTTCCCATTGGAGAGGCACGTCCTTTCGTCTACTAATCGCACAGACACTAAACTTATTACAGTGAACAGAGACGTCAATGAACGAACGGACAGATCATAACTTTGCAAAATTAAAGAAAGTAAACTTTTCACTCGAGGGAAGACTTGAACCAAAGACCTCTCTTTCCGCAGCTGCTCACGCTAACCACGGGACCACGGCGCTCCTCAGCTCACACTATCCTTGATGTTGCCTATCTTGTGCATGGACTACTCAGTTTGTATATTTTGCTTATTTTTTTCATAGTTCTACACAAGTTCTTACTGTTTTCTCGATTGATCTATGTTCAGTTTTTCAACGCCTATCCACTGTGCCAACTTATAACTAAATCTGAGGGGGGTGCGATGGGGAGGTTCCCTTGTCAGTGTTGTTAGGCACTTATTCGCTAAGACATGTTGTTTTATTTCTTCCTCTTCGTGCATTTATTATTGTTTTCGTTGGTGTTGCGATCTCCTTCCTCTAAAAGTTAAAGGCCACAGGCAAGATTTTGCCAAGTAAAAAGTTCAATGTACCGGAGTCGTTTGACGTTCGAACCATTACGAATATATTATTAAGTTTGCTGGAATTAACAATAATCGTGATTGAGCTATTACAGCTCAGTATCGTTAGCAGATTAATTGTTATTTCACCTTTCCAAACAGCTCCTATCTGAACTATTGAAATTCTACCAGGATAGTTAAGATTAAAAAAAATACAGGTCTAATTGTGATTACTAATTTTTCCTCTACACTTTATATATTTCGTTCACAAAGTCTTATTTCGACTCTGATGTTCATTATATCACTGAACTCCGGAGAGAAGCAACCAACGTTTACGGCTGTAGTTGTCAATAAATTTCCTAGATGGTGAGGCAGTTCAAGGCTGGAAGTAAGGCGGGGGTGTACTTCCTCCAAAGGTATCGTGCCTAGTTGAACACAGACCAACACTCGTTCTGATGACAACCGTACATCAAATGTCTATTTTTTTGTACAGTGCGCTTCACAGTTGCTCAATCCCCTTCATCTCATTTCTTAGACTTACGAGAGCGGTGACTGGGTTTCGCGTTACCCTAATGTTCCCAATTCGTGATATTATCTACATCTACATGGATACTCTGCAAATCACATTCATGTGCCTGGCAGAGGGTTCATCGAACCACCTTCACAATTCTCTATTATTCCAATCTCGTGCAGCGCGCGGAAAGAATGAACACCTATATCTTTCCGTACGAGCTCTGATCTCCCTTATTTTATCGTGGTGATCGTTCCTCCCTATGTAAGTCGGTGTCAACCAAATATTTTCGCATTCGGAGGAGAAAGTTGGTGTTTGGGATTTTGTGAGAAGAGTCCGTCGCAACAAGAAACGCCTTTCTTTTAATGAATCCTGTATCATTTCTGTGACACTCTTTTCCATATTTCTTTGAACTTTTTGGATGTACTCCGTCAGCCCTATGTGGTAGGGATCCCACACCGCGCAGCAGTATTCTAAAAGAGGATGGACAAGCGTAGTGTAGGCAGTCTCCTTCGTAGGTCTGTTACATTTTCTAAGTGTCCTGCCAGTAAAACGCAGTCTTTGGTTAGCCTTCCCACAACATTTTCTGTGTGTCCCATCCAATTTAAGTTGTTCGTAATAATGGACTTGAGAACACGCAATTTCCGCAAAATCTGTCTAAAATTTAATTTAAGTTGGACCCATCAGTTGATAACTGTTGACGCACTGGATGGGTTGCCTCATGTTGTGGGTGTATTCTACAGATATTCTCGCTTTTACTGCCTGAAGATAAAGCGTTGTGGCTCAGAAATCGATTGTGGCTCAAATGGCTCTGAGCACTATGGGACTCAACTGCTGAGGACATTAGTCCCCTAGAACTTAGAACTAGTGAAACCTAACTAACCTAAGGACATCGCACACATCCATGCCCGAGGCGGGATTCGAACCTGCGACCGTAGCGGTCTCGCGGTTCCAGACTGCAGCGCCAGAACCGCGCGGCCACTTCGGCCGGCAAATCGATTGTATTTAATACAATTTTGAGCTCGTTACCGTGCTTGCAGAAACTAATAATGAATTAAAGAGAATCCGCTATTTTACTACAACACAGTTTTCTGTTTCCTTCAACCCCAAACATGTTTCAATACATTTCAGTGGATTTTTGTCTTTTATTGTTTCTAAAATATATGCATAGTAATTTTATGCAAGTTAGGAATCTAGTGTGCGCTAATATGAAACTTTCTGGCAGATTGAAACTACGTGCGGGGCCGAGATTCGAACTCGGGACGTATGGCTTTCGTTGGCAAGTGCTCTATCGACTGAGCTACCCAAGCACGAGTCGCGACTCTTCCTCACAGCGTCAGTTCCCCCAGTACCTCGTCTCCCACCTTCCAAACTTCACAGAAGGTCTTCTGCGAATTTTGCAGAACTAACACTCTGGGATGAGATCCCGAGTTCGACTCTCAGTCCGGCATATGTCAGAGCAACTTATGAATTGAATTTTCGTTTACAATGTAATCCTGAAACTATTGCTGTGGCTTACAACACAGTTGCATCCATAATTCGCCAATAAGCACGAGAAAGCATAAGTAAACGCTGATAAAAACCCGTAACACAATCTGTAAGCAGCAAACCACACCAAACAGTTTTTCAAATCAAATTCTCACGAAATTTTACCGATTCCCATAGATCATCTTAAACATAAAGACAATAACACATCTAGCAGTCAAATAATCAACTGCAGCTCAGAACAGGTCAATTACAGCAGTGGTAAGCGAAAAAGGGGGCATGTGCCAGTATTTTACCAGAATACATAGTTTAGAGATAATATCCTAAACAAAAATTCAATTCACAACCCTGTGTTGCATATGCTGATTTTTGTTGGCACAGCCACAGGGCGGACATAATTCAAATACGGTAAAATTACATATGGAATCTAAAGGACAACAAAATTTGATGTGAAATTATTCGTAACATACATAAAATCTGTAGGCATATACCTCAGAAACAATGAAAGAGAAAATAAGAAAAAGCTTTTAAAGTACCACCACTATGGTTACACATGTTTTGGAAATAAGCAAAACAGAAAATTGTGTTCCTGCGAGAAGGCGGACCTTCTTTAATTAGATACGATTGCATTTAAATTGGAAAGCAAGCTTTATCTGTTTGGTCACAGAAATGAAAACGGAGGAAACAGCACTTATTATCCGTTGTGGAAAAAAAGAAAATCCTTGTGTTGGTCTGGGTTTCGCAATCACGTTGCATATACAGGATGTTACAAAAAGGTACGGCCAAACTTTCAGGAAACATTCCTCACACACAAAGAAAGACAATATGTTATGTGGACATGTGTCCGGAAACGCTTACTTTCCATGTTAGAGCTCATTTTATTACTTCTCTTCAAATCACATTACTCATGGAATGGAAACACACAGCAACAGAACGTACCAGCGTGACTTCAAACACTTTGTTACATGAAATGTTCAAAATGTCCTCCGTTAACGAGGATACATACATCCACCCTCCGTCGCATGGAATCCCTGATGCGCTGATGCAGCCCTGGAGAATGGCGTACTGTATCACAGCCGTCCACAATACGAGCACGAAGAGCCTCTACATTTGGTACCGGGGTTGCGTAGACAAGAGCTTTCAAATGCCCTCATAAATGAAAGTCAAGGGGGTTGAGGTCAGAAGAGCGTGGAGGCTATGGAATTGGTCCGCCTCTACCAATCCATCGGTCAACGAATCTGTTGTTGAGAAGCGTTCGAACACTTCGACTGAAATGTGCAGGAGATCCATCGTGCATGAACCACATGTTGTGTCGTACTTGCAAAGGCACATGTTCTAGCAGCACAGGTAGAGTATCCCGTATGAAATCATGATAACGTGCTCCATTGAGCGTAGGTGGAAGAACATGGGGCCCAATCAAGACATCACCAACAGGCCTGCCCAAACGTTCACAGAAAATTTGTGTTGTTGACGTGATTGCACAATTGCGGGCGGATTCTCGTCAGCCCACACATGTTGATTGTGAAAATTTACAATTTGATCACGTTGGAATGAAGCCTCATCCGTAAAGAGAACATTTGCACTGAAATGAGGATTGACACATTGTTGGATGAACCATTCGCAGAAGTGTACCCGTGGAGGCAAATCAGCTGCTAATAGTGCCTGCACACGCTGTACATGTTACGGAAACAACTGGTTCTCCCGTAGCACTATCCATACAGTGACGTGGTCAACGTTACCTTGTACAGCAGCAACTTCTCTGACGCTGACATTAGGGTTATCGTCAACTGCACGAAGAATTGCCTCGTCCATTGCAGGTGTCCTCGTCGTTCTAGGTGTTCCCCAGTCGCGAGTCATAGGCTGGAATGTTCCGTGCTCCCTAAGACGCCGATCAACTGCTTCGAACGTCTTCCTGTCGGGACACCTTCGTTCTGGAAATCTGTCTCGATACAAACGTACCGCGCCACGGCTATTGCCCCGTGCTAATCCATACATCAAATGGGCATCTGCCAACTCCGCATTTGTAAACATTGCACTGACTGCAAAACCACGTTCGTGATGAACACTAACGTGTTGATGCTACGTACTGATGTGCTTGATGCTAGTACTGTAGAGCAATGAGTCGCATGTCAACACAAGCACCGAAGTCAACATTACCTTCCTTCAATTGGGCCAACTGGCGGTGAATCGAGGAAGAACAGTACATACTGACGAAACTAAAATGAGCTCTAACATGGAAATCAAGCGTTTCCGGACACATGTCCACATAACATATGTTCTTTATTTGTGTGTGAAGAATGTTTCCTGAAAGTCACGTGGCATCATTTTTGTAACACCCTGTAGATCTGCTGCGTATTCGTATTATTTTGAAGTGAACTGGGCGTGGTCTCCCATGCCTTGGCAACAATAGTTACTGCAGTACGTATATCCATTATGGATGAGGAGCTGCAACTGCGATTTAAATTGGCGATTTATTTGGGAATAAAGATGCAACCAGCCGCGTTTCTTCGTTTTCGTGATACGATTTATTGTGCCATTAACGTGTTTTCGAGTCACTACAGGCTCATCATCAGATGGATGTGTTACAAAAAGTGGACCAAGTGTAGCTATATGTTGTGGTGATGATGCTAGCGAAAATGACGGAAATTTACTTATCGATAATGAAATTTTGCAACTCTCTGCAAAGATCATATGGATGCCCTCGGACTCAAAGGCTTAAGGAAGTCTTGTTTTGCGTCACATGCTGCTCATCAGTGAACATTCTGGTGGTGATGTCAATGACAATCTTTCTGTGCGACACGTTGTTGATTTACATTCACAAGCTAAGGTCGCCTCAGAAATCCGTAATGAACAGTGCAGAAATTTTTCTTGCAGAATTTCCAAGACACCTGGTACGAAAAAGCAAATAATGATAATAATAAGAAATATATATCTCCCTGCATAAATTATATTCTACTAATCATGTAACAACTATGGCATTCTGCAACTCGTTCAGTCTTCAATTACGTAGCAGATACTTCACTCACTTTTCAATTTTTCTGTAACTTTTAATCCATAGTACGTGTATATTACCAATATAAGAACACTCCTATAGCCAGCAAGATTCACTTAAATATATCACCTGTGCTTGTAAGTATTATACTATAACGCACTGCATCTCAAGCCAAGGATCATGTGTGGCAAAGTGTGATATCTATCATGTTCATATTCTTTGTAATAACATCCAGTGTTTTCCTTCTGTTGTGGAGTAACACTCATTCCACAAAACTTTCTGCAAACGTTGCATCATTTTGGTGCCACACGCAATATCGACAACCGCAGTAATTTCTATCGACAGAGCTACAAGGAAGAATATAAATGTTATTACTCTTCATCTCACTTGCAGCAATTTAAGTTGTCGTCTTAGGTTCCTGGCAAAACACACACTTGCAAATCGCCACACATTAGGAAATAGAGAGCCAAATGTGAATTTTATTGCTGCCCCTTTCAGTCGTAGGAATTTAAGCTGTTCTCTTAGATTCAGGCCTAACCGCACACCGGGAAATCGCCAAATATCTACTTCATTCTTCGGTATCTAATCACTACAGAAATGTAAATAGCATCGAACTTTGCAGAATATACTTGTATTAGATTCGGAGGCAAGTCCCAGAATGTGTCACCAATGCTAAGATGGGGTAAAAAAGCTGGATGTAACGGGACGCGAACCTCACACTCTTCAACTCCTTAAAGCACAACATTATCCATTATGATAGCACTTCGTCATGTGATAGTAGTTCCCTGTCTTGGTTATCATAGTGCCTCCTGAAGGCTTGTATTATTGATGCATTATTAACTGACATTTTACGATAATGGTGACATGTTAATAATTTGCAATTAAGCATGAAACACACTTGTATTATAACTTATAGTATGTCGTTTCAAGTTAACGGCGCACGGAAAATTTATCATTAATTATAAGAACTCAGTTCTGAAAGCATTAACCATCAAAAAATTGGTGTATGATGTCGATTTACGACAGTAATTATAATAGATCGTACCGAGAACGAAGTGTTAAATCTCCGATACGCTGCCATGAGTCTTGTGAGGCGCCCGTACCGAACGGTAACGAAAGTCGATAGTAATTTCTGCGGTTGTCGATTTTGCCGTGACGTCAAAATGACGTCACGTTTGAAGGAAATGTGAGTGAGCGTTATTCTGTGCGAGTAAGTGTAAAACCAAGCGCAGCTAAATAATGTGTATATTGAGTGTATTACCTGAAATGTACATTATTGTAACTAATTTACTATGCGCAGCACGACGCAGTGTATTGCAATTACCCAAAACATAATAACATTTCCGTTTCGTACACATTTCGTTATTGATAACTACATTTCCGACATCTTCTCTAGCCGCATCACCACAGCGTCAAATACACTTTGTCCACAATATACACTGAAGCGCCAAAGAAACTGGCACAGGCATGCGTATTCAAATACAGAGATGCGTAAACAAGCAGAATACGGCGCTGCGGAGGCAACGCCTGTATAAGACACGTGTTTGGCGCAGTTGTTAGATCGGTTACTGCTGCTAGAGTGGCAGTTTATCAAAATTTAACTGAGTTTGAACGTGGTGTTATAGTCGGCGCACGAACGATGGGACACAACATTTCAGAGTTAGCTATGAAGTGGAAATTTTTCCGTACGACCATTTCACGAGTGTTCCGTGAATATCAGCAATCCGGTAAAACATCAAGTCTCCGACATCGCTGCTGCCGGAAAAACATCTTGCAAGAACGGGACAAAAGATGACTGAAGAGAATCGTTCAACGCGAGAGAAGTGCAACCGCAAATTGCTGCAGATTTCAATGCTGGGCCATCAAGAAGTGTCAGAGTGCGAACCATTAAACGAAACATCATCGATATGGGCTTTCGCAGCCTAAGGCCCACTCGTGTTCCCTTGATGACTCCACGACACGAAGTTTTAGACCTCGCCTGGGCCCGTCAACCCTGACATTGGATTGTTGATGACTGGAAACATGTTGGTTGGCCGGACGAGTCTCGTTTCAAATTGTATCGAGCTGATTGACGTGCACGGGTAGGGAGACAAACTCTTGAATCCATGCACCTTGCATGTCAGCAGGGAACTGTTGAAGCTGGTGTTGGGTCTGTAATGGTGTGGGGCGTTGTCTGTTGAAATGATACGGGACCCCTGAACGTCTAGATACGACTCTGACAGGTGACACGTACGTAAGCATCCTATCTGATCACCTACATCGATTCTTGTCCATTGTGCATTCCGACGGACTTGGGCAATTCCACAAAGACAATACGACACCCCACACGTCCAGAATTGCTACAGAGTAGCCGGCCGCTGTGGCCGAGCGGATCTAGGCGCTTCAGTCAGGAACTGTGCTGCTGCTACAGTCGCAGATTCGAATTCTGCCTCGGGCATGGATGTGTGTGATGTCCTTAGGCTAGTAAGGTTTATATAGTTGTTAGTGTAGGGGACTGATGACCTGAGATGTTAAGTCCCATGGTGCTCAGAGCCATTTGAACCATTTCTTTTCTACAGTGTGGCTTCAGGAACACTCTTCTGAGTTGAAACACTTCCGCTGGCCCCGAAACTCCCCAGACACGAACATTGTTCAGCATATCTGGGATGCATTGCAACGTGCTGTTCAGAAAAGATCTCCACCTCCTGGAAGTCTTACGGATCTGTGGACAGCCCTGCAGGATTGACGGTGTTAATTCCCTCCAGCACTACTTCAGACATTAGTCGAGTCAATGCCACGTCGTGCTGCCCGCACTTCTGCGTGCTTGAAGGGGCTCTACACGGTATTAGGCAGCTGTACCAGTTTCTTTGTATGTTCCTGTAACACCTGCATCTGATGATGAACCTGCAGTGGCTCGAAAACATATTAATGGTACAAAAAGTCGTATGAAAAACCCAAGAACTGGTTGCATATTTATTTCAGAATGAATCGCCAGACGAGAGCGCCAGGATATCAGCGTGAGGGATTCGGTCAGATTTCCGCCAGCGTCGGCCCTTGTAGCGACTATCGGTACGATCTCGCATTCGCTTGCCTCCGATGCGGAAAGTGTCGCCCAGGCGGCAAAAGACGCGCAGCCGAGGCGGTGGTCGGCGCCCGCGCGATCAATAGCCGAGCTGACGTTGGAGGCGGCTCGGCGTCTTGCGCCGCGGGAACGACTGCCGCCGCTCGCCACTCACCAGCCAGCCCACAGCCGGCATCGACCCGAGACACGCGCCGCCAGACCGCACGGCTCCCACGACGCGCACCGACGCTGAGCGAGACCGCCTCAACCCTCTGGTGTAGCGACGCGTCCTTAACCCTGCTCCTTTCCTTAAAAAAACTACTCAGAAGTGACAATAGTCATGCGATAGCGATGTGCGCATGTACACTACTGGCCATTAAAATTGCTGCACCACGAAGACGACATCCTACAGACGCGAAATTTAACCGACAGGAAGAAGATGCTGTGATATGCGAATGATTAGCTTTTCAGAGCATTCACACAAGGTTGGCGCCAGTGGCGACACCTGCAACGTGCTGACATGAGGAAAGTTTCCAACCGATTTCTCATACAAAAACTGCAGTTGACCTGCGTTGCCTGGTGAAACGTTGTCGTGATGCCTCGTGTAAGGAGGAGAAATGCGTACCATCACCTTTCTGACTTTGATAAAAGGTCGGATTGTAGCCTATCGCGATTGCGGTTTATGGTATCGCGACATTGCTGCTCTCGTCGATCGAGATCCAATGACTGTTAGCAAAATATGCAATCGGTGGGCTCAGGAGGGTAATACGGAACGCCATGTTGGATCCCAACGGCCTCGTATATCTAGCAACCGAGATGACAGGCATCTTACCCGCATGGCTGTAACGGATCGTGCAGCCACGTCTCGATCCCTGAGTCGACAGATGGGGACGTTTGCAAGACAACAACCATCTGCACGAACAGTTCGACGACGTTTGCAGCAGCATGGACTGTCAGCTTGGAGACCATGGCTGCGGTTACCATTGACGCTGCATCACAGACAGGAGCGCCTGCGATGGTGCACTCGACGACGAACCTGGGTGCACGAATGGCAAAACGTCATTTTTTTTTTCGGATGCATCCAGGTTCTGTTTACAGCATCATGATGGTCGCATCCGTGTTTGGCAACATCGCGGTGAATGGACATTGGAAGCGTGTATTCGTCATCGCCATACTGGCGTATCACCTAGCGTGATAGTATGGGGTGCCATTGTTTACACGTCTCGGTCAGCTCGTCTTCGCATTGTCGGCACTTTGAACAGTGGACGTTACATTTCAGATGTGTTACGACCCGTGGCTCTACCCTTCATTCGATCCCTGCGAAACCCTATATTTCAGCAGGATAATGCACGACCGCATGTTGCAGGTCCTGTACGGGCCTTTCTGGATACAGAAAATGTTCGACTGCTGCCCTGGCCAGCGCATTCTCCGGATCTCTCACCCCGCCGAGCAACTGGCTCGTCACAATACGGCAGTCACTACTCCTGATGAACTGTGGTATCGTGTTGAAACTGCATGGGCAGCTGTACTGTACACGCCATCCAAGCTCTGTTTGCCTCAATGCCATTCGTATCGAGGTCGTTATTACGGCCAGAGGTGGTTGTTCTGGATACCGATTTCTCTGGATCTATGCACCCAAATTGCGTGAAAATGTAATCACATGTCAGTTCTAGTATAATATATTTTTCCAATGAATACCCGTTTACCATACGCATTTCTTCTTGGTGTGGCAATTTTAATGGCCAGTAGTGTAGAAATAGTGGTTGTATCGCGTAAACAAGGTATTAAAGGGCAATGCATTGGCGGGCTGTCATTGATGCTCAGGTGATTCATGTGAAACGGTTTCCAACCTGATTACGGCCGCACTACGGGAATTAACCGACTTCGAACGCGAAATGGTAGTTACAGCTAGACGCGTGGTACATCCCATATCGGAAATCGGTAGGGAATTCAATATTCTGAGTTCCGCAGTGTCAGGACTGTGCCGAGAATAACAAATTTCAGACATTCTCTCACCACGGACAACGCGGTGGCAACTGCCTTCATTTAACGACCGAGAGCAGCGGCGTTTGTGTAGAGGTGTCTGTGTTATCAGACAAGCAGTACTGTGTGAAATTGCCGCAGAAATCAATGTGGGACGTACGATGAACGTGTCCGTCAGCTCAGTGCTACGAAATTTGGCGTTAATGGGCTATTGCAGAAGATTGCCTTTGCTAAGTGCACGACATCCCCTGCAGTGTCTCTTCTGCGCTCATATCCGTTGGATCCTAGACGACTGGAAAACAGTGTTCTGGTCGGATGGGTTCCAATTCCAGTTGTTAAGAGCTGATAGTAGGGTTCAAGTGTGGCGCATATCCCACGAAGCCATGGACACAAGTTGCCAACAAAGCACTGTGGAAGCTAGTGGTGCCTAGTAATGTTGCGTGCTGTCTTTACATGGAATGAGCATGAGCTCTGGCCCAACTGAACCGATCATTGACCGGAAATGGTTATGATCGGCTACTTGGAGACCATTTGCAGCCATTAATGGATTACAACGATGGAATTTTTATGGTTGATAATGCGCCGTGTTACCAGGCCACAATTTTACGCAGTTGATTTGAAGAACATTCTGGACAATTCGAGCGAATGATTTGCCACTCAGATCGCCCGCCGTGAGTCCTGTCGAACATTTATGGGACATAATCGTCAGGTCAATTCGTGCACAAAGTCCTGCACCGGCAATAGTACCGCAATAGTGCACTAGTACAGAGGCAGCATGGCCCAGTAGTTCTGCTGGCGATTTCGGGCGACTTGTCGAGTCGCTGCCTCGTCGAATTGCTACACTGTGCAGAGCAAAAGGATGTCCGACACCACGTCAGGAGGTATGTCATGACTTTTGTCACGTGAGTGTATCGTTTCCTCAACAACTCTTACAGGTGCTAATGTCATTTGCTTTTCGTGCTCTTCGATCAGACTTGGCAGCGAAGCCTAATACAGTGAGATGCAAGTGATCCGTTTCGTTGAGATTATGGAATAAACGGCAGCACTACGTGTTTCTGGATTCCACAGACTTCGTTGATTAACCGTACCATTTAAGCACCCCATCCGATACTAACAAACTAATACTGGCTTCAAGTGTAATTTGTTATCATTCTTTTCAGCTCTCACCATGTGTAGAAAATTAAGGTACAACAAAGTGTAGAAAAACTTTTTTTTTCATTTGAGACTTAAGTTGTTGTTGTTGTTGTTGTGGTCTTCAGTCCTGAGACTGTTTTGATGCAGCTCTCCATGCTACTCTATCCTGTGCAAGCTTTTTCATCTCCCAGTACCTACTGCAACCTACATCCTTCTGAATCTGCTTAGTGTATTCATCTCTTGGTCTCCCTCTACGATTTTTACCCTCCACGCTGCCCTCCAATACTAAATTGGTGATCCCTTGATGCCTCAGAACATGTCCTACCAACCGATTCCTTCTTCTAGTCAAGTTGTGCCACAAACTTCCCTTCTCCCCAATCCTATTCAATACTTCCTCATTAGTTATGTGATCTACCCATCTAATCTTCAGCATTCTTCTGTAGCACCACATTTCGAAAGCTTCTATTCTCTTCTTGTCCAAACTATTTATTGTCCATGTTTCACTTCCATACATGGCTACACTCCATACGAATACTTTCAGAAATGACTTCCTGACACTTAAATCAATACTGGATGTTAACAAATTTCTCTTCTTCAAAAACGCTTTCCTTGCCATTGCCAGCCTACATTTTATATCCTCTCTACTTCGACCATCATCAGTTATTTTGCTCCCCAAATAGCAAAACTCCTTTACTACTTTAAGTGGCTCATTTCCTAATCTAATTCCCTCAGCATCACCCGATTTAATTAGACTACATTCCATTATCCTCGTTTTGCTTTTGTTGATGTTCATCTTATATCCTCCTTTCAAGACACTGTCCATTCCATTCAACTTCTCTTCCAAGTCCTTTGCTGTCTCTGACAGAATTACAGTGTCATCGGCGAACCTCAAGGTTTTTATTTCTTCTCCATGGATTTTAATACCTACTCCGAATTTTTCTTTTGTTTCCTTTACTGCTTGCTCAATATACAGATTGAACAACATCGGGGAGAGGCTACAACCCTGTCTTACTCCCTCCCCAACCACTGCTTCCCTTTCATGTCCCTCGACTCTTATAACTGCCATCTGGTTTCTGTACAAATTGTAAATAGCCTTTCGCTCCCTGTATTTTACCCCTGCCACCTTTAGAATTTGAAAGAGAGTATTCCAGTCAGTGGGAATGTATTGATAAACAAAGTCGTTAAATTTCGAGAGCTAGCGTATAAAAATAAAGGATTTATGAAAGATCATGCTTTTTCCGGGTCATATTGACCCAAAGATAACAGCAGATTACGGCTGGTCTGCACGGTTTCACACTATCCCCAAAACTTTATCGAGAAGAAAGGAATATTAGGGTTTAATGTTCCGTCGTAGATACGGTCACTAGAGACGGAGTACAGACTGGAATGGAGGAAGGAACTGAATCGAATTAACTTCAAAGGAAACCATCCCGGCAGTTGCCTTCGGCAGTGTATGTAAACCACACTAAAACCTAAATCTGTAAGGTCTCCAACCGCCGTCTGCCGAATGCCGGTCCAGTGTCTTAGCATACAGCCGCCTCACACAGTAAATTTATTTAGAGATGCGGGGGAGAGTAGCAGGCCATCGAATGGTTTTCTACACAGTCAGCAAAGAGTTGCTAATAGAGAGAGTCCCAAACCCTCACGTTCAAAATAGTTTCATCAACTCTGCACGCTGTTCTCTCTTGTGAAAGTCTTTACAAACCTGCATAACTACCGGAGTCTGCATACATTTGAACCCAATCAACACATTCAAGGATTGCTTGCCCTCTACAACGCTTACCTTGTATGTTTCTTACCCAGTTAATTATGCCCTTGCGTCTCAGTGTGTGTCCTATCAAGGGCTTTATATAGGAAATATAGAAGATCCAGAGAAGAGCAGCGCGTTTTGTTACAGGTTCATTTAGTAAGCGCGACAGCATCACGTTGCAATAGAGTCATTCTGCATCACTTTACGCTCTAACAATGCAAATCCTGCAGCGCACAGTCTGAACATCATTCCTATGAAGTTGGGTACCCACACTGTTACGGCGTAAAGCCAAGCGCCGGCGCGGCAGTTGGGAACGAGAAAGAGCAGAGAGGGCATAAGCGCCGCGCCCCAGTTCTACTGGAGTTTCACGAGTAGCGACCTGAACAGAGAACAGTCAACTGTACGAGGAGCGTTTGAAAAGTCCGCGCAAAAATAAAAAGTGCTTCCGTGTTTGGGGATAAATCTTTTTTTTTTATTTTTCGACATAGTCTCCTTTTAGACTTACACACTTCGTCCAACGCTGTTCTAATTTGTTGATCCCTTCCGAATAATAGGAATTGTCCAAGTCTGCAAAATAGCTATTAGTTGCTGCAATCACCTCCTCGATAGAATAAAATCTTTGTCCCGCCAGCCATTTCTTCAAATTGGGGAACAAATAGTAGTCCGAGGGAGCCAAGTCTAGATAATAGGGGGGGGGGGGGATGTGAAACGAGTTGGAATCCTATTTCCATTAATTTTGCAACCGCAACTGCTGAGGCGTGTGCTGGTGCATTGTCGTGATGGAAAAAATACTTTTTTTCGATCCAATCGCCGGCGTTTTTCTTGCAGCTCGGTTTTCAAACGGTCTAGTAACGTTGAATAATATGCACCTGTAATAGTTTTACCATTTTCCAGATAGTCGATGAGGATTATCCCTTGCGAATCCCAAAAGACAGTCGCCATAACCTTTCTGGCTGAAGGAATGGTCTTCGCCTTTTTTGGTGCAGATTCTCCCTTGGTGACCCATTGTTTAGATTGTTGTTTGACCCATTGTTTAGATTGTTGTTTGACCCATTGTTTAGATTGTTGTTGGACCCATTGTTTAGATTGTTGTTTGGTCTCAGGGGTATAGTAATGTATCCGTGTTTCATCCACAGTGACGAAAAGACGCCTAAAGTCCTGCGGATTCTTCCCGAACAGCTGCAAACCATCCTTGCAAAACTTCACATGAATCCGTTTTTGGTCAAGCGTGAGCAATCGCGGAACTCTTTTTGCAGATAGCTTTCTCATGTCCTAATGTTTATGCACAATATTATGTACCCGTTCATTCGAAATGCCACCAGCACTAGCAATCTCAAACACCTTAACTCTTCTGGAGTCGAACATCCACAGGGCGTCCAGAACGTTCAGCATTACTTGTGCCTGCATGGCCACTCCGAAAATTTTGAAACCACTTATAAATTGTTCTAATCGAAGGTGCAGAGTCACTGTAATGTTTATCAAGCTTCTCTTTAGTCTCCTGAGGCGTTTTGCCTTTCATACAGTAATGTTTAATCACCACACGAAATTCTTCTTCGTCCATTTTTTGACAATCACTCGACTTCGTTGATTCACACGAATGCCAAACACAAAGTAATAGACCAATATGGCTGAAACTTGGTGTGCGTTCTTTCCAAAGATGCTACTAACTAAACATGGCCTCGATGCGCACGGACTTTGCATGGACTTTTCAAACGCCCCTCGTATTAGGAATTGTATGTTGCCCTTTGCTTGCGACGCTTGTGTGTTATTGTCAAAGTTAAGTATTGTCACTGTTCATTTCGTAATAATACTCATTAATACGATTTGTTTGAATGTTGTCCAGCGATCCGAGAAGGCAGGCTTCCTAGACCCCACATTTTGACCGTCAAGGCAAGATTCAACACATGCGATAAATAGTTTTCCGTCAACATTGGCTCAAGCTTCAAAGTTTAATTATAGCCACCCTGTAATTATTTTCAGTTTGTGGATAAGAACATATGAAACATGGACAGTATAAGTGATACATGTCATTTAAGTACCATCTGAGAAAGAACGGCTGCAGATACTAAAAATACTATAGACGTACGTTTTTCTTTCTCCAGCCTGTCTTCTAAGATACGTCGTAGGGTCAGTGTTGCTTCGCCTGTGCTACGTTTCTCTGGAACGCTAAATGATCTTTCCCTAATCTGTTTCTATTATTCCTTCTTTCCTTCTATAGATAGTTGCAGGCATGACATATTAAATGGATAATCGGTAATATTCACAGCTGTCAACTTTCAGATCAGCATTATTGCATTCTTCTTTAAGCTTAAAGCTGTTTGCATACGTCTTTTACCCCGCATAGAGCGGGTTACACACACTAATCATGGTTAGTTGACTCGTGGATCTCAACAATTCCGAAGAATTGTCGTCTACTCGAAAGGCCTCGCATACACAGACGCCGGCCGGAGTGGCCGTGCGGTTCTAGGCGCTACAGTCTGGAGCCTAGCGACCGCTACGGTCGCAGTTTCGAATCCTGCCTCGGGCATGGATGTATGTGATGTCCTTAGGTTAGTTAGGTTTAACTAGTTCTAAGTTCTAGGCGACTGATGACGTCAGAAGTTAAGTCGCATAGTGCTCAGAGCCATTTGAACCATATACAGACGGTAAAAAAAACCTCTCTCCACAACCCTGGTGGCCCATCTGTACCGACCGACCGCCGTGTCATCCTCCGCCAGTAACGTCATTGGATGCGCTATGAAGGGGCGTGTGCTCAGCACACCGCTCTCCCTGCCGTTGTCGTTTTTCGTGACCTGGAGCCTCAATTGACCTCACAGGGGCTGAGTGCACCCCGTTCACAGTACTTCCACCAAGGAAATTTCCCTTCAGTACTAGGAATCGAACCCACGTCCTCCGCACGGCAGTCAACAACGTTTGTGTACAAACTAACCTCTCGATTACGTCCCATAAATGTTCGATGAGATTCATTTTGGGTGATCTAGGTGGCCAAACCATTGGCTCGAATTATGCAGGATGTTCTTCAGACCAATCGCGAACCATTGTTCCACGGCGACATGGCGCGTTGTCATCCATAAAATTGTCGCGTCCCAGCACAGCCTCACTGTACCAGAATGAAGTAAGTGCGAACTGCGTAGCGCAATCGGGACGTTAACGACAATGGGTTAGTTATAAATTGCTGTCAACCTTTATATCGGAGATGAGAGGGAGAGAATCTCCTTGGTTTGAAGCAAATAAGTTTCCTGAAAATAGATTACAGAATTGCAAAAGGCAGAAAAGATCGGTTAGTTTCTATCAAGTTTATTCTCACATATACTTATGTGAAGTGTTGGACCATAAACCCCTTAGTAAGATTCAGTCTATTTATTCGGACTTGCTTCTTCAAAGCTAATTGCCGGTACATATAAGAAACAAGTACAAGCAATCACTTGTTCTTGGTTAGCACTGAAATCTCTCTAAGTAATTGAGACAAATACTGACAGCCTCTGTTCAATACTATTCCAGTGAAACTATAAAAATCCTACTTGACTTGCAGTTCCTGAGTGTCTACCAGAGTCTATCACCGTCTTCTCGTAGTTGAAGTCTTTATCAGCTGTATCGGCTGCTAAGGGCCTACTCGGCCCCGCTGGCGACACGCTGTGGAATCTCCAAACTGCCGGCACTGGCTCTGAATCTGCATCTGAATCTCTGCCTCTAGCTATTCCGCTGCCTGGCCTTTTATTTCGTTTCTCATGTACTTGGGTGCACGCGAGTTAATTTGTTTCACACGACCCTTTCATTTCTAAGTGATCAGATTGCACAAGAATGCCTATGGTTCCACACGACGCCCTCGTTTCTAATTGATCGGCTTGCGCAAGAATGCCTTCGGTTCCACACGACACTTTCATTTCTATCTTAATTTGGTTCCACACGAGTCTTTTCCGCACGTGACTGGCACTCACTCTTGCTGTATCATCGCCCTGGTGTTTTTCTCTTCCATTGCGCAAGTTTGATTCATGCTGCTTCCTCTGGCAGGAAGTCAAACACTAAGTTATTTGATCAACAAGCCATACTTGGCAGCCTCCGCCGCTTATCTTGTCCCTACGTCATGGTGGACTATTTCCTAATGTCGGCTGACTGTTTGCCTATGGAGTTTGGACTCTTATTATGGTCACAAAAGCAAGAATAAAAATTAAAATTTTCTACGGTCACAACAAAATTTCCATTGTTGTTTGGGAACATGAAGTCTATGAATGTGTGCAAATGGTCTCCAAGTAGCCAAACATAACCATCTCCAGTCAGTGGTCGGTTCAGTTGGACCAGAGGACCCAGTCCAAGCCTTGTAAACAGAGCCCACATCATTAAGGAGCAACCACCAGCTTGCGAAGTGCGTTGTTGACAACTCGGGTCCATGGCTGTGTGGGGTCTGCGTCACACTCGAACCCTACCATCAGCTGTTACCAACTGAAATCGGAACTCATATGGCCAAACCATGGTTTTCCACTCGTCTGGGATCCAACCGATCTCAGGGGAGGCGCAGCAGGCGATGTTGCGCTGTTGGTAAATGCACTCGCATGGGTCGTCTTTTGCCACAGCCCATTAACGCTAAATTTCACCGCATGGTCCTGAAGGACACGTTCGTTTGTTTGTCCCACATTGATATCTGCTCTTATTTCTCTCAGTGTTTCCTTTCTGTTAGCACTGACAACTCTACGCAAACGGCGCTGCTCTCGATCGTTAAATGAAGGCCGTCGGCCACTGCTTTGTCAGTGGTGAGATGAAACGCCTGAAATGTGTTCTTTTCTGCACACTCTTGACACTGTGGCGCTTGAAATATTGAATTCCCTATCGATTTCCGAAATGGAATGCCCCTTGCGTCTGGCTCCAATTACCATCCCGCGTTCAGTCTGTTAATTTCCGTGGTGCGGCTATAACAGAGTCGGAAACATTTTCACATGGCTCACCTGTGTACAAGTGACAGCTCCTCCAATTTACTGCCCTTTTATACATTGTGTACTCAATACTAGCGCCATATGTATATGTACCTATCGCTATCCCATGACTTTCGTCACTTCAGCGTATCTTATGTTACTTTACTTATCTCTTACTGATTGGCGACTTCATGGCTTGTTGTGTGCACCACGACCAAATAGTGGATGGAATTGGAAGCAAAATCAGCATTGGCCGTATTTTGTTGTTTTATTGTCAGCAAAATCGATTTTCGGTCACTTAGTGACCATCCTCAGTGTTAGAAGTTAAAAATTTTCACGTAACGATCAGAGAGTATAAAACCAAAAATCACAGCTACGTCTGCGTATAAACATAACAGTTGGTAGGAACATACCTATGGACAAGCTAAAATTATTATAACAATGGTTATGGGCTTCCAGTGCTCATGCGGAAGCGTATAACCATTGTTATAATAATGTTAGCTTGTCCAAAGGGACAAACGAGATGTACATCGTCATCATGTCGGTTAAATATGATAACAAAATTGTTTGTCTACACCTTCAAAACTTTTTTATGATGAATATTGTGTTTCACGGCATTTTAATTATTACGTAACGGCATTTTCGTACTATTACTATTTTTATATTTGACTCCTTAGTCTTAACGTAACAGTTTACGTAAATCACGAACGTTGTACTTCTAACTTCTCACGCCAGATGTTTTTTTAAAAAACTGTGTTATACCTCATTTCATGTTATTCATATATTATTCTTTTTTCCTTTTCTTTTTCTCTTTTAGTTGCCCTGCACTCTGACAACTTATTATCGATCTGTCTTATGTTTTGTAAGTTGATTAAAAACAAAAAAAACAATACGCCAGTGTATTTTAGATGTTCCTTCCCCATTCGTCTATGTTTTTTTTACGTATATTTTAAATTTGAGTTACTTCATGAGTCACAAATGCACAAGACGTATTTTGTGTTAATATCTTGCAAAACCAATAATATTAAGTCTTCACGTGCCACATGTCACACAGAGGGCGTTCCAAGCCCTGTCACACCGAGGTCTGCTGAACAGGTGCATGTAGACAGCGGCCTCAGTTTATGTGATCGCTCTAGGCTTGTGGTTATAGCTTGATGATACCAGTGCCTAGCAATTTTAATTGTATATTACAGGTATGTTTCTACCAGCTGTTATGTTCATACGCAGATGTAGTTGTGATTTTTGGTTTTATACTCTCTGATCGTTATGTGAAAATTTTTAACTTCTAGCACTGAGAATGAGAGTGTCCTAAAATCGATTTTGCTGACAATAAAACAACAAAATACTGCCAATGCTGATTTTGCTTCCAATTTACGTATCTCGTTGTTGTTTTGTATAGCGCTGTGGTTCCTCAGTAGTGCTAGAAGTCTCGTACGAGGTGTGGCTAGAAAAAAACCGGACTAGTACTGGTGAATCAATAAAACGAATGCAATAAGGCTGAAAGTCGCGTGGCCTGTCACGTGACTCTCGCTCCGCCTACTGCTCGAGTTTCATCTGCCTCCTGCACTCAGTCTACCCGTGGCGTCTCTTTTAAGTAGTTGACGTTTTGTCTGTGCGTCGGAAAATGTTGAGTGTACAGAAAGAACAGCGTGTTAACATCAAATTTTGTTTCAAACTAGGAAAATCTGCAAGTGAAACGTTTGTAATGTTACAACAAGTGTACGGCGATGATTGTTTATCGCGAACACAAGTGTTTGAGTGGTTTAAACGATTTAAAGATGGCCGCGAAGACACCAGTGATGACACTCGCACTGGCAGACCATTGTCAGCAAAAACTGATGCAAACATTGAAAAAATCGGTAAACTTGTTCGACAAGATCGCCGTTTAACAATCAGAGCAGTGTCTGAGTTAACAGGAGTTGACAAGGAAAGTGTTCGGCAGATTCTTCATGAAAGTTTCAACATGAACAAAGTGTGTTCAAAAATGGTTCCAAAGTGTCTCACAATTGAACAGAAGGAACGCCGAAGAATGATTTGTTCTGACATCCTGGAAAACATTGAAAGTGATCCAAACTTCTGACAAAACGTTATTACTTGCGATGAATCGTGGTTTTTTACTTGTTGTTGTTGTTGTTGTTGTTGTTGTTGTTGTGGTCTTCAGTCCTGAGACTGGTTTGATGCAGCTCTCCATGCTACTCTATCCTGTGCAAGCTTATTCATCTCCCAGTACCTACTGCAACCTACATCCTTCTGAATCTGCTTAGTGTATTCATCTCTTGGTCTCCCTCTACGATTTTTACCCTCCACGCTGCCCTCCAATACTAAATTGCTGATCCCTTGATGCCTCAGAACATGTCCTACCAACCGATCCCTTCTTCTGGTCAAGTTGTGCCACAAACTTCTCTTCTCCCCAATCCTATTCAATACTTCCTCATTGGTTATGTGATCTACCCATCTAATCTTCAGCATTCATCTGTAGCACCACATTTCGAAAGCTTCTATTCTCTTCTTGTCCAAACTATTTATTGTCCATGTTTCACTTCCATACATGGCTACACTCCATACGAATACTTTCAGAAATGACTTCCTGACACTTAAATCAATACTAGATGTTAACAAATTTCTCTTCTTCAGAAACGCTTTCCTTGCCATTGCCAGCCTACATTTTATATCCTCTCTACTTCGACCATCATCAGTTATTTTGCTCCCCAAATAGCAAAACTCCTTTACTACTTTAAGTGCCTCATTTCCTAATCTAATTCCCTCAGCATCACCCGACTTAATTAGACTACATTCCATTATCCTTGTTTTGCTTTTGTTGATGTTCATCTTATATCCTCCTTTCAAGACACTGTCCATTCCATTCAACTGCTCTTCCAAGTCCTTTGCTGTCTCTGACAGAATTACAATGTCATCGGCGAACCTCAAAGTTTTTATTTCTTCTCCATGAATTTTAATACCTACTCCGAATTTTTCTTTTGTTTCCTTTACTGCTTGCTCAATATACAGATTGAACAACATCGGGGAGAGGCTACAACCCTGCCTTACTCCCTTCCCAACCACTGCTTCCCTTTCATGTCCCTCGACTCTTATAACTGCCATCTGGTTTCTGTACAAATTGTAAATAGCCTTTCGCTCCCTGTATTTTACCCCTGCCACCTTCGGAATTTGAAAGAGAGTATTCCAGTCAACATTGTCAAAAGCTTTCTCTAAGTCTACAAATGCTAGAAACGTAGGTTTGCCTTTCCTTAATCTTTCTTCTAAGATAAGTCGTAAGGTCAGTATTGCCTCACGTGTTCCAGTGTTTCTACGCAATCCAAACTGATCTTCCCCGAGGTTGGCTTCTACTAGTTTTTCCATTCGTCTGTAAAGAATTCGTGTTAGTATTTTCCAGCTGTGACTTACTAAGCTGATAGTTCGGTAATTTTCACATCTGTCAACACCTGCTTTCTTTGGGATTGGAATTATTATATTCTTCTTGAAGTCTGAGGGTATTTCGCCTGTTTCATACATCTTGCTCACCAGATGGTAGAGTTTTGTCAGGACTGGCTCTCCCACGGCCGTCAGTAGTTCCAATGGAATATTGTCTACTCCGGGGGCCTTGTTTCGACTCAGGTCTTTCAGTGCTCTGTCAAACTCTTCACGCAGTATCATATCTCCCATTTCATCTTCATCTACATCCTCTTCCATTTCCATAATATTGTCCTCAAGTACATCGCCCTTGTATAGACCCTCTATATACTCCTTCCACCTTTCTGCTTTCCCTTCTTTGCTTAGAACTGGGTTTCCATCTGAGCTCTTGATATTCATACAAGTCGTTCTCTTATCTCCAAAGGTCGCTTTAATTTTCCTGTAGGCGGTATCTATCTTACCCCTAGTGAGATAGGCCTCTACATCCTTACATTTGTCCTCTAGCCATCCCTGCTTAGCCATTTTGCACTTCCTGTCGATCTCATTTTTGAGACGTTTGTATTCCTTTTTGCCTGTTTCACTTGCTGCATTTTTATATTTTCTCCTTTCATCAATTAAATTCAATATTTCTTCTGTTACCCAAGGATTTCTACTAGCCCTCGTCTTTTTACCTACTTGATCCTCTGCTGCCTTCACTACTTCATCCCTCAAAGCTACCCATTCTTCTTCTACTGTATTTGTTTTCCCCATTCCTGTCAATTGTTCCCTTATGCTCTCCCTGAAACTCTGTACAACGTCTGGTTCTTTTAGTTTATCCAGGTCCCATCTCCTTAAATTCCCACCTTTTTGCAGTTTCTTCAGTTTTAATCTACAGGTCATAACCAATAGATTGTGGTCAGAGTCCACATCTGCCCCTGGAAATGTCTTACAATTTAAAACCTGGTTCCTAAATCTCTGTCTTACCATTATATAATCTATCTGATACCTCTTAGTATCTCCAGGGTTCTTCCATGTATACAACCTTCTTTCATGATTCTTAAACCAAGTGTTAGTTATGATTATGTTGTGCTCTGTGCAAAATTCGACCAGGCGGCTTCCTCTTTCATTTCTGTCCCCCAATCCATATTCACCTACTATGTTTCCTTCTCTCCCTTTTCCTACACTCGAATTCCAGTCACCCATGACTATTAAATTATCGTCTCCCTTCACAATCTGAATAATTTCTTTTATTTCATCATACATTTCTTCAATTTCTTCGTCATCTGCAGAGCTAGTTGGCATATAAACTTGTACTACTGTAGTAGGCGTGGGCTTCGTATCTATCTTGGCCACAATAATGCGTTCACTATGCTGTTTGTAGTAGCTAACCCGCATTCCTATTTTCCTATTCATTATTAAACCTACTCCTGCATTACCCCTATTTGATTTTGTGTTTATAACCCTGTAGTCACCTGACCAGAAGTCTTGTTCCTCCTGCCACCGAACTTCACTAATTCCCACTATATCTAACTTCAACCTATCCATTTCCCTTTTTAAATTTTCTAACCTACCTGCCCGATTAAGGGATCTGACATTCCACGCTCCAATCCGTAGAACGCCAGTTTTCTTTCTCCTGATAACGACATCCTCTTGAGTAGTCCCCGCCCGGAGATCCGAATGGGGGACTATTTTACCTCCGGAATATTTTACCCAAGAGGACGCCATCATCATGTAATCATACAGTAAAGCTGCATGCCCTCGGGAAAAATTACGGCTGTAGTTTCCCCTTGCTTTCAGCCGTTCGCAGTACCAGCACAGCAAGGCCGTTTTGGTTATTGTTATAAGGCCAGATCAATCATCCAGACTGTTGCCCTTGCAACTACTGAAAAGGCTGCTGCCCCTCTTCAGGAACCACACGTTTGTCTGGCCTCTCAACAGATACCCCTCTGTTGTGGTTGCACCTACGGTACGGGTATCTGTATCGCTGAGGCACGCAAGCCCCCCCACCAACGGCAAGGTCCATGGTTCATGGGGGGGGGGGGGGGGGGGTGGGTTACTTACGATCCCGAAACTAAACGCCAATCGATGCATTGGAAAACTCCTGGTTCTCCACGACAAAAGAAAGCACGAATGTCAAAATCGAAATTCAAGGCAATGATGATTGTTTTTTTTGACATCAAAGGGATTGTGCACATTGATTGGGTACCAGAGGGACAAACAGTGAATCAGCATTACTACATTAGCGTCCTGGCTACCCTACGTGAGCGAGTACGGAGAAAACGGAACGATTTGTGGAGAAAAAAGTCATGGATCATTCACCAAGACAAAGCCCCAGCTCACAGTGCGTTGTCAGTGAAGACGTTTTTTGGCAAAACACAACATTCCCATCTTAGATCATCCACCCTACTCACCTGATTTGGCCCCCTGTGACTTTTTTCTTTTCCCTAAAGTCAAGTCAGCTTTGAAAGGAACTAGATTTGAGACTGTTGAAGCAGTAAAAGAAAAAGCGACGGAAGTAATGTATGGACTTACCGAAAATGATCTGCAGCATTGATATGAACAGTGGAAAATTCGTATGGAGCGGTGTAGAGACCGAGGAGGAGAGTACATTGAAGGAGATAACATGAAGTTGTAAATAATTGTAAATAAATGTTTTTTCCAGCATCAGTCCGGTTTTTTTCTAGCCGCACCTCGTATGTATGAGGTTGTTAGGTTAGCTGTATGAGGATGGGTGAGTGAAGTGTGTGACAGGGTGGTGTGTTGCAGCGGGCCTGCCGTACAAGGTGTACCCGGGCCACGAGGGCGTGCTGACGGAGAAGCGCAAGCAGCGCCGCATCCGCACCACCTTCACGTCGGCCCAGCTGAAGGAGCTGGAGCGCGCCTTCCAGGAGACGCACTACCCCGACATCTACACGCGGGAGGAGATCGCCATGAAGATCGACCTCACAGAGGCCAGGGTACAGGTAGGCACGGATCACCGTTCTCACTTTTTGCCAACAGCGTCTCCAACCTCACGACTGTTCCAATATGAGACTCGATACACTACATGGTATCAGTAGCAATTGCTTGCATCATTTGTGGTGGAATGGAGAAATTTTTGTACCTTTTATCTATTATTGTATTGTACGAGGGCGGTTCAGAAAGTAACCTCCGATTGCTCACAGTGCGGGTTGTGGGGGGAGTAGCGACGCCATCTGTGCGTTCACGCACTCAACAGGTCAGTCGGCATCAAGCCGTGGTCGAGTGAACGTTGTACCTGCGCTAGTTTAGTTTTTGTGGCAGTTTGAAATGTGTGCTGCAATAGAAAACCCCGCCAAATGTGAAGTGCGTGCTGTCATAAGGTTTTTTACAGCCAAAGGATATTCTGCAGCAGCTATTCATCGTGAGCTTTGTGCCGTGTACGGACCAAGAGTTATGAGTGAAGGAGTTGTCCATGAATGGGTACGTTTATTTAAAAGTGGACGAGAAAACGTTCATGATGAAGAGAGGAGTGATAGACCATCTTTGGTGACTGACGAACTCGTTCAGACAGTTGATGCAAAAGTTCGTGAAAATCGACGTTTCTCAATGTCGGAGTTGTCTACTGGTTTTCCACAGATTTCTAAGACTCTCTTGTACGAGATAGTGACAGCAAGATTGGGTTACCGTAAGTTCTGTGCACGATAGGTGCCCAAAATTCTTACCGACCACCACAAAACTCAAAGAATGGCCTCTGCTTTAGACTTTCTGTCACGTTATGAGGACGAAGGAGAACCATTGTTAAACAGAATCGTGACCGGTGACGAAACCTGGATTAAGTACGTGAACCCTGAGACAAAAGAACAATCAAAAATGTGGGCACATTCAAATTCGCCTACCAAACCAAGAAAAGCCTCGCAAGATTTTTCTGCCAGAAAACTGATGGCAACGGTGTTTTGGGATGCCAAAGGGGTGTTGTTGGTTGAATTCATGGAACGTGGTACGACCATTAATCAAGACGTGTACTGTGAAACAATAAAAAAGTTACGACGGGCTATACAGAACAAACGCCGTGGTATGCTGACTTCCGGTATCGTTTTTTTGCACGATAACGCCCGTCCTCACTCTGCTCGCAGAGCAACGGCCCTTCTTGAGTCCTTCAAGTGGGACGTTATCAACCATCCACCTTACAGCCCAGACCTGGCGCCAAGTGATTATCACCTCTTCATGCATTTGAAGAAATGGCTCGGGTCACAGCGGTTTGATGACGACGAAGAGCTCAAAGATGCGGTCACAGGCTGGCTCCAGGCACAAGCGGGTGATTTTTATGCAGAAGGAATTTCAGAGCTTGTGAAGAGATACGATAAGTGCCTCAATCGCTATGGAGACTATGTAGAAAAATAGTGCAAAGATGTAGTTGTAAGATGTATATATTAAAATATTTTTATTTAACTTGGTGTATTTTTTTAAATCAATCGGAGGTTACTTTCTGAACGGCCCTCGTATGTTAACCGGAGACCTAGTAACGACGCAGAGGCTCCGTTTCCGCCGCAGCCGCAGTGGTCCACAACCTCACGACGACTACCGCAGTCCACTTCACCCCTCCGCCGCCCCACACCGAACCCAGGGTTATTGTGCGATTCGGCCCCCGGTGGACCCCCCAGGGAACGTCTCACACGAGACGAGTGTAGCCCCTATGTTTGCGTGGTAGAGTAATGGTGGTGTACGCGTACGTGGAGAACTTAAATGAAATTTTCACTCTACAGCGGAGTGTGCGCTGATACGAAACTTCCTGGCAGATTAAAACTGTGTGCCGGACCGAGACTCAAACTCGGGACCTTTGCCTTTCGCGGGCAAACGCCCTCCCGACTGAGCTACCCAAGCACGACTCACGC
Organism: Schistocerca piceifrons; assembly: GCF_021461385.2. Classification (NCBI taxonomy): domain Eukaryota; kingdom Metazoa; phylum Arthropoda; class Insecta; order Orthoptera; family Acrididae; genus Schistocerca; species Schistocerca piceifrons. The sequence continues at coordinate 197,809,480 of NC_060144.1, forward strand.
TCCGTCCTCACAGCTTTAATTCCGCCAGTACCTGGACTCCTACCTTCCAAACTTCACAGAAGCTCTCCTGCGAACCTTGCAGAATTAGCACTCCTGGAAGAAAGGAAAGGTCCCGAGTTCGAGTCTCGGTCCGCAACACAGTTTTAATCTGCCAGGAAGTTTCACGTGGAGAACTTGTTTGCGCAGCAATCGCCTACATAGTGTGAACGAGGCGGAATAAGGGGAACCAGCCCACATTCGCCGAGGCTGATGGAAAACCGCCTAAAAACCATCCACAGACTGGCCGGGCGGATTCGTGCCGGGGACCAGGCGCTCCTTCCCGCCCGGAAAGCATTGCGTTAGACCGCACGGCCAACCGGGCGGGCTTTTATCTATTAAGTGTTCCTTTCACACTATTTGTTCCTTCGGCTGATACACATGTAAAGCACATCTTAATGAGTGATCTACCAATTTAATTACCACAAATTTATTTACGTACATTCCATTCATTGTGAAGTGTTCACGATATCTGAGTGTATAAATCTGTATATCCGAACTAAACTGCACCAATGCAAAAAGTTTTTCGATGGTGCAGAGCTGCAGTCATGCATTATTTTTTGAAGGAACAAACCGTCATTTAACTGTATATTACTGTTAATTTTAATAATCAACAGCCTCAGCTGGCACCGTTTACCTAGAATTTACCTAGGTTTCATTCGGGATAACCCAACCTTCTTCAGAATAATAGTAACTACCGTTTGTCCATAGTGGACATGGCCAGCTAAAACTACAAATCCATAAATTATCGTCAGACTGTCAGTTCCAGTACAGCACTCGTGGCTGCCGCATCTCGGTCGCGAAGTGGGGCCGAGGCAGTTCCAGGTAAGTTTTATAGTCTGAAGATAATTTATGGATTTGTGGTTTTAGCTTGACGATGTCCACTATGGACAAACGGTAGTTACTGTTATTCTGAAGAAGGTTGGGTTATCGCGACTGAAACCTAGGTAAATTCTAGGTAAACGGTGCAACTGAGGTTGTTGATAATTAAAATTTATACAGTTGCTGACAGGGCCGCGAAATGTTGAGGATATTTAAGTATATTACTGTCACTCTTTCTAGCATCCTCTTTATGATCACAAACATTCTCAAGCAAGTAACTGATGCTAAAAGTCAAGGAAATGAGCTATCGTATACTCCAGGAAACAAAAGTAATTCGTGAACATGCGAGTCTGAATAAGCATATTCCAGCTGCCACAAAGTTAATTAGCTTAAAAAACCGCTTATAAAAAGGAAACCGTTAACATGTAGTAAGAGGAATGGTGCCTATCAGTCACTGTGGCTAGGAGCAACCAGGCCCACAGTTTCAGTTCGTGCGTGGTAGTACTTTTATTAGATGTTAATCTTTTAGGTCAGTTTGTACCTCTTAATGAGTAGATTATGACAGCACTTTAAATTTTTCGATTCAGTCACAGAGCATGTTGTTCTCAATGGAGAGACGTCTACAGACTTTAAAGTAACCTCTTGCGTGCCACAGGGGACTGTTATGGGACCATTGCTTTTCACAATATATATAAATGACCTAGTGGATAGTGTCGGAAGTTCCATGCGGCTTTTCGTGGATGATGCTGTAGTATACAGAGAAGTTGCAGCATTAGAAAATTGCAGCGAAATGCAGGAAGATCTGCAGCGGATAGGCACTGAGTGCAGGGAGTGAAAACTGACCCGCAACATAGATAAATGTAATGTATTGCGAATACATAGAAAGAAGGATCCTTTATTGTATGATTATATGATAGCGGAACAAACACTGGTAGCAGTTACTTCTGTAATATATCTGGGAGTATGCGTGCGGAACGATTTGAAGTGGAATGGTCATATAAAATTAATTGTTGGTAAGGCGGGTGCCAGGTTGAGATTCATTGGGAGAGTCCTTAGAAAATGTAGTCCATCAACAAAGGAGGTGGCTTACAAAGCTCTCGTTCGACCTATACTTGAGTATTGCTCATCAGTGTGGGATCCGTACCAGGTCGGATTGACGGAGGAGGTACAGAAGATCCAAAGAAGAGCGGCGCGTTTCGTCACAGGGTTATTTGGTAAGCGTGATAGCGTTACGGAGATGTTTAGCAAACTCAAGTGGCAGACTCTGCAAGAGCGGCGCTCTGCATCGCGGTGTAGCTTGCTGTCCAGGTTTCGAGAGGGTGCGTCTCTGGATGAGGTATTGAATATATAGTATAAATGTAGATGTAGAATTACTCGAAGAACTGAAATTAAATTTTAGATGTCCCTTGAAGTTGTTAGACACGCAACTTTCATCAAGTAGTATCGGGATCCGAAATAGCGGTATTGTACAGGTTCTCTCTCCTAAGAGTCATTAGGCTCATTTTCTCTTGTGTTTCGGCACATATTTGCAGTTTCGTTTTTGAACTGTAAAGGTGCAGTGAGCCCAAACGAATATTGCTCAACAAGTCTGTCATGCGACGCCCAATGTCGGCGAATAGCGTCAGTTTGGGACATTACAAACAAAACCATTTTTAAAGCGGAATAGTACCTTCCCAGTCGATAGAGCGGTCCCAGGTTCGTCTAGTGAGACGTTTGTTTTATCGATAAGAATTAACAGGGACAGTAAAACTCGAAAGGATAAACAGTACTCCACCAGCGATAGCACTGCCCTGGTCCGCGGTGACTGCTAGCATCAAGCATGCAGCGCTGCTGGATAACTGTTTATTCTTCGTGTTTACTGTACGTGTTGATACATATTGATCAAACAAATATAGGATAGACTAATTTGTCAACGCGCTGTCGAATGGACACGTAAAATTACGACACAAAGTCATTTTCTTTGTAATAGAAAACAAACTGACACTTTCTGTTTCCACTACGCGTCGCTTGAAGGACGTGACTAGAAGTAATTGTTTGCGCTGACTCCAGCTACACAATGCGAAAACGAAATTGTCGTCAGGTGCATCATCCCTGATGTCATGCTGATGTCCTCCTTTGACTGCAAGGGCCCGCTTAGGAGAGACACCCGGCAGAAGGGCCAGTCAAACGAAAACAATGCGGATTGTGTTGGTTAGATAGGAACAGCGCGAGCACTCACCGCTGTGCCATTTGACTCTCGCACGTGCTCGATGTGAGGTCAGCGAGTTGTGTGCGCGTCTGACTTCACTATGGAGGACGGCAAATAGAATCAGCGAGGTGTAGCGCTGTTTATGACCGCGGAAAGAGTGTCATGAATTCAAATTCTTGTCCAAATGTCTGCTGTTCATGGCGAACACAGTATGTTTGTGTGGAATAAATCCTTTCTAGAAGGTCTGTTGTCATTGAAATACAGCAGTCGGCAAGGACAGCCTTATCGTGTCATTACACATTCAGTCACTGCTGTGGTGATGCTGCCGTCAGAAATGATCGACAGCAGATGGTGAAGACGCTCGGCTCATGTGGGACACCAGTCACTGTAGCGCTTACGCCATCGTGACAGAGCATCTTTAGTTCCAGAAAATATGTATGCAGTGAGCTGACGAAGAAGCAGAAGTTGAACGGAACGGCGCACTGTGGCGTCTAGAATAGCATCACTACGGAGAATATCGTTTATAGTCCTCTATTGTCGCCGTAGATGACCATGGTGTCACCATTTTGAGCTGTAGCGTCGGAACCAACAATGAAAGCACATGGATTCGCCCCCCTCCCAGCCCCACCCCGCCGAAAAAATCCAAAGCCGTGTACGGCAGCTCAGCCAAAGTCATGCTGACCTCTTTCTTTGACTGCATGGGACCGCTATTCATTGACTTCCCATTGCGTGGGCACAGTAATAATCGTGGGGGTTATGGATAGATGCTGTATGGGAAATGCCGAGCACTGACTAAACTGAAGCCTACGCTCACATTTTTTTTTGTAAATATTAAGTGGATCCCCTCCACGCCCACACTAGCATAGTGAGCATTGGAAAAAATCTATTGTCACCTCTGCTTTGGTTAGTATCTAGAAAGAATTCCGCTGAAAATGTTGCAAAAGGAGCGACTTACTTTTGCCTGGTTTTTTAACCTTTTGTAACTTTAAGAGAAGCGTCAAGCGTGGTTAATTTTGAGTGAAATCTAAAAGTCTCTTTTTGTCATGTTAAAATTTGCACAGCAGAGATTACAGACTGCAACGTCACTAACATGCTATGCAGATGCAACTGCAAAGGAAATCTGAAGCATTGATATATTGATTTTATTAAGTCGATATCTGAGGAAAATTAAGGTCAATACCTTATGAAAAAAAACATCCTTGGTACAAGAATAAACATGTAATGTCTTCACTTATGCTGTTTCAAAAACCCATTTTCGTTTCACCAGCCATCGGTGGCCCCTAAAAATTACATTGTTTCATCGAAAGTGTCTGTAGTTAGTGGAATAACATGGTAGATAGTGAAGTTTTGCATAATAACCATACTGCAAGATATTCTCCTCTTTGTGTGCTATTATTTGGCGAAATCTCATTACGATATCTCAAATCGCCTATGAAATATGAGGAACGCTTGGATGTATCAATCTGGCTTTATCACTGGCGCTGCGCGATCGCAGACGAGTGTGCTACGTCACATCAATTTTTCTGAACGTTGTCCGCCAGCTTAGCTGGGTGGTAACGTGCGTACCTCCCTTGCAGCGGGCCCGGGCTCGATTCCCGGCCGGGTTGGAGATTTTCTCCGCTCGGGGACTGGATTTTATGTTGTCATCGTCATTTCATCCTCATCACCGGCGCGCAAGTCTCCCAATGTGGCGTCGACTGAAGTAAGACTGGCACTTGGCGGCCCAACTTCCCCGAATGGGGCCTCCCGGCCAACGATGCCATACGCTCATTTCCATTTCTCAATGTTGGTGACAGACAGAGTCCTCCACTCAAACTTCAGTGTGTCAGCTAAATTTTGTACACAGCCACATGTTACGTAATATGCATCGAATACAAAATCATAGCGACCCCAATTTTTCATTGAAAACTTCTTCGAATTTCGCGCAGTGTCTTACTTGCATGTAAATATCACCATAACTATGAACATTAACGAAATAATGGGCAAACATTGTCGGCCTCCCCTCCTGAACAAACGAATGAACTCTCCCAAACCAGCATTTTACATTTGCAGTGACTTTTCTCTCATTTAAGCTATGATCCTTGGAACATTAATCGCTTCCATACTTTTCCTAGAAAGGTGTATTCCTGAAATTTTAATACTGTACGTTGATTATTCCTTGGTGGTGCGATGTTTTTTCCGTCAGTGTATTTTAGGAGCGAATGAATAAAAGTACAGGGTGATTCAAAAAGAATACCACAACTTTAAAAATGTGTATTTAATGAAAGAAACATAATATAACCTTCTGTTATACATCATTACAAAGAGTATTTAAAAAGGTTTTTTTTTTCACTCAAAAACAAGTTCAGAGATGTTCAATATGGCCCCCTCCAGACACATGAGCAATATCAACCCGATACTCCAACTCGTTCCACACTCTCTGTAGCATATCAGGCGTAACAGTTTGGATAGCTGCTGTTATTTCTCGTTTCAAATCATCAATGGTGGCTGGGAGAGGTGGCCGAAACACCATATCCTTAACATACCCCCATAAGAAAAAATCGCAGGGGGTAAGATCAGGGCTTCTTGGAGGCCAGTGATGAAGTGCTCTGTCACGGGCTGCCTGGCGGCCGATCCATCGCCTCGGGTAGTTGACGTTCAGGTAGTTACGGACAGATTAGTGCCAATGTGGTGGCGCTCCATCCTGCTGAAATATGAATTGTTGTGCTTCTTGTTCGAGCTGAGGGAACAGCCAATTCTCTAACATCTCCAGATACTGTAGTCCAGTTACAGTAGCACCTTCGAAGAAAAAGGGACCAAAAACTTTATTGGCTGAAATGGCACAGAAAACGTTCACCTTAGGCGAGTCACGTTCATACTGAGTTGTTTCCCGCGGATTCTCAGTGCCCCATATACAGACATTGTGACGGTTGACTTTCCCGTTAGTGTGGAAAGTTGCTTCATCACTAAACACAATCTTTGAAACGAAAGATTCATCTGTTTCCTTTTGAGCAAGGATAAAATCACAGAAATCGATTCTTTTAATCTTATCAGCTGCAGACAGTGCTTGAACCAATTTCAGACGATAAGGTTTCGTAACTAACCTTTTTCGTAGGACTCTCCATACAGTTGATTGTGGAATTTGCAGCTCTCTGCTAGCTCTGCGAGTCGATTTTCCTGGGCTGCGAACAAATGCTTGCTGGATGCGTGCTATATTTTCATCACTCGTTCTCGGCCGTCCAGAACTTTTGCCTTTGCACAAACACCCATTCTCTGTAAACTGTTTATACCAAGATTAATACACCACCTATCAGGAGGTTTAACACCATACTTCGTTCGAAATGCACGCTGAACAACCGTCGTCGATTCACTTCTGCCGTACTCAATAACACAAAAAGCTTTCTGTTGAGCGGTCGCCATCTTAGCATGCACTGACGCTGACGCCTAGTCAACAGCGCCTCAAGCGAACAAATGTACAACTAAATGAAACTTTATAGCTTCCTTAATTCGCCGACAGATAGTGCTTAGCTCTGCCTTTTGTCGTTGCAGAGTTTTAAATTCCTAAAGTTGTGGTATTCTTTTTGAATCACCCTGTATATTACTGCGCCGTCACATCGTCGTAAGCATAAATGATCATTTCTGGAATCGTTTGGTTTAATTTAACCTCTTCCCATTGTCTCATGGAATCATTCATTGCCGGCCGCGGTGGCCGTGCGGTTCTGGCGCTGCAGTCAGGAACCGCGAGGCTGCTACGGTCGCAGGTTCGAATCCTGCCTCGGGCATGGGTGTGTGTGATGTCCTTAGGTTAGTTAGGTTTAAGTAGTTCTAAGTTCTAGGGGACTTATGACCTAAGATGTTGATTGCCATAGTGCTCAGAACCATTTGAACCAATCATTCATTCTCCTTTTACCTTTAAAAAATCTGCGCTGAAACTACTTATGTTTCGTCTATGAATGAACAGAAAATTTTATGCAGTGCAGCTGCTATTCTGGAAGGATAACTACGGAAGTACAACTTCTGATTCGGAAAAAAACAATTGCGTAGCGTCTGACTCAAGACTCTTGTTCTGGCAGAAGCAGCTCCGTTGCATTCCTAGACGAGAACAGAGTCCTTGGGGGCTGGCCGACCCCGTGATGAAGCGCTGTGGCTAGCCCACTAATCACGGCGCACATTACACACCACATTTTTCCCGGCCGGGGAAAAAAGAAGTCCGGCGAGTCGGCGCCATAAAACACGGCGCGCTGGCAAATCTGCGGCCACGCAGGTACCCCGCTGCGGCCACCGCCCACCCACACACCGGCGGCGGCTGCACTCTGCTAATCCAATAACGTCGGCGCGCGCCATAGCCGCCGGCACATTTTTCTGCCGCGCGCGAATCACTGTAATTATTGTACTCTGTTGTACATCATGCGTCGCCCTGCAGTCCGAAAGCTGCTGTAATATATACCAATATGACAATGCAATTGTCGCCTTTCCGCATGGAAGCGAAGCAGTGGCGCGCCGCCGAAAACTATTCTGTGTTGCAGTTACGAAAACGTGAGCAGAACGCTCCTGACAGAAGTCGCACACTGCATATTCTGGTCTAGGCAGGTGTTACGCGAGTCATTTGAATCTAGTGTTCGGAGGCGGCTGCACGCCGCAGTACCACCTACTATTCGATCCATCCTTACATTATTTTGTCGCAGACAAAGGATATACCTAAGCTCTAACCGCTAAAACCAACAATACAAGTTTTTCAAATACGAAAATGTATGTGTTTTGCCACCCATCTTAGTCATTTCTCTGTTTTTTTTTTTAATTATTATTATTTTTTTATTTACACGTCAAGTTCCCTAGGATCAAATTGAGGATCAAATCACCAAGGTCATGGAACGTGTCAGTACATGAAATTACAACATAAAAGTAATAACAGATAAAAACAAGTGTTCATTAAACCCGAAAAATGTCAGTCCATAAGTTTAAGTAAACGCTATCAGCAATACAATATGAATCAGCTTAATTTTTCAGCTGGCCTGAGTGGCCGAGCGGTTCTTGGCGCTACAGTCTGGAACCGCGAGACCGCCACGGTCGCAGGTTCGAATCCTGCCTCGGGCATGGCTGTGTGTGATGTCCTTAGGTTAGGTAGGTTTAAGTAGTTCTAAGTTCTAGGTGACTGATCACCACAGCAGTTAAGTCCCATAGTGCTCAGAGCCATTTGAACCAAGCCATTAATTTTTCAAGGAACTCCTCGAGAGAAAAGGAGGAGTGACCCATGAGGAAACTCTTCAGTTTCGATTTGAAAGCGCGTGGAGTACTGCTAAGATTTTTGAATTCGAGTGGCAGCTTATTGAAAATGGATGCAGCAGTATACTGCACACCTTTTTGCACTAGAGTTAAGGAAGTACGATCCAAATGCAGGTTTGATTTCTGCCGAGTATTAACCGAGTGAAAGCGGCTTATTCTTGGGAATAGACTAATATTGGTAACAAGAAACGACAATAAGGAATATACATATTCAGAGGCCAATGGCAAAATACCCAGACTCCTGAAGAGAGGTCGACAAGAGGTTCGTGAACTCACACCACTTATTGCCCGAACCGCCGTTTCTGTGCCAAAAATATCCTTGTAGAATGGGAAGAGTTACCCCAAAATATAATACCATATGACATAAGCGAATTAAAATAAGCAAAGTAGACTAATTTTCGTGTCGAAGTATCACTCACTTCTGATACCGTTCGAATAGTGAAAATGGCAGTATTAAGTCTTTGAACAAGATCCTGAACGTGGGCTTTCCACGACAGCTTACTAACTATCTGAACACCTAGAAATTTGAACTGTTCAATTTCACTAATTATATGCCCGTTCTGTGAAATTAAAACGTCAGGTTTTGTTGAAATGTGTGTTAGAAACTGTAAGAACTGAGTCTTACTGTGATTTAACGTTAGTTTATTTTCTACGAGCCATGAACTGCAGTTCTGTGCTATCGGTATTTTAAAACTGTTGTTGCGGTCTTCAGACTGAAGACTTATTTGATGCAGCTCTCCATGCTACTCAATCCTGTATAAGGCTCTTCATCTCCGAATAACTGCTGCAACCTCTATACTTCTGAATCTGCTTACTGTATTCATCTCTTGGTCTCCCTCTATGATTGTTACCTTCCACACTTCCCTGCAACGCTATATTTGTGATCCCTTGATTTCTCAGAAAGTGTCCAATCGACCTATCCCATCTTTTACTAAAGTTGTGCCACAAATTTCTTATCTCTCCTATTCTATCAGTAACTCCTCATTACTTACGACATCTACCCACCTAACCTTCAGCATCCTTTTGTAGCACCACATTTCGAAAGCTCCTATTCTTTTGCTGTCTAAACTGTTTACCATCCAGGCAAATAGTTTCAGAAGAGACTTTCTAACATCTATTTTGGATTATGCTAATACATTTCGCGTCTCCACTTCGGCCGTCGTAAGTTATTCTGCTGCCAAAAATATCAACATTTATCTCCTATTTTCGGAGTCTCGTTTCCATGTCTAATTCCCTCAGCTCCACCTGATTCAATTCGACTACGATCCATTATCCTTGTTTTGCTTTTATTGATATTTAAGCTTATATCCTCGTTTCAAGACACTGTTCATACCGTTAGACTGCACTTCCAAGTCCTTTGCTGTCCCTGACAGAATCGCAATGTTATCGGCAAACGTCAAAGTTTTTATTTCTTCTCCCAGAACTCCAATTCCTATTCCAACCTTTTCATTGGTTTCTTTTATTGCTTGCTCAATGTACAGACTGAATAACATCGGAGAATGGCTACAAACTTCTCCAATTCCCTTCTCAACCACTGCTTCCCTTTCATGCCCCTCGACTCTTTATAACTGTCGTGTGGTTTCTGTACAAATTGTAAATAGAGTTTTTTTCCCTTCATTTACCCCTGCTACTTTCAGTACTTAAAAGAGAGTACTCCATTATTTTAAGAATACACAAGCAAACTACTGTCTAACACAATCACAAAAAACACAAATCGGGTATCTCTAGGCAAAAGCCAAAATTTTCCTTGAAGCAATAAACACTGATTTGCCAAAACAATATGACTTCCTCGTTAATAGCGAGTTGGTCCTCCTCTGGAGCCCAATACTGTACAGCATGACATACATTCGACAAGTCGTTTGTAGGTTACCGGAGGTATGCGACATCAGAAGTCTACGCTCTAGTCACGCAGTTCTCGTAAATTATGAGTTGGTGTTAGTGGGTGCGTAGCAGGCGTCCGATAGCGACTCGTTGAGTCTGGTTCATGTAAGGCGAATTTGATGGCCAAAAAATCGACGATAGTTCACTATCGTGCTCGTGAAACAAGTGTTACGCCACTCTGGCCTTGTGACACGGACATTTATCCTGTTGGAAGACGCCATCGCTGCCGGGGAAGGCATCAGGTATGAAGGGATGCAAGTGATTCGCATCCTAAAGTAGTCCACAGCTGCAATGATGTCTTCCATTGTTTCGAGCAGACATTCGCTGGTATGGTGACCATCAGCCAGGTGTAACAAGAAACATGATTCATCCGACCAGGCGACCCGTTGTCATTCAATATACTGTCCGATCTCTGTGACCCCGCGCCCAGTGCAGTCGTAACTGGTACTCAATTAATCAAACTGGCAGTCACAGTCGCATTATTTACTTTGTCGCCAACCGGTTTCAACCCGCGATGGGGTAATCTTCAGGGCAATTTACACTGTAAAGTTGTAATATTAGTAAGTAATCATGTACGTAATCTACAAGCAATTAGTAAAAGTTACATAAATAAATGGATTTTTATACCCATTTGGTCGTTCGCTGGAGTCTTCACCCTGCCTGTGCACGGTTGGTAACTATGCATGGTTGGTTCTCTGCATGAGCTTAAATAACGGTCAACAACACGTGGGCAGACGGGAACGCCCTCACGGTGACCAACGGTAGTTACATGCTTAAGCAAGAAATCGTAAATTTTAAAGTTTGTTCCAGTTGTAATATGGTTATGGTACGCCGTTACCATAACAACGTACGCCACGCAAAGATGGTGTTACAGCAGACGACTTATACGAAGCGGCTACCATGACGACAGCGTCCCAACCACACAGGCTAGAGAGCGCTTGATATATACTATCGCCCGTGGCAACGGCGTCCCTACCACGAAAGATAGAGGGCTCTGCTCTATCCACAAATGATGTGAAAAATGTTATCTCCACAACAACTTTGATGTTGTCTTAAAAAAAACCGTAACTGATAGGACTGTTCATATTTTTTTAAAAGATATCGTTATCGGCCCTCAGTTTATCGGGTAAAGTGTCGATACCGATATATAGACGGAAAAGATATCGACGTACCTGCCTTCAAAAATATCGGCTGCACATGGTAAATTTACTGCTAGTTTTAGAGCTGTATACTTAAATATTATTATATTATTAGATATTCTGTACATCAAGAAGCTAGTAGCCTGCTCATCCACCTCATGATAGCAAGAACGGAAAGGAAAACGATGCACGTTCACGCGTGGCGATAACCATTTGCTGTCAAAGGTACACTATGTGATCAAAAGTATCCGGACACCTGGCTGAAAATGGCTTACAAGTTCGTGCTGCCCTCCATCGGCAATGCTGGAATTCAATATGGTGTTGGCCCACCCTTAGACTTGATGACAGCTTCCACTCTCGCAGGCGTACGTTCGGTCAGGTGCTGGCAGGTTTCTTGGGGAGTGGCAGCCCATTCTTCACGGAGTGCTGCACTGAGGAGAGGTATCGATGTCGGTCGGCGAGGCCTGGCACGAAGTCGGCGTTCCAAAACATCCCAAAGGTGCTCTACAGGATTCAGATCAGGAGTCTGTTAAGGCCAGTCCACTACAGGGATGTTATTGTCGTGTGACCACTCCGTCACATGTCGTGCATTATGAACAGCTGCTCGATCGTGTTGAAAGATGCAATTGCCATCCCCGAATTGCTCTTCAATAGTGGGAAACAAGAAGGTGCTTAAAAACATCACTGTAGGCCTGTGCTATGATAGAGCCACCCAAAACAACAACGAGTGCACTCCCCCTCCATGAAAACGTGACCGCTACGGTCGCAGGTTCGAATCCAGCCTCGGGCATGGATGTGTGTGATGTCCTTAGGTTAGTTGGGTTTAAGTAGTTCTAAGTTCTATGGGACTGATGACGACAGATGTTAAGTCCCATAGTGCTCAGAGCCATTTGAACCATTTTGAATCATGAAAAACACGACCACACAATAACGCCACCGCCTAGGAATTTTACTGTTGGCACTACACACGCTGACAGATGACGTTCAGCGGGCATTCGCCATACCCGCACCCTGCCATCGGATCGCCACATTGTGCTCTGTGATTCGGCACTCCAAACAGCGTTTTTCTACTGTTCAATCGTCCAATGTTTACGCACTTTGCACCAAGCGAGGCGTAATTTGACATCTACTGGCGTGATGTGTGGCTTATGAGCAGCCGCTCGACCATGAAATCCAAGTTTTCTGACCCCCGCTAACTGTCATAGTACGTGCAGTGGATCTTGATGCAGTTTGGAATTCCTGTGAGATGGTCTGGATAGATGTCTGCTTATTACACATAACGACCCTCTTCAATCAATAGACGAGGTCAGCCTGTACGCTTTTGTACTGTACGTATTCCTTCACGTTTCCACTTCACTATCACATCGGAAACAGTGGACCTAGGAATATTTAGGAGTGTAGAAATCACACGTACAGACGTATGATACAAGTGACACCCAATCACCCGACCACGTTCGAAGTCCGTGAGTTCCGTGGAGCGCTCAATTCTGTTCTCTCACAATGTCTAATGACTACTGAGGTCGCTGATATGGGGCACCTGGAAGTAGGTGGCAACACACTGCACCTAATATGAAAAAGTATGTTTTTGGGGGTGTCCGGATACGCGTAGTATAACTGCATGTAAGTGGCACAATAAAAGGTGTCCGATGGGTCCGTCGTTCGGTTTCGTAACACATCGGATTTGTCCGGAACACCTCATGCCCACTTCCCTGTTTATTTGTTTTCTGTCAACGCCAGCGACCTGGCAGCTGTAGTTTCAAAACTGCGTTAAGCTTTTGGTAGCGCCAAGCGCCGATTACATCAGCATTTCCCCTTACACGTCTCCGCCCACCATGAAGACCAGTTTAGTCATTTAGATTTTTGTTCATCATTTTCGGCAACTCTTTTGAAGACTGCCGATGTGAAGAAATTTCACACTAGTTGCGTTAATTTTTTTTTTTTTCCAACGCATCTGGTGTGCTATTTCTTCACAACATCGAAAATATTGTTATTCCATTCTCAACCCCCACCACTGTGCAGTCGGATTTCTTCTTTTGTGCCGCTTAAACTTGCTTCACACAGACCAGGAGAAAGGTTGGATGTAATTAAAGCTCAAAAAGACCCCCTCACACAGTGAAAGTAAAATTATGTTCTACTACAGTTTCAAGTGAACAACTTCAAATATTTACTGAAAATTCTGAAAAAAGTAATATAAAATATAAATATCGGCACTCGATATTGCCATTTTGATATTGATATATCGATACGTCAGGATAAAAAATATTGCCGATATATATCGATATCATTTAAACAAAAGGCTTTCACATCCTTCCTTGTTTACATTTTCATTAGCTCCTCAAGTGAAACACGCCAGAAATTACGTGCGTGCTTTGCAAAGGAGAAACTGATTCGCAGAGAGAAGAGTACAGTATACGTAAACCAACGCCGCAATCAGATAACGTTGCACTCACAAATTAATCGTCCTACATCCTGAAAGCATTTCGTGCGATGCTGAGATTTCTCGAACATTTTGCACATCATACGTCAGACAGATCCGCCCATGAAAAGACATTACCAACAAATTTTCGTATTTTATCCTTATCGTTTACGCTTCGAATTAATCCACCGACGTCGTGCGATCGAAGCGTCCGCTGTTGAGATTTGTCGGACGTTTCACGCCTCTGGCAGTTAAACGACGCAGCCGTGGGGTGTGTCCAGCCCCTTTCGGCTGCATGTCGCCATCTCGAGGCGATCTTACGAGCCATAGCGGGACAGTGAGTGCAGCTCAGCTGTAAAACTGCGCCCACATCGCCACGGGGACACGTTTCCCGTATCGTTACTTCGCCGGAAACGGTGCGAACGACCACCAGCTTAAGAGCTCTGCTGCTGTCGTGATAGAGAGATCATCGTCTCACTTGAGGCACACTCCTTCGGGAGTGAACTTCGGTAAACTGCACTTCGTGCTTGTAGAGCCCCCTTCTCGACTGTAAACATCCACTGGCAGTAATAAATGGAAGCTGAAGTGAAGGAAATATCACAAGACGCTGAATTCGCTTTTGCGAGGAAGAGGTTTCAGTTCACCTTCCACCCATCCAGGTTATCCACGGTTTCCGCAGTTCGCTTAAGGCCAGGTTATCATTCAAATGCCGGCCGGTGTGGCCGAGCAGTTCTAGGCGCTTCAGTCTGGAACCGCGCGACCGCTACGGTCGCAGGTTCGAATTGTGCCTCGGGCATGGTTGTGTGTGATGTCCTTAGGTTAGTTAGGTTTAAGTAGTTCTAAGTTCTACCGGACTGATGACCTCAGACGTTGAGTCCCATATTGCTCAGAGCCATTTGAACCATTTTTATCATTCAAATAAGCAAAAAATAGGCGATGTTTGGATTTTTTCGAGACAATGAAAGGACATACAAAGGATCTGTTTGGGCATTATGACTGATCGTAGTTTGAACTTTATTTTAAATTTTCAATATAAAAAAGGCGCCCGTAATTATGGTTTGATCAAGCGCCTCCGAGTCTGAAGTGCGCAGACTGCGTGCAGTGTAACTCCTCAGGAGTTGTCCAACACCACAAATGGATAACATAATTGATGTACGAGTACAGGTTTTTGACACACGGTTGACGACATATGGAAGTCTGGGTCTGCCCATGAGTCGTGTACGGATACCTGAATGGTATGGCGACCGCTCCCGATAAGCGGGAATAAGCGGGAAATCCGGGTTCGAGTTCCGCTCCGACACAAATTTTCACTGTCGTCATTCCATTCTGCAGCTGATGGTTGGCCCTATTCACAATTGCGAATACATGTAATGTATTCAAAATTATGTCCGTAATTTGTTGCATTTGACATGCAACAGGACGAGTTTTGCCAGTCTCTTGACTTTGTTGGTGAGCAGTATCCACTATTTACCTGCAACAGGCTGTCCCTAATTTCGGTCTGCTGCAGAATTGAAGATATTCTCAGTTCGAATATAATAAACTGCCTTGAGACTGAGAACCTTATGTCCACGAATCAGGATGGTTTTAGAAAGCACCCCTCATACGAAACTCCGCTTGGCCTTTTCTCACATGATATACTGCGAACAATGGATGAAGGGCAACAGACAGATTTCATATTTCTAGATTTCCGGAAGGCGTTTGATACGGTGCCCCACTGCAGGCCGTTAACGAAAGTACGAGCATATGGAATAATCTCCCAGATATCTGAGTGGCTCGAAAATTCTAATGTAAGAGAACCCAATATTTTGATCTCGGCGGAGAGTGTTCATCAGAGACAAGAGTATCGTCAGTAGTGCCCCATAGAAATGTGAGAGGAGCGCTATTTTTGATGATTTGGCGGACAGGGTACGCAGCAATCTGCGGTTGTTTGCTGATGCTGCTTTGATGTACGGTAAGGTTGAGAGGCACCCACATGCCTTGCTCATACTGTGGCATCAAGCAGTCAGGCCTGCAAGACGAGTGGTCTGCCAAGCGAGTGGATTCATTCTTATTTATCGAGTAACATGAACTCTAGTACTCACACTTAAGTTACGAGTTATTCTCCTACATGATTAATACGCAACGGAAACACGCATCTGACTATCAGTAATTTACAGAACTCTGACTGTACACTACGCACTGGCAATACCACATTTTCTTTCTGTCTTTTATTTAACGGATTTTGTCAACACGTGGCCACCGCACTGAATATGAATGGCGCACACATTATAAATTCGGTACATTATGACAACATACAATTCGAAGGAAAAGTCCACCAATCTTTTTCTTTTCACCATCTTATTTATTCCGATAAATTCTCTAACCTAAACACACAAATTCTATAACCTACAACAATAACACATGAGAAATTCCGCCCAGTGGGCATGGCTTTACATTGGTGAATCTCTATATTATGGTCTCGTAATTATTTAACGCTACAGTGCACTTTCTGGATAGGATGGTGGATCTTTTATTATACCTCACACTTCGACTCTCACATTCATCATCACGAAACGTTCCTCCAGACCGAGCGGTACCGAAGGAACAAGCATAACCCACTAATCTTTTGAAACTACCTTGCTACTCTCCCATGCAAACCACACATACCCAAATTACATGACATACACCACACTACGACATGGAATACAAAACACAAAATAGTCACAACACTATCACTTTCAGCTTTTTTTAAAATGGCTCTGAGCACTATGGGACTCAACTTCTGAGGTCATTAGTCCCCTAGAACTTAGAACTAGTTAAACCTAACTAACCTAATGACAGCACACACATCCATGCCCGAGGCAGGATTCGAACCTGCGACCGTAGCGGTCTCGCGGTTCCAGACTGCAGCGCCTAGAACCGCACGGCCACTTCGGCCGGCACTTTGAGCTTTCACACTTCAATTAGTATTTATCCCAGTTTCACACGACACTGCCCCACTTTGCAATTCTACTTTCCTACTCTGAACTCTGGAGATATTTGCACGTCTCCCTGTGCGATGCAAGCCAAGTGGCGTTGCTGGATAGACGGCCGACTCACCTTGCTTCTCTCTCAGAGTTTGAATCTAGCGTCACACGGAATCATATCACGCAAAGTAATATTAAGAACGTATTCTTCACACACGCGAGTCCTCAACTGATACCATGGACGAGTACTTCTCTTTATCTTTTGTCTCATACACAGTTTGAGGCTCACACAGTACTCACCACGTGGAAGTACTCGTCTCTAATTTCAAATCCTGCACACGCCATTTCTTAAATATTTCAACTTATGGTACACACGCCATTTCTTAAATATTTCAACTTATTGTACACACGCTAGTAATTGAACTTAACTTAAGCACACGGAAGTATTTCAACTTATTGCTACACGTGGTTTCATTGTGGCCGTTGGTCACTTCCGAAGATTACTACAATCCCATTAATATTACCTCCCTGACATTTCATTCTCCCCACAAAAGTTCCTGAAATAGAGAAATTATTATTTGAAACTACTCTTAAATATTCCACATGCATACCATGTCTCCACTCTTTTGTCATTACGGAGCACAACTAAAACAGGTCGTAACAGCACAACATCCAGCGGCAGAGTGCTGAAACATGGCCGTTCTCTAGGTCCTCTCACACCTCTGTCGAAGTGGGGGAGCACCCTGCTACTGTATTGGTCAGCCACATTTCAGGCGCTCAAAGCTCTGGTAAATTTCATCTCTTTGGTCCCACCAAAGGTGCCCAAAGGATCGACTCAAAGATGATCATATATTCACATTCACTATCTGCGGTTAGCAGATGAGCATACATTCATTCATTTCACAGATCTCACCAAACTGGATGTAGGGATTTACTTTGTGGGAGTGCACATGTGATCAATTAAATAAATAAATTGTCATTCTTTCCCACACTGGTATCTGGCTTCGCTGTATTAATTGAAATTGAGTTATTTTATAAAAAAAAAGTGTTGTTCTGACAAAAATAATGAAGTATGTTGTATCTATTTTCAATGTCGGGCGGTACTGTACCCTTTCAAGGTGTCGAAGTTAAGTGACTGTAGGAAGATACAAGACGACTTAGACAAAATTTCTAGTTGTTGTCACGAATGGCAGCTAGCTCTAACTGCAGAAAAATGTGAGTTACCGAGGATGAGTAGGAAGAACAAGCCTGTAATGTTCGGTTACAGTATTACTAGTGTCCTGCTTAACACAATCAAATCTTTTAAATATCTGGACGTAACGTTGCAAATGGAACGAGCATGAGAGAACTGTGACAGGGAAGGCGACTGGTCGACTTTGTTTTATTGGGAGAATTTTGGGAAAGAGAGATTCACCTGTAAAGGAGACCGTATATAGGACACACATGCGACCTATTCTCGAGTACTATTCGAGTGTTTGGGATTCAGCAATTCAGAGGCGGGCTGCTAGATTTGTCACCGGTAGGTTAAAAAAAATGGTTCAAATGGCTCTGAGCGCTTTGGGACTTAACATCTCAGGTCATCAGTCCCCTAGAACTTAGAAGTACTTAAACCTAACTAACCTAAGGACATCACACACATCCATGCCCGAAGCAGGATTCGAACCTGCGACCGTAGCAGTCGCACGGTTCCGGTAGGTTCGAACAACACGTAAATGTTACGGAGATGCTTCAGGAAGTCAAATGGGAATCCCTGGAGCGTTCTTTTCGAGAAACAGTATTGAGAAAATTTAGTGAACCGGCATTTGAAGCTGACTGCCAAACTGTTATACTGCCGCCAACATATATTGCTCGTAAGGACCACGAAGATGAGATTCGAGAAACTAGGGCGCAGAGAGACAGTCGTTTTTCCCTTGCTCTCTTTTCGAGTGGAACAGGAAATGAAATGACTAGTAGCGATATAGAGGACCCTCCACCAAGCACTGTACGGTGACTTGTGGAGTATATGTAGAAGCACACGTAACGTGTTGCCTAGGCAGAATCTGTGCAACATCGTATCAGATCTGTCTCTGTGGATTCCTCCTGTTGTCTCTTGGTTCATCGATTAATCGCTGAAACCCAATGAAGTCTGGTTTCGCAGGACAGAGCGGATCAGGTTATCGTTGTGGAAAGGGGTCAAAATCAGCTACTGTCAGTTGCACATAACACACAAACTTTATTTTCCTCAAAACACTTAGTCACACATGCCCTTAAAAGGATTCAAAACAATACGGCTGAAAGCCCGAACACAAGTTGTTACAATTGGTTTAAGAAATACACGCGGCTGAAGGCCTTACTTAAAAAAGAAAATCTTACATAAATACTCGGCTGAAGGACACACACTGGCCACAGAAGAACTGAGGCTTAAGTCCTGAATAACAAGAATATCCAATAGAGAAGAAATTTTAAAAAGGTTTTAAACAAGTGAATTTTCAAAATACCTTATTTATAATTAAAACAAACTAAATTAATAGGCGGTTGAAGGCCTCTCACAGTACTGGAGACAAAAATCACAATCTAAAAACAACAGAACAATGGTGCTCAGAAGTGTTCCAAGGGTCGGCCTGAGGAGGTAACTCTAACGTAAGGTTAGGTGAGATAGGCAGTCAAGAGTAAGATCACGTAATCAGATGACAACCCGACGCAGGGACGGCTGAAGGACCGACCAACAACCTAATCAATTCCGCTGCGTCGACCAACGGCACGACAACGGAAAATATCACCCGAGGACGAAGATACCAGCAGCACTACGTCTTCAAAATTGGCGTCTAAAAACAGCCAAGACACAATAACCACTCGAAAATATGAACAACACCAAAGGCTGTTGGTACGGACAGCATCAACACGACGAGGAAAAACACACTGCGGAACACTACACTACTGACCTCGCCGCGGAGACTTCCTCGCTGCTCTGTCCCAACCGACCGACTGCCTACTCAATACGCTGACAGCATTAACATAACTGTTCAGTCGAAATTACACAAGCTAGACACAGTTCCACGAAAACACTTCCACAAGAACTCGAACAATCGTAAAAGCAATCACTGTGGAACAACCAGGACGAATGACAAGTCGAAACACACAGAGAACCCGAATCGGTCGCAAACCAAATATACGTCGTCCGATGAGAAGACTGACCGAACGACCAACCAAGGTCGTCCCCACTCAAGTCATGTGTGTCAGCAACAGCCGGGCGAGTCTCGGCTGTCCGGACCTCACTGCAGCTCCATCCTGACTCAACTCTATCTCCGTTCGGAACTCGGAGACACTGCATCCAGGCACACTGGCTCGGACCCAGCCATCCAGAGGTAACACTTGCCCATTGGCCGCCCGTCATCTCTGCACGAGGAAGGAACCGACCCACGTCCGGCAAGATGACCAACTGATGAGGCCCAGAAACGGTCAAAAGACCAAATACACGTCGCCCGATGAGACGACCGACCGAACGACCAACCAATGGTCGATTCCGCTCCAGTCTCCTTCTGACTGGACCTCACTGGCGCTGCGTCCCGACTGAACTTCGGACGCACGCCGACCCAGAGACACTGCCTCGGACCCAACCATGCAGAGGGAACACTTGGCCATTGGGCACCCGACGTCTCCGCACAACCGAGGAACCGACCCACGTCCCGCAAGATGACCAACTGAAGGGGCCCAGAAACCGACGGGCGAGTACTCGCTGTCTGGAGCTCACTGGTGCTCAATCCCGACTGAACTGCCGACACACGACGAGCCGGAAATACCAGCGGTCGCTTCAAAGATAACACGACAGTGCTCTTATCGATACGCGCTGCTGCTGCCATTCACGGACAGGCAAGCCAGCAACTTAGTGACGCCAGTAAACTGAATAAGAAACGAGGCGACAGTTCCGTATAGAGAAGCTGTTGAGAGGCACCCACATGCCTTGCTCATACTGTGGCATCAAGCAGTCAGGCCTGCAAGATGAATGGTCTGCCAAGCGAGTGGACTTATTCTTATTTCTCGCAAAAACATCAGTGACTGATTATGAGCTCTAGTACCCACAGTAAAGCTACAAATTATTCTCCTGTTTGAATAATTCGCAACGGAAACGGATAACGCACATCTATTAGTAATTTACACAACTCTGGCTGTTCACTACGCACTGGAAATACATTTTCTTTCTTACCCAACGGCTTTGATCAACACGTGGCCATCGCACTGAATGTGAATGGCGCACACATTATAAATTCTGGATATCATGACTACACACTATTCGAAGAACAAGGCCACCAATCCTTTTCTTTTCACTATCCTTTTTATTCCGATAAATTCTATTATGATTCAAAGATAACCTAAACACACCATTACATTTTGTACAACAATTACACGTGAGAAACTCCGCCCAGTGGGCATGGCTTTACATTGGTGATTCTCTATCTTATGGTCTCGTAATTATCTAACGGTACAGTGAACTTCCTGGATAGGATGGTGGATCTTTTGCTATATCTCACACTTCGACTCTCACACCCATCATCACGAAAATTTCCTCCAGGCTGAGGGGTACAAAAAGGAACATGCATAACCCATTGCTTCTGAACCTATCTTGCTACTCTCCCATGCAAACCACACATACTTATATTACATGAAATACATCACACTGGCAACATACAATACATCACAAAGAATAGTCACAACGTTAGAATCCCTTCACTTGCAGCTTTCCCACTTCAATTAGTATTCATCCTAGTTTCACACGACACTGCCCCACTTCGTAACTTTTCTTTCCTACTATGAACTCTGGAGGATATATGCACGTCTTCCTGTGCAATGCAAGCCAAGTGGCGTTGCTGGATAGACGGCTGACTCATCTTGCTCCTCTCTCAGAGTATTACAGTTTGAATCCAGCGTCACACGGAAACATAGCACGCAAAGGTAATATTAAGAACATATTCGTCACACACGCGAGTCTTCAACTGATACCATGGACGAGTAATTCTCTTTATCCTTTGTCTCATACAAAGATTGAGACTCACACAGTACTCACCATGTGGAAGTACTCGTTTCTAATTTCAAGTCCTGCACATGCCATTTCTTAAATATTGCCAACTTATAGTACACTCGCCAGTAATTCTGCTTAACTTTAGCACTCGGAAGTATTTCAACTTATTGCTACACGTGGTTTCATTGTGACCGTTGGTCACTTCCAAAGGTTACTACGCTCCCCTTGATATTACCTGCCTGACATTTAATTCTCCCCACAAAAGTTCCTGAAATAGAGAAATTATTATTCCAAGCTACGCTTAAGTATTTCACATCCATACCATTCTCTCCACTCTTTTGTCTTTATGGAGCACAAGTTCTTACCAACACAAGATCCAGCGCCAGAGTACTGAAACATGGCCGTTCTTCAGGTCACCTCGCACTTCCGCCGAGGTAGGGGAGCACCTTGCTACCGTATTGGTGAGCCACATTTCAGGTGCTCAAAGCTCAGGTAAATTTCATCTCTTTGGTTCCACCAAAAGTGACCAAAGGACCGTCTCAAAGATGATCATATATTGCACATTCACTACCTGCGGTTAGCAGACGACCATACATTCATTCATTTCGCAGATCTCACCAAATTGGATATAGGGATTTATTTTGTGGGAGTGCACATGTGATCAATTAAATAAATAAACTGTTCTTATTTCCTACGCGTATCCGGCTTCAGTGTATTAAGTGAAATTGGGTTGTTATTACAAAAAATACCTATTTTCAATGTCGGGCGGTACTGTACCCTTTCACTGTCACTAGATGTGATGGAGCCTGATGCCTCCGCGTTCGGGACAGCAGAAGATTCTCAAGTGAGATTTAATATCGCCATTTTTAGGAAAACAAGAAAAACGGATAGCCAAATTAATTATCCAGTCATTCTTCATTCAGCTTCGTAATCCGCCTCCACCAGCCACAGAATGAGCGATGCTCTTGCCAAAGTGGCGAGTTGCAAAGAACGTCCACGGAAGAGGTGTAGGCGTGCGAAGTGCTGGGAGCGGCGCCCACGGGCCAGTGGCGGCGGCGTCGGCGGTATGAAGTATGCAGCCGGCGACAGCCTACTTACTAATTCAGGCGGCTTGAGTGCCGCGCCTTCAGCGCCCGCGCCACCTGCGCCTCTGCCGGGACTCCGGCTGTTTTACGTGCCGTCCACCGCCATCCTCATTACCGACTCGCCGCCAACGGCTCTCCTCTAGTTCCGTCACCTGAGAGCTCTCATTTAAGAACGTCGGATGGGTAGGTACCCTGAACTGAACCGTAGCCTGCTACATCTGACAGGTAGCCCTAGCGACGTCACGGAGAGTTCTCCGTAACCTTGCAAATCCCGTAAGTTACGCGACATGATACAGGATCTGAGATGGGAACCGTTAAAACAAAGGCGTTTTCCACTGCGGCGAAATTTTACCACGAAATTTCGATCACCAGCTCTGAAATCGAAAATATTTTATCGACGCCGACATCCATAGGGAGAAACGATCATAATAAAATAAGGGAAATCGGAGCTGGCACGGAAAGATATAGGTGTTAGTTTTTTTCCGCGCGCTGATCGGGAGTGGAATAATAGAGAATTATTGTGAAGGTGGTTCGATGAACCCTCCGCCAGGTGATTTGCAGAGTAACCATATAGACGCAGATGTAAACCGGTAATCTCATTGGCTACGGAAATGTACACTGACGGAAAAAAATTATTTAGAGTGACGAAATTTCGAGAATACATTTGTCTGGGTAACATGTTTAAAGAATTAACATTGTAAGACCACAGGTTAATGGGTAAGCGCGACATAAGCCATTGTAAATGTGAAATGCTGGTACAACCTGTGTAACCGCCAGAATGTTGAATGTAATCATCCAAATGTGGGTACACTGAGAGCTGCTAAACTTTTACAACAAACCACAATAATCTAGCAATATCTCAGTAATGATGTTTTGAAATGATAATGGAACGTTATGGACATCCGGTCTCTCAGACAGGGTGGATTGCTACTAATCATTGGTTCGAAGATTTCCTTAGACTGATGTCCCCATGATTTGTAAGGGATTCTTCATCCACAAACAAAGTCTTGCATGCAAATGCCACATCAATTTGCAGTTCATGCCATTTGAGGAGCTTCAACAGGTACGCAAAGTTCTTTTGATGTAACGAAATTTATAATATCGTGAATATCAGGAATCTGGTAAAACATTAAATCTCCGACATCGCTGCGGCCGGAAAAAGATCCTGCAAGAACGGGACCAAAGACGACTGAAAAGAATCGTTCGTCGTGACAGAAGTGCAACCCTTCCTCAAATTGTTGCAGACTTCAATGCTGGGCCATCAACAAGTGTCAACGTGCGAACTATTCAAAGGATATCATCGATATGGGCTTTCGGAGAGGAAGGATCACTCATATGACTGCACGACACAAAGCTTTATCCCTCGCCTGGGTCGGTTGTGTGTTCTACCCCCAAGTGCTGGATGCCAGTTTATGGGATGTAATTCCATGACTGTTGCATTTCGATAGCTCAATACGGGACTGGTTAATGCTGATTGTGATGATGATGATGATGATGATGATGAAATGATAAGGACAGCACAAACATGCAGTCCCCGGGCAGAGAAAATCCCCAACCTCGCCGGGAATCGAATCCAGGACCCCATGATCCAGAGGCTGCTGGGTATGAATGACGGTGGATTTGTTCTCTGATGGTGTCCCATATGTACTCGATCGGACACAGGTCTGGTGATCGAGCCGGCCGGAGTGGCCGAGCGGTTCTAGGCGCTACAGTCCGGAACCGAGCGACCGCAACGGTCGCAGTTTCGAATCCTGCCTCGGGAATGGATGTGTGTGATGTCCTTAGGTTAGTTAGGTTTAAGTAGTTCTAAGTTCTAGGGGACTGATAACCTCAGAAGTTAAGTCCCAGAGCGGTCAGCTGACGACCGTGACAACGTGTATTTAAAGTAAACCAGATTTCAACCTTCATTGTCGCGATACCAGCGCTACTCTTGTGCCACTGGTGTGGAATTTGAATAACCATCTTTTAAATGTAGAAAGACGCCTATCAACTTTCGTTTATGTCACACAGCTCCTTCTGTGTGTTGTGATCTTTTTTTCTGTTAGTGTATATGAGCGGTGTCTATTCTGTCGGTAGTTTTATAAATATTGACAATGCGGTCACAAATCCAGAAAAATTTTATTGAATGTGACAATGGCCGCGGAATCCTACGTTTGTATTGTCGAAGATTTCGATGGAGAACCCAACACGCAGTTCGTGGGCAAGTGGCCACAAAGGCCTAAAAATTTTATATTTTCATAACTAATAAAAATTCATAATCACAGATCTTCAGAACTATCTATATCTGGTTAGGAACCTGTGAGAAGACATCAAAATTATTTTATACTTTTTATTCCTACATAAAAGCGTATTACACTACTGGCCATTGAAATTGCTGCACCACGAAGATGACTTGCTACAGACGCGAAATTTAACCGACAGGAAGATGATGTTGTGATATGCAAATTACTAGCTTTTCAGAGCATTCACACAAGGTTGGCGCCGGAGGCGACACCTACAACGTGCTGACATGAGGAAAGTTTCCAACCGATTTCTCATACACAAACAGCAGTTGAAGTGCGTTGCCTGCTGAAACGTTGTTATGATGACTCGTGTAAGGAGGAGAAATGCGTAACATCACGTTTCCGACTTTGATAAAGGTCGGATTGTAGCCTATAGCGATTTCGGTTTATCGTATCGCGACATTGCTGCTCGCGTTGGTCGAGATCCAATGACTGTTAGCAGAATATGGAATCGGTGGGTTCAGGAGGATAATACGGAACGCCGTGCTGGATCCCAACGGCCTCGTATCGCTAGCAGTCGAGATGACAGGCATCTTATCCGCATGGCTGTAACGGATCGTGCAGCCACGTCTCGATCCCTGAGTGAACAGATGAGGACGTTTGCGAGACGACAACCATGGCTGGGGCTACCCCTGACGCTGCATCACAGACAGGAGCGCCTGCGATGGTGTACCCAACGACGAACCTGGGCGCACGAATGGCAAAACGTCATTGTTTCGGATGAATCCAGGTTCTGTTTACAGCATCATGATGTCGCATCCGTGTTTGGCGACATCGCGGTGAACGCACATTGGAAGCGTGTTTTCGTCATCACCGTACTGGCGTATCACCTGGCGTGATGGTATGGGGTGCCATTGGTTACACGTCACAGTCACCTTGTGTTCGCATTGACGGCACTTTGAACGGTGGACGTTACATTTCAGATGCGTTACGACCCGTGGCTCTACCCTTCATTCGATCCCTATGAAACCCTACATTTCAGCTAGATAATGCACGACCGCATGTTGCAGGTCCTGTACGGGCCCTTCTGGATACAGAAAATGTTAGACTGCTGCCCTGGGCAGCACATTCTGCAGATCTCTCACCAATTGAAAACGTCTGGTCAATGGTGACCGAGCAACTGGCTCGTCACAATACGCCAGTCACTACTCTTGATGAACTGTGGTATCGTGTTGAAGCTGCATGGGCAGCTGTATCTGTACATGCCATCCAAGCCTCTGTTTGACTCAATGCCCAGGCGTATCAAGGCCATTATTAAGCCCAGAGGTGGCTGTTCTGGGTACTCATTTCTCAGGATCTATGAACCCAAATTCCGTGAAAATGTAATCATATGTCAGTTCTAGTATAATATATTTGTACAATGAATACCCGTTTATCATCTGCATTTTTTCTTGGTGTAGCAATTTCAATGGCCAGTAGTTTATATTAAAAACTAATTATAATGTAAACAGTTATTTTGTGAAGAGAATATTTCCTTCTCCTGCGAGATTGCAATTCCTTGTATTTACCACTTGCACTTATTCAAACGCTAGAAACTAGTCATACGTTGGACGTCGTCCAGAAACCAATTAAGACACAGAAATTAATTAATTAATTTTTTGCGAGGGCTGTTCGGAAAGTAAGATCCGATCGGTAGCGAAATGAAAACCACTTTGAAAATAAAAAAAAAAAATTATTCATAACAGTTAGCCACACCTTCCAGCTACCCCTCTAAAAGTCTTCGCTCCGATTTAGACATTTACAATGGCGTTGTACAAACTTTCCAGCACACTCGTCACAGAAAGCAGCCGCCTGCGCATTCCGCCAGTTCTCTATGCTGGTCTGCCTTTCGTTGTTTGTGCCAAAATGTTGTTTTCTTAGCCAGCGGTTCATGTGAGCAGAGATAAATGTGAATGTCGTGTGACTATGGCCTCCCGTCGGGTAGACCATTCCCCTGGTGCAAGTCTTTCGATTTGACGCCACTTCAGCGACTTGCGCGTCGATGGTGATGAAATGATTATGATTAGGACAACACAATACCCGGTCCCTGAGCGGAGAAAATCTCCAACCCAGCCGGAAATCGAACCTGGGCCCTTAAGATTGACGTTCTGTCGCGCTGACCATTCAGCTACTGGGGGCGGACTGAGCAGAGATGAACAACGGAGGGAGCCATTTAAGGGCTGTATTGTGGGTGATCAAACACCTCCCACCGAAAACGCTGCAGAGCGTCTTCATTGCCCCTGCAGAATGCAGCTGAAAATTGTCTTGAAAAAAGAAACTCATGACATTTATGTTAAGCGGGCTGCATAGCTTCAGGCGAAATCCCTCACCAGATCCACATACTTGGCGGGAGACACTGTTCAAATGGTTCAAATGGCTCTGAGCACTATGGGACTTAACGTCTGAGGTCATCAGTCCCCTAGAACGTAGAACTACTTAAACCTAACTAACCTAAGGACATCACACACATCCATGCCCGAGGCAGGATTCGGACCTGCGATCGTAGCCGTCGCGCAGTTCCAGAATGTAACGCCTAGAACCGCTCGGCCACTCCAGCCGGCGGAGACGCTGTTGTTATAGGCATTTCTACGTGAGCACTTTGTTCTCTGGACTGAAAAGAGCGACGTGAAACTATCGACAGGCGTACTAAAAGGCACTGCCCGACACATCTGTGCGAAGTTCCATCGGATTTTCACAGTGGTTTCCATTTCGCGCCTAATCGGACTTTACTTTCCGAATACGCCTCTTAGTGCAAGATAGATGCCTTTATGATCACACATCCTACGTTGTATCATTACACGAGTTGTCTGATAGGGTCATTCGCATTTCACAGTCCTCCGACGCAAGGGTATCCACCAAATATTGGTCTATTACCGTCACGAGTTTTGACTCGCAGTTTTTCGACATGGCATATATTTCAGTGTTATTGTGCGGGACGTCTCGTGCCAGGACAGTGGATCTCCGGTTTCGATGATGGATGCCAGCGGCGACACGGTCGCAGCTAGAGACGCGTTCCCAGCGGCGTCCGCCCTGAGTCGTAAATCAGGGAGACGTCGGTGAGCGACGGCGTCGCAGCGAACGCCACGCCACGTAAACAACGACAGGATTTACGGCTGCGTGCGCCGATCACTCTCGCTGCTCCACCATCCCAGCCGGAGGTGAACGTGCAATGTCATATTCCCCAACATCACATCTTACAGTCATTCGCTGCTGTAAGTCTTCGTCTATCTTTCCGTATCTCGCTTTGTACCACTAGAGACAGCTATTGATACTAGACGCTGATGTGATTGCTAAGAAGAAAAAATGTTGAAACACCCATTCAGATATCAAACTGTTAAAATGATCGCGGAGTCCGTGATGAGTAGAGCGCTCCGTTAAAAGCCACCGCAAGCGTTCAGCTGAGACCTACTTGGAAGGGGGCAAGCCTGACGTCACATTGTGAGTGCCTACGCAGAGGTACAGGTGCGCCTACGCAAGTAACTCACATTATAATTTCCAGCATGAAAATTAGGTGCAAGAATAGAAACAGTGATGCACTTGCAAGAACCCCCTCTCTTGCACTGTGAGGTGGCTACTATTTCGCACCTTACAAGCACTCATCTACATACTTTGCCGTGAACTACAACCACAATTAGATATCATTTGATAGGTTGTACATCGTATACAGGGTGAGTCACCTAACGTTACCGCTGGATATATTTCGTAAACCACATCAAATACTGACGAACCGATTCCACAGACCGAACGTGAGGAGAGGGGCTAGTGTAATTGGTTAATACAAACCATACAAAAATGCACGGAAGTATGCTTTTAACACAAACCTACGTTTTTTTTAAATGGAACCACGTTAGTTTTGTTAGCACATCTGAACATATAAACAAATACATAATCAGTGCCGTTTGTTGCATTGTAAAATGTTAATTACATCTGGAGATATTGTAACCTAAAGTTGACGCTTGAGTACCACTCCTCCGCTGTTCGATCATGTGTATCGGAGAGCACCGAATTACGTAGGGATCCAAAGGGAACGGTGATGGACCTTAGGTACAGAAGAGACTGGAACATCACATTACGTCCAGATGCTAACACCTTTTTATTGGTCTTTTTCACTGACGCACATGTACATTACCATGAGGGATGAAGTACACGTACACACGTGGTTTCCGTTTTCAATTAAGGAGCGGAATAGAGTGTGTCCCGACATGTCAGGCCAATAGATGTTCAATGTGGTGGCCGTCATGTACCGTGCGTACCGTGACGTGCCTACAACCCCAGAGGATATGAAACAACGTATTGTGGCAGCCTGCGGCGACATTACACCAGATGTACTGCGGCGTGTACGACATTCATTACGCCAGAGATTGCAATTGTGTGCAGCAAATGATGGCCACCACATTGAACATCTATTGGCCTGACGGACAAACTCTATTCCACTCGGTAATCGAAAACGGAAACCACGTGTGTACGTGTACCTCACCCCTCATGGTAATGTACATGTGCGTCAGTGAAAAAGACCAATAAAAAGGTGTTAGCATGTGGACGTAATGTGCTGTTCCAGTCTCTTCTGTACCTAAGGTCCATCACCGTTCCCTTTGGATCACTACGTAATTCGGTGCTCTCCGATACACACGATCGAACAGCGGAGGAGTGGTACTCAAGTGTCAACTTTAGGTTACAATATCTCCGGATGTAATTAACATTTTACAATGCAACAAACGGCGCTGATAACGTATTTGTTTATATGTTCAGATGTGCTAACAAAACTAACGAGGTTCCATTTAAAAAAAACGTAGGTTTGTGTTAAAAAACATACTTCCGTGCATTTTTTTATGGTTTGTATTAACCAATTACACTAGCCCCTCTCCTCACGTTCGGTCTGTGGAATCGGTTCGTCAGTATTTGATGTGGTTTACGAAATATATCCAGCGGTAATGTTAGGTGACTCACCCTGTATATGAATATTTAAAGGAGACTGACATTGTCACATACGAGAATGAGATTTCCACTCTGCAGCGGAGTGTGCGCTGATATGAAACTTCCTGGCAGATTAAAACTGTGTGCCGGACCGAGACTCGAACTCGGGACCTATGCCTTTCGCGGGCAAGTGCTCTACCATCTGAGCTACCCCAGCACGACACACGCCCCGTCCTCACAGCTTTACTTCTGCCAGTACCTCGTCTCCTACCTTCCAAACTTTACAGCAGCTCTCCTGCGAACCTAGCAGAACTAGCACTGCTGAAAGAAAGTATATTGCGGAGACATGGCTTAGCCACAGCCTGAGGGATGTTTCCAGGTCCCGAGTTGGAGTGTCAGTACGGCACACAGTTTTAATCTGCCAGGAAGCTTCATTGTCATGTACGCCTTGTAAATAATTGTTAACGTTTATTGCATGAAAGGTGACGGAGTGTCTTTATTATAAAAACGGCGTAATGAATGATTGCCTATACTACTAGAGGTTGGAACGCCAGTGGAAATTAAATGGCAGGCAGAACTCAAGCCCTGGATGGAAGGCCCACACAGGTGTGTTGGTTCTGCTTAAACACAGGAAGTAGCAAGATGGATGTTGGGACACCTGAGCGCTGGGGCACAATAGAGTCGCGACCGGCCGATATTGTAATAGGGCCAGAAAGATAGCCGGTTAATACTTGCGAACTTTGCAGATCTTGGACGCAGGTGAGAGGAACGAAGAAGCGGCACCTCGGAAACCACGCAGACTGGGTTATTTCCAAGGCTTTTTACTCAGAAGCTTACCATTGTGTGAGTATAGGTATTTCCTCGCAAACTTTTCGCGCTGGACGACAAAAGACTAAAATATGGTTGGTCGGCGTTCGGAAGAATCTGTAGAGAGGGCGGCTATACCGTGGTTTCGGGAATATGATTCGTTTTCGGAATTACGATGGTGGGGAGCTGAGCCCCGCTGGGAGGCCAGCGGTGGAGAGATGTGGTCTTCCGTTGTGAGCGCCCGTGTGTGACGGTCGCTCAGTATCAGTTTTTTGTTGGTACAGACGGACTTGCTGTCTTTGCTCTCAGGAGAGTTCATAGTTAGAACAGTTCGGCACTGTACTGTAGCGAACCTATACGACCCTGGACTTCCCATCCGTGTTGGAAGTCGTCGTTGAGTATGCAGCGTT
The DNA here is from genome assembly GCF_021461385.2 of Schistocerca piceifrons. NCBI lineage: Eukaryota > Metazoa > Arthropoda > Insecta > Orthoptera > Acrididae > Schistocerca > Schistocerca piceifrons. The sequence continues at coordinate 197,840,642 of NC_060144.1, forward strand.
CAGTAATTGAGAGCACTTCCTCTGCCTGTACTTACGTTGAGACGTTATCTGAACTCAGTCCTTGTAGCTGGGAGCTCGCGTTTCTCGTCTGTAGAACACAGGGAGAAGAAGACAGTATTAGAGTATATTAGTCAGAGGACCGCCTTCTGCCGTCCTAGTGTTCGAAAGACTTATTTGTGGCGGGAGTTCTTCCATCGTCGCAAACGAGTACGAGAACCATCACTTCGCTGCACCGGACACAGTACATACGGTGATATCGCAAATTGCTTCGGCTTACTAGGGCTATGAAGCTAAACAGCTGTGATCACGTTAGTTTATTTCCAGTGAGGTTCCACACCACCGTAGATCATGTTTGAAAGTAGTGTCTTCAAGAGTTTGGTAGGTAGATAATGTCAGTCATTTCGCGTTGCTGATATTAGGTCGTGCAGTCATAATAAGAGGCAGAGTTGGGCAATTGATTAGTAATTTTAGTTAGGAAATATAGGCAATCGTACTTAAAGGGTTGCATTTAATCTATAATAAAAATACATTAAACAACAACGTTTTTCATTTAGTATGATTAGTTGCCTTCATCATTCATTTATGTTTAGATTGTAATTTAGAGAATTAAGAGATCCTAAGATCCGCTTCGGGGAGTAGTCACGCAGGGCCATATCATCATTTTAGCGTTTATTATTTTTCCGTTGAGCACATTCATTTTACACCCGCCTGGAGTAGCATCTTGGAGCACTAAACCTCCAGAAATGTGACTTTAGCTGGCGCGTCCGTAGACGGTTGTATAAGGTGCGTATGATATAACTGCCCACGCTTTATTACCCGAGTTTTGTGATAACTAAGCTAGTATGTTCTTGAAGTGACTTAGTGAGCCGCCACGTAGGAATTCTTCCTACCTGTTATGTGGAGATGCTCTCGTGGTTTTATGTCCCTAGCTGAGCCATGGCAGCGGCGTCAGATTCTGGAAGTGCAATACTACTGTCTACGTTTTACGTACGGGATGCCATTATGGTGCGTTTATTTAAGAAACACTGTAAAATGAACTTTTTCACGCTGATTATAACCTAACTATTAATGGTAGGGGAGCGTGGTCTATCCCAAGACTAGATCGAAAGGGATCCTATCGACGACTGTCGACTGTGGCACCCAGTCTGTTACATGAGCGTACAATCGGTTTGGTTCGTGTAAGATCGTACATCTTCGGTTATGCCAAAGTTATTCATTTAACTATTAACATCAACGTATCCTGGCATTGTAAAATTTCTGAAAGATAGTATTTTTGACCTGGAGACTCCTTCTAATATCTGAATGACTAAAGCCAACTTTTGTTAGCGAGTATTTATTAATAACAATTACTTGATTCGCGCTAGAATACATGTAACTTCCCTACGTATCTCTTTGCTGACGTCACGAGCGATTTCTGCATCGCCACCCCATACCACTGACTTTGAAAGCGCCAGATGGTCAACCGCCTCTGTTAGCCAGCGTGGGAACCTACCGCTCTCTCCTTACCCTGTAGGTACCGCAGCGCTGATGTATACACTTCACGCATGTGAAATAGCAAAACTGGAAATAAAATAACTGTACTCTTTTCTGCAAATAAGGGGTACCATACACACTGCTTGACAGAAAGCGTATATTACGTTATTTCAGTGACTACGGAATTGAGTCAAATGTACAAAGAACGTGGCAGTATGAGCCCACCTACCAATATGATGCCCTTTATCAAAATGAGTGCATCTGGCTTGCATTCATGCACTGATTTGGTTGAGAAGGCTATCACGAAGCCTCTGTATCCTCTCAAGTAAACTGGACCACAACTGTTGTACCTAGTACCTGATATCCCAGATACCGGCAGTCAGATAGAAATGATGTCGAAGATGGTTCCAGTCATTGTCGGACAGATCTGGATATTTTGGTGGCCAAGCTAGTACCTCAACATCCCGCAGACTGTTCATAGAGACACGTGCCTTACATTGATGAGTACTGTCATGTTGAAAAGTGGCCACCATAATACTATTGTGTGAGAGGTAACATACGAGGACGGAAGTTGTACTTGACATACCACTGTGCTATCAGAGTACACTCAGTCACTACCAGCTGTGACCTAAAGCTCTGCCTGATGGTTCCCCACACCATGACACCGAGAGTAATACCACTGTGTCTCTCCAAAAGATTGAAAGAATGGGACCTCCCCGCAAGTAGCTGCCATACTCGCCGATGATGGTGATCTATATCACAGCAGGACTGCCAGTCGTCACTGAACACAATGCGATCTCAGTCCATGGTTCCCAATCACGGCATCACAATATAAGCAACCGTTTTGTGTTGTGATGTTATCGGCCCCCAATGCATGGTAGGGTAATCCACAAGTGGTGGTGGTGGTGGTGGTGGTGGTGGCGTTTGGTTTGTGGGGCGCTCAATTGCGCGGTTATCAACGCCCGTACAAATTCCAACCTTTGCTCAGTCCAATCTCGTCACTTGGAGGAATGATGGTGAAATGATGGGGACAGTACAAACACCCAGACATGTCGAGGAAGTCTCGCTGTTGCTAGTCTCGGACCAGTGGCTGAGGATGACAGAGAATATTGCAGGGTGTCGATTACACGGCAAGCATAGTTATGAAGGAGTTACACTATGCTTTGTGCTCAATACGATGATCCTCTATTGGTGGTCAGAAGTGGTCAACAGGAATCTTGACGACGAGTTGCCTCCCTCATGTTCCCATACAGTCCAACAATGGGCCACTGCAACATCCAAATCCTCTTCAGATTTGGATATTGTGTGATTCATCCAGCTGGCCAAATGGAGATTCAAAATGTGTCAGGTGCTGACAACGCTGTCTCACAAGAGTATGTGGCATCTCCGTGTACTTTACAGTGACCACTCAACATTAGACGCTGTTCACTCCCGTTAAATTCCCTATCCGGCCTGGTAACAACACTAAGCACGAAGGACACAAAAGCGCTCCGGTGGCCGTTCCACTAGCAACAGTGAATTGCAAGTCTAATGATATACATACCCGCCAGTGATGTTTATGTGTACGGAATAACATTTCCGGATGCCTCACATTTTTGTCGCGCAGTGCGTATTTCGCTAAGCGTGGTTCATCGCGCTGTAGAGGATCTAAGAAGGGTGAATGGAAACTCTACACTCTCTCCATCAATGTTACTTTGAAGACAACTTTCTATAGTCGGTGGGACTCTCCTGAAAACTATAAATATGACTCTGGTCTGAAGAATTATTAGTTATTTTACAGATATACAAGAGACCAATTACTGAATACGCTTATACTCGAGTCTTTTTTGTCGCTATTTTATCAGAAGGATTTGGGCTATAACCTTTATTCTAAAATTCCTAGAGGCTCCAAATGTCGTATAGCATTAGCCGCATGTGTTTACTAGACTGTAACATATCGTAAAATCGTAAATATACAACTACAGTCTTAGAAAATAACCGATAATTATGAGATCATTGCATTATGTCATTTTACTCGACCCGACGTACCTGGTAAAATGACGAAGTAAGTGAGGGAAATTGGAGCAAGGAGTGGCGTAAGGTATTTAAACCATACTTCTTATAGTACAAAATATATCTACTGAATATTATGTTTACTAAGCAAAACACTGAAAAGCATAGTTTACAAAAAGAAAATTGCGAAAATTCGGCGTAACTAACTATGGAATAGATACGAAACAATAATAATAGTTTTCTTATAAAATAGCGACAAAAAAGACTCGAGTATAAGCGTATCCAGTAATTGGTCTCTTGTATATCTGTAAAATAACTAATAATTCTTCAGGCCGCAGTCATATTTATAGTTTTCAGGAGAGTCCCACCAACTATATTTAGAATGACACCAAAAAGCACATTAAATACATCGATACCATTCCGTGCCATCTTTGCTGAATTCACCACATACTACGTACAGGTCTGCGTCTTACGTGTTGTGCTGGATGGCGCTCGAAAGAGCACTGACGGCATTTCTTCATTCACCCGCCATCCAAGAAGCTCTCTCTGTTTTAAGGGTGGTCGTCCTCAGTATCTGAACAGAGGGGACCATTCTTACAAAAAAGATACACAATGTTATTTTGACTTTCATTAAATATACATAAACGTATCTCATTTAGCTACCTACTGTTATTAGTGTGAAACTGGAGCGGGGTAAAATAACGCACTGGGCCTCTGTGCGTTAAATTACCCCAACAGGCACGGTTTAAATAATACTATAGTTCCATCCTCACGCTTTGCTTAAGAGAAATGATGCATAATCGTGAGTGTTAATGTGCAGAGATAGGCATAGCAACAAAAACTTGTATTTTAACATGAGAGGAAATGGTTTACCTCTTAGAAAATAGAGATCAAATATTAGAAGAAACTGAGACAAAATACACTCTTACTCTTGGCATCGAAAACTAGCAAGTAACGGTTCCCGCGTTCTGAGCTCCAAATGGCAGCACCGATCAGATAAGACTAGCTCTCACAGACATATTGACGTGCGTCATTTTACCCTCTGCACCAGACTTACCCACTCTCCCCTATCGCACACAAAATGTATGAACGTTAACAAAACAGTGCGTTACGTAATTTCATGTAGAACAAGAGACGTAAGTCATTCTGAGATATTTCTGTGTTACTTCTATACCCATGAACGTCCTCTAAATACCTAACAGACACTTATTCAGCATGCATTTCTACATACCTTAATACCAGATCTTTTCCATAGAAGTCCCCAAAGAAAGATGATCTCCATTAAAGTGTTGTCGGGCTTCCAGGCATCTTAACGTGCTCACTGTACGAACTTAACTGAAAAGTGCAACGTCACACGATCGACTAGTGTACCAGACACACTGCGCAACACATCCGCGGGGTAGCATTTTCACTGCGGTTTTAATTTCGCGACCGATCGGACATTGGAGAAAAAAAAAGCCCTCGTATTTCTTCCTCCCACAGGAGCCTCGTGAAATGACCAGAAAGAGAAAATGTAAAAAAATAAAGTTCTCGGGCACAATCCGCGAATGGAAGACGGAAAGGGAGAAATGATAATCGTAGTTTTAGTCATGCGCCTTATAGGTGAGCTCTCCAACTCGTACAGATATGAAGACAGCAAGTCTGATCTGTGACCCGCGTCCCGCCATCGTTTTTCATGTTTACCGTGATTTCCCTAAGTACTTTAGGCAAATGCCGGGATGGTTCCTTTGAAATGGCACGGCCGACTTCCTTCCCCTCCTTCCCTAAGCCGATGGGACCATTGACCTCGCTGTTTGGTCCCCTCCCGCAAATCAATCATTCAACCAACCAACCAGTCTGATCTGTGCTTCACTGTTATCGGGAAAACCACGTAACAATTGCTATTTTCAGTAACATGTGTTCGCGTATTATCCGGTTAGTTATGGGATGCCCAGTACTTATACTGGATTTAATACTGTGGTGCGCGCACAATTTGTGTGTCCTATAAGGCGTGAAGCTGAGACATGGATTTCTTCCTGTGGGCTGAACTACGAGAAGCACATTCCGTGTATGGCCTAGCAAATGAAATAGCACGGGAACGCCAGGGGGTAAACCAGTAAGGGTAAAGACCGTTATCACAGAGTAAGTCATACTTGTACATATTTAGGCTGCTTAGGTTTTGCTAAACCACTTTGGGCAAATTCTGGTATGCGTCCTTATACCAAAACAAATCGTTTCCTTTCTCAATCCTTATACTATTGAGCTACTGCGCGTCTGCGATGACCTGAGCCCAGACAGGGTTTTTATCTGTAACGTTCCACCTGGTTGTGTAATTGAGGAGAATAGCCGTGATTTCCAACAATTCCTGCAAACATACTGCTTTACATATTGTTTTAAGACCACGTTCCTCGCCCGTTGGGACTTCCGGTGACACGCATGGCTACTCATGTGACTCACAGACGAATATTTTGAAGTCGCTTGAGAAACACTACGATATACACTGAAGCACTGTTGCAACTTTTTATGTAGCGAAAATCCTACACTAGAGCGGATAAAATATCGAACGAGATGGTTCACTGGGGAAACATTGATCTCGTTTGTTGGGGAGTATGTTTCTTGTTTAGATCCGTCCACTCGAATATAGCTTTTCCCTGTTCGTTTGAAGTACAGGGTGACCCAAAAGACCGTCAACATTTGTAAATTCAATGCTTCACGGAATAATGTAGGTAGAGAGGTAAAAATTCACACACGTGTTTGAAGAACATGGATTTTTTTGAAATCCAAATAAGTGCGCTAAATAACCAAAAGACGGCGCTTTATATGATATAAAAGCAATAATTAGCACAATAATTGATTTTTAGCAAAGACTATGTTATTTATAACAAATGGCCATCATGATGACGGTCATTCAGCAACAATACCTGTAGTCGAGGGATGTTGTGAGCAGCGCTGTACAGCATATCAATAGGTATGGTGAGAAACTGCAGTCGGATATTGTCTCTTAGCACCACACCGCGCGGGGTAGCGCAGTGGTTAGCACACTGGATTCGCATTCGGAAGGACGGCGTATCAAACCCGTGTGCGGCCATCCTAATCTAGGTTTTCCGTGATGCCCCTAAGTCGCTTAAGGCAAATGCCGGGATAGTTCCGTCGAAAAGGCACCGCCGCTTTCTTTCTCGATCCTACACTAATACGAGCTTGTGCGCCGTCGTTAATGATCTCGTTGTCGACGGAACGTCCTAATCATAGCTAACACTTGGTTCAAGAATCATGAAAGAAGGTTGTATACCTGGAAGAATCCTGGAGACACTAAAAGGTATCAGATAGATTACATAATGGTAAGACAGAGATTTAGGAACCAGGTTTTAAATTGTAAGACATTTCCAGGGGGAGATGTGGATTCTGACCACAATCTATTGGTTATGAACTGCAGATTGAAACTGAAGAAACTGCAAAAAGGCGGGAATTTAAGGAGATGGGACCTGGATAAACTGAAAGAACCAGAGGTTGTACAGAGTTTCAGGGAGAGCATAGGGGAACAATTGACAGGAATGGGGGAAAGAAATACAGTAGAAGAAGAATAGGTAGCTCTGAGGGATGAAGTAGTGAAGGCAGCAGAGGATCAAGTAGGTAAAAAGACGAGGGCTAATAGAAATCCTTGGGTAACCGAAGAAATATTGAATTTAATTGATGAAAGGACAAAATATAAAAATTATAAAAATGCAGTAAATGAAGCAGGCAAAAAGGAATACAAACGTCTCAAAAATGAGATCGACAGGAAGTGCAAAATGGCTAAGCATGGATGGCTAGAGGACAAATGTAAGGATGTAGAGGCTTATCTCACTAGGGGTAAGATAGATACTGCCTACAGGAAAATTAAAGAGACCTTTGGAGATAAGAGAACCACATGTATGTACATCAAGAGCTCAGATGGAAATCCAGTTCTAAGCAAAGAAGGGAAAGCAGAAAGGTGGAAGGAGTATATAGAGGGTCTATACAAGGGCGATGTACTTGAGGACAATATTATGGAAATGGAAGAGGATGTAGATGAAGATGAAATGGGAGATACGATACTGCGTGAAGAGTTTGACAGAGCACTGAAGGACCTGAGTCGAAACTAGGCCCCCGGAGTAGACAACATTCCATTGGAACTACTGACGGCCTTGGGAGAGCCAGTCCTGACAAAACTCTACCATCTGGTGAGCAAGATGTATGAAACAGGCGAAATACCCTCAGACTTCAAGAAGAATATAATAATTCCAATCCCAAAGAAAGCAGGTGTTGACAGATGTGAAAATTGCCGAACTATCAGTTTAATAAGTCACAGCTGCAAAATACTAACGCGAATTCTTTACAGACGAATGGAAAAACTGGTAGAAGCCGACCTCGGGGAAGATCAGTTTGGATTCCGTAGAAATGTTGGAACACGTGAGGCAATACCAACCTTACGACTTATCTTAGAAGAAAGATTAAGAAAAGGCAAACCTACATTTCTAGCATTTGTAGACTTAGAGAAAGCTTTTGACAACATTAACTGGAAGACTCTCTTTCAAATTCTGAAGGTGGCAGGGGTAAAATACAGGGAGCGAAAAGCTATTTACAATTTGTACAGAAACCAGATGGCAGTTATAAGAGTCGAGGGGCATGAAAGGGAAGCAGTGGTTGGGAAAGGAGTGAGACAGGGTTGTAGCCTCTCCCCGATGTTATTCAATCTGTATATTGAGCAAGCAGTAAAGGAAACATAAGAAAAATTCGGAGTAGGAATTAAAATCCATGGAGAAGAAATAAAAACTTTGAGGTTCGCCGATGACATTGTAATTCTGTCAGAGACAGCAAAGCACTTGGAACAGCAGTTGAATGGAATGGACAGTGTCTTGAAAGGAGGATATAAGATGAACATCAACAAAAGCAAAACGAGGATAATTGAATGTAGTCAAATTAAATCGGGTGATGCTGAGGGGATTAGATTAGGAAATGAGACACTTAAAGTAGTAAAGAAGTTTTGCTATTTAGGGAGTAAAATAACTGATGATGGTCGAAGTAGAGAGGATATAAAATGTAGACTGGCAATGGCAAGGAAATCGTTTCTGAAGAAGAGAAATTTGTTAACATCGAGTATACATTTAAGTGTCAGGAAGTCGTTTCTGAAAGTACTTGTATGGAGTGTAGCCATGTATGGAAGTGAAACGTGGACGATAAATAGTTTAGACAAGAAGAGAATAGAAGCTTTCGAAATGTGGTGCTACAGAAGAATGCTGAAGATTAGATGGGTAGATCATATAACTAATGAGTAGGTATTGAATAGAATTGGGGAGAAGTGGAGTTTGTGGCATAACCTGACAAGAAGAAGGGACCGGTTGGTAGGACATGTTTTGAGGCATCAAGGGATCACAAATTTAGCATTGGAGGGCAGCGTGGAGGGTAAAAATCGTAGAGGGAGACCAAGAGATAAATACACTAAGCAGATTCAGAAGGATGTAGGTTGCAGTAGGTACTGGGAGATGAAGAAGCTTGCACAGGATAGAGTAGCATGGAGAGCTGCATCAAACCAGTCTCAAGACTGATGACCACAACATCAACAACATTGATGTCGGATGATCGCCGTAGACTTGCGACTTCAATTACCATCAGAACCAATTATGGCAGGAATTGAGGTGTGAGGACCTCGAAGGCCAAGTACAACGGGCATGGCGAGTCAGCATGCGATCCTCACCAAACAAAACAATGTGCGCTTGAGATCTGTCACACTTGTAGCAGTATGTGATGCAGCCGTCGTACCTTCCAGCAGGAGTTTATCAGCCAGGCTAGGAATGAGCTCATTACAGTTGATTTCATGCCCGTTCCTTATGTGGCGACACGGACGTGTTGCCGTCTTAACACCATGTATTGGCGAATTTTTTCACTTGTTTTTGTTTTCAGTAAAACCCTATGTCATTTCAGGCATGTGTATTAAATTCTACCTCTCTACTTACAGTATTCCGTGAATTAGTGCATTGTCAAATGTTAACGGACTTTGGATGACCGTTTAAATCATTGGATGCAACTATAAAAATACTATAGCTGAGTCCTCGAAAACACTTACTGAAATGAAATTAGATGAAAAACTGCGCTCTCTATGTGGATTAAATACGAAGAGAAATAGAAAACTGTATATTCAGAATAAATGATAAGTTTGAAATGTTCCTTTATTCAGTGCCCGTATGCTCCTGAGCCTCGCGGGTCTTTAAAGGCAACTAGTGAGATTACATGCATTTGTTATATGGATCATAATTCACATGGTACTGAACATTACGCGCCGTCAGTGCTGCCAACAGTCGTCACAAAAGAGGCACCGTTCGTGAGGACGCGGAGGGTTCCAGCAGGCATTCTGCTTGCCCACTGGCGAAACGGCACCGTCTGCCCATCAGGACTGAGTAGAAGGCGCCGGCCGGCTCTTTGAGGGCTGCGGCTGCAGTGAGCGGCAGATGTGATGTGAGATGCGTGCCCCCTCCCCCTCTGCCTTGCTCTACCCTGCCCCATTCAACTGCGTGACGCTGTTCACTGGGCCGGAAGAACCACGCGAGGTGGCACGGACCCTCGTTCGTGCAGACTGTCTATCCGAGGCGACAGCTCTGCCTGTCTTCTGCCGACTTAGTGCGAGGGAGCGTGCGCTAGAACGGACTGAGTCTACGAGGACAGCGAATGTATGTGCCCTGCAATGGCTGGTACATCATCGGCACGGGTGGTCACTATAGATCCCTTTAAACTCGCCAACGTTGATTGTCGGTAAAGCAGATGCCAGACTGAGTTTCATTGGAAGAATCCTAAGGAAATGCAATCCGAAAACAAAGGAAGTAGGTTACAGTACGCTTGTTCGCCCACTGCTTGAATACTGCTAAGCAGTGTGGGATCCGTACCAGATAGGGTTGATAGAAGAGATAGAGAAGATCCAACGGAGAGCAGCGCGCTTCGTTACAGGATCATTTAGTAATCGCGAAAGCGTTACGGAGATGATAGATAAACTCCAGTGGAAGACTCTGCAGGAGAGACGCTCAGGAGCTCGGTACGGGCTTTTGTTGAAGTTTCGAGAACATACCTTCACCGAAGAGTCAAGCAGTATATTGCTCCCTCCTACGTATATCTCGCGAAGAGAGCATGAGGATAAAATCAGAGAGATCAGAGACCACACAGAAGCATACCGACAATCTTTCTTTCCACAAACAATACGAGACTGGAATAGAAGGGAGATCCGATAGAGGTAGTCAAGGCACCCTCCGCCACACACCGTCAGGTGGCTTGCGGAGTATGGATGTAGATGTAGAACGGCTTCTACGACGTCATGTCTGAACTCGACGTCCCCTTACGCTCGCCAGTCATCACCGTTGTCCGTTTAACTGAAACCCCGTCACTCAGTCGGTTGCCGGGTACAATTGCATAAAAGGGAGAGCGAGTACATGAGTTCACAACTATAACCGAGGACTCACGGATTGCCAGGACACACACAATTTATTGACCAGGACCGTATTTTGGGCGCGAAGGGGAGACAAACTGGGTAACTTCCTAGGGCGGCAGGCTTTAGGGAGCGGCAATATTTGTGGGAAACTGCATAAAAACCATGGGCCTAGTTGTTCGGCGCTCTCCACACTGATGCGGCAGAAACCACGTCGCGAAGGCCTCAGCGTCTGAAATCGCGCATAAATCTTGTGACATATGGCGTTTTCTGCTGGGCAGCTGCGCGGCGCCGCGTTTCTTCATGATGCGCACAGGGGAACTAAATCATTCACATGTTGTTTTGAAGAAATAGTTTGATTAAAAAGAGGTTGTTAATTGCATGTCTTGTAGCTTCCACCTGACCGTAGACTGGTTCTCTCTCCTTTGTTAATCAGGGTTATAAGGATGTTTCCAACTTAAGTAACTCATTTCTATAGTTTGCATGATACATGTAGTCACTTGCTAGTGTGATGCAGTTAGACTATACATTAACACGTTCGCTGCCATCGGCGCACCAGCGCGTCCGGCCGATACTGGCGCACATGCCGTGGACGCGCCTGCGCGGCGAGAGTCTCAGCTGTTGCGAGGCACCACGGTTTAGTCGGACACAGCCATTCGGTAAAGGTTATTGCGCAGGCACTCTAAGAACGAATTGTTTTTAATTTTTACGGGTGCGGTTCGCTTTTTTACCCTGCAGTTTTTCTCTGTCGTGGGACTGAAAATGGAAAACAATCGTGACAAGGCAGGCCCTTCAGAGCCTGAGAAACGTAAAATAACGGACACAACAAACGTACAAAAACTAACGGATGCGGAATTATTACGAATATTAGAAGCAAGCGATTCGGAAACGGAATTGGCCAGTGGGGAGGACGCGTGGAATCCAGTGAGGAGTCTGACGGAGCCGAGTTTGCTTTAGATGAGACTGTAAATGGCTGTGAACCCAAGCGACAGGGAAAGGGAAGGAGTGGTAACAAGTGGTAACGTAGCTGATACAAGTGTTGCATGGGAAAGCGAGCCAGTTGGAATGGTAAATTGCCCGTTTATAAAAAATGAGGGACTGCTAATTCAACCAACAAGAAACACTCCCTTACATTATTTTCGTCTTTTGCTGACAGACGAATTTCTATTGAAAGTTGTAGAAGGAACAAATACAAACGCAATTGAATTATTCCTTTCTGTGGGAACCAAAGAATAATCACGAATAAATTGTTTGAAAGATGTGGCGGTTGGCGAATTGTTAGCGTTCTTGGGAATTTTCCTGCACATGGGAAATGTAAAGACGAGGAAGTTGCAGGACTATAGGAAAAAGGACCACGTACTTCACGTGAAAGGAATTGCCGATAGAATTTCACGAAATCGTTTTCTTCTAATACTACGTGCATTGCATTTTTCTGAAAATCCAAAACAGGGCGGACCAAAACTATCCGACATGTTGTATAAAATGCGTCTAGTTATCAATTTTTTCAATGAAAGAACGTGCCAAGTGTACTACCCTGAACGGGAACTGTCACTGAACGAATCGATGATCCTTTGGCGTGGAAGATTACTTTTCCGCCAATACATCAAAAATAAAAAGCACAAATATGGCATAAAGCTATATATTTTGACAACTCCCACTGGAATGGTCCTAAACCTCGTGGTATACACTGGCATGCTGGACGATTTAGGAGGAAGAGGCCAAGGGCAAGAAATTGTTCTTCATTTACTGGATGAAAAGTTGAGTGCTGGTCACCACGTGTACATGGACAATTACTATAATAGCTTCGCATTGGCTAAGTTGCTCCTGGATAAGAAGACTCACTGCACGGAACTCTGAGGGCGAATAGGAAGGATACATCCAAGGAAATACAGAAAGCAAAATTACGAAAAGGTGAAGCCCATGCCAGATTTGCGGATAGGTAACTGGCGTGATAAGAGGGAGGTTTGCTACATTTCTAATGCATTTACAAATGAAATGGTTGAGTTTGAAAACAAAGGAGAAGAAATCTAAGCCCTTGGCCATTGTAAACTACAATAAATTTATGTCGGTAGTTGATCGGCACGATCAGATGTTATCATATTACCTCTCTAAACGAAAAACCATACGCTGGTACAAAAACTTTTTTATCCCGTGTTATGAAAAAGATGCGGACAAACGCACATGCCGTACATAATAATTATTATGGCACAAATATGCCCCTCCAAGAATTCAGACACAGTATTATAAGAGCACTATTGCCGCAAAAGCAGGAAGAACGGCCAGTCAGAAATCCCCAACATGTTGTGGTAAAACGAGAATCAACTGGAAAAAAGTGCAGATCATGCGCCAGCCGAGACAACGGACAGACACGATTTACGATTGTCCAGATTGCCCAAATAAAGCAGGGTATTGTTTGAATTGTGTTATTCACCACCTCTAAAGGCAGATAGCACTTTCGTTCTTCTTTCATTTTTCGACAGTTATGTGTAGGTACTATTCTTGAACTTTGTATTTATTTTATTTTTTTGAGTGTAATCGTTAAAGTTCTTGATTGTATCTTTTCTGAGATTTGACATACATTGTGTTTCAGAAGTTTCTTCAACATCTTGTGTTTGTTTTTGAATGCTGTTTCCACTATTTTTTTTTGTTCAATAAATATGTCGTTTGTCAGTAGCATGCTTCGTTTTATTTTTGAATATAAAATAAAAATGTATTACTCTAAACTGTCAAAATTTTCAGGAAAAATAAATGAGACGCACTAGCGCGTCCATGGCCACCCGCTACAGAATGTGGCCTGATATGCCACTGACGCCTTAGTGCGACCCCCCCCCCCAAAAAAAAAAAAAAAAAAATCCACAAGAGTAAATTTTATCTTTTACTTATAAAATAAATACATTTTACATTACTTTTAGCAATACAGTTTGAGAGTCTATTAAGAAAATAATTGGTTACGTGGCAACGCAAGGCCAATTACAGTGGCAGCGAACGTGTTAATTCATAAGAAATGTGGCTAATATATTGAAATTACTTTTCAAGCTGAAAGCAAAGTCACATCTGTTTCATTCTTGTTGATTTTCTTCTTTTTCCTGGCCTTTACCTAGTATCCTCTTGAGGTCGGCATGTTAATATAGATTTGGCATGTTAGTGGTAGAGGATAAACAATGCCCTCTCTGTCACGTTGCCTTGCCCTCCAACCCCCCCCCCCCCCCCCCCCCATTTATCAAGAAAATTTCTTTCTGATGACAACTGATTTCGTGGAACTCTTAACAGGATAATTTAAAATTATACAACAACAACATTTTTTTTGTTTGCAGCTGTGTCACTTTGCAGTTGCGCAAGTGTTTGAGATCAGTAAACAAATTTTGACCATGTACGGCGAAGTAGTTTAGCGGTAACACGTAAGAATAGCATGTTAATACCAGTAACTAGAAAAAAAGCAAATACAATCTTACGAAAAATGTCTGCCAATCAGTGAAAGAACGAACGCCGTCGCGTGCGAAAGAACGCGCGACACACTCCCCAGCCGCAGGCGTAGTGCAGACCCTCTCATTCACACCTGCGTCTCTCAACACGACTAGGAGCGGCGTGCGAGAGTGGCGGGATGGGGCGCATTGTCATCGGCTGATTGACACATTTAATTCTACACTGTCCACTCACATTGTGACAACCTGTCAAAAGCCCGTATAATGATCTTTTGCAGTGCAGACCGCTGCGAGAAGTACAGGAAGAGTGTCAGTGAGGCTCTGGAATGTGCCGAGAAGGATGTGGAGCCATGCCGAACCACTGCTCCGGCTTTCTCGGTTCAGGACCCATGGCACTAACAGCCCCATCGAAGTAGTGCCACAGATTCTCTTTGGGTTTAAATCCGGGGAGTTTGGTGACCATGGGAGTACGACATACTGATGCTCTTCGAGCCAACCACGTACTCTGCGAGGTGTGTGACACTTTGCATTATCTGCTGGTAGATACCACTGTCCATATACTGTAGGTATGGACATCGTCCCCAAAGGTAGATGCATTTTTGTGCCTTCCAGAATGAAGCGGTCACCCAAGAACTGCCACGAAAACATTCCCGAGACATAATGCACCCTTCTCCAGCCTGTAGCCTCCGACGATCTAACGGCCACCTGTCTGATGGAGCACAAAATGTGATTCATCTGAAATGTCCACCTGTCGCCACTCAGTGAACGTCCAGTTGTGGTACTAGCGTGCAGATTCCGACCTTTGTCGCCGACAAAAAGTTAGCGGCATGCGTGCATGAGCTAGGCGCCAGCTGCGGAGGACCATACATAGCAGCGTTCGCAGGAAGGTTGTGTAGGAGCCACTGTTGGTAGTCCCTTAGTCCATGGGGGGGTTATTTGTTCAACAGTTGCACGTCCGTTCACACGTAAACATCTCCGCCGCCGTCGTTCATCCCTGTCATCTATGACCCGTGGTGAACCACATTTGCCTTGCCACAGATTTTGGATGTCATTTTGCCACTGACGATATACTTTTACAGGACGGTACGCAAAAAGCTTATAAACTTGGTCGTTTCGGAAATATTCCCACTCTTGGATTGAAAGCCAACGATCGTGCTCTTTTGGACGTCAGACAAACCGAATCGTTTCCGCATTACGACAACAACTGCACTGTTTTCTGTGTCCTCTCAACTTGATTTATACGCCCACGACTGCCAGTGCTGCCACCTGTCAGTGGTTACTGCACACTGACGTCGAGTATAGGTTGTGGTCACATTAATGTGAGTGGACCGTTTACATTGCCTCTCTCGCTCTGCATGGTTGCGACTTAGTATGTTAGGCTCATTCTACCTACCAAGAAAAACATAGGGCACAAGCA
Organism: Schistocerca piceifrons; assembly: GCF_021461385.2. Taxonomy (NCBI): domain Eukaryota; kingdom Metazoa; phylum Arthropoda; class Insecta; order Orthoptera; family Acrididae; genus Schistocerca; species Schistocerca piceifrons. Next base: position 197,856,354 of record NC_060144.1, read on the forward strand.
TAATAGTAACATTTGTTAGTGTACCTACATGAAGACGTCGGCCGTAAACAGTGGTAAGGAACAAGTTATTTGTTTTGAGAGATTTCTCAGTGAAGTTTCAATAACATATCATAAAATATGTACTTAAAATGCATCCACTGTGATTTTCTTTTAATTCAGAGGAGTAACTGTTTTCAAATATTTCTAGAGAAAGTTTGTATTTTTAAAATCGTAAATTCTATCCAAAATCTTATTCTCAGAAATACATGAAGGGCTGCTTTTCATTGTTTACTTGCAGACTGAGTATATAACATGGGTTCGCATCGACTTACCACTCTTTATTTGCTGGGCGAGTTATAGAAACATTACTGTGAAACCTCTCAAAGATACAAATTCAAAACATTCAGATTGTTTCAGTTTCTGATACAATGATTCGTATTACCAATTATCGCGTTAATTAAGTAGGTATAACAACATCAGAACTTAATCTATGATTCAGCACAATACAAAATTAATTTAACTGTCGCCTTACTAAGGCACATAAAGAATGTTAAGGTTGTAGTGTCCCTTAACATTTTCTGTCCCCACACTGTCACACAAAATTTATGCAAACGATGGTAAGGTATTCAACTTATTATTATTCACTTCCTTAAATAATTATTCACATTACATGGTTACAAAAATGTTCAAATGTGTGTGAAATCTTATGGGACTTAACTGCTAAGGTCATCAGTCCCTAAGCTTACACACTACTTAACCTAAATTATCCTAAGGACAAACACACACACCCATGCCCGAGGGAGGACTCGAACCTCCGCCGGGACCAGTCGCACAGTCCATGACTGCAGCGCCTAAGACGCTCGGCTAATCCCGCGCGGCTACATGATTACCAATAGCTTTCGAAGCGCATTCGGGTTGAGGAAGATATTCAGGACCTTTATCTGAGTCGTAGTTATCTATATTGTATTCATATTTATACAGATGGTCCCTGTAAAGCATTTTCCTGTCACGAACACCGCACGTGTTACCACTGCTGGCTGCCAGGTTTTTGGCGCCTACCACTGTTTACGTTCACAGATACTGGTAAAGTTGCCATTACTGAGAACCTGTAATTAGAAACAGAGCTGTCGTTTCTCGTTTTATCGTGAAAGTATCAACTAATACGAATGAAGCACACCACTTACCACGTTTTTACTTGTTACTCGTCAACTATTTTTTGTTACTCGTCAACTATTTTTTAATTGTTACTCGTCAACTATCGCATACCACTCAGCCGAGATCTTCATATGTATCTCCTTATGCCTTCTTACATATATTCCTCATCATTAGCTTTCAACGGGACTTAGTTCTGCGTTCTCTACTTCAGTGCTACAAAGCCTAATAAAACACGGACAGGTCAGATTTGGATACATATGGCCGAACACCACCTGACAACTCGAGCTGCCGCAGCAGACTGCTGTTGTGGGATAAGGGGCACGCACTTGCTGTTGAGCGGGTGAGTTGGCACTACGTGGCAGAGCACACGCAGCCACAGTGGGCGGCCGCCCCCAGGGGCTGCAGGTGTCTGCCGGCACACGGCGCTGTTGACAGTCTAAATGTTTGCCGGCAGGTGTCGCGTTTGCCAGCAGCAAACACGGGGCGCTCGCCTGCCCGAGTTCGTGACGGCTGTGACCGGGCTGCTGCAGGCTCCGCCACACAACACCATTCCCAACCGCTGGCCACCTCACGTTACATTCCCATCTCCTGTTTTCCTCAAATTGCCGTTTTCCTGTTACGGCGCATTGAGCGCTCTATTGAAGTATTACTACAAAACTGATCACACAGTGAACAACCCCCTTAAGCAGCAGCAATGTGTCTGGTTACACAAAAAATGGTATGAATCAGTAAATTATTTCATCTAATTTCAGATACACATCTGACCTCATAAGGTGTTATTCACTTTACAGGAACACTGCGATTTTCTCGCTGAATGTTCGATAAAGATGTAGTGGTACTTTTGTTAGGCCAACCTACAGAAGCTATTTTATGTGGTTATGGATTTCTACATTTTCCAGCTTGAGAACATAATATATATTAATTCCATTAACTAACTATGAAAAACGCTGTTGAATGTCGTGTTTGCAACACGTATCAAATAAAAAGCATTAGATGCACCTTCTGTACGACTGTAATTTCAAAATGATTGCTTTTATTTCCACGAAATTTATGCCACGGACAATGATAAATTGATTGCGTTACCATTCACGAAACTTACTTTGCAAGAATTAAAATCTTTCCTCCACAATATGAAAAAGAAAATAAGCTGCCCTTTATATCGCAATGTTACGAGGGATGTTCAGTAAGTAATGCATCACATTTCTTCTCAGCCAGTTTCGGTTGAAAAAAATTCGGAATTTGTTGTGGGACATCGTGCAATATTCCCCCTTCAGCCCTTAATTTCATCCAATTCCGATCGATGGCAGCCTTATAAGAAGCTTTCAAAGTAGCATCTGCAACGCAAGTGCGGTCTAAGCAGAGAGCTGTCATTCAGTTTCTTTTGGCGAAAAAGCAGAGCATCGCTTGTATTCGTAGGCACTTGCAAAATGTCTACGGTGGCCTGGTAGTGAACAAAAACACGGTGGGTCGTCGGTTGAGAGATTTCTCATCATCGCAACATGGTCGCGTAAACTTGTTTGATGTCCCACATACCGGCCGGTCGTTCTCTCATGCGAACTTCTCCTTCTCCATAGCAATAGCAAAGCAATGCCTCACACAATACTGCGCATCCGACAGGAGCTCACAGAACTTCACTGAACTGTTCTTCCTCATCCACCCTACAGCCCAGATCTCGCACCTCCCGACTTTAATCTCTTTGGCCCAGTGAAGGTTACACTCCACGGAAAGCACTACGTAGGTAATTTGGACGTTATTGAAGCAACAAGACGTTGCCTTCGACCAGAAGAGCAGTACCATGCGTATAGGCCTTCCTAATGAGGTGACGCAAGACCGCCGTATTGATTGGAGGTTATGTCGAAAAATAGAGTTTTGTAACCAAGAGAGTGGGGAGTTATATAGTGCATTGTAATCCTGAATAAAATAAACATGCTTCCAGAAAAAATTGTGGTGCATTACTAATTGAACGCCCGCTCGTAAATGCCCATTCCTTGAACCGAAACATCCCATTCATGTCGGGGGTGTAAAACTCTCCACCGCCGCTAATGTGACCATATGAAAGCTTACCGCAAAGGGGACAATAGGGTGTAGATGCATTGGCCGTCAAGGCGCCTAATTCCCACGGAATCTGATGCAGGCGCTGGATGACTACGAAGCTTGTTCGCGTTTTACTATGCTTTTAAAAGCCTAAATACTAATAGACCAATGAAATATAGATGTTTTTACTACAAAAGAGGCAGATAACTTTTCTGCAAATAGGCAGCTAGAATCATTGTTCCAGGGTGTCAACTGGGGAGATCTTTTTATGGCAGAACTGTCAGTTGATGTAAAGCTGAATAATAATGAATTGAGGGTGATTTGCCAGCTCTCGGATGGCTACCGTAACCGCTGGCTGCGTGAGCTGTCGGGAGACGAAGATTCGAAAAGACCATGGTTGATGACAACTCGAGAGGAGCAGACGTACAGGCAGACAACGCCAGTTTTTAGTGATCGGCTTTGTTATGGTTCTCGTCGTCAGTCGTTGTGAAAGGTGGCTAATGCTGAATAGAAACATGCATTACAGGTTCAAATGGCTCGGAACACTATGGGACTTAACATCTGAGGTCATGAGCCCCCTAGAACTTAGAACTACATAAACCTAACTAACCTAAGGATATCACACACATCCATGCCCGGGGCAGGATTCGAACCTGCGACCGTAGCGGCAGCGCGGTTCCGGACTGAAGCGCCTAGAACCGCTCGGCCACAGAGGCCGGCTACATTGCAGGTTTGCCAGTGAAGTCGGTAAGGCGCTGGCTGCTTATTCTGTATCTGCAAAGACTGAAATAATTTGTAGTCGTTGGTAAAAAATAATATATATTGTACTTGTGTTGCAGGCTTCTTCATATGCTGCATACATATAATTACGAACTGATACCTAGAGAGGCATTACTTATATACCATACTTGACTAAGAGCCTTGTTAGAGGTTGCTTGCTATCAGCTGAAGGCTATGCTACATTCCTAGTTGACGTCCCGAGCAAGACTGGACGAGAGATCGCTAGATGCTTGTCACAAGCCGCGGAGCGGCGCTAGTCGCGACTCGCGGGTCCAGCGATATCTGTTACGGAACGCGGTCGATATCTGCAACCCGTAACAAGTGTGGTATCGAACGTTGATACTACAGGCTTCCGCCGGCCAGTGTGGCCGAGCGCTTCTAGGCGCTTCAGCCTGGAACTGCGCGACCGCTACGGTCACAGGTACGAATCCTGCTTCGGGCATGGATGTGTGTGATGTCCTTAGGTTAGTTAGGTTTAAGTAGTTCTAAGTTCTAGGGGACTGATGACCTCAGATGTTAAGTCCCAAAGTGCTCAGAGCCATTTGAATAGGCTTCACTGGTGAGGTGTGGCATGTCCAACACCTTGCTAGTTCGGCGTCGTGTCTTCAACTCAACCATCCACTCGTGGCATAACTAATTTTAAAGGAAGGGATTGGCATAGGATAGCTTCTTGACACCGTTTCGATGTTTAGTTTTTGGCACAGTTAACTTACGTATCCTGAGTAAGTCAAATAGGATTTCAAGTGATTCCCTAAGGCAATTGTAAATGGGGCATGCTCATAGCAACAAGAATCTAAGCAACACGACTTTCTTGTATTCATTTCCGGGTGGTTATCTGCGCGACCTTGGCGTTTTAGCAGTTCCTTGTGATGTTGAGCATCGACTACATGCAGAGTGTTTTCTACGTTCTTTTGTGCGACAGGGCACAGAGACGATAGTTTGGTTTGCTTGGACTGAGACTACCGTTGCTAGGGCAATATGAGGCTGAACTTGGTCAGCTGGATTGCGAATGTGACGGAATACCACGCGCACTAGCTGCGCTAGGTCATGGCAGCGTCTTATTCCATCATACGAGGTGTGACAATGAAGTAATAAGACTGATGTGAAAAAAATGTTGCTTACCGTTTTAGTCAAGTTTAGTGTTGTCTTCTTCAAAGTCGTTCCCTTCTGATTGCACACACTTTTTCCAGCGCTTCTGCCATTGATGGTAACATTTCTGGAGCTCATCTTCTGTAATATCCTCCAAAACCCTCGTCACAGTTTTTTGGACACCTTGTGTTGTTTGAAAATGGTGTCCCTTGACCGCAGTTTTGACTCTTGGAAATAGAAAAAAGTCTCACGGAGCGATATCTGGTGAATAAGATGGCTGTGGTAGTACTGAAATTTGTTTTGACGTTAAAAATTGCTGTACTGACAGAGCAGTATGGGATGGCGCATTATCGTGATGCAGAATCCAATTATCAGCAGTGTTCGCACGGACACGAAGAACTCTTTTACGAAGTCTTTCTAAAATTTCTTTGTAGTAATATTGGTTAACTGTTTGTCCAGGAGGCACCCACTCTTTATGAACAATTCCCTTGGAATTAAAGAAGCGCACAAGCATGCATTTCACTTTTGACTTTGACATGTGAGCTTTTTTTGGTCTGGGTGATCCCTTTGAGCACCATTACGAACTTTGGGGTTTTGTCTCCGGATCGCACTGAAAAAACCAACTTTCATCACCAGTGATAACACGGCTCAAAAATTCTAGATTGATTTCCGTTTGCTCTAACAGATCGGCTGCCACATTTTCCGTGTTTCTCGCTGTTGTGGTGTGAGATTTTTGGCTACCATTTTTGCTCAAATCTTTCTCGTACCAAGATGTTCAGTTCTTCTGCAATCATTTTCACAGATAATCTTCCATCAGATCGTACGAGTTCACGCACCCTGGCCAAGTTGACATTCGTCCATGAAGTTGATGGCCGTCCACTGCGATCTTCATCTTCAAAATTCGTTGTGCCTTCACTAAACATTTTATGCCAACGAAAAACTTGAGCTCAACATAACCTCCTCTCCAAAAGCCTTCTGAAGCTTACCGTAAGTTGTCGCGTTTTCACCCAATTTTACGCAAAAAGGAATACCATACTGATGCGAAATATTATGCGGTTCCATTCCCGTGATGAGAGACACAAACACATATTAACTTACTACAGCACAGCTCACGATTGAGCAGTTGCACCGATGTGCCGCTTGGACTAGAAGCAGCCTATAGACCAAGGTCAGATATATTGTCCCTACGCAAGCCTGCAGGGTTGCCACATCTTGCAAAGGAAAGCAGTCTCTTTACTTATACACACTGCTTAAGCTAACTTCAACTAACTTGTGCTAAGAACAACACACACACCCATGCCCGAGGGAGGACTCGAACCTTCGGCAGGAGGGGCAGTGCAGTCCGTGACATGGCACCTCAAACCGCGCAGCCACTCCGCACGGCCAGAGGTTTCTGCTGGCAGTGACACTGACACATAGCCATTGATGTAGTCAGGAATCTTCATCTACGTTACCTTCCAGCAGAAATATAAGTGCCTTATATAATGTGTAGCAGTGCAGTATCAAAATGGTTCAGATGGCTCTAGGCACTGTAAGACAGAACATCTGAGGTCATCAGTCTCCTAGACTTAGAAGTACTTAAAACGTAACTAACCTAAGGACATCACACACATCCATGCCCTAGGCAGGACTCGAACCTGCCACCGTAGCAGCAGCGCGGTTGCAGACTGAGGCGCCTAGAACCGTTCGGCCACAGCGGCTGGCAGTGAAGTATCTCACTGCAGTACATCTTCTACCTCCCATTACATTACGGAAATTTCGACCTGGGAGTTACCTTCATTTGATTTGCTAGCTCATGTACTTCGTTTGTCGATTTATTTGTTGTTGGTTTTTTTGATATTGTATAGATTTTTTTTTCCGCACCAAAAGGGACACACGCTTGCCATACATTTCCTTTCTAAAATCATTCCGTTCCTAAGTAATGTTTAGCATCTGCAAATTTCATATCCTGGTGAGTCATAATTCTTTTCCTCACTTTCTTTCCTTACACACGATGTTCCACCGGATATGGTCAGTGTTCAGTGGTATGACAGGATCGATCATTCTAAACAAAAAAAAAAAAAAAAATCTAGTAAACGTGGGCTCTAAAATGCATACCTTAAGAGCTATGAGCACTTGTTCATTAGCAGAGATGTGTCTCAGTAGTGAAAATGAAAAAGTGTTCAGCTCCTAAGTTATGTATAATAGGGCCCATTTTTGCTGGACTTTTTTTCATGGAAAGCAAATAGCTTGGGTAGGAGAGATTCTTTAGCAGTATCGAAGATGAAGCAGTTCTCGTAGTTCTTAATGAAAGTATTTCAGAGTCCATGTTTACTAGACATCTTTTATTTCGAATGATTGTTGACCATTCCTCCTGGGACGCCCTGTATACTATCATCCCCGTGTTGCAGACCAGACGAGCAAGGGCGATGTAAAATACCAGTGAATACTCAATGCTATGTGTTTAACTGTGAAGTCTGGATGATCGCCTACCATTTTGACCTTACAAGGGGATCAAGCCCACTCTTCGTCATCGATTTCGTACAAATTTATGGTAGTCTACACGCAGAGCTTAGTCAGAAATGAAAGTGACAAAAATAGAAATTTTTGGCACGGGTCGGGCGAGGCATGGAGCCAAAACGTCAGCTTATCCCCCGGGTAGCGGTAAGCGCAGAGGAAAGAGCGCGTGGGTCGTGGGTTCGAGGCCCTTGGCGAAATTTCTTTTTATTTTCTATTTCACTTAAACCGCAGATAAATCGAAATAACGCACAATATATTGTATTTATTAAGATTTTCGTAAAAAGGATCAAAATACAAGACAAAAGGAAAATTTGGGATTGCAAATAAATTTCCAAGATGGGATTAACCTAAAAAGCGGTCCGATAGTGAACACTGCGATGTCTATTTTTATCTTCAGGTGAAGAATTTGGTCACCTGTTCTCGCCATATTTGGAGAAATGATGCGTTACACTTGCTTTGTTGCCAAACTGTTCGACGAGAGAGAACCTTTCATGTATGTAAAACAACTATGTAATAGTAAAAATGTTGGCTTTATAACGTTTGCAAGATGCCGAGAAAATTATTTCTTCCCCTATTTTTATGAAAAAAATGGCTCTGAGCACTATGGGACTCAACTGCTGTGGTCATCAGTCCCCTAGAACTTAGAACTACTTAAACCTAACTAACCTAAGGACATCACATACACCCATGCCCGAGGCAGGATTCGAACCTGCGACCGTAGCAACAGTGCGGCTCCGGACTGGAGCGCCTAGAACCGCACGGCCACCGCGGCCGGCTTATTTTTATGATCAGTATCGCCTAAGGACGTATAAATCATCAGCTGTAAGATAATGAAATTGTCTACTTTTATGTAAGAAGTTTCCTTGTGCACCTTTACAATCCTTCACTGGAAATTTTATTTGCAATTTCGATTTTCTCCCTGCTTTTACTTTTCATGCCTTTTAAGAAAATCTTAGTAAATACAGTGTATTGAGCGTCATTTAGATTAATTTACAGTACAAGTAGCATAAAAATTGGAAATAAAAAAAGAAAAAAGTTACTGCTTATGGACTCGTACCCACGTCCCTCGAATTACCATGTGTACTTTTTCCATTGCGCTAACCGTTGCCCGGAAGCTAGACTAACGTTAAGGGCTCGTGTCTCATCCAGCCTAGGCCTAAAATACTAGTTTTTCAAAACGCTTGCCGTCTGGAGCTACCACTTCTGTCAATTTCGACGAAATCCGTGATGACGTACTTATTAGTACGATTCGATTAATCCTTTTGTTCTAATCCAGATATGCCCAATTTGATGTATTATAATACACTAATATCTGAAAATGGCTTCTTAGTTGAAAACGCTCAGTAATGGAAACGAAGTATAGAGATATTTTAACCAGTTCAAACCCAGCCAGTGTGTCAGAATATTACCATTCAGTCATTCACTAAAGAGATTAGATTAACTCCTTTCTGTATCTCGTTTTGTCTGTGCACGAACTGACCTCTCGATTACGTTCCATGAATGTTCGATGGGATACATGACGGGCGATCTGGGTGGCCAAATCACACTCTCGAATTGTCCAGAATGTTCTTCAAATCAGTCACGAACAATTGTAGCCCGGTGACATGACATCGTTGTTTGGGAACATGAAGTTCATCAGTATCTGAAAATGGTCTCCAAATAGCCTAACATAGCCATTCCCACTCAACGATCGGTTCACCTAGACTAGAGGACCCAGTCCATTCCATATAAAATATCGCACACCACTATGAAGCCAAAACAAGCTTGCAGGATGCCTTGTTAACAACTTTCGTCCATGGCTTCGTAAGGTGTACGTCACACTCCAACCCTACCATCAGTTTTTACCAACTGAAATCAGGACTGATTTGACCAGCCCACGGTTTTCCGGACTTCGAGGGTCCAACCGATGGGCCCAGAAGAGACGCTGCAACCGATGTTGCCATAGCCATTGTAAGTGGCGTGAATAAAAGGACGCTATGTGCAAGAAGCATGAAGCGCCCTTTGAATGTATCCTGATAGCTAAAAGAGCCACGCGCACTTTGAATAAGAAAATGCTATTTGACACTGAAATCCATATAAAAGATAGGGTCGCCACCAACTCTAGCCACACGACAAAGAAGAGGTAGCACTGAGTCGGAAAATTACTTAATTTATTAATAAGAAAAACTCACAAAAGAACATTCATTGTAAAGTCATTGATAAAGAATGGGATGTAGCTATTAATATGATCCAGGCATTCTTCCCGTGAATCAAATATTGAGTAAAGTAAATAGGGCGTGAACACCATGCGTAAGTGCAGCCTGTAGCAAGATTCGTGAAAACACGATCTATTCCAGAGCATTTGTTTCAGATAAAAAAGGGACACTAATCACTACACCTGTGCACATGGAAACGCTATAGGTGGGCCAACAAGGAAAACTACAAGGTAAATGGCGAAGGTAACGGCGACGTAACATCGGTACACAAGATAAGATTGAAGGCAAAATTATTTATTCCTTAAAACATTGATGTAGTGCATCTATAGACTGCTGTTGCGTGCTAACTATGTACAATTGCTTGTGAAATACTATACGTTTCATAACAGACTCGCGTGCCCACTCGGTCCGCGGAGACAATTTCTATGGACCGTGGCCAAATTTTAATCACATGAGACAAAGAAAATTCACAAATACACAAAAATTACCAAGATCCGGAAAAGATTAGAAGCATACACACACAGTTGTAGGCACATAAACCTTCACACTGAACCGAGGGCACTTCAACATATGCAACTCCTTTGTGCCGCGTTCCTCTCACGGATCAAAGTCAAGACTGCATTGGGAATCAAACTGAAAGTCTACAAAAGCCTTGCATTCCCTGCTGCAACCCAGCAAGTAAATCTTTATAAGACGAAATTCGAGACCAAAAGCTAAAAGCTCCCCTCTCTATGTGACAACGCGCCACGCGGTCAGTCCAACTCACCCTTCTTCGACTGGAGCACAGCTGTGTACGCATCCCGTACCGGCGGCAGACTGCCTCCCGCTTCTCCAGCCTCTTCCACGCTCCGCGTGGACCGGAAAACCCCAGGATGCCATTTCCACCACCAACCTAACGCAGGTGGATTTCTCACAAGTAGCGGAAACCTCTTTGCCGACTTGACCACTACGAGAGTTGGCAATGAAAGGTGGCTACAGGACCCTTTCACCATTATGACCATATTTCGTCCCGCCGTTCTAAAGGGTACGTTCGTCGTATGTCCCACACTGATTTCTGCCGTCATTTTACGCAATGTTGAGTGTTAACAATGAGAACTGTGCGCAAACGCTGCTGTTCTCGGGCGCCAAAGTGAAGACCGTCGGGCGCTTCGTTGTCCTAGAGGGAGGTAATGCCTGAAATTTTGTATTCTCGGCACTCTCCTGACACGTGGATCTCGAAATATTAAAGTCGCTAACGATTTCCGAAACGAAATGTCCCTTGCGTGTAGGTTTAATAACCAGTCCACGTTCAAAGACAGTCAATTACCGTCGTGCTGCCACAATCACATTGGAAACCTTTTTATATGAATCGCCTGAATACAAATGACAGCTTCGCCAATGCTACTATCGTCTGTATCTTTGCATATAGCTATCACATGACTTCTGTCGCCTCTGTATATACAGGGTGGTTCATTGATAGTGACCGGGCCAAATATCTCACGACATAAGCCTCAAACGAAAAAAACTTCAAAGAATCTCGTCTAGCTTGAAGGGGGAAACCAGATGGCGCTATGGTTGGCCCGCTAGATGGCGCTGCCATAGGTCTAACGGATATCAACTCCGTTTTTTAAGATAGGAACCCACATTTTTCATTACATATTCGTATAGTACGTAAAGAAATATAAATGTTTTCCTTGGACCACTTTTTTCGCTTTGTGATAGATGGCGCTGTAATAGTCACAAATGTATAAGTACGTAGTATCACGTAACATCCCGCCAGTGCAGACGGTATTTGCTTTGTGATACATCATCCGTGTTGAAATGGACCGTTTACCAATTGCGGAAAAGGTCGATATCGTGTTGATGTATGGCTATTGTGATCAAAATGCCCATCGGGCGTGTGCTATGTATGCTGCTCGGTATCCTGGACATCACCCAAGTGTACGGACCGTTCGCCGGATAATTACGTTATTTAAGGAAACAGGAAGTGTTCAGCCACATGTGAAATGTCAACCACGACCTGCAACAAATGATGATGCCCAAGGAGGTGTTTTAGCTGCTGTCGCGGCTAATCTGCACATCATTAGCAGACAAATCGCGCGAGAATCGGGAATCTCAAAAACGTCGGTGTTGAGAATGCTACATCAACATCGATTGCACCCATCCCATATTTCCATGCACCAGGAATTGCATGGCGACGACTTTGAATGTCATGTACAGTTCTGCCACTGGGCACAAGAGAAATTACGGGAAGATGACAGATTTTTTGCACGCGTTCTAATTAGCGACGAAGCGTCATTCACCAACAGCGGTAACGTAAACATGTATCACATTGGAACAACCGAAATAAAATGTTCAAACGTACTTACGTTCTCTATTTTAATTTAAAAAACCTACCTGTTACCAACGGTTCGTCTAAAATTATGAGCCATATGTTTGTGACTATTACAGCGCCATCTTATCACAAAGCGAAAAAAGTGGTCAAACTAAAACATTCATATTTCTTTACGTGCTACACGAATATGTAATAAAAATGGGGGTTCCTATTTAAAAATACGCAGTTTATATTCGTTTGACCTATGGCAGCGCCATCTATCGGGCCAACCATAGCGCCATCTGGTTTCCCCCTTCAAGCTAGACGAGTTTCGTTCTTTTTAGTTTTTTCGTTTGACGCTTATTTCGTGAGATATTTGGCCCGGTCACGATCAATGGACCACCCTGTATTCATGCCTGTGCTTTACGCAAAACGATTCAAAATTGCAGTATCTCAGTTCCACCTGGTTAGTTTATTAATAATTGTTGTGTTTACTCTGCATCTCAGTCCGTAGTCGGCTGTTGTGTGAGCATGAGCACTTGTATTCGGAGCACTATTCTTATGTTTGTACATATTGTTTATTTTAAATTTGACATGCCGATATCCAATGATTTTTATGATCTTCACATGCATATTCGTGATGTGACACGATACATATCACAGATGGAGAAGATCTGGTGAATTTTTAGGTAATAAGTTACGTTACTTTTCCAAGTGTATGCGCAACTACTTATGTACATTGTTATACTTGACTCTAAACCCATTAGCCTGTTAGCTTGGTTCTATCCGTTGCAAATACCAATATAGTAACGTAGTCTTACCGAAACTAATTATCGAAATAAATGTTTTATAGCGACCTTGGCTTTTTGAAGTTTTTCTTTTGAGTTTAATGCATGCATAAATAGGCATGTACATACTACGTACGTACGTACATATGTGCGTATGTCCACTTTTATAATATGTATGGATTTTACCCAATCCGAACAAAGCCAGTGTGTCAGAATGATTTATCATTCAGTCTTTCATTATAAAGTGATTAGATTAACTCGTCTGTCTAGCCAGTTTCGTGTTGCTTTTATTTTTTAAATGTATCGTTAAACTAATGTACTTGTCAATCACGTTGTTGTCGATGGTTGTATCGAACCATCATCTCCCGTCGCTTCAGGTGACCGCCTTTCTTCTCGCGTCTACTGTGACGTTAGTCGCCTGGCCAGCAAATGAGAACGTGTTGCAAGCGAGTGCCGGCAGCGCCAGGGCTGATAGATGGCCGCTGGTTTTTGCCTCCGCGCCCCTCTCCGTCATCATCCGTCAACCGCACCGGACTCGCAATTAGCCACCACCCGTGGAGAGCCGGCGTGACGTCACTCGCCACTGCCCCGATAGACACGTGCGCGCTAGACCCATCCTTGGCACGTGCTTCTTCTGCGTTTTAAAATACTGGGTGACCACGAAGCTGTGACTATAAGCTCTGCAGTCTATGAGGTGTTACCTAATAATAACTGTAGTCATACTGAGTGTGAATTTACCAGAGAATCAACCTTGTGATAACTAATACTTAACGGAGAGAATTGTAAAATCGTTTATTTTTTGGAACTTAAGATCGTAGTAATCTACACATTTAGCGAGTTGCAACTAATGTCAGTCACATACCTGGGAGTGAAAATGTTTGGTGCTATGCAGTAGAATGGCAAATTTCAATTGTAGTTAAAGCAAATTGGTGCGCTTCTTTTCAATAGTAGCATATTGGGAAATTGCAGTTTTATCTGCAAAAGCGATTTCTTACAAACCAGCTATTCAAGATGGAATTCGAGCAGGTCTCCGATAGGTCTCAACGAGAATTGGGACAGTCGTGGGCAGAGAGTCGCTCTTTTAGCTAACAACACCTTAAATTCCAGGTAATCGCAGGTTGTCCATATCCCGTGCTGCCTACCGTTACTAAACAAAACACCATCCGAACAGACCTTGGACGCCCAACAGCACTCGGCAGACCTTGACGATGACGCATAAAAGTATTAACCAAGCCCAACACAGCTTAATATCGGACTTCTGCTATTAGTTTTCAATATTTGCTTATATTAAATTCCGCAGCAGCAGCACTCCTCCTTCAGGCCACAAGTGGCCCATCGGGACCATCCGACCGCCGTGTCATCCTCATCTGAGGATGTAGGTAGGAGGGGCGTGTGGTTAGCACACCGCTCTCCCGGTCGTTATGATGGTTTTCTTTGACCGGAGCCGTTACTATTTGGTCGAGTAGCTCCTCAATTGGCATCACGAGGCTGAATGCACCCAGAAAAATGGCAACAGTGCATGGCGGCGCGGATGGTCACCCATCCAAGTGCCGGTCACGCCCGACAGCTATTAACTTCGGTGATCTGACGGGAACATACTAAATTCTGGCTTTCTTGTATCAGTCAATCTCATCTCGATCTCCTAGAAATGTTGACTGCAATTTTAAATATTTGTGTTCTCTGATTTACCAGGACAGTATTTGGCGTGCACCCTGGGTTAGCCAGCTCGGGAAGACAGTTAGTGCCCCTGTTGCTTATGCAAGCTCTCCATCACCTACGTTCTGATTTCCTGAGTAGCCACTTCCGACAATTTCAGTTGCATTTGCTCAGATTAATGGAACTGCTAGTTCACGACAGAGGCCCTTCCAGTCACAGAGAGCCCACACAGGAGGATTGGATAGTTAGATATCGTAGGCACACCTTACGGCAGTTACCATACTGCTGGAATGACTGCTTATTAGATCGAGGAAAGCAATTCAAATTAACAATAGGGTTCATATTTTAATAGTGTACATAGAAGTTCCATGTATTAAGAGTTTAACCCTATAGAAGTTAGACTGCTGACTCGGGAGGCAAAATACAGGGTAGTTACAGGGTGTTTCAAAAATGACCAGTATATTTGAAACGGCAATAAAAACTAAACGAGCAGCGATAGAAATACACCGTTTGTTGCAATATGCTTGGGACAACAGTACATTTTCAGGCAGACAAACTTTCGAAATTACAGTAGTTACAATTTTCAACAACAGATGGCGCTGCGGTCTGGGAAACTCTATAGTACGATATTTTCCACATATCCACCATGCGTAGCAATAATATGGTGTAGTCTCTGAATGAAATTACCCGAAACCTTTGACAACGTGTGTGGCGGAATGGCTTCACATGCAGATGAGATGTACTGCTTCAGCTGTTCAATTGTTTCTGGATTCTGGCGGTACACCTGGTCTTTCAAGTGTCCCCACAGAAAGAAGTCACAGGGGTTCATGTCTGGCGAATAGGGAGGCCAATCCACGCCGCCTCCTGTATGTTTCGGATAGCCCAAAGCAATCACACGATCATCGAAATATTCATTCAGGAAATTAAAGACGTCGGCCGTGCGATGTGGCCGGGCACCATCTTGCATAAACCACGAGGTGTTCGCAGTGTCGTCTAAGGCAGTTTGTACCGCCACAAATTCACGAAGAATGTCCAGATAGCGTGATGCAGTAATCGTTTCGGATCTGAAAAATGGGCCAATGATTCCTTTGGAAGAAATGGCGGCCCAGACCAGTACTTTTTGAGGATGCAGGGACGATGGGACTGCAACATGGGGCTTTTCGGTTCCCCATATGCGCCAGTTCTGTTTATTGACGAAGCCGTCCAGGTAAAAATAAGCTTCGTCAGTAAACCAAATGCTGCCCACATGCATATCGCCGTCATCAATCCTGTGCACTATATCGTTAGCGAATGTCTCTCGTGCAGCAATGGTAGCGGCGCTGAGGGGTTGCAGCGTTTGAATTTTGTATGGATAGAGGTGTAAACTCTGGCGCATGAGACGATACGTGGACATTGGCGTCATTTGGACCGCAGCTGCAACACGGCGAACGGAAACCCGAGGCCGCTGTTGGATCACCTGCTGCACTAGCTGCGCGTTGCCCTCTGGTTGCCGTACGCGGTCGCCCTACCTTTCCAGCACGTTCATCCGTCACGTTCCCAGTCCGTTGAAATTTTTCAAACAGATCCTTTATTGTATCGCTTTTCGGTCCTTTGGTTACATTAAACCTCCGTTGAAAACTTCGTCTTGTTGCAACAACACTGTGTTCTAGGCGGTGGAATTCCAACACCAGAAAAATCCTCTGTTCTAAGGAATAAACCATGTTGTCTACAGCACACTTGCACGTTGTGAACAGCACACGCTTACAGCAGAAAGACGACGTACAGAATGGCGCACCCACAGACTGCATTGTCTTCTATATCTTTCACATCACTTGCAGCGCTACCTGTTGTTGAAAATTGTAACTACTGTAATTTCGAAAGTTTGTCCGCCTGAAAATGTACTGTTGTCCCAAGCATATTGCAACAAACGGTGTATTTCTATCGCTGCTCGTTTAGTTTTTATTGCCGTTTCAAATATACCGGTCATTTTTTAAACACCCTGTATATTACAATGTTGCTACTTGAGAGGGTCCCCATAAGAAACGAGTGATCGTAGGACAATGAAAATTTGTGGAAGTATTTGTAAGGACATGTGGAAGAGAAATAACAAATAAAACATTGAAACAAACACTTTCTAATGTCCACATGAGAGAGTGACATGTGTTAACTGCGTGCCGCCTTTATGTTTGAGGTTACAAACGTTGCTCAAAGTGATGACCATCTGCATCCACGATAGCTGAATAACAGTTGTCAGCAGTGCTTTTCGACCGGTGGACCGTGAACATTCAGCTGTCGTGACACAACTCGGGACTGGTTGAAGATTGCACATTGTGTACGGCCTTATCCGCCATGACAACAGTAACTTCTCCAACAATTCGTGGCGCAATTCCCAAACTGCCAGTTAATTCTAACTTCCGAATCACACTCGTCAACCTAGGTGCAGAATATGTTAAATGTCTCTGTATTCCTTTAATGCGTCGGTTTTGTCAAAGAGCAACAGCACTTCTGTTGTTGTTTTGACAAAACAGTTTTACGAGTAAAGCTCTGCTCACCTCATCCACACCCACGTTTGTTGTCTGCAACTGTAATGCACAACGGTGCTTACATATCAGTCCTCCATCGCCATACCAGTACCGGCGCCTAACACCAAGATAAGACACTGACACTACTATAACTGGACCGAGCAGTGACACCTCTGTGTGAAGTCAGGATACCCGTTGGGAAGCTTCCTCAACGCTGATAAAACATTATTAGAGTCCATTTATTCACAAGTTCTTTTAGGTAACCACACCTTAAATTCCAGGTAATCACAGGTCGTCCACATCCCGTGCTGCCTACGGTTAGCTACTAAACAATCACCGTCCGAACAGACTTTGAACGCCCAACAGCAATCGACAGACCCTGACGATGACCCATACAAGCGCTAGCCAAGCCCAACACCGCTTAATTTGGACCCAAGTCGCTGTTCTTCCGCATCAGCGTCGGTTGTAGCTTATGCAGTTGCTTGTTGGATTCTAGCTGACGTGTGTACAGTGAGCTCAGCAATTGCACGCTCAGGGGAATTAGTGACCCTAGTGCCGTGTGAAGTTACCGACGAGCAGGGGCGGCCGTTGCTGAGTGCGAAGTAATATCGCACTGGTTGCTGAAGTGTCCTCGGTCTCACTCCGAATTCTGTGATAACCTTCGTTGACCCATCGACAATGTACGTGACTCAGTAGTAGTGTGCTCGATTGAGCTCCTCCCTGCTGCCTGGTAAGTTTCAGCACCAGGTAACACGTGAGAGTTGGAAGGGTATTTGGACCCAAGGCGGCCCTTTTGCTGACTTCCACGTTGAAATTTAGTCCTGGCACCACCCTGCGATGTGGTGTTGTCGAAAGATAGTAAGTTCTTCCATCGGTATATGGTAGGTGGTGAGCAGTGTAAAGTTCACCAGGTGAAGACCATCATCTCGAGTACATCGCCTTCTAGTTCATAGACTGTTCTGCAGCATATGGGACATACAGTGATGAGCTTGAACATTATGATCACCAAATTAATAACCGGTATATCAACCTCTGTCACGGATAACAGTGGAAATGGAAATGCCCGTTGGGCAGACCGTTCGCCTGGTGCAAGTCTTTCAACTTGACGCCACTGTGGCGATTTGCGTGTGGATGGGGATGAAATGATCATGATAAGGACAACACAACACCCAGTCCCTGAGTGGAGAAAGTCTCCGACCAACCGGGAATCGAACCCGGGCCGTTAGGTATGACATTCTGCCGTGCTGACCACTCAGCTACCGGGGGCGGACACGGATAACAGTGGCAACACTTCATTGCATAGAATCAGTGGGGCCTTGGTAGGTCGCTGGAGGGAGTTGGCGCCACATCTGCACTCACAAATAACCTACTTGCTGTTAATTCCAGGGAAGGGGGTGATGAGCTCTGACAACACATTCAATCACATCTGAGTGTGTTCAGTTGGGTTTAGATCTAGCGAGTTACGGGGCTGGAATCAGATGGAACTCGCCACTGTGTTCCTCGAACCACTCTGTCACACTCCTGGCCTTGTGACATGGAGCATTACATTGTTGAACAATGCCACTGCTGTCTGGTAACATAATCGTTATGAAGGGGTTGTACGTGGTCTTCAGCTGGTGTCGATACTCCTTGGTCATCATGGTGCTGTGCACGAGCTCCACAGGACCCATGGATGCCCACGTGAATGTTTCCAGAGTATAATAGAGCAGCCGCCAGTTTGTCTCCGTCCTGCAGTACAGGTATCAAGGAGTTGTCCCCCTGGAAGATGGCAGATACGAGCTCTCCCGTCAAGAAGATCACTGCGCCAGTGTCGACTGTCGATAGTCACATGCCCATTTGAATCGTAGTTACCGATGTCGTGGTGTTAACATTGGCACATGCAAGGGTCTTCTGCTGTGGAGGCCCACCGTTAGGAGTGTTCGGTGCGCTGTGTTTTCAGACACACTTGTACTCTGCCCAGCATTAAAGTCTGATGTTAGTTCAGTCACAGTTCGCCGCCTGTCCTGTTTGACCAGTCTGTCCAGCCTACGATGTCCGACATTTGTAAGATGGGTTGCGGCCCAACCCCACGGCATTTGGATGTGGTTTCACCTTGGTTTTCCCACGTGTTGAAGACACTCACCACAGCACTCCTGGAACGCCCGATAAGTCCTGCAGTTTCCAAAATGCTTGTGCCAAGCCATGAGGCTATCACAGTCTGCCCTCGGTCAAACTCAGATCAAACACACGTGTTTCCCATTCTATAAACGGACAGTATACTCATTGATATTACATGCAATGTACATGTGTGACAAGCATTCATTCCTCACCAGGTGATGGTGCTATCGCCTGGGTGGGTTTATACTGATAGTAGGTCGGTGATCTTAACGTTCTAGATGATCAGTGTAGATTCACTACAATATGTTAATCATGGAATCGAATGCTAATAATGTGAATGGCATCCCATCCATCCCAACGATCAAGTTGTGATGAGAGCCTGGGTATTTAAAGGGAGCTAACATGACGCTGTGACGCTAGACTTGATTCGTAGTGACAAAATCTGTTCTTTACACTGCTGTATTTACTTAATAGGCTGTTAATTGTGTGAGGTGGGTGCTTATTCCATAATTGAGAACAACTGTGTAAGTTGAAATGACAATTTTGATGTCGCAAATTTTAGCACAAAAATTACAGCTTCTACACAGTTTTCAACTCGACAACATAAAAACAGCGCAATGGATAACGCATCTCGCCAACATCAAAAAGTGAAATACTCCTATACACAACACTATTAAATATTAACTCTCTGAAAGAACATTAGTCCTAAGCGCAATAATATGAAAGTTTAATTGGAAGTTTCTTTACAAAATTACACCTACACGTACGCTATGATGTTGGTCAGTACCACGAAAATCGTCCGATTCCAGTTCTAAGTTTGGTACTATTTAGGATGACAACGAAATCTACGGTGGATGGTTAGTTATGTGACAAATTTGAGCGCAGATTACCCACAACCGCTCGAGTTTACAGTGGACGCAAGCTGGTGAACCAACAAAGTTTACGGCACTGCACGCGGTATTTACCTTAAGTTGCAACGATCTGCCAACTGCAAGACCGCTCTATCCCACTGAAATTCCTACAAAACTAATCAGGCCTTTGCTGAACATTCCAGCTGAAACTTTCCCTATGTTTCTCATTACGCAAGAAAACATGGACTCAGCCCTAGTCTTAGTATGTGGCAGTGTACACGCACATGGTTGGAGCACTGTACATATTATAGTGCCCCTTCTGTTCTCACAAGAACAATTAACTAATTTGGCTGGTTCGTTTCTCCACAGTTGGAGCTAAACTTTGCTACAGCTAATCTCTAGCTGAAGTGCAGCCGCTGTGAACGCAGTGTGCACAAATTTCTTCTCTGCATTGTACAGAGTGTTAATTGTTCCATTCTGCACTTGACGCTAGTTCAGAGAAGAGGCCCCCCAGAAAATTTCTCTCTTGTCCTCCTCGTGGCGGAACTTCCTCCCCCACTTGGGTTCATTCATTCTTCATGTCAAGACCTTTTTCGACCAATAGGAGCATTCCTCTTATTTTGTGGAAACTCTCTCTACCAATTGCAATGTCCCTTCTATCAAACTGCGTCGAAACTTCAGTATTTCTCTCCTTCCTAGTGCGTTTCCGCCAGTTGGACGTTTTGTGCACGTTCTAAACGTCTAAAGTAAATTTACCTTTTCGTGTGTCGCACTCGCTGGACTCGTGATCGAAATGCTTTACTAGTTTTTGTTCGTACCCCGTTGGAATTCCAAAACACAGCTTTCTAAACCTTTTTCTCTGTTCCTTGTGCAGATGTGCCAATACACACGGTCCACCCTCCTGAATCACCTGGTCAGGGTCACTGACTTTCCTCCTGCCACCCCTTTAAGTGGTTTCCGTCGTAACCCCCGCAGCCCACCTTTGCTACGCTGTTGTCAACCTGGCTTTTCAAACTGAAAATGACTCGCATTGCCTGCTCCACCTTCCGCTCAAAGACGTGCATTGTATAGGAATGGTGTGTTAATTACCGTTGATTGACTGTCATCCCTTTTTGCAATGAATACTGAAAGGCAAATGTTCTCATAACCGCCGAATTACGTTAGATGCCATATTCACCTTCTCGTTGCGATGTGTAAAGCTCTCATGTAAGGTGCGAATCTGACCATTTATTCTGCCACCTTACATCTGCTTTGTCGATTCCTTGTTATGTGCTCTTGTGAAAGAGAGAGTTTCTTGCGACATGTCTTACGAGTTACCGAATATGTTTGTCTCACATCCTTCGATTTTCTGTCGCAGTCTCCTTCCTGCTGAGTGCGTCTCCTGACTCAGCAGACAGTGTCGAAATGTGTCGACGAGCTCACACACTTGCGACGTACCGGATCTGTTACTCCTTGCACCTCTGTCTCTAGCATGACTTGAATTTGACTGTGGCAGTGTGAATGAGTTTCCGTGCCAAACACTACTAACAATGCAAATCCCGCACCTCGCAGTCTGAACATCCTTCCTGTAAAACGATACTGGAGTGACTGTGTTATTCTGAATTACGATGCGTAGGTTCTTTGGAAATGCAATCCGTATTTGAAGCCTGGTCCGGCACAAAAATTTCGTTCTACAGTTGATGGTTGTCCACATTCGCAACTGCGAGTATATTTAATCTATTTCATAACGGATGTAGTCGCCACAGTGTCTTTTTGTTTGGGCATGCATGCATGCCCAAAGGAACTAAGCATCGTAATTCATAACAACACAGGCATTGAAGTATCATATTTATCCGCCGACACAGTGCAAGCGAATTTCAAGTCTCACTTGTACATGAATATACATAATGGATGTACAAGTCGTAGACGCTTGGTCGACAACATATGGAAGCTAGAGTCTAGTCGTGAGTCGTGCACAAATAGCCAAATAGTAAAGCGTCTGCTAGCTATAAGCGGGAAATGCGGGTGCGACTCGCGGTCCGACACAAATTTTCGTTGCCGTCATTCCGTTCTACGGCTGATGATTGTCCATATCCGCAATTCCTAAATACACGACTGGACATTAAAATTGCTACACCACGAAGATGACATGCTACAGACGCGCAATTTAACTGACAGGAAAAAGATGCTGTGATATGCAAATGATTAGCTTTTCAGAGCATTCACACAAGGTTGGCGCCGTTGGCGACACCTACAACGTGCTGACATGAGGAAAGTTTACAACCGATTTCTCATACACAAACAGCAGTTGGCCGACGTTGCCTGGTGAGACGTTGTTGTGATGCCTCGTGTAAGGTGGAGAAATGCGTAACATCACGTTTCCGACTTTGATAAAGGTCGGATTGTAGCCTATCGCGATTTCGGTTTATCGTTTCGCGACATTGCTGCTCGCGTTGGTCGAGATCCAATGACTGTTAGCAGAATATGGAATCGATGGGTTCAGGAGGATAATACGGAACGCCGTGCTGGATCCCAACGCCCCCGTATCACTAGCAGTCGAGATGACAGGCATCTTATCCTCATGGCTGTAACGGATCGTGCAGCCACGTCTCGATCCCTGAGTCAGCAGATGGGGACGTTTGCAAGACAAAACCATCTGCACGAACAGTTCTACGACGTTTGCAGCAGAATGGACTATCAGCTCGGAGACCACGGCTGCGGCTACCCTTGACGCTACATGACAGACAGGAGCGCCTGCGATGGTGTACTCAACGACGAACCTGGGTCATTTTTTCGGACGAATCCAGATTCTGTGTTTGGCGACATCGCGGTGAACGCACATTGGAAGCGTGTATTCGTCATCACCGTACTGGCGTATGACCTGGCGTGATGGTGTGGGTTGCCATTGGTTACACTTCTCGGTCACCTCTTGTTCGCATTGACGGCACTTTGAACAGTGGACGTTACATTTCAGTTGTGTTACGACCCGTGGCTTCACCCTTCACTCGATCCCTGCGAAACCCTACATTTCAGCAAGATAATGCACGACCGCTTGTTGCAGGTCCTGTACGGGCCTTTCTGGATACAGAAAATGTTCGACTACTGCCCTGCCCAGCACATTCTCCAGATCCCTCACCAACTGAAAACGTCTGGTCAATGGTAACCGAGCAACTGGCTCGTCACAATACGCCAGTCACTACTGTTGATGAACTGTGATATCGTGTTGAAGCTGCATGGGCAGCTGTACCTGTACACGCCATCCAAGCTCTCACTCAATACCCAGGCGTATCAAGGCTGTTATTACGGCCAGCGGTGGTTGTTCTGTGTACTGATTTCTCAGGATCTATGCAGCCAAATTGCGTGAAAATATCACATGTCAGTTCTAGTATAATATATTTGTCCAATGAATACCTGTTTATCTGCATTTCTTCTTGGTGTAGCAATTTTAATGGGCAGTAGCGTACATAATGGATGTACGAGTACAGGTTGAAGATTCTACAGCTGATGATTGTCCATAGTCGCAATTGCGAATACATTCAATGTATTTTATTTCTGTAAAGTTCTGTACCTATACGGTAAATAATTTCCGTCTACATTGGCTCAAATAGCGGAAGTTGAATTACGACCATACTATACACGTAGCTTTGGTACGAGCTATTTGTGCTCAAGAACATATCGGCGCCGTGTCCTCGCCGCGACAGCCTGGTACTAATACACACCTCCTCCCACACGCAGAGGACTGTGGAGCTACGCGGCGCACACTCAATCATTTATCCGGCGCTGGTGGATGATCCGCTCGGCGACTCTGTTATTGCACCCCGCCGTTCCCTCCGGCGACACTTTTTGCGTGCGTTTTTTTTTGTCGTTCGTTTTCGGCCGACGTTCCAATATTTCCGGTGTCCGGCTTATCGTCTCGATAAATACGCAATTCTCATCGCGCCGTCCGGTCCGTCCGCTCGCCGGAGATGACAGTTTTAATATCTCGGCGCGCTCCTATATCGCGCCGGCGCAAATCGAATTACAAGGCGCGCCGCGCAGCAGTCGCAATTTCCATTAGCAGCAGCAGAACCTCGCGACGCGGCTGGCACCCAGACGCGCAGAGAGCACGTAGCCAGCCGCCGGCGCGACTCTGCGCCCGCTCACAGCACCCCACAACCAGCCAGGACCCTGCGTGTATAGTCTGTCTGTAAACTCAAGAGCGAGTAGCGCTTTTGGTGGGGGAAGTGGCCTTTCCCGGAAGAACGCTGCCACCGGCCTCCATGGGCACCCAAAATCTGTTGCCCGTTACCTGTCTAGCGGCGTAGATCGGCGTGCAGTGATATATGTCGTTTCTGTTCGTGGGATCTTAGTTGCCAGTGTCAGTGAGCTAACTTTGTATACTCATTGATATACTTAGACATCCGGAAGTGATGGATAAACGTCTAGCATTGCAAGAAAATGTGCAGAATACGAAGAAGAGGAGGTATTTGGGGAGTAACGAGCGTTCGATCGTCTCTAATGTTATTATAGCGTGTATTAAAGAGGCGTCCCAAAAAGAACTGTTGGCTAATATTATCAGTCCCAATCAAAGGGCTGCAATTTATGCAAACATCAGCCTCGCCCAATAGGACTCATAAGGAAGGAACGCGAAAATAAGCTGCATAGTTTACTGGAATCGCCACGAAGGAAAACTAATAATTTTGGGAGGAAACCCACCGTTATAGACAATATCAAAATCACGCAATACCTTTGATGCTTCTGGAACACTAAATCTCTATCTCGATCACTATTCATCTGATTCTAAGACATATTGCTTAAAACATGTGCGCAATAGCTATTCTAAACACTGCTAAAATTTTCTTCGAAACATGTGCACCGATTCTGAACTTCTAAGAAAAAGGCTTGACATACGATGTGCGTTCACATATTAATTTTTATTTTTTAGTAAGAAGTTTATTTGTTAATCTACAGCAGTGTTATTCTCTTCAAAACATTCCTCATTACATATTAAACACGTATGCCAGTGCTTTTTCAAATTCCCGAAACACTTTAGGAACTGTTTCTTCGGGATAGTTTATAGGTCTC
Source organism: Schistocerca piceifrons (assembly GCF_021461385.2). Classification (NCBI taxonomy): domain Eukaryota; kingdom Metazoa; phylum Arthropoda; class Insecta; order Orthoptera; family Acrididae; genus Schistocerca; species Schistocerca piceifrons. The sequence goes on from NC_060144.1 coordinate 197,881,314, forward strand.
TTAACTGTGCATTTTTAATCTCATCCATGCTTGTAAAACCGCTGTCCTTTAAGGCCAGCTTTGAAATGTTTATACCATTTGTATGCTCTTGGTTCACTCATAACAGGCTCACCAAAAGCAATATTTAACATTTCTGAAAATTTCATACACTTCATTCCATTCTTATAACAAAATTTGATACAGATTCTTTCTAATCTATTTTTATACAAATCAAATAATCGTTGGTGCTACCAAAACACATGTAACCTGTATGACAGCTGACAACAGAGTAAATACCTAATATGCATAACATTGTACGCATACTTTTGAGACATGTTTACGAAGACAGTAGCAAAAAAAGTAGTGCAAATCGGACTAATATAACACACAAAATTATAAATTTCTGCTTACTTTTTAAACACTTTTCGTGTTGCAAGAATTGTAAAGATTCAGTGCAGTCTTTCAAGGAAAACGTCTACCTTTTAGTAGAAACACAAGCCTTAAAGCCTTAAATTCTACAGATTTGCGAATAGCAATACAGGAACATACATTCACATGAACAGGCATTCGGATCTATGTTTGTAGTAGAATCCTGATCTCCGTTCTTATGTTAATATTATTTACTCTATAATGTTGTGTTCCGGAAGAAACTTTCATTTTTTCTATTCCTTGTGGTCTTCATGTATTTGTCTAAAAATAAACGCAGCCGAGACGTATCTGTACACGGCGTCGCCACAGATTCAAAGCGCGCGCCGCGGCAGGGCCGGTACTACGCTGTGAAACAGCCTGTAGAAGCGCCTTGTGACGTAGCTGGGTTGGAAGAGTGGGGACTCGCTCGCTCGCTCTTCAATTTACCGACAGACTCTAGCACCACCCTACTCGGTTTCGCGGCACCTCGTACGCTGCTTCGCAGCCCGAGCCCCCTTTACGCCAAGGCGAATGTGCAACAGGGAACGGGAATTCTCCCTGGGGCAAACGCTACGCCCGCTAACGCAAAAGGCATTCGATCGTCCGCGGTTGGCATTCGCCGTTGTTCACTCGTGTACCGCTTGTTGTCGATTTCTTCAGCGAACCGTCAAATTCGCTTCGTCTCCTTTCAGCCGCTAGCAGTTTAGAAAGCTTTCGTCTAAGTTTTGGTGTTGTTGACGCGAGATGCATGGACGATGCAGCGATCCGAAGAGATAGCAGAAGATAGATATCTTACGAGGTGCGACAATAAAGTCAGAGGTGTGGGGTTGATCTGTTATTCTGCGCAACGGATTAATCTGAGATGTACCCTTTACCCTGTGGCTCCTGCAAGATGCAATTTCCACCCCCACACTACTACAGAAGGCACACAGACGCTCCTAACGTTCTAAAGAGAAATGCCTGAAAAACTTTCAGCAATCAATATCTTCTGGAGTCGTCCGCTGTAAGGAAATGACACAAAAATTCACAAAATTTCTTACGTAACTAGTGGGATACTTGGGTACTGGAGCAGTGCTAGTTAGTGTAAGAAAAACATGAAACTAACGGAAGTTATTATTTATTTTCCAAAAATTCTGAAAAATCACAATGGCACTTTTAGTTATGAATTGAACAAGTTATGTCCTGGTTCTTTTCGGAATGTGATGTTACCTCTCAAGGATAGGATTCGCTAATGAAATTTCTATACAAATTTTAAGATGGTTGTTGACTTGGCAGAATGGCTGAGAGGCGCGCCTACTCGACTTGAATAATTATCCTTTAGAATGTTGCTAGGTACGGTCGAGGCTGTCGCGTGTGAAGTGCAGTGAAGTGTACTGTTGTGGAGGAAATATTGGGCTCGCAATAGCTGTAGCGCACAATACCGTAAGCTGCGATGACTGCTGTCTGCGCCGCTCGCTGCTGACAAATAAGATAACTCTCGTTCTATCTGGATTGACCTTTGCCAGTCAAACTCTCCCTACACCTTGATGAAGTCAAAGACTCCTATTCGCCCCTAGTCTAACTATTGGCATGGTACACCGGTCAGATAACCAGTCCACCGCGATGCCACTCAAAATTCGCTCGCAGGCTTTTAACTATAACTCTGTCCGTTCACACCGCACAATAAGTGTGTCGGCCAACACAGTGAACAATGCTTAATCGCAAGGACTCAATATAGAGTAGCACTTAGATACGCTCTCGACAGAGGTGCTCTCCCAGTGAAGTACTTAGGAGAGACTTGTTCCTCGCTCCAAGAGCGACAACGGAACGGCACTTCTCCACGCCAGACGTGAAGGGGTATATCTTTCGGTCTTTTCCATTATTCCTTCAGCTCAAGGCGTCAGAAATATCGTCTGCCAATCAGCATTGCTCTTCAAAAACGGGAGAATGACGTTTCGTTTAAGGCGACCAGTCTGGAAACCTGTAGCATTGGCGTTTGCCGTCTCCCTGTGAAAATCTCTGAAACTGCGTGCTATGTGTAAAGAATGCGTAGGCTGGCCGCACCCACACAATATAGCGGAATTTGCTTTTAAGCCGAACACAGGGTCGTTCCCCCCTTTCACTCGGGCCCACGCTGTCCGCTACATGGGCGGTCACCGGCCGACATAGGCTGGGTCGTCCTCTGAAGGGACCGGCGTCCCGTTGTGCAGTTTCTCTCCCGAACTAAAAGGTTCTGTGACCGTCGTGTCTGGAATGTATGTGTGTACGCCAGCCTCGATTATTTCAACCACGGTGCTCTTACTTGTTAATTGCATATCGTTGACATGAATTCATACAACATTGACTTTATCTTATCGAGTTTGGGTTCGAATGAAGCGACTTGATGTGCGGAATTTGATTGTGAGGGTGGAATATATAAGCAATGAAGGTCAGGAGACCACGGCGTCTTACAAAAGTAATGAGACTGATGTGAAAAAAAAATGTTGCTTATCGTTTTAGTCAAGTTTTGTGTTGTCTTCTTCAAAGTAGTTCCTTTCTGGTTGCACACACTTTTTCCAGCGCTTCTGCCATTGATGGTAACATTTCTGGAACTCATCTTCTGTAATATCCTCCAAGACCCTTGTCACAACTTTTTGGACATATTGCCGTTTTGACTTGTGGAAATAGAAAAAAGTCGCACGGAGCGATATCTGGTGAATAAGGTGGCTGTGGTAGTACTGAAATTTGTTTTGAGGTTAAAAATTCCAGTACTGACAAAGCAGTATAAGATGGCGCATTATCGTGATGCAGAATCCAATTATCAGTAATGTTGGCAAGGATACGAAGAACTCTTTTACGAAGTCTTTCTAAAATGTCTTTGTAGTAATATTGCTTAACTGTTTGTCCAGGAGGCTCCCACTGTTTATGAACAATTCCCTTGGAATCAAAGCAGCACACAAGCATGCATTTCACTTTTGACTTTGACATGCGAAATTTTTTTGGTCTGGATAATCCCTTTGAACACCATTGCGAACTTTGCGTTTTGTCGCTGGATCGTACTGAAAAAACCAACTTTCATCACCAGTGACAACATGGCTCAACAAGTCTGTATTGATTTCCGTTTGCTCTAACAGATCGGGTGCCACATTTTTCCATGTTTCTCGCTGTTGTGGTGTGAGATTTTTGGGGACCATTTTTGCACAAATCTTTCTCGTACCAAGATCTTCAGTTATTATTAGATGAGTCGTTTCTCGATTGGTGTTCAGTTCTTCTGCAATCATTTTCACGGATAATCTTCAATGAGATCGTACGAGTTCACGCACCCTGGCCAAGTTGACATCCATCCGTGAGGTTGATGATTGTCCACTGCAGTCTTCACCTTCAACATTCGTTCTGACTTCACTAAACATTTTATGATGCCAACAATAAACTTGAGCTCTTGACATAACCTCCTCTCCAAAAGCCTTCTGAAGCTTACCGTAAGCTGTCATCGCGTTTTCACCCAATTTAACGCAAAAAGAAGTGGAATATCATTGCGCAATATTATGCGGTTCCATTTCCGTGACGAGAGACATAAACACGTGTTAACTTATTGCAACAAAACTCACAGCTGAGCAGTTGCATCGATGTGCTGCTTGGACTAGAAGCAGTTTATGGACCAAGGTCAAAGATATTGTTCCTACGCAAGCCTGCAGGGTTGCCATATCATGCAAAGAAAGTAAGTCTCATTACTTTATTGTCGCACGTCGTTTGTGAGTGTGTGTGAGCTGTGAGATCCACAGCACAAGTGCCAAGAAACCGAGGGATTAAATGGATTATGTCTGGGTTAATTGAATTAATATCCATATATAAAAGGCTATCTACTGACTAACTGACTGACTTATCATGGCTCAGCGTAAACCGCTATGGATAGAAACGTGAAATTTGGAGAAAGTGTGGATCTTATACTGCAGGCTATTAAGAAGGGATTTTTCGAAATTCAAACCCTAAGGGTGCTGAAATAGGGGATGACGGATAATTTGAAAAATGTCGCTGTCAAGGCAACTTTGAAGCCAGACCTAGATAGTGTAGTATCTGGTTTATCGATCAGAAATAAAGAATAGATATTTCAGCATTTTTGGAAATATGACCCTAGGAGGGTGAAATACTAGGTGAAAGCGTTATTAAAGAACTACTAAGGTATTTTCGAAACTACTTCTGTGAAAATTTATATTTAACTTCTCGGTTATAATAAAAAAATTACGTCTTTCAGTGTTTTTGGAAACTGAATTCCTAAGGGGAAGAAATAGGAGATGAGATTTTTTATGAAAATATTTTGTGATGAAAGCATTTTTAAAGTTAAATCTATGAAAATTTATTTTGGCTTCTCAGCTAGGAAAAAAAATAAATGTTTCACTGCTCTTGGAAATTCAAGCCCTAAGGGGGTGAAATAGGGTCAGAGTGTTTCGCTGACTCATCATCGCCCAGCACAAACCGCTAAGGATAGAAATTTGAAGTCTGGAGAGGATGTGGATCTTATACTGTAGGCATCGTTTAAGAAGGGATTGGCCGAAATCCCATTCCTAAGGGGTTGAAATAGGGGCTGAAAGGTTTTTTGAAAGTAAGTCGCTATTAAGGGAATTTTGAAGTTAGAACTACGAAGGTTGGTATTTGCTTTCTAAGCTGTAAAAAAAAAAAAAAAAAAAAAAAAAAAAAAAAAAAAAAAAAAAAAAAAAATCCAGCATTTGTGGAAATTCAACCACTAAGGGGATAAAGTAGTGGGTGAAAGTTTTTTTTATGATTAATAATTACCAAAGAACTACTAAAGGTTTTTAAGGCTACATCTGTGACAATTGGTTTTTGACTTCTCCGTTAGAAATAAAAAAAAATACGTGGCTTACTGTTTCTGGAAATTCAGCCCCTAAGATAGTGCAATAAGGGATAGAAAATTTTTAGGAAAATATTTCATTACATTAAAAGAATTGGTATTTCATTCTAGGTTAGATATAAAAAAATATCTCTTAGGGAATGAAAGTTGTTGTGTAAATATCTCCACAAGAGCACAAAAGGCATGATTGGTAAAAACTTTGGACTCCAGCTACCACAATCGCTTTTTTGTCAGAAAATCTTTCGCAAAAGACCGTGCTTATATGGCCTTAATCAGCCTGAAAAGCTTAGGCAGTGTTACAATTTAATAATTTGATTAAATAAAAACAAAAAAAAAAATCTCTGCGTGCCATACAGTTTACGCGAGCGAAGCAGCGGGCGCTAAGATAGTCACCAATAAATTTACGTACGGTATTTTTATTTCCAGCCTCTGTCACAGTTAACGTCAAAGAAATTACTACCGGTCCTCAACCACTGAGTAGTTAAGAGCTGCTGGGTTGTTTCTTTTAATATTCTTCAGGAGCATCGTAAGGCTACAAAAATCAAATCAACAGATCGCCATAAATCGTACTACTCTAGCTTACTTGTATTTTTCTTCGTTGCATAAGTACCCTACGTATCTTTCTAACAATGGAATTTCCTTAACTCTTTCTATCTTGGACATCACCTGTGTATGTCTCAGGACAGAACTGCTGCGCAAAATGCAACGGAAACGGAAAATTACCATTTAGAGATGCATTAAAGGCATTCTGAACGTAGTACGAATAAAGTACAGAAATCAGACTGCAGCTGTAAGACAAGAGACATGAAATGGAAACACTACTTGCAAAGGGAGCGAGACGGGGTTATGGCCTATCACTGATGTCGTTCAATCTGGACATTGAACACACGGTGAAGGAAACCAAGAAGAAATTTGGATACTGAATTGCGATGCACAGACAAGAAGTAAAAGTTTTGACGCATGCCTCTGGCATTCCGATTCTGTCGGAGACGGCAAAAGACTAGGAAGATCAGTTAAGAGGAATGGACAGTATCTTGAAAAGAGGTATGAATATGGACAGAAGTAAAGCAAGATACAGGGAATATAGTCTGATTAACGCAGACGATACTGAGTGAATTAGGTGAGGAAATGCAACATTAAATGTGATAGATGAGTTTTACTGTTTTAGCAAAAAATCAACTGCCTATGGCCGATGCAGAGAGTATATAAAACGCAATTTGCCGACAGCAAAACAAACTTTTAAGAAAAATAGAAATATTTTACTATGGAATCTAAATTTAAGTGTTAAGGTAAAGCTTTCTGGAGGTATTTGTCTGCACTGTAGCCTTGTACGGAAGTGAAACGTGGACAATAAACAGACAGTAAGAGAATAAATGAGTTTAAAATTTTCTGCTGTAGAAGAATTCCGAAGGTTAGTTGAGCAGATCCGAAAACTAATGCGGAGGTACTGGATCGAAGTGCAGAGAAATGAAATTCGTGGCACAACTTGACGAACAAATTGACAGGACACTCCCGAGGCAAATAACGTGTTACCAGGTTTCGAAGCTTTTGGACCTTTTATGTCTTCTGCAAAAATCCGCGCCCAGGCAATTAGCTGTGAATGAAACAATTGTCCTTTTTGACTCCAGCGATAGCTGGTGTTGTCGTGCTTGTTACACTACACTTCAAATTCAGGTTCTTACTTTTTTTTTAAATGCCATGGCGCTGTGGTGCGTGCCGCTCGGAATTAACCGAGCGGTCTAAAGTGCTGCAGTCGTGGAATGAGCGGCTGGTCCCGGAGGAGGTTCGAGTCCTCCCTCGGGCATGGGTGTGTGTGTTTGTCCTTAGGATAATTTAGGTTAAGTAGTGTGTAAGCTTAGGGACTGATGACCTTAGCAGTTAAGTCCCATAAGATTTCATACACATTTGAACATTTTTGCTGTGGTGCGCTTTAGACTGTCGTAGTATGGAAAATAATATGTGTAATTCTTTGCAGATGGTGACTGAAGCCATACAACCTAGATTGTTACTGATTTTACTTAGTAGATTTTAAATATCTATCCTATGTGGTGCAAAGCCAGCTTATCCAAACGTTTTTTCCTTTCTAATAAATTTATCAACTGTCAGTCTCTGACAGAATTCACAGAAAAACAAAATCCAATTAAATTAATTATCTCTCTCTCTCTCTCTCTCTCTCTCTCTCTCTCTCTCTCTCTCTCTCTCTCTCTCTCTCTGTGTTGTGTGTGTGTGTGTGTGTGTGTGTGTGTGTGTGTGTTAAAAAAAGTGACCTCTGAAAAGTATTCTACCTCGGTTACGCTATTTCAGTCGGGATGGCTCAGACAGAAATAGTGCAATAATGTGGGTTCGTATTGCTTCTGACCATGTAATTTAGCTGTAAATTAAAGTGGTTCAACACTTCACCCAATTTTTCAATTAGTAGTAGTGTTTTTCAATACTCAGGTTTGTCACTTAGCAACTGAGAGCATTCAATCCGTAGTTTATGTGATAGGTTTTCATATACATGTATCTTTGTGTAAACTGCAAACAACAATGTTTTTAAGAAAATTAAAATTAAAAGGAACTATTTTAATAAAAAATGCAGAATTTAATCTTTTTAAATACAATGAAGAACTGTTATTAGTAATATGGCTGCCAACTGTCTGGCGCGCTTACGTTTGCGACCTAGGTCAGTGATGTTGACGTAGATTCTGGCCCACTTGATGTACATTTGTGGTCTAGGTCATTGAACTATCAATGAATGAAGGAACCAGTTATAAAGTAGCCCCATGAGGGCTGTGCTCAGACATCCTGTCGCCATACTGCTGGTATTTTTTTTATCTTTGCTAGCAGTGTACAAACGCAGATGCGTTACTGAGCATTTCTGTTCATTTATGATAAAGTGCATATGCACACACCCTAAGATCTGAATTTTAAAAAATTCAACTATTTAAAAAAAGGCAATCCTGGCGTTGGCTCTGATTAATCTACGTTCCCAATAATGAAGCAGAAGTCTATATGGCTTCTATGATCAGCAAACATCAGTTATTTTCTTTGCCTACTTTCAGTTCACTTATTTCGGATTTAAAGAGAAAAACGTCTGCTTCATATCAGCTGTAAATACGAGCTAAAGCAATCCAATTGCGTTTTTCGGACGATTGCAATTTTAACAATGAGAGGCCACCGGTTTGGTCGAATTCCGCTCGAGCCTTAACGTGTTTAGCTTGTATGTTTTGATATTCTCTGACAACAGGCACTGACTAGTATTTAGTGGTCTAGTAATCGGTCATTGCCGGCACTGAGCCTTCCGGGAGTGGAAATTTTATACATCGTGAATCTATAAACACCTTAAAAAGAAACTTGTGAAAACAAATATTTAAGAATGATTAGGTAAATTGACTTGTTGGTGCCGCACACACTACGTCTCATCTGTCACTGTGGATATTCTGTCTTTCTCGCGCTCCAACACCCACTCGCAAAGAAAAATTTGCCGTACACTGTATCCTCAAAGCCGTCAAGGAATCATCAGTTTGGTAAATGATGAGGGTTTGACCACCGATGCATCCAAATACGTAGCCAGTGCAGCAATCATCGTGGGCCTAGACTTTTCGGTAGCGTGCGTTCTGTATTTTCTTCTGTCTCAGTCTTAACAAACATAACTGTACAGTTACTGCTGCACAGGCGGTATCTGAATTGAATCTTCTTCTTAATGCGTTTTCTCGTGAAGGATTATGGTGGTCCACGTAGCCAAATCTGGACGTGATGTTGCAAAATTCGGGGTCCACATAGACAACTCTGCGTGACGTTGCAGCATGGAATGACGTGCAGTTATGTATTTCCGAATGTCCTCCAGCCACTAGTTCCTTTGTCTTCCAATACATATTTTCCCTTGTAGTTTCCCCTTCTATGGTGATTTGTAATAATTGGTATCTTTCGTGTCCTAGATATTGAGTTCTCGTTTGTATTACAGTGAGCGATATTTCTTTTTTCTTTTTCATCCGATCAACGAGTTCTTCGTTTGAAATTTTCAACACCCAAGGTAAGCGCATGAAACGGCGTTACAGATACATTTCAGAAGCTTCAGTTCTTTTCGCTAGACACTTGTCAACGGTCCAACTTCCGCAACAATAGAGAAGAATGGAGAACACATAACAATGAACCATTCACAGTCTCAGAGAATAAGATACGATCTGTTTTTTCAAGCTAATAAATTGTTCCTGTGCTGTTGTATTTTAGATCTGATCTCTTTCTTGAAGTCGCACAGCTCACGGATCACAGTGCCCAAGTACTTCAGGGAGGATATTTGTTCAGTCTTATTCCCCTTTATTGACAAGATTGCTTGGATTCCTCTCTTAGAGAAGAGTACAACACAGGTTTTGGAAGTGTTGACAAACAAGCCAAACTCTTCATTGCGCTGAACTAAATAGTCTACCATGTGGTGGAGCACAGGTAGACCACTTGCTATGACAACGGTTCATCTGTTTACCTAATAGCGTTAATCATCTTTCTGTTCACATTGGACATGTTGCTTGCTTCCGGCAACACTTGCCTGAAAATTGCTTCGGAGTAAATGTTAAACAAGAGAGGTGGTAGTGTACAGACCTAACTACAGCCTTTACTGATTGTACTCGCTTCTACACTCATGCTCATAAATTAAGGATAATGCTGATACATGGTGAAATATCGCTCTGGTTGGCGGTTTGCGGGCTTAAATCACCTCGGGGTATGACCAAGCGGTGCATTTGACCTGCGGTCGTCGCTCGGTGGCGCTGGCAGCAGCCCACACACGCAGAGGTGTGTTGGTGCTTATCAGAGTACAGTGCAGCGAGTAAGTGTGCAGACGTTTTCAGACGTGACAATGCGGACTGTGTGTTGAAAATGGCTCAAAGAACACGTATTGACGCCTTATGAGGGGTAGAATACTAGGGCGATTGGAGGCTTCTCAAACACAGCAGGTCGTAGCACGGGCCCTCCGTGTGCCACAAAGTGTGATCTCAAGATTATGGCAACGATTCCGGCAGTACGGAACGTCCACAGTGTACAACACCACAAGAAGACCGATATCTCACCATCAGTGCCCACAGACGGCCACGGAGTTCTGCAGGTAGCCTTGCTCGGTACCTTACCGCAGCCACTGGAACTGTTGTCCAGACACACAGTCTACAGACTACTGAACAGGCATGGTTTATTCGCCCGGAGACCTGCAAGGTGCATTCCCCTGACCCCTGGTCACAGGAGAGCCCGTAAAGCCTGGTTCAAGAACACAGTACATGGTCCCAGGTTATGTTCACGGACGAGTCCAGGTATAGTCTGACCAGTGATTCTCGCCGGGTTTTCATCTGGCGTGAACTAGGAACCAGATACCAACCCCTTAATGTCCTTGAAAGGGACCTGTATGGAGGTCGTGGTTTGATAGTGTGAGGTGGGATTATGATTGGTGCACGTACGCCCCTGCATGTCGTTGACAGAGGAACTGTAACAAGTCAGGTGTATCGGGACGTCATTACGCGCCAGTATGTCAGCCTTTTCAGGGGTGCAGTGAGTCCCACCTTCCTCCTGATGGATGATAACGCACGGCCCCACCGAGATGCCATTGTGGAGGAGTACCTTGAAAGAGAAGATATCAGGCGAATGGAGTGGCCTGCCTGTTCTCCAGTCCTAAACCCCATCGCACACGTCTGGCATGCTCTCGGTCGACGTATCGCTGCTCGTCTTCAAACTCCAAGGACACTTCAGAAGATCCGACAGGCACTGGTGCAAGAATGGGAGGCTATACCCCAGCAGCTGCTCGACCACCTGATCCAGAGTGTGCCAACCCGTTGTGCGGCCTGTATACGTGTGCATGGTGATCATATCCCATACTGATGTCGGGGTACATGCGCGGGAAACAGTGGCGTTTTGTAGCCATGTGTTTCGGGACGGTTTCCTCAACTTATCACCAGTACCGTGGACTTACAGATCTGCGTCGTATGTGTTCTCTATGTGCCTATACTATTAGCCCCAGTTTTGTCTAGTGCCACGTTGTGTGGCACCACATTCTGTAATTATCCCTAATTTATGAGCATGAGTGTACTATTCTGGTCAGCGTCTACATCTGCGGTCTGAATTCAATACAGCTCGCTGATGATGCATATATCGTTTTTGCTCATTGCCAGAGAATCTTAAGGTCCTCATCTTTTTGTATCTCACGCAGTCAGAGACTTCTTTACGGTCTCCGTAGCTCATCGCCTCCGCACTAGTACATTTAAGGAGAAGAGTGCTTCAGTACTTCCAACCCCACTTTGGAAGCCAAAGTAGATTGTATCCATTTGGGACTCTCGTTTCTTGTAAATCCGTTTGCGTATGATTCGCAGAAATGTTAAGTCGATCTCAGCAGTCATAAAGTATCTTTCCTGGTGCAACGTCGTTAGGAGACTGAGGCCAGTCGGCCCCTGTTCAGCTTAAAATTTTAGCAAATTCAACATGAACTCCATCCTGACCGCTGAATATACCCTTCTTCTGCAGTTTAATGGCATGCACCACTTCACTCTTTGTGATTTCAGGACTGACTGGATTGATTCTTGCGTCAGGTGGAGTAGGATTACCTCTGCCCTCTTTGAAAAGGACTTCAGTGTATTCCTCCCAGCCAGCTTTCCTTGAACTCCTATGACAATCTGAATCTGTATCCCGAATAACGTGTTTCTGTGACCATACAGCTCCCGCCGGAGGGGCAGACCATCTGTACCAAAGCGCTATGGGTTAATATACTCATTACACATTTACGACGTGCCACGTGATAAATTGCGTAGTTCAAGTGAGCGAGTGTGGGTCTCCTCCAGTTGAGACGCGGAGTGTTGATTATGACGGGCAGCGGGCAGCGCAGCGTGACGAACCGGTTGGCTCTGCCACTTTGCGCCCGTGCTGGGTGGAGTGAGTCAGTGGCAGAGAGCGGTAGTTCCGCGCGATCTCCCCCCGGCAGCTGTGGCAGGCGCGCTTTGTCGCCAAACAAGTGCCTAACGCGCTGTTTACAAGGGGTGCGTGGTCCCGCGCAGGTGCCTGCATTGTCAGCGTTCACGGCTCCATTCGATCCCGACAGCTCTGCAGTTCCGCTACCCCTGGGCGGCGACAGCCTGCTAATACAGCCCATCCACTGTACTTACAGTACATCCCCCACCGACCGACTTGGCTTGCAACGCCGTCCCCGTTCGCGGACCATTTATTCGCACAGCAACACGGCGCTGTGCTCACGGTGCAGAGCAAATGCGCAAACGGACTATCATTCAGCTGTTTAAAGAGGCGTCTATTTAACTTCACCCTGCACACGGTAATGTTCCCGCTTCGCACAGACTTCATGGCATAAGCAATTTATTTACTATGTTATATAAATAACAGGAAGAATAATCAAATGTATAGAGATGCTTTTGACATGGTGTTGCTAAGTGCAATGAAAATGCAGTTGATAATACGAGGGGTGTCCAGAAAGTAAGTTCCGATCGGTCGCGAAATGGAAACGACTTTGAAAATCCGATAAAGCTTTGCACATTTGTGTTGGGCAGTGTCTCTAGCATTACCCTAGATAGCATCACGTCGCTCTTGTCACTTCTGAGCTCACAGTGAGCGCGTAAAGATGTCTAGAAATAGTGTCTCCCGCCAAGTACGAGGGCCTGGTGAGAAATTTCGCCTGAAGCTATGCAGCCAACATTACATAAGTGTCGTGCGGTTTCTTCTTCAAGACAATTCTCAGCCGCATTCTGCAGGGGCAATGAAGATGCTCCTGCATCGTTTTCAATTGGAAATGTTTGATTACCCACAATACAGCCCGTAATTGTCTCCCTCTGAGTGTCATCTCTGCTCACATGAAACGCTGGCTATGAAGACAACATTCTGGCACAAACAACGAGCTGTAGGCCAGCGCAGAGAACTGGCGGATAGCACTGGCGGCTGTCTTCTATGATGAGGGTTTTGGAAAGTTGGTACAAAGCTACGACAAATGTCTAAGTCAGAACGGCGACTACGTAGAGAAGTAGCTGGATGGTGTAGCTAACTGTTAAAAATAAAACATTTCTGATTTTCACTGTGGTTTCCATTTCGCGATCAATCGGAACTTACTTTCTGGACAGTCCTCGTATGTTACAAGAACTAAATACCAGTGGGAAGAATATGGTATGAAGATAAAGACCAAGAAGACTAGAAGCCAACCAAGGAAGAAAAAAGCGAAAAATTGTGATGAGTTCCCGAAACAAGTTGATAACTGCAGATACATAGGATGCGAAATAACCGGTACACATATCACATACTGCCTGGAATGTGCGTAAGAGCACACTACCTCTCAAAGGAGCAGGGGTGAAAAAGACGCGAGTGTAGACAGGCTTTATTCAACCAGCATTTGAGAACTTAGTGACTTATTTTACATATAATTTTTAACCTTAACAATACTTTTTTCTGTCACACCTTTCACAAAATAATGAAAGGAAAAAAAAGTTTGAAACTTATTCGAATTTGCGGAATCTTTCTGACATTAGCTGCATTAGGTATGAAGATATTTTCTATTAGTGATGCATGAAAATTTGTACTGGACTGGTTCTCGGACCCGGATTTCCCCTTGTCGCGAGCAGTCGCCTTAACCACCTCGGCTATCCGATCACGCTTCCAGGACCGACCCACACTTCCATATGTCACGGACTCTGCTGTCTGTGACCCCACGGCTCCCAACTTCACTTGGATTCCCAGCACAGAGTTTCAAGGAGGCAGGCGTATTCAACATTAATATTACGACTGTTATTTTGTCCGTCGAGGCTTGTAAAACTAATTTTTAACAATGTCTGGAGAAACAGACATGGGTCACGGTCTTGCAGCTGCACTGTATGTATGAAATTCATGCGAAATTGCGGAATCTTTCTGACATTAGCTACAATGGGGTCGTAGAGAGCATGATTAATGGAATTTTGGATCATTCCTGGAGGCGTGATCGGATAGTCGAAGTTGTTAAGGCGACAGCCCACGACACGCGGGAAATCCAGGTCCGAGTCCTGGCGCGGCACAAATTTCAGTGTGTCACCAATAAGTAACATATTCATACCAAATGTTGCCAATGTCAGAAAGATTCTGCAACTGCGGATAAATTTCATACATTTAGTACAGCTGCAAGGTAGTGACCAGCGTCTGTCTCTTCAGATCTTGTTAAAAGTAAGAAATGAAAAACGTTTATCAATGTTCATTCAGTAAAATACGGCATCAGGCATGACCTTTCAATTTCTTATTTCCTTAGCACTAACTCTCTTCGCGACACATGTACCGATAGTTGTACTTGCAAAACTATATCATTGTACGATACATACTTTAGGTAGTATGATGTCATAAACATTGAGCTGCGTGGAAACGAAACTGCAGGGTGAAATCGCTTGAGATACAAGTGAAGTATGAGTACAAATGTGTTAAATAGATGAGAAACGATTTCAACCAGACTTGGTACACATATTAGTTACTATCTTGAAAAAATAATATTGTTGGGGTAGGAATCAGCAACTTCCAGTTGGGATCGGAGTGATAACGTGAACAGAGAAGAGGGTGAAGGAAGAGTTGGGCAATTGGAGAGGAGTAAGGAGAAGATGGACGGAGAGAGGAAGAGGAGGAGATGATCAGAGAAAGGGAGAGGAGATGGAGAGAAAGGAGGGGGGGAGAGTTGCGTAGAGTGAAGAGGCAGGAGGAGATGGACTAATAGAACTGGAATGAATAGATACTGGGCAACGACCGGTACTCAGCTAGTCAAGAAGTGAAAACATGGATTGTGTTTGCAAAAAAATATATTTTACGGGCGGAGTAGTATTTTCTGTAGTTCTTTAAATAAACATTTACGAAAAAATAGTAAAGAGTTTTGTATAACTGTCAGAACAAGCTAACAAATTCAAACGCGCTCTTTAACTGGACATAATGAAGAAAGAAGGATAAAGAGTTTTGTATGGAGTGCAGCTTGTTGGTGTCGAAAACGGACCACTGTTGTGTCTGTGTCTGTCGGTCTGCGTAGGTGGGTGAACAGCCTATAACGCATCAAACAATATAAAATGAAACATAACTTTGTATCCTTGAGTCTGTCTGCAGTCTCTCTCTGTCCACTAGTACTGGATTTACCAGAAGTGGGAGTAGCAATAGCGTCGTACCAGGCGTGTAAACTGAATGACAAAAATAGAAGAGTACCCATCCATATTGGCCTATTTACACGGCAGTTATAATATGCAACAACATCCCGTCATCACTTTTACCATTCAGTCCGGCTTGTAAGTTTTAAGTATATAAACAGAAGTAAACAAAAAAAAAGTGATCGTGTGGCACTGATGGCCGTGAGGCCCCATTCGTGGAAGTTCTCGAGTTGCAGGTCTTATTTCAGGTGATGCCACACTGGGCGACTTGCGTGTCGGTGATGATGAAATGATGATGAGGACAACACAACACCCAGTCCACGAACGGAGAAGATCACCCACCCAACCGGATATCGAACCCCGGCCCGCTAACACGTTATTACTCAGCTAAAAAAGGCGAACTGCACAGGAGCAGGAGACACTGACTGCTAGCAATAGGCAAGGAGAAATGTTACCCAGTTTTAAATTACTCGCCATTTTAAGACGCTGTTCCATCATCTTCCTTCCAGGTATCAGGCCTCCTGATCTGTTAAGGTCTCATCGAGAAGTTCTCCTTCCACTTTGCACTGGCCAAGCGAGCGGTCTTACACCCTTGGGTGGCAGTGTAGCTTGGATTTTGGGGTCCTCTTTGAGCTCTTTCGCTGTAGATGTTTTCTCCAGTTGTTCTGACTGTGATGTGTAATGGGTTGCATTTTAAGTTCCTTCAACAAATCTTCATCCCATAGCGATCGGAGTTAATGTAAACACCTGCTCGTCACGAAAATTTGATTTCACATTATGTTAGTGTATTCGAATCTTTTGCCTTTATTGACCAGGTTTCACTGCCATAGCACAGCTTAGGTCTTGCTAAGGTCATATGATGGCGTATTCTGGTGTCCTTCTGGACTAGGTAATGTTTCATTATGTTATTTATCACTCCCATTGTTTTTGTATACCTGGTGGATTCTCCAGATAGGTATGTTTCTTCCAGAAAGAACAGTTTATAGCCTAGAATTTTATTTTTCAAACACAAATTAACTCTGTGTCGAGGAAGAGGAGAAAGGGGCAGAATAAGTGCAGGAGTACGACAGGGATGCTGTCTTTTTACCACTCTTGTTTATTATTTATATGGATAAACTCATCCAAATGTGGAGACCAATGCCACACGCTTCATTCAAGTCAATAGAAAAACAAAGCTAAATGCTTTACTTTTGTAGTACTGTCGTAGGACTACTTTCAGCGTTCTGTACACAGTTTACAGATTATATCCGAAAAATACAACATGGACATCAAAACTGAATTGCGCTAGATTAGTTTAGCAGTCATTAGAAAAATTCTGTAAGAGAGAAATTGAGACAGGGGAATACAGAGTTTGCTGTTATTCCGGAAGGGCTTCACAATTGCAACCTGTTGATGTCTCGATAAATCAACCATTTAAAATGTATATGAGAGAGGAATGGAACAAATGGATGATGGATGAAACCCAACATGAATTCGCACCGAAGGGAGCCTTAAAACGACCTACAATCAAACAAGTGTGTCAGTGGATAAAACAGTCGTGGTCTAGAATGACAGAAGACATTATTGTTAAATCTTTCAAGAAGTGAGCATAAGTAAAGCTATAGATTTTGCAGTGAAGACCATCTTACATGCGAAGAGAACAATGATGACGGCGAATAGGAAGAGGAAGAAAAACAACAATGTTCATATGACAATTTTCAAGTGTTTTAAAGGTCAGTTCGACTTTATAAACTAAGGTTTTTTTTCTAGCTTTGCAATGTAATAATAAAAATGTTAAACATGCTGCTTTTTAAAATAGTGCTTAAAAATTAAGATGCGACTTATAGTCCGTAGCGTCTTATAGTACGTAAATACGGTAGCAATGTTCAGAGTCTGTTGTAATTTTAATTTAGATTTCCATGATTTACTGAATGATCTTTAGAGGGCATGGTTGCTTCATGCATACTACCTCGAATCATTTTCGCGCTGTAATACGTGTTGATTGTCATTGGAAGTCCGGTGAACGCTATGGCGACAGAATCTTAATAAAAAAGGTTTTTCCCAGAGCTGACTGTTCTCCTACATAACAACAGCAGCTTCCTATTGTTTTTGCAAACGTGTTCTTTACTCACCATATATTCTGAGGATTAGTCACCTAGTGTTTTGTTTCGCAATGACAGAAATACAAATATGCAGTGTTGCGTTAGGCTGATCGGCAGCTAGTTAACGGGGATTACTAATATTTATCGTTTCTGTTGTTTCACGCCTTCGCGCTTGTGTGATGCCTGTTTGCTAAGGTTGGGAAATAGGTTCTCACAGCGTCTCTTCATAACATTTGATATCAAACTCCTGAGACCCAATATAAACGATACCTGTTAACCTTGCAAATGTTAATGTGATCCCACCTAATCTGATCAGCAAGACTTGTCACTCCATTGTCATCATAACAGTTACCTGAATTAAAGTTTCACATTTGTATTGTACCATTTACTCTATACTGTTTGCCGATTAACTTAGCTTTCGTATGTTCTAAAGCATCAAAATAACTTACACCCCCATTATCCGCACGTGTGTATATTAGTCATTGCGTTCGCTTGCAGCTCTTGAAGCACGTGCTCGAAATGACTGTTATCCTTTTGGTGAATTATCAGTGAGTGGAAACTAAAAAGATGCAAACGGTTACGCATATCCTCACCCACAGATGTAAATAGGGTAGAAATCACAATTTTGTGGTAGAGCTGCGCTGTTTAATTTCTGTTTATCGCCTGTCGTTTTCCTTTCATACGAATACAATATGATTTCTAAAATTTGCGACAGGTTTGTAGTTGATGAAAAGGTTCTGTGCCCTGTCAAATGTTTTTACAAAGATTTTAGGGAGAGGATTTTAATTTGTGCACTGTGTGACAAGCTCGCCCATATTTTATGTAAGTGGCCAGCCAATAACAATTTCCTGTGACATTCTTGTTGCTATGTTTCCCCTTTCCTTAGGTTTTACTTTCTTATGTAGCATTTTCCTTCTTTTCCTGCTTTCTTTGAGTATGTGCTTTAGTTTTCTTAGGTCTGTCCACATTCGTTCCTTGTAATGTGTGCTAGTGCGCTGATGACCTCGATGTTGAGCGCCCATAAGCCCCAACACACCACCACCACCATCTCCTATCTTTTAGACAGTGCTGTCATTGTTTACCTGGTCTGTTCGCAGAACTATCGCTGCGACAACGACATGTTGAGGTCTGGAACATGTACTGGTGTCTATATTAAGACTCGTAACGAAAGCCGGAGACAGATTATTATTTCCCCTGGTATTGTTCGAGCGACTTAATAGGCATATAAACGTATACTCTAACATACGTACAGAATCCCAGGATGATTCTCATTCCTTTCCACGCACGTATGTGAGATAAGGATGTGTGTGTTAATGTATAGGTGCGGACTGAGTGCAAATGTTTAATGTAAGTATTTTCCATTACAAACTAAACTCTACAGATCGTTATGTAATATTTCTGGCTTAGTCAGCCATCATATTAGGCTCCAAGAAGCTGTTCCCAGAGCAGTGGAGATGCAAGAAGTATATAGATGACGAAATGCGGTGTGAGGTACCTGTGGCAGATGTTACATTCGGTACCATTCCCGTGAGAAACACCGCCTGCATAATGCTGCTGCTCTGTGATTGGCTGCTATGTTCGGAGCAAGGGCGCCAAAACGTTAAAGTATAGTTATTATTATTAGTTAAACTACTCATTGGAATGACTTCACTTTTTAATATAAATATCTCTCAATAGCTGACTATCAATCAATCATTCATTTTAGAATTATTAAAAACAATTTAAATCAAAAACAAAAGACTGACGAAACTACAGACGAAGCACTTCGGAAGCGTTCGGATCACACCTTTTCTGGTATGGCGCGCGAAGTGTTTCGGGCTGTTCGTCACTCTGGATTAGGCAGTCGAGAAGAACAGTCATGTTGTCTGTGGTAGGATGTGTTTGCCAGTATTCAGTATTAAAAGATTCACTCCGGTAGTCATGAGGCACAGACACGTGCCACAAATAGTGTAAGGATACATTTTCGTAAACATTGTGTTTGCTGTATCAGAAGGTGTTGTGTGAAGATCATGTGGTCTTCTCGTGTGGCTATATTAAAATACGTGAGTGGCATTCCAAAGAAGTGATACATTATTTCAGAACAGTACCTCGCTAAAAGTCAGTTTCAGCCTCAAGATACAGAACCTACGACCTGCGTGCTATTTTCTGCGCTGGGGACATCGACTTGAAGACAGCAGATTAGTGAACTATAACAGAACCTTCGTATTCCGCACAGTGCAGTAGAAACAACTAGGCGCCTCACGTGTACTGTATGCACAGAACGAATGTGCTCAGTGACACGTCATCCGCAGTAATGCTGAGGAGGTAAAGGGGGATGATCGTTATTAACACCAACAATCAATCAATTCATTCTTCCTTTCTTGCGTAGTTATCCAGTACGCAGACTGTGATGCGTTTCCTCTTATTCTTTTCTTAGTTTCTGTTGAATTCTGCATAGTCATCAAAGATGGAGAGTCTAGGAAACCTGCTTTCTCGGATCTCTTGACAACAATTCAAGCAAATAGTGTTAATGAGTTTTATTACGAAATGAAATTTACAGATACTTAACATTTTGTAGTACAGATGTGTGGCCAGCAAAGGGCGACATGCAAAATAAGCAATGTTCTCAGTGCGAACAATTCTAAGTCGCCGCTATACAGGTGCCTGTGCTACTGTAGAACTGGCCGCGGCCGCTGCCGGCCCTGTAGCTCAGCGTGTGCCGTCAGAGGGCCGATTGTCCTCTGTAAAAAAAAAAAAAAAAAAAAAAAAAAAAAAAAAAAAAAAAAAAAAAAAAAAAAAAAAAAAAAAAACAACACACACACACACACTGCGTAAAAGAATCGTCGACCAACTTGAATGGATGTCATGTGACGTCCGCCCAGACCAAAACGAACCTAACAATACCGAACAAAATAAAAAATAAATAAAAAAAAAAGTTGGGCGCGACGCTTATGTCCTCTTCGCATAGAGGCGACTGCTGTCGCATTGTCGTCCTGTAGAGGTGTCGGTCAGCGAGCGGTTGGCTGACGTCTTCTCACAGCCATCTCTTCTCTATCGTTCCCGACTGGCGTACCGGCGCTTGACTTTACGCGGTAACAGTTTCTTATCACATGACTGATCTTCGTAATGGTACTTTATAAGAGCACAATTTATTCATAAAAAAATTATGTGATGAAAGCTATTACTTCTCGACGAACCAAAGAACACTTTTATAATTGTGCTAAAAGCATCGAATCTTCCAGGTGTAGAAAATGTTAAAATAATGTTGCTGAGAAAAATGATAGATGTTTGATTTCTCATCGATGATGTAAATGTTCGAACTGAAGTGACGAATGAAAATGACTCTGAGCACTGTGGGACTTAACATCTGAGGTCATAGTCCCCAGAACTTAAAACTACTTAAACCTAACTAACCTAAGGTACATCACACACATCCATGCCCGAGGCAGGATTCGAACCTGCGACCGTAGCGGTCGCTCGGTTCCATACTGAAGTGCCTAGAACCAGTGTGCGATTTGCAGGGGGGATGGGGGGATTTCCCCCCCTCTGCATCAGACCATCCCCTCTTCTGGTTTTAGTTTATGCATCCCAACCTGGGATGTTTATTTCCCACTCACTGGAGTAAGACTTTACATATAATTCAAATTTGTGGAGCCGAACAATGAAAGTTTACTATTAATACTATTAATAAGTTTGCTTATTACCGAGCGAGGTGGCGCAGTGGTTAGCACACTGGACTCGCATTCGGGAGGACGACGGTTCAATACCGTCTCCGGCCATCCTGATTTAGGTTTTCCGTGATTTCCCTAAATCGTTTCAGGCAAATGCCGGGATGGTTCCTTTGAAAGGGCACGGCCGATTTCCTTCCCAATCCTTCCCTAACCCGAGCTTGCGCTCCGTCTCTAATGACCTCGTTGTCGACGGGACGTTAAACACTAACCACCACCACCTTTGCTTATTAATTTTGAGAAAAAGTGTTATGTAGTAGTTAAGCATTTCAAAACATTTAGAACTAAATGACAAGACGACGTACGCCACATTTCCATAGCATGCCACAATGTTGCAAGACGTCGCCCCAGCGTAAACGACTCTTTAGAGCCAGGTCTGTATTGTATGGTGGATGTGATGTGTTGCGTACGAAACTAAAACCTGCAATCAGATCCAAACGTCGTGGAAAACTGTGAAGAGGTGTCATCCTGCAGCAAGATAACGCTCACCCACATTCTGCCAAACGGACAGCCGACGCATTAAAGGAGTTGAGATTCGAGGTGCTGGAACATCCACCAAACAGTCCAGACCTGGCTCCAAGCGATTTTCACATGTTTTGACCCTTAACGGAAGCACTACAGGGAAGAAGATTTGAAAGTGATGAAGACGTCATTGCTGCGGTGCAAAATTGGTTACAGATGCAACCGAGAAACGTATTTACTGAAAACTCGTAAAACGTCGGGAAAACTGCATTGAAGTCCAGGGAGGTTACGTAGAAAAATAACGCATGTTTCAGTTTTCTATCATCAGAATAAGTACAGCTTTTCACAAATGTGCCTATACTTTTTGAATTCCCCTCGTATACCTGTATGTAGATGATTCTGTAAATAAGCTTTACCTATAATGTACTTTTAAAGATACAACAAGGGATGGCTTTTCTGATAGTGCATACGCATGAATAGTGAGTTTCGGCATTAACATCTATTTATAAATAACTGTTTAACCATGGGTAACGCCACGATCCAAGCTAGTAACATGTATATTTATACTAACCCTATATGACATCCCCCCCCCCCCCCCCCCCGCCCACTGGTAAAAGCACAAATCGCACACTGCCTAGAACCAAGGCCGGGGTTCAAATCTGGGCCTCCTGCTCATTAGATAGAAGCGCTAACTACTACGCCACTGTGGCACAATGGCTTTGAGCAACTGCACGGACGACCGTGGCACGCCTCCCTCCTCAATCAAAATTTTCATTCACGCATTAGCCCACTTGGTATTCCCACTAAACTCGAATACCATTGCAGAGGCTCTCCAGCTGTAGTGGAATAGCACCTCAGCATCGAAGGAAACATATATATATATATATATATATAAAGGTGTCTACAGTCATAGGGTTTCATTTCATTTGCCATCGAGCTACCATCTTGACTTTTAATCAAAATATCCACGGGTGTACTGCCGGTCTAAAGTGTCCAACGGACACAACATTTCGGCGATCATACATGTCGCCATCATCATGTGAACTGACGGACTGAGCTCCTGTGAACGTGCCGGCACGGAGATCCGTACGCTGTGGCTGCTCAGAGGGAACTGGGTTCGGTCGCGGCGGCGGCCGATTTAAATACCCTCCGCCTGCGGCGCGCTCCCTCCGTAGTCCGCGCCCCGCTCCACGGTCGCGCGGTGGAACAGATTGCGACGGCGTCTGAGATGACGTCGGAGTGATGGCTCTGTCCGCCGTGGTCGTCACAACTATACGTTTGCTCGATTTACTCTTGATTAACCCAATCGCTGGTTCCCAAGCCTTGCTAAGGTTATAGCCACAGTCACGGTTTATGAGGTCGTCATTGGTGCGAATTTCGATGGCCTCTCTAACAACGCTGTCCCATTATCTCGACATCTGTACCAGAATCCTCGCGCGGTCATACTCCATAGCGTGATTTTCCGACAAACAATCTTCAGCGTTTGCCGACTTGCTCGGATACATCAGTCGAGTGTGCCTCTGGTGTTCACGGCATCGATCCTCGACGGTACGCATCGTCTGACTTGCCACATTGACTCGGAATCTGGTACACGCCGGCCTTCCTCAAACCGAGGTCATCTTTGGCGCTCCCCACCAGTGCACGAATTTTATTCGGAGGACAAAACACAGTTCCGACCCGGTGTTTCTTCAAAATGCGGGCGATTTTCCCCGTTAGTGCGCCTGTATATGGAATAAATGCAGTGGCTCTGAGCACTATGGGACTCAACTGCTGTGGTCATAAGTCCCCTAGAACTTAGAACTACGTAAACCTAACTAACCTAAGGACATCACACACATCCATGCCCGAGGCAGGATTCGAACCTGCGACCGTAGCGGTCGTGCGGTTCCAGACTGTAGCGCCTTCAACCGCTCGGCCACTCTGGCCGGCCAATAAATGCAACGCCTACCTCCTCACTCGTGATTTCATCCGTCTCCACAGGTTGTGCTGTAGTGGTTGGGCGGAGAGCACGTTGAATCTGCCACTTTGAGTACCCATTTGATTTCTCCCAAGTCAAGAATCACATCTTGACTTTTATTTGAGAGAGTTTGTACTGTCAACATGTAAGTTAGGATACATTGTAATTTGCTGGCTTAATACTTATCTATCTCACTATAACTTCTCGAATTCATTATTTAAAGGGAAAACCATACTGTCTCCTTATAAGATACATAATTTGAATTGTATATTTAATGTGTTTCAGCGGCTAAAGTCGGATTGTTCAGAGGACAACAACCGATACTATTCGTGGTCTTACGTTAACTGTTAAACTGCGTGAGATATTTTACCCATCATTTCCCTTGTTATACGTAATTTCTTATCGAGAGAACTGTGTGGGTTTGATCGGTCTTCGCCTTCGAACAATGAAGCCTGCCAGGCAACTCAACGGCATGATGCAAGCCCCTATTGTCATATCACTATATGATGATGGACGCATGAAGGAAATGTTTAAGTGAGTGTAATAGAAATTACTGTGAATCGCATAATACGGTGCTGTTAGAGAGTTAATTGTCCATCATTAATGTGGTTTCCTTCCATGTTAAAACACTGATCACTTATCGTAGGAATCGCAAACTTATATCGCCCCTTTGAGATATTTTCGGTTGAAAAAACTCTCACCCTCGTTTGTAGCGAGTGTTAAAATGATGCCTAAGAGAAAGAGGGTAATTGCGTCCAAAAACAAAATGTTAGATGCACTGCGTAGGACGGATAAAGGAGAATTGTGGGAAACATTGTTACTGAATTTGGTGTTTGAAATTCAACAGTATCACGTTCGAGGAATAAACGGAAAGAAATTGATGACTTTGTCTCAAAATGATGATTCCTGACTCGTCACCGTTGGTCCATCTGAAGAGAATGACGATATTGATGATAACTTAGCTGACGAAGCTGGTGCTCAATCTGAGGTCATTAGGGCGCCTACGGTGGAAACAACGCAGCTGCTTAAAATAATGGGTTATTGGAAACGCCAGGTTTGAACAACTGCTGCCCAGCTGATACTGGCGAATTGCCTAGGTGATCGTGCTGGGCATGAAGGACATACGAATATATCTCGAAAGGAGCTTCCTGGTTATTTAAGTGTATTTAAACTCATTTTCTTAATTTCCGGATTATCTGGATGCTCAATAATCTGGATGACCTGCGGTTCCTCCTGGTCCGGACAAACGAGGTTCCACTGTACTCACAATATAAAATATAGCTTTCAAACAGCGTGTAATCAAACAAAAAGAAGTATAGACGAAAACGCAGTATGAAAGAAGGCTTGCTCTTTAGCTTTTGAATTTTTGTAGGATGCATTGATAACGGGTCCTTAAGCCATCTGAAACAAGTCGTGAAAATTTTTTAGTATGTAGGTGATAGTATACTATATACTATATTGTGACCACGATCTCCGTACTACGAGCACACCGGCTGTTTTATACAGGCCGCAGTCAGAGATGGCAGAGCATGACCTAATTATTTCTTGGAATGACTCGTTCTTTTTGCCCGAATGTATTGGTTGGTTATGCACGGTCATTCAAACCACAAATATTTAACATAAAAATATTCGTCAAACTCCTATTTAGCACACAGACATTAGTAAAAAGTATAAATAAATTACTGGAAAATATCTGAAATAATAGATAAAGCGCCGTAGGTTAATTATGTAGACTAAACCACAGTTTAAACCAAAGAGTGTTTATAAAAAGTTTGCACGTACGAGAATGGGGACCTGACAGATATTTCCAGTTTCAAATAAAACAAGTAATGCTTAATTTAAGTAGTCGAGCAGAGTTTAGAATGCTGAAATGTGTGCGAGCAAAGTAATCTAACTGCACACTAATTCACAAAATCAGAAGCAATCGAGACGTGTACTCAGTTCGTAATTCTCAATAAACATGAAAAACATCCAACGTGAAAAACATCCAACAATTTTATCATGCACGAATATAAATATCGAATGCACGAAAATAATTACAGTTCAGAGCTGGCTGAACGCAAGCAGTCAAAATTAAAGTTGGTATAGTCGCACATAATCTGTCATTAAAACACAGTCAAATACTCTGAAGTCCTGTGGCAAGTTGGAGGCTGTAAACTCACGCCGACAAAATTATTCTAGTTCGAGACAAATTTTGCGGTATTATCTCACGTGTTTCCGAGAGTCCAATGAACGTTAATCTAACACACGCAGCACATCGACCACACAGTTAATTCAAATTTAAAGTTAATTACATGTATATCTTTGATAATTGAAGACAAAAAAATATCTCTATCCCATAGCGAAGTCTCATTAAAATATCGACACACTATTAAACGAATTATTAATAAAATTCGCGAAGCATGTGTACTTTCAAGCTTCCAGTGCGACAAAAATTAATTAAAAATTATAAATACTAGTCAAATAGCTGACTGTGATTACTCATCCACTAAATGTCTACGGTCTTAATGTTACGTGTACTGTGGAGGAGTAATAATACTGACGCATTTGCATATCGACTTTTATTAAATTGTCTGTAATTCTTTATATACATGCCTGATTTGAAATGTAATTAATTGCGATGTTTGCTGCTGTCAACAGCTTTGATAAAATGCATTACATGCTCAGATTGCTCCACTGGTTTATTTGTTACTAATTTTGTCGCCTGCCATAATTCAGAACAATATTATTATTATTATTATTATTATTATTATTGTTATTATTATTATTATTATTATTATCCTACAGTCTTCCTTGGGGTTGCAGTGAGCTCGTCTCATCGCCACGATTTCTCTAATGTTCAAAAATGGCTCTGAGCACTATGGGACTTTTAACATCTATGGTCATCAGTCCCCTAGAACTTAGAACTACTTAAACCTAACTAACCTAAGGACAACACACAACACCCAGTCATCACGAGGCAGAGAACTCTAATGTTCTGTTAGTAGAATCTTCAACGTATTTTCGTTGAAACTCTCGTGCCCACACTCTTCAGCCAGCGTGCACGCTATCGCCTCAAGGTAAAACCCACTTTCGGAACTCACAACAGAACCATAGTACCTTCCCCTCACTGATTTCATTCATACCGATATGGTGTGTACGAGATGACTTGGACTTCGACATATGTAAACAAGAAAAAACAACTCTCAACCATTTTCCATAAAATCGAGTTTAAAAATCATAGGCGTACTTTAATGTCTTGCATGGTCGCTAACATCAGCGCGAGGTCGCTGTATTTTCTTTTGTTTCATTTCCACGTAATTTTAACAACAGATTTTGTATGACTGTGCAATTTATCAGTATTTAATGATTCATTTATTACGACGAGTTACCAAACTCCACCGTGGATTCTCTCTCGCTAGACTAACGACCCTAACGTTGTAATCAGTGGAACATCATCGCTGTCCATATACGCCTGATTCTTATCGGGGTCGCAGTCGTATGACAAAGATCAAGCAAGTTCTTCGATATTGGACTTAACATCTGAGGTCATCAGTCCCCTAGACTTACAACTACTTAAACCTAACTAACTTAAGGACATCACACATATCCATGCGTGAGGCAGGATTCGAGCCTGCGACCGTTGCAGCAGCGCGGTTCCAGACTGAAACGCCTAGAACCGCTCGGCCACAGAATTTTAGGATAGAGTGGTGCGACCTGTTCTTCAGTACTGCTACAGTATTTGGGATCTGTACCGGTTCGGATTGAAGGAAGGCATAGAAACAATTCAGGGGCGGGCTACTACAGTTGTTTGCGGTGGGTTCGAACAATTTGTGCTACGGAGATGCTTCGGAAATTCAAATGGGAATCCCTGGAGGGAAGGTGACGTTCTTTTCGACAAACACTACTGAGAAAATTTAGAGAACCGGCATTTGAAGCTGACTGCTGAAAGATTCTGCTGCCGCTAACATAAATTGCGTGTAAGGATTACGAAGATTTGATTAGAGAGATAGGACTCATACGGAGGCATATAGATAGTCGTTTTTCACTCGCTCTATTTTCAAGTCGAACAGGAAAGGAAATGTCAAGTTGTGGTATAGGGTACCCTCCGCCACACCGTATAGTAACTTGCGGAGTATCTATGGATTGTAGATGTAGATGCAGATGAAGATGTAAGTTTATACGGAACCCTACTCGCACTTGTTTAGTTTTTATTTCTGCTTGAAGCCGCCGTACCCAAGTAAATCGATAATATTCAAAGGAGCGAAATTAGCTAATCGCTAAATTATGAAATAGAGTGTTTACTACAAATAAAACAGTAGCTTACGCAGGAAAATGAATTTCCCGGAGAAAGTGGTTTGCTGTGTAAAAACCATCAAGTATGCAAGTCGTGAGTATCTCGAAGAACTTCTTCTTTTGAGCAATTTATTGGATAACGTAAATTACGAGAAATGCTCTCCTCTTATTTTGCACTGAAAATGGGAAAGTAGAACTATTAGTGCATTTCTAACACTCTCACTTTTCTGAAATCGTATTGGTACGAGGCGTTCAGTAAGTAATACAACACATTTTTTTCTGAATGCAGGCTGGATTTATTCGGGTTTCCAATACACCAATTATTCCCCACACTTTTGACTAAAAAATCCTATTTTTCAACCTAATCTCCTGGCATGCATGTCCTATAGTATCAGCCGACTAGTCGGCGCCGGAGCCAACGTCTTGTTGTATCAATAATCTCCTCATCACACACGTAATGCTTCCCCTCGGAGTGCATCCTTCGTTGGGACAAATTCGTTATTCTTTGTGGTCTTGTGTTAGGCGTCGATGAACCTAGCGGACATACAGCTTTGAGTACCCTAACCGGTGGGCAAGTGTATCAGCATTACCAACAAAGACATCCAGTTGTTCAGCGAGATGTTTGATTGTCATCAGTCGATCTCCTCGAATGAGAGTATCCGCACGTTCCAGCAGTACAGGATTCAGAGCCGGCCGGCCGGCACGCAGGACATCGGACAGGTCTGCACTACCTTGTTCCGATGATGACAACGTCTCGCCTGACGACTCACCTTGCTTTTGATCACTGCCACGTCTCAGTAGACGTCTGCAAGCGCCTATGAATATCTCTGGCTTTCCGTCAAAAGAAACTCACGATAGCTCTCTGCTTGGAACGTACCTGTCGGCCGGTGTGGCCGAGCGGTTCTAGGCGCTTCTACATCTACTTCTACATACATACTCAGCAATCCACCATACGGTGCGTGGCGGAGGGTACCTCGTACCACAACTAGCGTCTTCTCTCCCTGTTCCACTCCCAAACAGAACGAGGGAAAAATGACTGCCTATATGCCTCTGTACGAGCCCTAATCTCTCTTATCTTATCTTTGTGGTCTTTCCGCGAAATATAAATTGGCAGCAGTAAAACTGTACTGCAGTCAGCCTCAAATGCTGGTTCTCTAAATTTCCTCAGTAGCGATTCACGAAAAGAACGCCTCCTTTCCTCTAGAGACTCCCACCTGAGTTCCTGAAGCATTTCCGTAACACTCGCGTGATGATCAAACCTACCAGAAACAAATCAAGCAGCCCGCCTCTGAATCGCATTGCTTCTATGTCCATCCTCAATCCGACCTGATACGGATCCCAAACGCTCGAGCAGTACTTAAGAATAGGTCGCAACAGCGTTCTATAAACGGTCTCCTTTACAGATGAACCACATCTTCCCAAAATTCTACCATTGAACCGAAGACGACTATCCGCCTTCCCCACAACTGCCATTACATGCTTGTCCCACTTCATATCGTTCTACAATGTTACGCCCAAATATTTAATCGACGTGGCTGTATCAAGCGCTTCACTACTAATGGAGTATTCAAACATTACGGGATTCTTTTTCGTATTCATCTGCATTAATATACATTTATCTATATTTAGAGTTAGCTGCCATTCTTTACACCAATCACAAATCCTGTCCAAGTCATCTTGTATCCTCCTACAGTCACTCAACGACGACACCTTCCCGTACACCACAGCATCATCAGCAAACAGCCGCCCATTGCTATCCACCCTATACAAAAGATCATTTATGTAGATAGAAAACAACAACGGACCTACCACACTTCCCTGGGGCACTCCAGATGATACCCTCACCTCCGATGAACACTCACCATCGAGGACAACGTACTGGCTTCAGTCTGGAACCGCGCGACCGCAACAGTCGCAGGTTTGAATCCTGCCTCGGGCATGGAAGTGTGTGATGTTAGGTTTAAGTAGTTTTAAGTTCTAGGGGACTGATGACCTCAGATGTTAAGTCCCATAGTGCTTGCAGCCATTTAAACCATTTGGAACGCAACTGCTTTACAGAGGCCAGTTTGAAGGCTACGGGAAGCACCGCCACGTATCGGAACTTTATGAAAGTATAGCGGCTGACGCGGGAATACTCCACGATGTTCCACAACAGATTCTGCATTTTTTGCGATCGAAATTAGCCGAGGGAAAATATCTTACACTGCTTGGTGAGCGCCCCTCTTAATTGCGAATAATCAATTCGACTTATCTTTCTGGTTTCCAGTGTATCATTGCTGTTCAGACAATTAGGTGCTTCAGGTGTGAAATACGAGGGTGAGTCAAATGAAAACCTTAAATATTTTTTTAAATATTATTTATTGTGCAGAAGTGGTACAAAGCTGTATCACGTTTCAGCATAATCTCCACCACGCTCAATGCAAGTACTCCAGCGCTTACAAAGTGCATAAACTCCTTTAGAAAAAAATTCTTTTAGTGGTCCGTGCACCCTACGGCGTACCTCTTCATCAGAACGGAAGTTCTTTCATCCCATTGCGTCTTTGAGTGGTCCAAACATTTGGAAATCACTTGGGGCAAGGTCTGATGAGTATGGTGGATGAGGAAGACACTCAAAATGCAGGTCTGTGATTGTTGCAACTGTTGTACAGGAAGTGTGGGGCCTTGCGTTGTCATGTTGCAAAAGGACACCTGCTGACAGCAATATACATCTACATTTATACTCCGCAAGCCACCCAACGGTGTGCGGCGGAGGGCACTTTACGTGCCACTGTCATTACCTCCCTTTCCTGTTCCAGTCGCGTATGGTTCGCGGGAAGTACGACTGCCGGAAAGCCTCCGTGCGCGCTCGAATCTCTCTAATTTTACATTCGTGGTCTCCTCGGGAGGTATAAGTAGGGGGAAGCAATACATTCGATACCTCGTCCAGAAACGCACCCTCTCGAAACCTGGACAGCAAGCTACACCGCGATACAGAGCGCCTCTCTTACAGTGTCTGCCACTTGAGTTTGCTAAACATGTCCGTAACGCTATCACGCTTACCAGATAACCCTGTGACGAAACGCGCCGCTCTTCGTTGGATCTTCGGTATCTCCTCTGTCAACCCGACCTGGTACGGATCCCACACTGATGAGCAATACCCAAGTGTATGTTGAACGAGTGTTTTGTAAGCCACCTCCTTTGTTGCTGGACTACATTTTCTAAGGACTCTCCCAATGAATCTCAATCTGGCACCCGCCTTACCAACAGTTAATTTTATATGATCATTCCACTTCAAATCGTTCCGTACGCATACTCCCAGATATTTTACAGAAGTAACTGCTACCAGTGTTTGTTCCACTATCATATTTTCATACACTAAAGGATCCTTTTTTCTATGTATTCGCAATACATTGCATTTGTCTATGTTAAGGGTCAGTTGCCACTCCTGAAATTTTCTAATGCTGCAACTTGTCTGTATACTACAGCATCATCCACGAAAAGCCGCATGGAACTTCCGACACTATCTACTAGGTCATTTATATATATATATATATATTATGAAAAGCAATGGTCCCATAACACTCTCCTATGGCACGACAGAGGTTACTTTAATGTCTGTAGATGTCTCTCCATTGAGAACAACATACTGTGTTCTGTTTGCTAAAAACTCTTCAATCCACCCACACAGCTGGTCTGATATTCCGTAGGCTCTTACTTTATCAGGCGACAGTGCGGAACTGCATCGAACGCCTTCCGGAAGTCAAGGAAAATGGCGTCTACCTGGGAGCTTGTATCTACTCGTAATATTTTCTGATGACACCTTCCCTTACACTAATACTCCGACGGTATGTGTGCATCTGCACTATGCCGCCACCTACATGACATTCTGCACGCTGTTTGTAGCACGCTTGCCAACTTACGGGATAACAGCGCGAAATTTTGATTGTTGTTACAAATTTCCGGTTTTCATTTGACTCACCCTCGTAGCTTTTGCAGGAGCTGTGACTGCCGTAGATAACGGCAGCTCTCCAAGAGTGTAGGAAGGAGCCGCGGCGGCGATGAATAACAAGCGTTTGCACGCCGCGTGGCAGCTTGGCTGCCATATTTGCGTGTGCGGGCGCTTGCTCACTTCATACATATGAAACACCCCGGGAAGCTAGTGGCGCGCACGCGCGGTCCTGGCAGGCGCTCCGTAAGCCATCGGCGCCTTTGTCGCCTCGCCGGCCGCCGAAAGTTCCTCCGAAGTCTGCCGGCGTTTGGGGAGCCGTAAAAAATACAACCTAGGCGGCGCGCTCGGCGGGGCTGTCGCTTTTATGAAAATGCAGTTCCACTCTGGCTGTGAGTCGGCTGCAGGGAATCCGCTGCTGTCTACGCGGTTCTGACATACAGGGCACTGAATTTTAACGCTTTGGCCAGCTACTGTGCTAAACCTTATGTGCCCCGGTGGAGACGTAACCTACGTTAGCACTCTTTTAGCGGCGCTCTCTAAACTGCGGCATTCTACACTATCATATCAAAGGTATATAGCGGAATTCACCAGTCGATGTCAGGAGAGGCTGACCAACGGGTATCAAAGAAGGCAGCGAGTGTTTGCATTTCGATGGTATAAATTGTGGGTCCCTTTGGAAGTCAGATCTGGAAGCTGGGGAGATCTGGGGAGATTGAATAAGAGTCTCTGACCGTTCTTTCCACCAGCTTGTCGTCTTCTAAAGTTGTGTCCCCAGCGCAGAAGACAGCTCGTCGGTCGTGGGATCTTTTTCGGTGGAGGCTGCTACGCTGTCATTTCGAACCTGTGATTGTGCTTCTTGCGGGATGCCACCTGCCCAGCTTAGTCTCTGTATCTACAGAGGGCAAGATCTATAGTACTGACAATGATAGTAGTCGACACTTCTCATTGATGTATCCTGTTTGGTTATTATTCAAATATTAACACATTTACACTGTTTTTTACAACACTCAACATTGCTTTCTTAGCCGGCCGAGCGGTTCTAGGTGCTACAGTCCGGAACCGCGCGACCGCTACGGTCGCAGGATCGAATCCTGTCTCGGGCATGGATGTGTGTGATGTCGTTAGGTTTAAGTAATTCTAAGTTCTAGGGGACTGATGACCTCAGAAGTTAAGTCCCATAGTGCTCAGAGCCATTCGAGCTTTCTTAATTGAATGCTAACTTTCCCATCCAACTTCCGAAAAATGATACACCTGTCCGGCTCTCTGGCATGCAAAAGAACCTGTCGGTTCGAAACCGGTAACGGCGCTATTTAAATAAATAAAAAGTGACTGCTTACTGTAATGTTCTCTGTGAGACTCAATCTGTATTTTGTACACAACCACGGGCTCAGAATGTTAGTTTTCTACAGAGTAGCACAAACAAAATAAGTTTTCGGTATTAATTAATTATTTTTGGCGCGCTGAAGACAAAATATAATTTTTATATTTTACAAACTGACGTTCTACGGACAGATGCAGACAATTTTACAGACTTTCGCACTAGAGATGCGACGTAATTGTGACTTATTTAGTTTCATAATTGGAAAAATGTCTTTCACACTAATATGTCGATCGAAATATTGTAGCACATTTGCAATCTCATGGAGACTTGGAAAATCTACCTGAGAAAAACAATGTACACGTTCTGGACGGTTCTAACATGAAAAGATTTGTAATTAAAACTGGAATTACCTTGTTGCCAGTCAGTTACATCTGCACATGCACAAAGCACTATCAACCTAAACGGCAAACGATCTGGAGTGTCCTCAAAATCTTTATAAAACTGTCGTTGTGATTCTTGGAGGGCCACAATGAATCCTTCAAATCTCGCCCTTTCTCTAACGCCAGTAGGCAAAGGGAACTGGATTTTATCAGATTTTCTTTTTAAATGAATCTCCATCAAATCAGAAAGAAATCACTTTGCAGGACCGATGACCAAGCAATTTGGTCCCTTTCCCCCCTTTTAAACCAACCAATCAAATTACTTTGCAGTTTCTTACTGTGGGCAGCCACTCAAAATACGACGTCTGCAATTGATTCCGGATGTTCTAATTTTCATTCCTGCACTCCTTTTTCCGTCACAAATTCAACAATAGCGAGATTTAAATTTAAATCGAAAAATCGTTCCATACGTGCTCCTTGACTTAACCAATGTACTTTGCAGTAATATATGAAGTCTCCGTACTCATCGTTCATTTCTATTGAAAACTGTTGCAATTGACAATGGAATAGTGGGTGTGACATCAGGAGTTTTACTATTTGTATCAACAATTTCTTCAAGAACTTCATGCTTGCAAATTTAGCGCAAAGTGCTCCTTGCTGTACAGAACAATGGATCCCATTTGTCGATCGTTATGATGTTTTGCTCTTTTATTGTCAACTAAATCTTTAAATTCTTTCTGCTTGGTATTGCAAAGTCGTTTCGTAGCAAATAAGCAGTACCTGTCGCTTCTACATCTACATCATACTCCGCAAGCCACCTAATGGTGTGTGGCGTATGGTACTTTCGGTACCACTTATTGATCCCTCCAACTCTGTTCCACTCGCGAATAGTACGTGGGAAGAATGATTGTCGGTGAGCCTCTGTATTGGCTCTAACTTATCGAATTTTCTCCTAGTGATACGCGAGATGTATGTGGGGGAAGTAATATGTTATCCGACTCCTCCTGAAAAGTACTGGCCCGAAATTTCAATAGTAAATCTCTCTGTGATGCACAACACCCCCCTTGTATCGTCTGTTAGTGGAGTTGGTTTAGCATCTCCGTAAAGCTCTCTCGCCAGCTAGAAGATCCCGTGACGAAACGGCCGCTCTTCGTTGGATCTTCTCTACAGGGTGTTGCAAAAAGGTACGGCCAAACTTTCAGGAAACATTCCTCACACACAAATAAAGAAAAGATGTTATGTGGACATGTGTTCGGAAACGCTTAATTTCCATGTTAGAGCTCATTTTAGTTTCGTCAGTATGTACTGTACTTCCTCGATTCACCGTCAGTTGGCCCAATTGAAGGAAGATTATGTTGACTTCGATGCTTGTGTTGACATGCGACTCCTTGCTCTACAGTACTAGCATCAAGCTCATCAGTACGTAGCATCAACAGGTTAGTGTTCATCACGAACGTGGTTTTGCAGTCAGTGCAATGTTTACAAATGCGGAGTTGGCAGATGCCCATTTGATGTATGGATTAGCACGGGGCGATAGCCGTGACGCGGTACGTTTGTATCGAGACAGATTTCCAAAACGAAGGTGTCACGACAGGAAGACGTTCGAAGCAATTGATCGGCGTCTTAGGGAGAACGGAACATTCCGGCCTATGACTCGCGGCTGGGGAAGATCTTGAACGACGAGGACATCTGCAATGGACGAGGCAATTCTTCGTGTAGTTGACGATAACCCTGATGTCAGCGTCAGAGAAGTTGCTGCTGTACAAGGTAACATTGACCACGTCACTGTATGGAGAGTGCTACGGGAGAACCAGTTGTGTCCGTACCATGTACAGCGTGTGCAGGCACTATCAGCAGCTGATTGGCCTCCACGGGTACACTTCTGCGAATGGTTCATCCAACAATGTGTCAATCCTCATTTCAGTGCAAATGCTCTCTTTACGGATGAGGCATCATTCCAACGTGATCCAATTGTAAATTTTCACAATCAACATGCGTGGGCTGACGAGAATCCGCACGCCATTGTGCAATCGCGTCATCAACACAGCTTTTCTGTGAACGTTTGGGCAGGCATTGTTGGTGATGTCTTGATTGGGCCCCATGTTCTTCCACCTACGCTCAATGGAGCACGTTATCATGATTTCATACGGGATACTCTACCTTTGCTGCTAGAACATGTGCCTTTACAAGTACGACACAAGATGTGGTTCATGCACAATGGAGCTCCTGCACATTTCAGTCCAAGTGTTCGTACGCTTCTCAACAATAGATTCGGTGACCGACGGATTGGTAGAGCCGAACCAATTCCATGGCCTCCATGCTCTCCTGACCTCAACCCTCTTGACTTTCATTTATGGGGGCATTTGAAAGCTCTTGTCTGCGCAATCCCGGTACCAAATGTAGAGACTCTTCGTGCTCGTATTGTGGACGGCTGTGATACAATACGCCATTCTCCAGGTTGCATCAGCGCATCAGGGATTCCGTGCGACGGAGGGTGGATGCATGTATCTTCGCTAACGGAGGACATTTTCAACATTTCCTGTAACAAAGTGTTTGAAGTCACGCTGGTACGTTCTGTTGCTGTGTGTTTCCAGTCCATGATTAATGTGATTTGAAGAGAAGTAATATAATGAGCTCTAACATGGAAAGTAAGCGTTTCCGGACACATGTCCGCATAACATATTTTCTTTCTTTGTGTGTGAGGAATGTTTCCTGAAAGTTTGGTTCAAATGGCTCTGAGCACTATGGGACTTAACATCTATGGTCATCAGTCCCCTAGAACTTAGAACTACTTAAACCTGACTAACCTAAGGACATCACACAACACACAGCCATCACGAGGCAGAGAAAATCCCTGACCCCGCCGGGAATCGAACTCCTGAAAGTTTGTCCACACCTTTTTGTAACACCCTGTATATCCTCTGTCAGTCTTACCAGATAGGGATCCCAAATAGATGAACAGTACTCAAGAATCGGGCGAACAAACGCCTTATAAGCCACTTCTTTCATGGATGAGTTACATTTTCTTGAGATTCTTCCGATTAATTTGAGTCTGGTATCTGCTTTTCCCACTATCGGTTTTATGTGGTCATTGCACTCAAGGTCGCTCTGGATAGTTACGCCTAGATATTTTACGGCAGACGCTGTCTCCAGCTGTTTGTCATCGATAGTGTAGCTGTACAGTAGTGGCTTTCTTTTCCTACGTATGCGCAATATGTTACATTTATTTACGTTCAGGATCAACTGCCAGAGCCTGCACCATTTATCAGTTCTATACAGGTCGTTCTGCAAATTCTTACTATCTCCTGGCGTTGCTACTTTGGTATAGACAACTGCATCATCTGCGAACTGAGAATTCTCACGCGTCTCTTCTGTGATTCCCATTCATTTTGAAGGATTTTGTCGATAGATCGCCCCTTTTTTTGCAAACAGCCACTGAAACTGTGAACGTCCCTCATACCACGAAGAAGTAGTGAAGGGTAAACAGATCTGACTCCAAGGTTCTGCCGAACCCATAGAGTTATACCGACAGCAAAATACCGCACCGCAATCCAAAATGGAATGTCGCGCTGTTTCGGGTATTTCAGATAGGGTTGATAGAGGAGATGGAGAGGATCGAGCGGAGACCAGCGCGCTTCGTTACAGGATCATTTAGTAATTGCGAAATTGTTACGGAGATGATAGATAAACTGCAGTGGAAGACTCTGCAAGAGAGACGCTCAGTAGCTCGGTACGGGCTTTTGTTGAAGTTTCGAGAACATATCTTCACCGAGGAGTCAAGCAGTATATTGCTCCCTCCTACGTATATCTCGCGAAGAGACCGTGAGGATAAAATCAGAGAGATTAGAGCCCACACAGAGGCATACCGACAATCC
Organism: Schistocerca piceifrons; assembly: GCF_021461385.2. NCBI lineage: Eukaryota > Metazoa > Arthropoda > Insecta > Orthoptera > Acrididae > Schistocerca > Schistocerca piceifrons. The sequence goes on from NC_060144.1 coordinate 197,918,603, forward strand.
TTCTTTCCACGAACAATACGAGACTGGAATAGAAGGGAGAACCGATAGAGGTACTCAAGGTACCCTCCGCCACACACCGTCAGGTGACTTGCGGAGTATGGATGTAGATGTAGATGCAGAAAGACCGAGCAAAGCCGGGTCACACTATGGGTTTTGGCACGCCCGCTGCCTACACGCGCTGCAGGCCGTGGCCGGCCCTGAGTTACACGAAAAGCGTTTTGAATACGCGCCGAGACGTGACAGCAGCAACGGTGGAGGGGGAAGCGTGCACAGTAGCGGAGCCTTGTTTCCTTCCGCCAAGGGGAAAGAAGGGCAGGGCTGGCCGGCCACGGCGTACAGAGGCGGTAAGCAGCGGCGCCCACTACGACGTCGCGAGTGCATTAGGCGGCGGCGGCTGCGGTCGCGGCCGTAAAAGCCGGCCATTACGGTGGCCGCAAAGTTTTACTGCCGCATCTGCATGCGCGCGCGCGGGCAGTAAAGCCACGGCGCACTGACTGCGCTCCGCCCCACCCACCTACCTGCTCCCACCAGTAAAACGTCGCTGCGCCTCCGTCGCTTTATTGCATATCCAAAAGCCTTCCGTCAGCCTTTACAACGCTAAAGCGACGGTAAGACTATACATCTTTTTGTCAACCTTCACGACTGTGAGTTATAGCTTCGATACTAGCGAGGTAAATTGAACGTACTGGAGAAAAATCTCTGTGTATTCTAAAACAGTCCAGGAATTATAAGAGTATCTGAAGAGTCCACTGACAGAGAGACAAATTCTGACAAGGAGACAACCTGGAAATGGGATTTTTTATATTTTTTTATATTTATGGTACGTGAAGTTCAGAACTCAAATACAATGACGGAAGAAATTGCAACACCAAGAGGTAGTTGTGCGACATAGAAGAAAATTGGTAGGGTTGTTTCTACATCTGAAAAAAAGGGTTTAAATGGCTCAGAGCACTATGGGATTTAACATCTGAGGTCATCAGTCCTCTAGAACTTAAAACTACTTAAACCTAACTAACCTAAGGACATCACACACATCCATGCCCGAGGCAGGATTCGAACCTGCGACGGTAGCGGTCGCGCGGTTCCAAACTGAAGCGCCTAGATCCTCTCGGCCACACTGGCCGGCTACATGTGAAAGATGCATAAGAGGAGCGCCAGTAGCGCCTCTTCGAGGATACGAATGAGATATGCTTGAAATACAGGCTGTAATGGTCCTGAGTGTTAGACACGGGTTCGCAGGTAGATGCCGTGTTTCTTTACTTCCGCAAGGCGCTCGATACAGTTCCCCACAGTCGTTTAATGAACAAAGTAAGAGCATATGGACTATCAGACCAATTGTGTGAATGGATTGAAGAGTTCCTAGATAACAGAACGCAGCATCTCATTCTCAATGGAGAGAAGTCTTCCGAAGTAAGATTGATTTCAGGTGTGCCGCAGGGGAGTGTCGTAGGACCATTGCTATTCATAATATACATAAATGACCCTGTGGATGACATCGGAAGTTCACTGAGGCTTTTTGCGGATGGTGCTGTGGTATATCGAGAGGTTGTAACAATGGAAAATTGTACTGAAATACAAGAGGATCTGCAGCGAATTGACGCATGGTGTAGGGAATGACAATTGCATCTCAATGTAGACGAGTGTAATGTGCTGCGAATACATAGAAAGACAGATCCCTTATCATTTAGTTACAATATAGCAGGTCAGCGACTGTAAGCAGTTAATTCCATAAATTATCTGGGAGTACGCATTAGGAGTGATTTAAAATGGAATGATCATAAAAAGTTGATCGTCGGTAAAGCAGATGCCAGACTGAGATACATTGGAAGAATCCTAAGGAAATGTAATCCTAAAACAAAGGAAGTAGGTTACAGTACACTTGTTCGCCCACTGCTTGAATACTGCACAGCAGTAAGGGATCCCTACCAGATAGGGTTGATAGAAGAGATAGAGAAGATCCAACGGAGAGCAGCGCGCTTCGTTAAAGGATCATTTAGTAATCGCGAAAGCGTTACGGAGATGATAGATAAACTCCAGTGGAAGACTCTGCAGAAGAGACGCTCAGGAGTTCGGTACGGGCTGTTGTTGAAGTTTCGAGAACATATCTTCACCGAGGAGTCAAGCAGTATATTGCTCCCTCCTACGTATATCTCGCGAAGAGACCATGAGGATAAAATCAGAGAGATTAGAGCCCACAGAGACGCATACCGACAATCCTTCTTTCCACGAACAATACGAGACTGGAATCGAAGGGAGAACCGATAGAGGTACTAAAGGTACCCTCCGCCACACACCGTCAGGTGGCTCGCGGAGTATGGATGTAGATGTAGCACAGTGACACAACGAACGATAATCTATTGTCGCGAGAAGACCGGGCTCTGGACGACCACGTGGCATTACCGAGAGATATTGCCATTGTGTTCGGCGTAAAGCTCTGGCGCACCCTGCGGCATCTGCAGCAGCAGTTTGAGCAATAGTTGGCACCACAGTGACTCAAAGAACTTTTACAAATCGGTTACTTCAAGGACAGCTCCGAACCTGACGCTCGGTAATGTGCACATCACTGACCCCCCCCCCCCCCCCCCCCAAACCGCTGCCATTTGCGGCTTCTGTGGTATCAAGCGAGAGCTCATTGGAGAGAAGAGTTGTGTTTGCTGATGAAACCTGGTTCTGTCTCAGTGCGAGTGATGGTCGTGTGTTGGTTATAGTGAGGCCACTTGAAGGCCTGCAACCATCCTGCGGCTTTTCGCGGATGATGCTGTAGTATACAGAGAAGTTGCAGCATTAGAAAATTGTAGCGAAATGTAGGAAGATCTGCAGCGGATAGGCACTTGGTGCTGGGAGTGGCAACTGACCCTTAACATAGACAAATGTAATGTATTGCTAATACATAGAAAGAAGGATCCTTTATTGTATGATTATATGATAGCGGAACAAACACTGGTAGCAGTTACTTCTGTAAAATATCTGGGAGTATGCGTGCGGAACGATTTGAAGTGGAATGATAATATAAAATTAATTGTTGGTAAGGTGGGTACCAGGTTGAGATTCATTGGGAGAGTGCTTAGAAAATGTAGTCCATCAACAAAGGAGGTGGCTTACAAAACACTCGTTCGACCTATACTTGAGTATTGCTCATCAGTGTGGGATCCGTACCAGATCGGTCTGACGGAGGAGATAGAGAAGATCCAAAGAAGAGCGGCGCGTTTCGTCACAGGGTTATTTGGTGACTGTGATAGCGTTACGGAGATGTTTAATAAACTCAAGTGGCAGACTCTGCAAGAGAGGCGCTCTGCATGGCGGTGTAGCTTGCTCGCCAGGTTTCGAGAGGGTGCGTTTCTGGATGAAGTATCGAATATATTGCTTCCCCCTACTTATACCTCCCGAGGAGATCACGAATGTAAAATTAGAGAGTTTAGAGCGCGCACGGAGGGTTTCAGACAGTCGTTCTTCCCGCGAACCATACGCGACTGGAACAGGAAAGGGAGGTAATGACAGTGGCACGTAAAGTGCCCTCCGCCACACACCGTTGGGTGGCTTGCGGAGTGTAAATGTAGATGTATATGTAGATCCTGTCTGCGTGTTAGACACACTGCACCTACACATGGATTTATGTTCTGGGTGCGATTTCTTATAACAGCAAGAGCATTCTCATGGTTATCCCCGCACCCTGACTGCTTGTACGTCAATCTGGTGTTTCGACCTGCTGTGCTGCCTTTCATGAACAGCGTTTGGATAACGCTCGCCCAGATACCGCTGTTGTGACCCAACATGCTCTACACAGTGCCGCCATGTTGCCTTGGACTGCTCGAGCACCAGATCCGTCTCCAGTCCAGCATATATAGGACATGATCGGACGAGAGCTCCAGCGTCATCCTTAACCAGTTTTAACCGTCCCCGTATTGACCGTCTGAGTGTGAGAGGCATGGAACTCCATCCCAAAAAGCGACATCCGGCACCTGTACAGCACAATGCATGCTTGTTTGCATGATTATTAAGTTATTAATGTAGTTATTAATGTAGTTATTAATGTAGTTATTAATGTAGCAGCATTTCACGTTTGGAATTGCTTTCCTCGCGCTTACATTAACCAAGGATCTCCCAGTGTTAATAACTTGAATATGTTACCTAGATAAATGTATTCCCGCAAATTTCATTACTCTACAGTAATTAATTTTTGGGTTCCTATTTTTTTCCGTCATTGTATCAATCGGGTTAAGCAGTTCGATTCAACTCTCACAAACTCTCGAGAAAATCTACTTTGGACTTTCCGAGCGTCTTAATAGCAAACAGCAGAGTCATTATTTTCGATGGCCTGTATGATAGAATGCTCGCCTGCCACAAGGCGCTGCGTGTTTTCGATTCCAAGCTGTGGTCGATTTTCAAACAGAAAATCTGTTCTGTTGTGTGATCATTTCCTTGAAACGTAAAACACACAAAGATGAAAAAAATTAATTTGTAAGTTTTTTAGTTCGAAACAACTTACATAGCCGGCCGGGGTGGCCGAGCGGTTCTAGGCTCTACAGTCTGGAGCCGCGCGACCGCTACGGTCGCAGGTTCGAATCATGACCTCAGAAGTTAAGTCCCATAGTGCTCAGAGCTATCTGAACCAACTTACATAACAATTTTTTATAAAATATCAGTAATTAAAAATTTATATCTGCAATGAACGCATGATTTTTGTGTGTATATGTAATGGGGAATAAGATGATGCCATTTTTTCATAAAAATTACAATTATATATATATGTTAATTAGTATATATTTCATTAATTTTATATTGAAACGACGTAGGTATTCGAACTGAACAAAAAAACGAAAAAATAACCAAAATTAACCTCGAACCAGCCATCCAGCGATTACCAGTTTCGAGACGTCATAGAACGTGCGCCTTTGTTTAAAAAATTTGCTTCGTGTAGTGATTCGAACACTGGTCCCGTACATGACAGGCCAACAACCTTCTACGAACCCACGCTGCCTGTTGAATAAACAACATCACCTTATGATATTAAAGACGCTCGAAAAAGTTCAAAATCGATTTTCTCGAGAATTTTTGAATGTTTCATCGAACTGCTTTGCTCGATTCATATTTGAATCCCGAACCTCACGTACTATAAATAAATACTGAAAGAAATTGTTGGGAATTAAGGGAAGGTGTAATACAGTTGCATGGGACGCGGCGTTCTAGTGAAGCGTAAAGGTGCAACTTCTAACGAGTAAAACTTGAACCACCATGAACTGATGACGGCTCTAGCATAATTTGGACGCATCGTCGACTGCTTACGAAAGTGTGTTCGCAAGCAACTAGCTGCGGCTGCGAACTTGTGGACTATCTTTAAAGAAACTTTTCAATAACTGGGCGGGACAGATCCAAAAAATTTGTGTTCCTTAACTTGCATCGCTCGTTACAGGTCTTTTCCTTGACTTTTTTTCGTGTGATTGTAAATTTTGCTCATTATTGGAAAAAATACGCTGTTGTAATTCCGGAACACGGCAGACTCTTTCAAGGTAAAGCATTTTAACAGTTGTAATGGATCGCATTGTACAATTTTTATAGTTACGACACGCCCATTTTTCTCGTAACGTCATTGAGCGCGAAACTTTTTAGATGCATGTGACTCCTAATGTTATGATCATTTGACGTTGCTTCTCTACAGCATCATGTAAATTACATATTCTTCCTGCGCTTGTAATGTACAAATATAAACGTTTTCTCTCATCTCCTGTTATGTAACAAAAAATGAATGTTGTTGTTGTTTTGGTCTTCAGTCCTGAGCCTGGTTTGATGCAGCTCTCCATGCTACTCTATCCTGTACAACCTCCTTCATCTCCCAGTACCTACTGCAACCTACATCCTTCTGAATTTTCTTACTGTATTCATCTCTTGGTCTCCCTCTACGATTACCCTCCACGCTGCCCTCCAATACTAAATTGGTGATCCCTTGATGCCTCAGAACGTGTCCTACCAACCGATCCCTTCTTCTGGTCAAGTTGTGCCACAAACTCCTCTTCTCCCCAATCCTATTCAGTACCTCCTCATTAGTTATGTGATCTACTCATCTAATCTTCAGCATTCTTCATAGCACCACATTTCGAAAGCTTCTATTCTCTTCTTGTCTAAAATATTTATCGTCCATGTTTCACATCCACACATAGCTACACTCCATACAAATACTTTCAGAAACGACTTCCTGAAATTTAAATCAATACTCAATCTTAAGAAATTTCTCTTCTTCAGAAATGCTTTCCTTGCCATCGCCAGTCTGCATTTTATATCCTCTCTACTTCGACCATCATCACTTATTTTGCTCCCCAAATAGCAAAACTTATTTACTACTTTAAGTGTCTCATTTCCTAATCTAATTCACGCAGCATCACCCGATTTAATTCGACTACATTCCATTATCCTCGTTTTGCTTTTGTTGATTTTCATATTATATCTTCCTTTCAAGATACTCTCCATTCCGTACAGTTGCTCTTCCATGTCCTTTGCTGTCTCTGACAGAATTACAATGTCATCGGCGAACCTCAAAGTTTTTATTTCTTCTCCATGGATTTTAATTCCTACTCCAAATTTTTCTTTTGTTTCCTTTACTGCTTGCTCAATATACAGTTTGAATAACATCGGGGATAGATTACAACCCTGTCTCACTCCCTTCCGAACCACTGCTTCCCTTTCATGCCCCTCGACTTTTATAACTGCCATCTGGTTTCTGTATCCATTATATTATTTATTAACATATGGCAGTTTCATATGCACTTGACTATAGCCTAATACGTAAAAAAATAATTAATGTAGAGTAATGAATTTCGGGAATACTTTTGTCTAGGCAACATATGTAACTGATTAACATTGCAAGATCACAAGATTAATGAAAGCGCAAGATAAGCCATTGCATATTTGTAATGCTGATACATTAATAACCGGTGTAATGTTGAATGCAAGAGTTAAAACGTGCATGCATTGTGCTGTACAGGTGCCGGATGTCAGTTTGTGGGATGGAGTTCCATGCCTGTTGCACTTGATCGGTCAAAGTAGGACGGTTATGCTGGTGAGCGGATGACGCTGGCGTTGTCGTCCGATCATGTCCCTTATATGCTCGATTGGAGACGGATCTGGTGACCGAGCAGGCCAAGATAACATGTCGACACTGTGAACAGCGTGTTGGGTTACAACAGCGGTGTGTGGGCGAGCGTTATCCTGTTGGAAAAAAAAACCCTGAAATTCATGAATGGCAGCGCAACAGGTCGAATCAGCGGCCTAACTTACTATTTTACAGTCAGGTTGCGCGGGATAACAACGTGAGTGCTGCTGCTGTTACACGAAATCCCTCTCCAGACTACAACTCCAGGTGTAGGTCCAGTCTGTCTAACACACAGACAGGTTGGTTGCAGCCCTTCAACTGCCCTCTTCACAAAGGCACCGAGGCAGAACCAACTTTCATCAGAAAACAACAGACCTCCATCCTGCTCTCCAGTGAGCTCTCGCTTGATACCACTGAAGTCGCCAATGGCGGTGGTTTAGGGGTCAGTGGTGTGCACATTACAGTGTCTGGCTCGGATCTGTCCTTCAAAAATGGTTCAAATGGCTCTGAGCACTATGGGACTTAACATCTGTGGTCATCAGTCCCCTAGAACTTAGAACTACTTAAACCTAACTAACCTAAGGACATCACACACATCCATGCCCGAGGCAGGATTCGAACCTGCGACCGTAGCAGTCACGCGGTTCCGGACTGAGCGCCTAGAACCGCTAGACCACCGCGGCCGGCGATCTGTCCTTGAAGTAACCGATTTGTAACAGTTCTTTGAGTCACTGTGGTGCCAATGGTTGCCCAAACTGCTGCTGCAGATGCAATAGGGTGCGCCAGAGCTATACGCCGAACACAATGGTAATATCTCTCGGTAATACCACGTGCTCGTCCAGATCCCGGTCTTCATGCGACAATAGATTCTCGTAATCACCTCCGTCACCAATCGCCTGCAGTGGCTGTATTCCTGCCAAATCTTTCTGCAGTCTCGGAGAAGGAACATCCAACGTCATTTAGCCCTATTACACAACCACGTTCAAGCTGAGTGAGGTTTTGATAATGGCATTTCCGTCGCCTTAAAGGCATTCTTGACTAACATCAAGTCACCACGTCCAATCGCAAAGGAAGCTAACGCTCACGACGGTCACACAGTGTATTTAAAGCAAAGCTAATTTATATCTTCATAGTTGCGCTACTAGCGACTAGCGCAAAATTTGAATAGACTTCATCTTTCAGATGTAGAAACACGTCTACCTACTTTCGTTTATGTAGCACAAGTCCTTCTTAGTGTTGCAATTTTTTTCCGACAGTGTATAAAGGCCGAAACCAGTCGCGTGAACTTAATAAACTTCTAATTAAACATCTACATCTACATTTATACTCCGCAAGCCACCCAACGGTGTGTGGCGGAGGGCACTTTACAATTGGAGTGTCCTAAACAATTGGAGTGTCCTAAACAATTGGAGTGTCTTTTCATTAATTGAATAACACTTGCGGAATCAGTATTCTCCGAACATGGGGAACCTAATGATTGTGTTAAACTTGCAATGCAAGAGTGTACCTCTTAACGAGTAGTTTATCTTACATTTTTTAATTCGGTCAGCAACTAATATAGTATTGAAAAGTAAATTTTCGTTGCCTCCGGAAACCGTTAAATAGGCAACTATCAACAGAGACAGTGCACCGTTTTAGTCGTTCAGTAATGCAGGTAGGGAATAATCACCGTGTCCTTTTGAAAAGGAACGTTCCAGTATTTTCCCTAAAGGAATTATAGAAACCCTGGAAAACCTACATCAGAATAGCCTGGCCGTAGGCAGTTTAGAACCTCGGTCTTACTGCTTGCGAGTCCATTACTTTACGGTTATACCCCTCAGTCGGTGACTCCAAAATTACTTCCCGTACAGTCAGTCTACATTTGTGCAATGTAGGAGGGAAAAGTGGGGTAAGATCGGGAAGCTAATACTCCAAGACCCTTTGGAGCAAAACTATATTACCTATAGATTGTCATAACCTATAAATTGTCATATCCTATAAATTGTCATATTCACTAAAAATACGCAATGTTTAATTCGATACAATATATATTATTACTGAAAAGTCATAGCTTTTAGAAAAAGTCAAATGACCAGGTCTTAGCTCACTACTACGTTACGAGCGGGTACACTTCATGGAAATACAGGACAAAAAGATTTTCATTGGAAAAGCAGCAGAAATATTTATTGAAATATGATTTAATTAACAATAATATTATTCACAAAATTCACGTGTTGAGCAACAGTTCTCAGCTTCTCCACTTCAGCTTTCGTGGGCCCAGCAAAGACATTTTCCGTCTTGAGTCCAACCCTCTCCTTTTCAGTTCGAAAATAGGTCGCCACAATACAAGCAGCTGACGTCTGACTGGCATTTAATCGTCTTCGTCCATAACATCATTGTCGAAGGACTGAGAATTTTTTAATGACACTCCTTTTTCATGTTGGTTTTTTACTCGCGTCTCGTTTTTACTGATTTACTTTAAGGCGTCTTTTTCTGCTTTTTTGAGTCTCCAAAAAAAAAAAAAAAACTTTCTGTTCCTTGATATCATTTACTCACGTATTTTTTATTTTGTTTTATTTGACATTCCTTTCCAGTTTTATGTGACGAGCATCTTAAAACGACAGATTTCCCCCGTCTTTTGCCATTTGTTACTGTTCCCTTGTTTGCCACTCTAGGTGGCGGCTTAATGTCTTTGAGTGATAGCACAAACCCGGGCGACGTATCCAAGATCTCACTCCCAAAAGCTTGTGGTTTCAACTTTCAGAGCAGCAGACCTCGCTCGTAACCGATACAAAATTCTTGGTTTCTAAAATGAGACTGGCACTTAACTAGATTTTCAGGTTTACCCTTAGTTTGTGGTGCAGGATTTTTTGTTGAAGCAGGGTCCTCCTCAGGACTGAGATTTCCCCTCGGAGTTCACTTCTAGAGTAGGGTTTTATGCTAAAAATAGACTCTTTCTCTGGAATGGTAGTTACCTCTGGAGGATCAGGGCTATTTCCTAGTTGTTGAAGGGCCAAACAGGTGGTCTGGAAACATAATTCTGTTGAGTGGAAAAATTCCCGCTTTCTTGAACCCATTTTACATTCGAAGAAAACAGCTGCCTGATGAAAGCTCACAGCCCTTACAGGATGTGTTGCAAGCCATTGACGAACTTCTTGTTGGTGCTCAAAGGAGCCATGAGGATCACGTCCAACGACTGCATTCTGTGGAGGAACAATGTTGTAGCAAGCACAACAGGGTAACATTTTTTCCTCGGTCAAAGTTGATCAGATTGAGGCTCTTCGTATGTGTGACATACTCGTCCAAAATCAAGAGAAGTGGTTTATCTCTAGATGGCATAGAAAACACAATAAACTTTCAAAACCAGAACACAAAAGTTTGTTTGCATCTGTCGAGAAGCACAAGTTTGTAGTGCAATATTATATTGTGGAGCACTGCCCGGTCTTGTCTCCACTCAAAGACCTGGTCTTACCCCGAGTGCAGAGGCTATGAAAACGAAACAAAAGCACACTATTATTGAGCCAAGTCTCTGTTGTTTGATAGTGTATAAATGTTTACTAATCATCTAACTTTCATGGCTAAATAGAGTTATTGCAAGTGTAATGAGAATGAAATAATCGCAGTTTAAAACCAAAACTTACCTTCACGGACGCTGTGAACTGAAGAGTAACAAGCCAATAAGATCGCTCTTTCTTCTTGACTAGTGGAGTGTAATTCTGAATTTCTCCACTAGAGAGCATCAGAAATATGGTACCTAGTTTCACCCAATTCCCAGTCTTACCCCACTTTCCTCCAATTTGCCCCTCCAGAAAAGTATACTACGATTTGCTTCCTTAGCACACAATACGTTTATGTTTAGTTTTAAAAGAATCTACCCTTAAATGCGGTACAAACTGTTTAAATTACAGTTCTTTATTACGATAAATAATCGTTTTACACTGTAGCGCAGTTTAATGTGCAGTGCGTAATTCTGAGTCCAGACAAGGCCCCTCAGATTTATTGTGAGTCAACCATGACAAAACTGTTGCAGTTGGCCTGGAGGCTAATGAGACAGGCGAAAAACCCTCAGAGTTAATGAAAACTCTATGGTTCAAATGGCTCTGAGTACTATGGGACTTAACACCTGAGGTCATCAGCCCCTTAGAACTACTTAAACCTAACTAACCTAAGGACATCACACACATTTATGCCCGAGGCAGGATTCGAACCTGCGACCGTAGCGGTCGCGCGGTTCCAGACTGAAGCGCCTAGAACCGCTCGGCCATACCGGCCGACCAAGAAAACTCTAATAATTCCAGTTCCAAAGAAGGGAAATCGTGACAGGTGTGACTACTACAGAACCATCAGTTACATAAATCACGGTTATAAAATATTGTCGCAAATTATCTACTGAAGAATGGAGAAACTGACAGAAACCGACCTCTGGGAAGAGTATTTTGGGTCCTGGAGAAACTCAGAAACACGCGGAGGTAATAATGATCCTGTGGAGGGTAAAAATCGTAGAGGGAGACCAATAGATGAATACACTAAGCAGATTCAGAAGGATGTAGGTTGCAGTAAGTACCGGGAGATGAGGAAGCTTGCACAGGATAGAGTAGCATGGAGAGCTGCATCAAACCAGTCTCAGGACTGAAGACAACAACAACAACAACAACAACATCTTATTTGTAGCAGGAAGGTTAAAGAAAGACTAAGCATCATTTATAGCATTTCTAAATTTGGAGGACGGTTTAACAGTGTTGACTGGAATACACTCATAGAAACTCTGAAGGTAGCAATGGTAAAACACAGCAGCAAAAGGTTATCTAAAACTTGCACAGAAACCAGATTGCAGATCAAATAGTCGAAAAACAAGATGGAAGTGGAGCAACAAGATGGAAGCAGTGCTAGAGAAGGGAGCGACACATTATTGTGACCTATTAACAATGTTACGCTGACCAAGCAGTAAAAGAAACCAAGGAGAAATTTTGAGAGGGAATTAAAGTTCAGGGAGAAGAAAGAAAAACTTTGAAGTTTGCCGATGTCATACTTCCATAGACAGCAAAGAACTTGGAAGAGCAGCTGAACAAAATTGATAGTGTGTTGGAAGAGGATATAAGATGAATATCAGCAAAAGTAGAACAAGCACAAAGAAATGTAGTTGCTTAAATTATGCTATGTTGAGGGAATTAGATTAGAAAATGAGACACTAAAAATGGTGGATAGGTTTTGCGAGTCCGTGTACGTATTAAGCTCACACAAGATATTGCTCTCCTTTACGTAATTTAAAACGTTACAGTAAATGTATAGTTAACTCTTTCCATTCGCCTTTTTTTGTCACTCCTCACTGCCACTGCAATCGTAATATTTGCACTGAAAATAACTTCTGTTACATAAAAATGATACTATGCCATGGCTAACTATAAATTAAACAATAAAACAAATTGCACATACATTGTAACACTGAAAATGTTTTGGTCTTTCATTTCACGTATTTCGTCATTTAGGCGTTATATTTCTTCAAGGTGTGGTACTTTTCGAAACATTCACCTAGATAGAGACCAGGTTTTCTGGAACATGTGTTGGAGTAATAAATAGTTCCCTTCTACCACCTTTTTACCTTCCTGTTACTGCAAACAGCAGAATCCTTATTGTCACTCTTCTCAGTTAATGAAATTATGCTACTTTGATAGTCACTCCTCGCCGTCGACGGTAGGTGGTCTTCCCCTCTTTCTTCCGTTTCTGTTCCTTACATTTCCAACAAGAGCTTTCAGAAGTGCCACACTCTGTCTCCTGTGGCCCAGCTTGGGTTTCTTGTTGCAAGTAGTATCCAGATTGTACAGAATGAAGTTGTGTGGCTACTGCTACCTCCAACAGCCAGAAAATCATCTTACTCCACCATTTTTTGATTTCGTGATGAAGCTGAAAATACAAAATACTGGTCAGATATATCAACTCCACCTTTCTTTTTTATTATTACAAAATGGCTCTGAGCACTATGGGGCTTAACTTCTGAGGTCATCAGTCCCCTTTAAACCTAACTAACCGAAGGACATCACACACATCCATGCCCGAGGCAGGACTCGAACCCGCGACCGTAGCGGTCGCGCGGCTCCAGACTGTAGCGCCTAGAACCGCTCGGCCAATGCGGCCGGCTTTATTATTACAGTCACAAATGACTTGGTGCTTTAGGAATTGCTTCAAACAATAGCTGTGTGCTTTCGACAAGTGCGTTTGCTTAGAGTTTATCGCTTGCCAACAGATGTCAGAACACTTCAGTACAGGAAATACGACGATGAAAGCCCCGACATACGAGTTATAGCGAATTGAAGGCTGTTGTGATATTTACGCGGTCTGAAGTGCCCCACAGGTCGAGCGGCAAGGGTTAAGATCATACATAGCGAAAAACGTATGTCGTATAAGAGTAAGACTTATTTCATGGGGAACCATTGCTTCAAGGTTTCCATCTTTCATTTCGCGCTGTTGTAGAAGTGTCGTTTGAGCCACGTATCAGCGTGGGCGTAGTGTTTGGTTTTCCTCTGCACAGCAAGACGGGGGGTGACAGCACACATCTGTCATGAGCAGGAGGGCACACGCGGGCGCTGTTATCCTTCCATCTGCCGTCTGCGGCGCTGGGGGGACCGCTGTTTGGTTTCGTTCACGACACAAGTTCAGTGTCGGCGGAAGGTGTGGATCGCGAGGGGGCCACGAAGGCACGCAGTTTTTCATACTCCATGGTGGTGGCAGCTTCTGCCACGCGAACGGTTGTCACGTATCTAAAAGCCTAACTGTTCACAAATGTTTACCTTATAGGATGAAGATACCGAAAAGTAATCGCGCACTAATACCTACGCAAATGAAATATCAAGGCCTGCATGCCTTATCCAATGTTTTGACTGCTAAAGCGCGAAATATTCCACCGTTACTGTACCTTCCAACATAAGTCACCCAGCCGTAGTAAGTCATCCATCAGCATTGCAACGTGCCATTGACGCTACAGAATGGTATGGTCTGTATTTGAAGTATGTTGCACTACTACTCGTTTGTTTTTCAATTATGACATGCTTGTCATTTTGTGAACCAATACAGGTCAGAATACCATAATTGGCAAAACATTCGTTGGCATTTTCCAGCGCTCTGCTTTTGGTATGCCGGCCGGAGTGGCCGTGCGGTTCTAGGCGCTACAGTCTGGAGCCGAGCGACCGCTACGATCGCAGGTTCGAATCCTGTCTCGGGCATGGATGTGTGTGATGTCCTTAGGTTAGTTAGGTTTAATTAATTCTAAGTTCTAGGCGACTGATGACCTCAGAAGTTGAGTCGCATAGTGCTCAGAGCCATTTCTTTTTTTTTGTGGTTTTCATGAGCAACAAAAAGGGCAGGAATGATGTTTATGTTGATCTGTATTCCAATTTTCTGTACAGGTTCCGGACCTTTCGGAACCGAGGTGATGCAAACCTTTTTTTGATGTGTGTAGAAGGGTTCAATCGTCCAAAGAGTGTCAGCAATGTCGAAGCTTTTCAAGAATGGCGTCCCATTGCTCATCACGTTGGGAAGTGTCGTTTCCGACCGAGAAATGTGTGGGAATCAATGCCCAAAAGGGGTGGTTTCGTTGGCGCGCTTCATACCAGTTCCTGAGGTCTTTTCCTGTCGATTCTGAGCGGAAATGCGTCTGAAATGTTTTTCTCGGCCACCCGTAAGAAAACTGCTCGATTTCAACGGTGAGCGTCGCGGTTCTGACCACCAATTGAGAGACTTCAAAAGGAGGGGGTGAAATGTGGGTAACAGGGGTGTGAAGTGCCCACGGTGGCGTTGGGCAGTATTTTGGTGAAATTTTACATCATTGTGACATCATTAACCCACCTTACACCTCACATTGAAACGTCCCCTTCGAAAAATTTAAAAATGACGGTGCTGGAAAACCTCTTACGTTATTTGATTTTCAAACAGCTGAGCAAAACTGAACGTAGACATTTCTCTCTTTACTTATTCTGATCAACACTGAACTGACACACAATATTTTTAGCGCAACGCAATCTGACTTTCAATAATCCCTACAAAAGAATGGCCCTGACTAACAATAACCTATACCTATGATGAATCACTTACCTCACAAAAATCTTCGTTACTCGAACTACTGCAAAACAGCGCCAATACTGCCAGCTAAATAAAAGATTCTAACTACTGATAGGCATAGTTAGCAAATGAAAGATTTTGATAGAGAACAAGGTATTTACCTTAATAATGTTAGAAAGTCATCCTGTATATATATCTATCAGTTCATGAGATCCATCTTTACAAATTTCTTTTTTCTGTGCGGACACACATCCAGGTCGTCCTCTTATAGTAACCTCTCAAAACTCTGGCATCTCTCTCTGCGCATCCACCACTGCTGGCGGCTCACCTCCAACAGCACAACGCTACGTGCTGTTCACATCCAACTGCCTAACACTAAAATAGTGAATATTCCAACAATGCCAACCAGCCACCGACTGCACACAGCACAGTCAGTGATTTTCATACAGAGCGCTACGTGGCGTTACCAACATAAAAACCTAAAGAGCCTACTTACGACATGAACTTCTGTTCTCTGGCCTATCTTTCGCATGTGTCGACACGTTGCTATTGGAAACATCGCTGGGCACGAGGGTGAAGACGCAGGGCGCCACGGTTTTATACCAATACAAAGGGAGGCTGGAGGCAGTTTTGGGCCAAATTTCGATCTACGTCGCAACAGAAGATAATTACGGCGTTTCGAAAATGTGTTGCTTTAATTGTGTTGCGCAGTGTAGTTGATTACACGTTGCTCGACCTGACATCGGAGCCTATAATACAGCAAACATTACAGGGAGCTTCCATGCTGAAGTCAATAAGTTGGCAAGTAGTTCCCACTCCCTTCCCCTGTGGAGACAGACAAACATTGCCGACTGCCTTGGCTGGCGGTAGCGGCGGTCATAATTAAGTAGGCAGCCGGCTTCCAGCTCGGAGCTTCCTTGGGACGCCCGGCGTCCCAGTTCTGGCAAACGGAGCCTGGCGGAGTGCCACCGCTTCTTTCTCCCTTAATATTTGTCCCCGATGATAGGCCGCGCCTATATTTCAGTCGCCGAAGGAAAAAAGGAGGGGACGGAAGAAAGGATAGGAAACGCGCAAAGTTACGGAGCGGACTCCCCGGCGCGACGGGATAAATTCTGGGGGCGTCTTGCGTAGGGACGTGTAAAGTCGGGGAAGACGGTAGGGGCGGGAACGGAACAAGGGAGGCCTTGTCACAGGGCGGCGACGACGGATGGGGGCGGTGCTGGGTGTGGGAAGGACCGCTGGGGGGTCCTGCTGATTCGGTAACCGCTTCCAATCGAGACAACGGTGTCTTGAGGCAGTGAGCGAATAGTGAAGATTTGTAACACCACCACAGGACTTCAATACCTATGAGGGGCCTTCAATAGGTACACTACTGACCATTAAAATTGCGACACCACGGAGGTGACATGCTACAGACGCGAAATTTAACCGACAGGAAGAAGATGCTGTGATATGCAAATGATTAGCTTTCCAGAGCATTCACACAAGGTTGGCGCCGGTGGCGACACCTACAACGTGCTGACGTGAGGAAAGTTTCCAACCGATTTCTCATACACAAACAGCAGTTGACCGGCGTTGCCTGGTGAAATGTTGTTGTGATGCCTCGTGTAAGGAGGAGAAATGCGTACCATCACGTTTCCGACTTTGATTGCGGATTATCGTATCGCGACATTGCTGCTCGCGTTGGTCGAGATCCAATGACTGTTAGCAGAATATGGAATCGGTTGGTTCGGGAGGGTAATACGGAACGCCGTGCTGGATCCCAACTGCCTCGTATCACTAGCAGTCGAGATGACAGGCATCTTATCCGCATGGCTGTAACGGATTGTTCAGCCACGTCTCGATCCCTGAGTCAACAGATGGGGACGTTTGCAAGACGACAACCATCTGCACGAACAGTTAGACGACGTTTGCAGCAGCATGGACTATCAGCTCGGAGACCACGGCTGCGGTTACCCTTGACGCTGCATCACAGACAGGAGTGCCAGCGATGGTGTACCCAACGACGAACCTGGGTGCACCAATGGCAAAACGTGATTTTTTCGGATGAATCCAGGTTCTGTTTACAGCATCATGATGGTCGCATCCGTGTTTGGCGACATCGCGGTGAACGCACATTGGAAGCGTGTATCCGTCATCGCCATTCTGGCGTATCACCCGGCGTGATGGTATGGGGTGCCATTGGTTACACGTCTCGGTGGCCTCTTGTTCGCATTGACGGCACTTTGAACAGTGGACGTTACATTTCAGATGTGTTACGACCCGTCGCTCTGCCCTTCATTCGATCCCTGCGAAACCCTACATTTCAGCAGGATAATGCACGACCGTATGTTGCAGGTCCTGTACTGGCCTTTCTGGATACAGAAAAGATTCGACTGCTGGCCTGGCCAGCACATTCTCCAGATCTCTCACCAAGTGAAAACGTCTGGTCAATGGTGGCCGAGCAACTGGCTCGTCACAATCCGCCAGTCACTAACCTTGATGCTTAGGTCATCAGTCCCCTAGAACTTAGAACTACTTAAACCTAACTAACCTAAGGACATCACACACATCCATGCTCGAGGCAGGATTCGAACCTGCGACCGTAGCGGTCGCGCGGTTCCAGACTGAAGCGCCTAGAACCGCTCGGCCACACCGGCCGACTCGCGCCATCCAAACTCTGTTTGACTCAATGCCCAAGTTCTATCAAGGCCGTTATTACGGCCAGAGGCGGTTGTTCTGGGTACTGATTTCTCAGGATCTATGCACCCAATTTGCGTGAAAATGTAATCACATGTCAGTTCTAGTATAATATATTTGTCCAATGAATACCCGTTTATCATCTGCATTTCTTCTTGGTGTAGCAATTTTAATGGCCAGTAGTGCAATACAACACATTGTTTTCTTCACCAGTTTCGGCTGAAAAAATGTGGAATTTGTTATAGCACGTCGCTTCAGCCGCTATAGTTTCATGAAGCTCCGATAGGTTGTGGTGCTATACGTGGCCTTCAAAATGGCGTCTGTAAGGGAGGTGTGTTCCAAGCAGACATATATCATTGAATTTCTTTTGGCGGAAAACCAGATCGTCACAGATATTCACAGGCGTTTGCAGAATGTCTACGGAGACCTGGCAGTGACCAAAAGCACGGAGAGTCTTCGGGCGAGACGCCTGTCAGCGTCGCAAGGCGGTCGCGCAGACCTGTCCCATCTTAACAATCTTATACAACCGTTTGCATCTTAACAATCTTATACAACCGTTTGCTCGATCAAAGATCCCAAAGACTGGAAAGTTGCACAGGTCACACAAATATTCAAGAAAGGTAGTAGGAGTAATCCACTTCATTACAGACTCATATCATTAACGTCGATATGCAGCAAGCAGGATTCTGGAACATACATTGTTTTCGAGCATTATGAACTACCTGTAAGAGGTCAACATGAGTTTAGAAAATATCGTTCTTGTGAAACGCAACTAACTTTAGTCACACAAATTGTGGAGTGCTATTGACAAGGGATTTCCGATTGATTCCGTATTTCTCGATTTCCGGAAGGCTTTTGACGCTGTACCACACAAGCGGCTAGTAGTAAAATTGTGTGCTTATGGAATATCGTCTCAATTAGGTGACTGGATTTGTAACTTCCTGTCAGAGAGGTCACTGTCCGTAGCAATTGACGGAAAGTCATCGAGTAAAGCGGAAGTGATTTCTGGCGTTCCTCAAGGTAGTGTTAAAGGCCCTTAGCTGTTCCTTATCTATATAAACAATTTGGGAGACAATCTGAGCAGCCGCCTTCGGTTGTTTGCAGATGACGAAGTCGTTTATCGATTAATAAAGTCATAAGAAGATCAAAACAAACTGTAAAACGATTTAGAAGAGATATCTGGGCGGTGCGAAAAGTGGCAGTTGATCCTAAATAACGAAAAGTGTGAGGTCATCTACATGATTGCTAAAAGGAACTCGTTAAATTTCGGTTACATGATAAATCAGTCTGATCTAAAAGCCGTAAATTCAACTAAATACCTAGGTATTAAAATTACGAACAACTTAAATTGGAAGGAACACACAGAAAATGTCGTGAGGAAGCCTAACCAAAGACTGCA
The DNA here is from genome assembly GCF_021461385.2 of Schistocerca piceifrons. NCBI lineage: Eukaryota > Metazoa > Arthropoda > Insecta > Orthoptera > Acrididae > Schistocerca > Schistocerca piceifrons. The sequence continues at coordinate 197,937,796 of NC_060144.1, forward strand.
TTTTATTGGCAGGACACTTAGAAAATGTAACAGATCTACTAAGGAGACTGCCTACACTACGCTTGTCCGTCCTCTTTTAGAATACTGCTGCGCGGTCCACACTGGACTCGCATTCGGGAGGACGACGGTTCAATCCCGTCTCCAGCCATCCTGATTTAGGTTTTCCGTGATTTCCCTAAATCATTTCAGGCAAATGCCGGGATGGTTCCTTTGAAAGGGCACGGCCAATTTCCTTCCCCGTCCTTCCCCAACCCGAGCTTGCGCTCCGTCTCTAATGACCTCGTTGTCGACGGGACGTTAAAAAAAATAGCAAATAGCAACAGCTGCGCGGTGTCGGATCCTTACCAGATAGGATTGACGGAGTACATCGAAAAAGTTTAAAGAAAGGCAGCACGTTTTGTATTATCGCGAAATATGCGAGAGAGGGTCACAGAAATAATACAGGATACGTTTTTCGTTGCGACGGAATCTTCTCACGACATTCGTATCACCAACTTTCTCCTCCGAATGCGAAAATATTTTGTTGGCACTGACCTACATAGGGGGGAACCATCACCAAATAAGGGAAATCAGAGCTCGTACGGAAAGATATAGGTGTTCGATCTTTCCGCGCGCTATACCGGATTGAAATAATAGAGAATTGTGAAGGTGGTTCTATGAACCCTCTGCCAGGTACTTAAATGTGATTTGCAGAGTATCCATGTAGGTGTAGATGTAGATGCCAGCCGGCCGTACGTAGCTGTGACTCCTACAGTATTGGAACGTGCGGACACTCTCATTCGAACCTCTCCTTCCCAATGACAATGCAGCACTTCATAACAGTCTGCGCAACGGAGAGGAGCTCACAAAATGTCATGGACTGCTCTTCCTCATCCACTCTGCAGCCCATATCTTGCACCTTTCGACGTCCATCTTTTTAGCCCAATGAAGGATACACACCGGGGAAAGCAGTACGTGGATGATGGAGATGTTATTGATGCAGCAAGATGTTGACTCCGACGTCGAGCAGTAGTCGGGCATACAGTCTCTCCCAATAATGTGACGTAAGGCCGTCGCGTTGAACGCGCATTATGTTGAAAAGTGGAGTTCTGTAGCCGAAAAAGTGCGCAGTAACATGGTTTTCTGGAATCCTGAACAAAACCAACACGCTTTCAAAAAAAAATGTGTTGCATTAATTATTGAACGCGCTTCGTACTTTTTACCATCGCAAACATTTCTGACGCAAGGGAAGGTGGAGTGGCATCGGACACGTAAACTTTTTCGAAGTTATAATTTTTTCTGAAGTTTTTATTGGATCATTCTTCACACTGAACTAAACAATAATCTGATATAGTACTTAATCCTTACGTATTATAAAAGTGTGTGAGCAGGGCTCTCGAACCAGCTCGGGATTTTGACGATCTAACGCGCTTGTTGGATAGAATTTGGCACGGTATCCCTCACCTTCAGGAGGACATGTAACACCTTAGTTAATAAGTAACAAGCCGAATAACTGCTTGCATAAAGGCCACAGGTGGAGCAATCAGTTACTGACTTGCTCAGTCTGTGAAACTCTTTCTCCTGAGTAAAGAATCCAATTTTTCTGAAATTGTAATGATTTCTTTGCATGTACACTTACATCACACGTGCCGATTTCCGTCCCATTCAGCTAGTAGAAATATAAAACTCAATGTCGTAAGAAAGTACGTTCTTCGACTTTTTTATGTGTTTCCCATAGTTGTAACGTATGAATAGATCATTTTTGGTACATTTTTAATTGGACGACAAATTGTCATGAAAATTAAAGTAAGTAAAAACTATAAATCTTAGTACTAAGTTTCCACATTGGGAGGAAGTAGACTCAATTAAGCAAAAATTCTTAATAACGTTATTAAGTTATAGTTTTGATCTGCACAGGCCTCAATTACAATATTAGTTTAACCTTTAGTGAAACATTTATCACACGTGTATTAAAGACGGTTCAGATCTATATGGGGACAATTGTCATGGACCAGACCCTCACAAATGTGGTATTGAATCCAATCGTCTTCAAAGATTTCATTGACCGTACAACGTTGTTTCCTGCTCACCACTGAATGTTCTCGGGGAAAAAGCTTATTTTCCAAAACAGGTTTCATGCCCCATCTCTTTATTTTCCTGTAAGGATTTAACTCTGTCATCTGATGTAAAATGATTTCTTCGAACAATATTTCTTAGTCTCTTTTCTGATAGTCATTTCAAGAAGTATGGACATTTCTACGGCTTCCCTCATGTTATTGTCAGCAGAAGCCAGACAATTTCCCTGAATACCAGTTGATTTCCTTCCTAGGATATTGGTTCAATGTTTATTTCAAATGGCAGATGTACTTCTCCCGTAAATTTCGCTTGTTTGCAGTTTTGCTTTAATTTCTAACGATCTCTCTCTCTCTCTCTCTCTCTCTCTCTCTCTCTCTCTCTCTCTCCCTCTCTCTCTCTCTCTAATCAGAATTAATAAATGGTGTTTAAGCTACAGGTTTTGGTATGGAAACCGTACTCCAGCAGCCGATCAGGGCTAAACATGCTCCACTGGTCCCACGTCAGCTAAAGACAGAACTTAAGTGCCATGTGGCCAATTTCGCTGATCGCAAAAAGTGATCAATACTTCTGTGTGACATGAGCGGCCCGCTGTAACACGTAAGACAATGTGGGTGACGATAAAGCAACCATGACTGCAAAAGCAAGAAATGTCGTGTCGCTCAGATAACTGCCCGCTGTTCAAGTCTGCACTCGTTCGGCACTTCTTCAGCGCCTTCATTCTGTCGCCACCCGCAGCATTGATGGTGACCCGCCCAGTCAGATGGGGACCTTAAAGTTTGGCGGCCCTCTCGGCTCTATTCGCGAGGAGTAGGCGATGTGCCCGCATCATGTTGCACCTTCTCCCTTCTATCATCATCATCATCATCATCATCATCATCACCATCATCCTGCTACTACTACTACTACACAAACATACACACACACACACACACACACACACACACACACACACACACACACACCTGTTACAAATAGTATGTAAAGGAGAATGCTGTAAACAAACAAACGTAGACGTTTAGTACGGCCTTCATTAAACACTCTAACCCAGTTTCTTACCATTTCATCGTTCTTATAATTAAATGATTCCCTGAGACACTTCAGTCTCTTTTTATTATCTACGATAGTGATCGAAGCAGATAAAATGAATTACAATTTGTGCTGCGGCTGGGGCCCGAACCCGGGTCTTTTTCCTTGCTAGGCAGAAATGCTAACCATTACGCCACCACAGGACGATAGTCATTACCGCTGCACGAACTACCTAAGCTGAGTGCCACGAATTGCAGTTTGTGTTGGGGAGTGTGTAATGCTTAGCATTTCTGCCTAACGATCAAGAAGACCCGATTACGAGTCCCGGCCGCTGCACAAATTTTAATTCATTTCGTCTGCTTCGATCATTCCATCGCTCATTGTCATTTCGCTATAATTTCCACTCCACTAATCCAGCGATAAATTTAAACTCCAATGAAAACGAAGCAAATAATGTAGATGACGTGGAATACATACTTCTAATAAAAAGACTGACAGAAAGAGCAAAATGAGTAAATAGAAATGGCCAGAGAACAAGTCATTGCTCATCACTTGATTGCAGTCCAGGAATTTACTTACTTGAATGGAACTACATAGTGGGACACCGTTTTAGTGTTTTAAGATTTGTTCACAACAATCCGCATGCATAGCTGTTCACGTTAAGGGTGAGGGTGGTTCTTGAAAAACACCCACTATTTAAAAGATGCATCCACTATTTTGAAGATACGACAATCAACTTTTGTGCCACGCTTTACATGAAATTAATACATTTACTGTTAAATTCCTTGGACTATATATATTTAACTTTTATGGGATTTAAAAATTTTATTTAAAAAAAATACTATATGTACTTTTTCATAGAAACTATTCAAGAGATTTCTACAAAATTTTCTCTGTTTAAACCCCTTAGCTATATGCAATCTTCTCTCATGGGGTTTTTTGAATATATCGAACAGGAGAATTTTAATAACTTTTTAATAATAACTCTGTAATAATAACTCTGTAAGTATAATATACAATTCTTGCAAAACTCCAAGCACTTTGCCCCATATTTCAGCTTACATTCAGAGTTTCAAAATTTTGCTCTTGAGACTACGTATATTATGTTTATAGATATAAGTGTATAAATTTCGTAGTTCTAGCCTTTATAGATTCTGAGAAAAAGGTACGTGAACTTAAAAAAAAAAACACAATTTTCAGGAATTTTCAGGAATTTTTTCCTTAAGTCATCTCTTCGGAAGGTCCCAGATTTGTACTCGTCGTTGTAGTCTTTCCGTGCAAGGCTTCTCTTCTGTTTTTTTTTCTGCCTTTTTTCCTTTCCAGGTCTTCAACTGACTTTTGAGTTACATAAATCATCTGTAAATCTACTTTTTCAAGACGTATTGACTGACATTTCGTATCTTAAAGCTCATTCTCTCTAATCCCGTCATCCTCCCTACGCCCCCATCATTAAATACAAGAACTGCAAAATAAGTTGCAATTTTTACATGTGTAGTAGATGAAAATGTGCTTTTAGGGCATCGTATCCGTATGTGTGAATTTAGAGATTCATTTGTACTCTGGCTTTTGCCGTGAATACACATTTTTAGAAGTTCAGGATGGGCCAAAAACCTGTAGGTGGTCTTGACAACATCAAAGATATAATTTGGAAGGCTCTTCTTGTGAAAGTGGGAATCCCTTGAGCCTTTGATATTGAAGTGTGCCAGATTCGCACCCACAAATCATCCGCACGTAATTTACGGACATTGCGAGACCTGTACACAGACGCCTGACGCTACGTTCCTTGGGAAACGTAGTAAGAATTTTCAGAACGCATGCGACGCAGAATCGTCCCTCTACACTCTACAGCGTTCCATATATGGACCAACACGCTACTGAGCAGGCGGTGGTATTATTTTGACTCAGCAATGTGTATTGGAAATGAAATCATTTACAGTTGTAGTTGTCTCGACTGGGAGCTGAGTATCATTCACCGCAGAGAAGCAATACAGTCGCCAATATCGATTACTCTGACGTCATCCTGCACCCCAAAAGTATCTTTTGGAAGCACAAACACTTGTAGTTTATAACCCAAGACACATGTCGTACGAAAACCGTGAAAGAAGGCTTCGTCTGCATAACTACAATTATTACACTGACAGAAAAAGAATAGCAGAACTAAAATGGAGTTGTGCGACGTAAACGAAAGGTGGTAGGCGTGTTTCTATAAGTGAAAGATGATGTCTATTGACATTTCGCGCCAGTCGCATAAGAGTGGCTCTAGTATAGCGCCACTATGAGGACGCAAATCAGATTTGCCTTAAATACATGCTGTAACGGTCGTGAGCTTCAGTTACCTTTGAGATAGGACGTGCTGAGTTTGTAAGGTGGCGCCATTTTGAGCCACATTACAACTACCACTCCGTAAAGAAGACCCTTTAATAGTATAAACATCGAGACAGGAAACCATTAACGATGCTGACGTCGGCTAGGGATCTTAATTTGTAGCAGAATATGTGCACGTTGGGCGATAGTGAAGTGGACGGAGACGGGAGGCTGGCGGGAGAACGGGAAAGACACAAGCGAGGCAGGCAGGCCTCAGAGCTGAAGGCAACAGCGCCCGTAAGCTCCTGGAAACTCCAGGCGGGTGGACCGCGACTTAGCGGGAGCCACGTGGCCGAGGACAAGGAGAAGACACTGGGGCTCGCTCACAAAACGCGTGGCGGCGTGTAGGTGGTTTTCCCAACGGCCGGAGCGGAAGCTTCGGTCGGTTGCAAAACTGAGATTGGTCGGCGCTCGGAAACGAACGCCTTCCAGCAACATGATTGGCCAAGCACATTAAAGGGGGGAAGAAAAAAGAACAGTAGCTACGAAAAAGCGTAGGGACTGTGAAATACTTGTTCCTGGGGCGTCGAGGAGAGAGGTTGGGTCCTGGCGAGGTGTGTGACCTCGTTACTGGGACAGAGCACTTGTAGCGAGAGCCTGAGGATCGTCTGATGTTCTACGGCAGCCGTGGAGGTGCTTACGGAAGCTTTTGGTGAGGTAGAATTTATATTATCTCGCTGAGGCGAGAACCTTTGCAGCGATAAGCGTCAGATCACTGTAGTGGTCGTGCATTCGCAACGGCGGTTAGGGAAGTAAAGTAAATTGCTAATCACGTGTCTTTTTCGTTCTATGCTGAGGCTTCACGTTGTTAGTCGCGAGTGTAGTTCTAAATATAATTGCAATTGCCATAGCTGATGTCAGTGTTCCGCGCTTGAATTAACGACCGCGATTATATATCACAGGACAGTGCCAGACAGAGCGATTACCAAATGTGAATAGGCAAAACTAAAATGTTGTTCGTACTGTGTGATCTTGTATAGAGTAAACTGCAGAAGAGTGTATCATTTCGTAGCTAGTACTTTCCTTGGTGATTTTATTATCTCCTTATTTGTGTATTTCCTTCCTGTTTGTAACCACCTGGTGGAGGCAGTGTTTGTAGGTCAGCACATCTGAACTTTCTAGCATATCCTCAGTATATGATTAGAAACCAACCAGATTTGCATACGACTGGTTGATGTTACAGAGCAAAGAATAAGCTTACCCTTCTGGAGAGCTTATAAGTGTCGGGGCGACAAATTAGCGTTATAAAATCCGTTGTGCAAAATTTTTCACTTATGCTTTCGGCTCGCAGGCTTACCCATCAGCAGAAATGAGCAAAACAGAAGCGGTAGCTTAAAAGTTCATGCTATTCAAGAATGCTTCACTAAGTTTTAGTGTGGTTGTGCAATAGGACTACGAGAAGCTGGATGTTTCTTCCGCGATATTGCAGAGACACTCGGCGGGAATGTAGCCACTGTACGTAGCTGGCAGCAGTGGTGACGAGAATGTACGGACGAAGAAGACCGGGCTCCGGACGGCCACGTGGCACTATCGATATGGAAGACCATCGTGTTCGGCCTATGACTCTGGCGCATCTTACTGCATCTGCAACAGCAATCTGAGCAGCAGTTGGCATCACAGCGACACAGAAAACTATTACACACCGGTTACTTAACGGACAGCTCCCAGCCAGATGTCCTGTAGCATGCATTACACTGACCCTAAACCACCACCATTTGTGACTTAAGTGGTGTCAAGCGAGAGCTCGTTGGAGGTTGGGTGGAGGTCTGTTGTGTCTTCTGATGAAAGCTGGTTCTGCCTCGATGACAGTGATTCCCGTGTGTTTGTTAGAAGAGGACCACTTGAGGGCCTGCAGCTAACCTGTCTGCATGCTGGACACACTGGACCTACACCTAGAGTTATGGTCTGGGGTGCGATTTCGTATGACAACAGGAGCAGTCTCGAGGTTATCCAACGCACCCTGACCATACGATGATTTGATGATTCTATCTGTTGAGCTGACATTCATGAACATCGTCCAAGAGGCTGTTTCCCAACAGGATAACGCTCGGCCACATACCTTTGTTGTAACCAACAAGCTCTTCAGAGTGTCGACATGTTGCCTTGGCCTGATCGGTCACCAGATCTATCTCCAACCTAGCACATATCCGCTATCTTTGGACGACAAATCCAGTGTCATCCACAACCAGCATTAACCGTCCCTGCATTGACCGATCAAGTGCAGCTGGCATGGAACTCCATCCCCGAGCTGACATCAGGCACCTGTGCAACACAATGCATGCATGTTTGCACGTTTGCATTCAACATTCTGACGATTACACCCGTTATTAATGTACTGGCATTTTACATTTACAAAGGCTTTTCTCGTGCTTACATTAAGCTATGATCTTGCAATGGCAATCACTCAAATATGTTACCTACACAAATGTATTCCCGAAATGTCATTACTCAAAATTGTTTTTTATCGTTGCGATTTTTTCCTTCAGTGTAATAATTTCACGGAACTGCAGCAAGTCTTTCAGTTGGAAGGCATAGGGGTCTATATACACACATCAAAAGAAGTTTTGCATCACCTCGGTTCCGAGAGTTCCGGAAAAATAAACATCATTTCCGCCCTTTTTATTGCTCATGAAAACCTCACATTGCATGTTGTACCACCATACAGCGAGACCTTCAGAGTTGGGATCCAGATTGCTGTAAACACTGGTACTTCTAACACACAGTAGCACGTCCTCTTGCATTGATGCATGCCTGCATTTGTCGCGGCATGCTGTCCACAAGTTCATCAAGGCAGTGTTGGAGCTGATTGTCCCACTCCTCAACGGCGATTCGGGGCAGATTCCTCAGAGCGGTTCGTGGGTCACGTCCTCCATAAACAGCCCTTTTCAATCTATCCCAGGCATGTTTGATAGGGTTCGTGCCTCGAGACTATGCTGGCCACTCTAGTCGAGCGATGTTGTTATCCTGAAGGAAGTCATTCACAAGATGTGCACGATGGGGGAGCGAATTGTCGTCCATGAAGACGAATGCCTCGCCAATATGCTGCCGATATGGTTGCACTATCGGTCGGAGAATGACATTCACGTGTCGTACAGACGTTACGGCGCCTTCGATGGCCACTAGCGGCATACGTCGGCCCCACCTAATGCCACCCCAAAAGAGCAGGGAACCTCCACCTTGCTGCTCCCGCTCGATAATGTGTCTAAGGCGTCCAGCCTGACCAGGTTGCCTCCAAACACGTCTCCGACGATAGTCTGGCTGAAGGCATATGCGACACTCATCGGTTAAGAGACCGTGATGCCAATCCTGAGCGGTCCATTCGGCATGTTGCTGGGCCCATCTGTACCGCGTTGCAGGGTGTCATGGTTGCAAAGGTGGACCTCGCCATGGACGTCGGGAGTGCAAAGTTGCGCCATGCAATCTGTTGCGCACAGTTCGAGTCGTAACACAACGTTCTGTGGCTGCACAAAAAGCATTATTCAACATGGTGGCGTTGCGTTCAGGGTTCCTCTGAGCCATAATCCGTACGTAGCGGTCATCCACTGCAGTAGTAGCCCTTGGGCGGCCTGAGGGAGGCTTGTCATGGTCAGTTCCTGTCCCTCTGCATCTCCTTAATGTCCGAACAACATCGCTTTGGTTTACTCCGAGACGCCTGGACACTTCCCTTGTTGAGAGCCCTTCCTGTCACAAAGTAACAATGTGCACGCGATCGAGCCGCGGTATTGACCGTCTAGGCATGGTTGAACTACAGACAACACGAGCCGTGTACCTCCTTGCTGGTGGAATTGAAACGTCCCTTAGAAAAATTAATGAATTACTGTGCTGATAAACCCCTTACATTATTTGATTTTCAAACAGCTTAGCAAAACTGAAAGTACTCAGACATTTCTCTCTTTACTTATTCTGATCATCACTAAACTAACGCACAATATTTTTAGCGCAACGCAATCTGACTTTTAATAATCTCTACAAAAGAATGACCCTGACTAACAATAACCTATACCTTTCATGAATCACTTACCTCACAAAAGTCTTCGTTACTGGAACTACTGCAATACAGCGGGCGCCAATATTGCCAGCTAAATGAAAGAAAGTAACTACTGAAGGCATAGTTAGCAAATGAAAGATTTTGATAGAGAACAAAAATGAATTTACCTTAACAGTGTTAAAAAGTCATAATATATATATATCAGTTCATGACATCCAGTCTTACAAATTTACTCTCTCTGATGGACACACGTCCAGATCATCCGCTCTCAAAACTCTGCCATCTCTCTCCCCACATCCACCACTGCTGGCGGCTCACCTCCAACTGCGCAACGCTATGCGCTGTTCACATTCAACTGTCCAACACTACAATAGAGAATATTTCAACAATGCCAACCAGCCACAGACTGCACACAGCACAGTCAGTGATTTTCATACAAAGGGCTACGTGGCGTTACCAACATAAAAACCTAAACAGCCTACTTACAGAATGAATGGAACTGATTGGCTCGGACCACTCCGTCTAACAGGCGCTGCTCATGCATGGTTGTTTACATCCTCGGGCGGGTTTAGTGTCATCTCTGAACAGTCAAAGGGACTGTGTCTGTGATACAACATCCACTGTTCTGGGAACCGGGGTGATGCAAAACTCCTTTGCTCGTGCGTGTGTGGCGCGCCCGCTTCTGGCGAGGGGGCAGGGGCAGGGCCATTGCGTGGGTGGGCGGCGACGAACGCAGCGGCCGCGGCGGCAATCAGCGCTGGCCAATCAGGCGCCTCGCCACGAAGAACTCGGGACGGCTAACTGGGGCACGGGCCAGTCCGGCTGCGCTGCTGGCGAAAAAGATCGCCCGCTCCGGCCTGCTCGTCCAGCCCTCAGACGCAGCAAGAAAAAAAAGCATCAGCTCGCCACAGGGATTCGAGTCAGGCGCGCTTTGCTGACCACACGTGTATGGGAGGGCAACCAGCCAGAGGCTGTGCAAGCGACACACGGGTCGGCACGCTGTGGCGGAGGTAACGCAATCTGTCGATCCGGTCGGTCGTGCGCGGAGGCCGATACTCGAGGACACGGAGACCTGGATTCTGAGCCACGAGGAAACCCCCGATGCTCCAATGTATAAAGAGTTTCAAACATCTGATGACAAACGAGTATAAGATATTTGATTTAAGCATGTAAGCGATAAAAAAAGTTTGGTAAAGTTTTGAAATTACAGGGTGGCGCACAAAATGTGTTACCATTTTGTTTGTGAATATAAACTTTATTGTCAATACAATCTGAAAGGAACATATACTACAATGAAGGGCCGTCCATGGAGATTTGTTCTAGCTCAGCACATGCTCAGTATGTCCACCATTTCGTCTCCTACCTTCCTTCAAACGAACACTGAAGTTAGTGATTACCCTACGGCACATTTCTTCCGTAATTTCACTGCAAGCTTGAAGAATAAGTCTTCTGAGCTCCATTAAATCACATGGACGTTTCGGGAAAATTTTTTCCTTTAGGTAACCCCAAAGAAAAAGTCACATGGATTGAGGTCTGAGCTATTGCGGGGCCAATTTTTTCCGTCATTGAAGCGACCTGGAAACCTGAGTGAAATGATCCGCATGTCGAAATGCTCGTGAAAAAACTCTAACACAGTGTTTGCAGTATGTGGCCTTGCTCCATCTTGCATGAACCACTGCGTGTCGAAGGGCAAGGCAGTAGCAAGAAGCTGTGGAATAAGCTGTTGCGAAGTATGCTCAAATAACGCTCGCTGTTCACAGTTTCTTCAAAGAAAAAGGGTCCAATAAGTCTGTGACTGGAAATTGCTGCCCACGCTGTAATCCTCGTAGCATAATGTTGTCGTTCATGAAGCACTTGTGGGTTTTCAGTGGCCCAAAAGCGTACATTTTGTTTGTTAACCACACCGTCTAAATGAAAATATGCCTCGTTTGAAAACCAAACGTTGTTGAGAGTTTCTTCCCTATCCTCCGCCCACTGAGCAAACAGTAGTCTCTGCTGCTTGTGTTCTTCAGTGAGCTTCTGTGCACAGGTCATCTTGTATGGTTACATATGGAGTTCACTTTTAAGAATGCGTTGAACGGAGCATCTGGATATTCCCAGTTGCACTGCTGCCGTTCTACACGATTTCCCGGGACTTCTCTGTACAGCAACTCGTACCGCTTCAATATTCTCCGGCGAACAAACAGGCTTAGGCCGAAGTCGCTTCGCTTCCAATACTGTTCCTTCCTGTACAAATTTATCGTACAACCTGTGGATGGTCTTCTTGCAAGGGACCCATCGTGTGTTAAACTGTTGTCGAAAACGCCGCTGAGTCAGAACAAGGCTTTTCGTTTCATGAAAAAGTAACACAATTGCCGATCGTTGCTGTGTCGTCAGTCTTCCATTGTCAGCCATTGCTGCGTACTAGTCTCCTAGCGGCAGTATCGTGAATTACACGTCATTTCGTAACTCATTTGTTTTTTCAAGCTGTGCTGGTACTGCTGTAGAGATCGCAGCGGGATATCTAACGTGCGTCGTAAATCTAATGTGCGTCGTAGATTGTGAAAGAAACAATTGGTAACACATTTCGTGCGCCACCCTGTACATGTAAAGTTTGTTGGAAGTAGGTAACTGTAAGTGCTCTCATTCACAATAAACTAGCCAAGTGCACCACCTTGTTCCTTGTTGGCTTGCTCTTTCCTCAGACCTCAATCCCCTAGACTTTTGGTTGTGGGGACACGTGAAGGAATCGGTCTACGCCACACCAATGAACAGTGTGCGGATACTACAGTATGGCTTCTTCAAAGCGTGCGTCATTCCTTACGCCAGAGGGTTGTTGTTGTGGTCTTCAGTCCTGAGACTGGTTTGATGCAGCTCTCCATGCTACTCTATCCTGTGCAAGCTTCTTCATCTCCCAGTACCTACTGCAACCTACATCCTTCTGAATCTGCTTAGTGTATTCATCTCTTGGTCTCCCTCTACGATTTTTACCCTCCACGCTGCCCTCCAATACTAAATTGGTGATCCCTTGATGCCTCAGAACATGTCCTACCAACCGATCCCTTCTTCTGGTCAAGTTGTGCCACAAACTTCTCTTCTCCCCAATCCTATTCAATACTTCCTCATTAGTTATGTGATCTACCCATCTAATCTTCAGCATTCTTCTGTAGCACCACATTTCGAAAGCTTCTATTCTCTTCTTGTCCAAACTATTTATCGTCCATGTTTCACTTCCATACATGGCTACACTCCATACGAATACTTTCAGAAACGACTTCCTGTCACTTAAATCTATACTGGATGTTAACAAATTTCTCTTCTTCAGAAACGCTTTCCTTGCCATTGCCAGCCTACATTTTATATCCTCTCTACTTCGACCATCATCAGTTATTTTGCTCCCCAAATAGCAAAACTCCTTTACTACTTTAAGTGCCTCATTTCCTAATCTAATTCCCTCAGCATCACCCGAATTAATTAGACTACATTCCATTATCCTTGTTTTGCTTTTGTTGATGTTCACGCCAGAGGGTAGGGAGGTGCATTTCCATGAATGAACGCCACATTCAACACCTCCAGTAAACACGTGTTTATCGCAGAAAATATGCATTTCCGGACCCATGTTTATTGGACTATTTTTCTTTTTTCGATGACCACTACCACCTATCAAAGTACTCGACACATTTTTGAATACCTAATATACACTCCTGGAAATGGAAAAAAGAACACATTGACACCGGTGTGTCAGACCCACCATACTTGCTCCGGACACTGCGAGAGGGCTGTACAAGCAATCACACGCACGGCACAGCGGACACACCAGGAACCGCGGTGTTGGCCGTCGAATGGCGCTAGCTGCGCAGCATTTGTGCACCGCCGCCGTCAGTGTCAGCCAGTTTGCCGTGGCATACGGAGCTCCATCGCAGTCTTTAACACTGGTAGCATGCCGCGACAGCGTGGACGTGAACCGTATGTGCAGTTGACGGACTTTGAGCGAGGGCGTATAGTGGGGATGCGGGAGGCCGGGTGGACGTACCGCCGAATTGCTCAACACGTGGGGCGTGAGGTCTCCACAGTACATCGATGTTGTCGCCAGTGGTCGGCGGAAGGTGCACGTGCCCGTCGACCTGGGACCGGACCGCAGCGACGCACGGATGAACGCCAAGACCGTAGGATCCTACGCAGGGCCGCAGGGGACCGCACCGCCACTTCCCAGCAAATTAGGGACACTGTTGCTCCTGGGGTATCGGCGAGGACCATTCGCAACCGTCTCCATGAAGCTGGGCTACGGTCCCGCACACCGTTAGGCCGTCTTCCGCTCACGCCCCAACATCGTGCAGCCCGCCTCCAGTGGTGTCGCGACAGGCGTGAATGGAGGGACGAATGGAGACGTGTCGTCTTCAGCGATGAGAGTCGCTTCTGCCTTGGTGCCAATGATGGTCGTATGCGTGTTTGGCGCCGTGCAGGTGAGCGCCACAATCAGGACTGCATACGACCGAGGCACACAGGGCCAACACCCGGCATCATGGTGTGGGGAGCGATCTCCTACACTGGCCGTACACCACTGGTGATCGTCGAGGGGACACTGAATAGTGCACGGTACATCCAAACCGTCATCGAACCCATCGTTCTACCATTCCTAGACCGGCAAGGGAACTTGCTGTTCCAACAGGACAATGCACGTCCGCATGTATCCCGTGCCACCCAACGTGCTCTAGAAGGTGTAAGTCATTTACCCTGGCCAGCAAGATCTCCGGATCTGTCCCCCATTGAGCATGTTTGGGACTGGATGAAGCGTCGTCTCACGCGGTCTGCACGTCCAGCACGAACGCTGGTCCAACTGAGGCGCCAGGTGGAAATGGCATGGCAAGCCGTTCCACAGGACTACATCCAGCATCTCTACGATCGTCTCCATGGGAGAATAGCAGCCTGCATTGCTGCGAAAGGTGGATATACACTGTACTAGTGCCGACATTGTGCATGCTCTGTTGCCTGTGTCTATGTGCCTGTGGTTCTGTCAGTGTGATCATGTGATGTATCTGACCCCAGGAATGTGTGAATAAAGTTTCCCCTTCCTGGGACAATGAATTCACGGTGTTCTTATTTCAATTTCCAGGAGTGTAGATTAGGCAGGAAGAGGACTTCGTATCACAGAAAGAGTTCCTGTTATGACGTGGTTTTGCGAACCCCCTTCGCTCTTAAAGAGAGTAAGAAATGATGCCACTTAGTTATTAATCTGCATCTCTCCCTTAAAGAACCACGATAGTTAAATTGTGCGCGTCGGAATTAGTAAGCGCTCATTTTCGGCCCAGCAATGGATCAATTACTAGGGTAATCGCAGTTTGCATAATTAGAAACGGGGATGATTAGCCGTGAAATGAAATTCAACAATACGATAACTTCCTGAGTCTATTAGCACAAGTTGGTTGATTTTGTTAAAAACACTAACAAATAACTCAGCAAAAAATTACATCAGATGTAACGACCGTAATGATAAATACGAAACAAGCTTTAATGGAAGTAACTTATGGTTGAAAAAGTGATGCTAAGTTCAGCTCTCTAACATGTTAAGATTTAACTGGCTCAAATGCGTGAGTTGACAACAGTGATGATATTCATGCTTGGAATAAGCGATATGGCCGGTGTGGCCGAGTGGTTTCAGGCGCTTCAGTCCGGAACCGCGCTGCTTCTACGGGCGCAGGTTCGAATCCTGCCTCGGGCATGGATGTGTGTGATGTCCTTAGGTTAGTTAGGTTTAAGTAGCTCTAAGTCTAGGGGACTGATTACCTCAGATGTTAAGTCCCATAGTGCTCAGAGCCATTTGAACTAACGCTAAATCACAGTAAGACTCAGTTTTTACAGTTTCTAACACACAATTCAACAAAACATGACGTTTTCATTTCACAGAACGGGCATATGATTAGTGAAACTGAACAGTTCAAATTTCTTGGTGTTCAGATAGATAGTAAGCTGTCGTGGAAAGCCCACATTCAGGATCTTGTTCAAACACTTAATAGTGCCATTTTTACGATTCGAACGGTATCAGAAGTGAGTGATCGTTCGACACGAAAATTAGACTACTTTGCTTATTTTCATTCTCTTTTGTCGTGTGGTATTATATTTTGGGGTAACTCTTCCCATTCTAAAAGGATATTTTTGCCTCAGAAACGTTCGGTCCGAGCAATAAGTGGTGTAAGTTCTCGAACCTCTTGTCGAGCCATGTTCACGAGTATGGATTTTTTGACATAGGCCTCTCAATATGTCTATATTCTTTACTGTCATTTATTGTTAATAATATTAGTAATATTAGCTTATTCCCAAGAATAATTAACTTTCACTCGGTCAATACTCGGCAGAAATCAAACCTGCATTTGGATCGGACTTCCTTAACTCTTGTGCAGAATGGTATGCAGTATACTGCTGCATCCACTTTCAGTAAGCTACCACTCTTATTCAAAAATCTTAGCA
Source organism: Schistocerca piceifrons (assembly GCF_021461385.2). Taxonomy (NCBI): domain Eukaryota; kingdom Metazoa; phylum Arthropoda; class Insecta; order Orthoptera; family Acrididae; genus Schistocerca; species Schistocerca piceifrons. The sequence goes on from NC_060144.1 coordinate 197,953,673, forward strand.
GTAATCCACGTGCTTTCAAATCGAAACTGAAGAGTTTCCTTGTGGGTCACTCCTTCTATTCTGTCGAAGAGTTCTCGAAAATTTAGCTGATTCTTGTTGCATTGTTGATTGCGTTTACTTAAACTTATGGACTGACTTTTTTCGGGTTCATAAACATTTATTTTTATCTGTTATTACTTTTATGTAGTAATTTCATGTACTGACACGTTCCATGAACTTGGAGATTTGCTCCTTAATTTGGTCCCACGGAACTTGACGCGTAAATAAAATAAAAATAACATTCTTGTTTGGCGTACGATGCTCAAGTCTCATCCCCATATAAGAGAATGCTAGCACGCTGCAAGCATAAATGAGCATTTATGTGGTCACCATAAGGTGTTTGATGTCCCATACTCCTGTGCGGAGCGTCCCGAAAGTATTTGCCGCCTTCCCAGTTCTGGTGTTCATTTTGTCGTGTAGAGAAAGATGTTTTGACGTCAGCGAACTGAGGTAGCAGAATATGTTGACTACATTCAACAAGCAGCCATTTGCTGTTATGGTAGTCGTATCTGTTTATCCTTGCGCCATAATCACAGGCTTCTTTACATTCACGGACATGGAGAAGGTTTGCATGCAGCAGACAATTTGTTCACAAGACTTTGAAGGTCGTTTTGAGTATCTCCTATGAGTGCTGCATCGTCAGCGAATAAAAACATATTTACAAGTAGATGTATCCCAGGTTTGTTCCACCGAAATCAGTTTTGAGAAGTAACGAGAAGAAGGGGCCAGTACACAACCGTGATGAACTCCTCTTTGCATAAGAAAAGAAACTGATGTGCTTTCTCCAAATATCACAGCACCCTCCATACCATTGTGAAAAGCCCTGATTGTCTTCAAGTTTTTCGGGACACACTTATCTTCATTAGTGAAGTACACCCCTTCTTGCTGGTTGTGTCAAATGCTTTATTTCGGTCGGTAAAAGCATTGAACAATGGTGCTCGTGGTATTTGTCTTGTCTCTGTCGGAGTGTGAAGGTCATATCAGTAGTAGATCGCTGGTTCGAAACCCACGTTGAGACTCAGGTTACACACACTCGGCAAGCTTCTTCAGTGCGCCCAGCAGCTCACGGACAAACGCTTCTTCGACGATACTCAGTAGATAAATTCCGTGGCAGCAACTGCAATCACCGCGATCGCCTCTACCTTTTGTATTGAGTGAAGATGTTGGCATCGCGCATATCCTAGGGCACAGTACCCTCAGCCCAACATTTCAATAAAATGTGGAGTATTGTATCTATTGTTTGTTAACTGGGGACCTAGAAACGACGGAGAGGCTCCGTCCCTGCCGCAGCCGCAGTGGACCACAACCCCACGACGACTACCGCAGTCCACTTCACCCATCCGCCGCCCCACACCGAACCCAGGGTTATTGTGCGGTTCGGCCCCCGGTGGACCCCCCCAGGGAACGTCTCACACCAGACGAGTGTAACCCCTATGTTTGCGTGGTTGAGTAATGGTGGTGTACGCGTACGTGGAGAACTTGTTTGCGCCGCAATCGCCGACATAGTGTAACTGAGGCGGAATAAGGGGAACCAGCCTGCATTCGCCGAGGCAGATGGAAAACCTCCTAAAAACCATCCACAGACTGGCCGGTTCACCGGACCTCGACACAAATTCGCCGGGCGGATTCGTGCCGGGGACCAGGCGCTCGTTCCCGCCCGGAAAGCTGTGCGTTAGACCGCACGGCCAACCGGGCGGGCAAATGTAGAGTACTGGGAGGCGCGGCGTCAGTTTGATAAGTTCTGTATGGATTTTGTCTGTACCAGGGCATTTCCCGCATTTAAACTGCGCAATGACTCTCTCAAGCTGCTCCTTGGTAGGCACGGCATCCATCTCCTGGCAAGCTGACTGTTGAGGAATTCCTCCTGTTGCTATTTGGCTGATGTTGACCAGATGTAAGTAGAGAATGGAACAGCATAACTGCGCAATGACTCTCTCAAGCTGCTCCTTGGTAGGCACGGCATCCATCTGACTGTTGAGGAATTCCTCCTGTTGCTATTTGGCTGATGTTGACTAGATGTAAGTAGAGAATGGAACAGCATTCCATCTCCTTAAGAGGGGAAGTCTTCTCGGGAGTGGGCCCGATGGCCCTTTTGATACCCGAATACATGCGCAAAGTTGCTTCCAGTATTTTTTAAATCAGTTATGGACTGTGCGCTGAGCTATTACCTTAGATTTGCTTAGATATCCCTTCTGGGAACGTCAAGGGTCTGAGTGACATTTGATAGTTGCCTGACGCTTAGAATCGAGGAGGGTTTCAAGACATCCGGAACCAATCATCTACTTATATATCCTTTCTCCTTGCATATAATTTTAAACAAAAACTGTTCCCCGCTGTCGATTTTTTAAAAAAGCAGGAAATTTGTATTTATGGCATATCAGCTTATGATTATTATACAACGGAATCTGAATCGTACGAAACTTTGTAATCGTACCCGTTCGCGGACTGAAACTGCGGGAAATACTGTCATTTAGGCTACTGTGCTCACAGATAGGCTGGAGAAGTCCCCCTCATACCCCGCTTGCAGGTGATCCCAGCCGATTTGTCCATTCACTTTGTAAGTATCGTGAAGAAAAGGTCGCTATGTGTAAGAAGCGTGAAGCGCACTTTGAATGTCTCCTGATGGCTAAAAGAGCCACCCGCACTTTGAATAAGAAAATGCTATCTGACATTGAAATCAACGTAAAAGATCGGGTCGCCACTAACTGTAGAGGTTGCGCTGAGTCGAAAAATTATTTAATTTATTCATAAGAAAAACTCACAAAAGAACTTTCATTGTAAAGTCAGTGATAAAGAATGGGATGTAATTATTAATATGATCCAGGCATGGTTCACGTGAATCAAATATTGAATAAAATAAAGAGTGCGTGAACACTGTGCATAAGAGCAGCTTGCAGCGACATTCCTGAAAACAAGATCTATTCCAAAACATTTGTTGTATATAAAAAGGGACACTAATTATTGGACCCGTGCGCATGGAAACGCTATGGATGGACTAACAAGGAAAACTACAAGGTAAATGGCTTAGGTAACGGAGACGTAACACCGATACACTGTATAAGATTGCAGGCGAAATTATTTATTCCTTAAAACAGTGATGTAACGCATCTATAGAACTGCTGTTGCCTGGTAACTACGTACAATTGCTTGTGGAATGCTATACGTTTCACAACAGACTCGTGTGCCCACGTGGTTTGCGGAGACACAATTTCTACATACCGTGGCCAAATTTTAGTAACATCAAACCACGCAGTCGCGGACAATTAACATTTTACAGAGGACATATTTGAATAGACAAATGATGATGGCAGAGGGCCAACAAACTTTAATATTAGCCCATATGGATGTTTTGCACCGGACATAAAGTAATTAGACAAAGAAAATTCACAAAGAGGCAAAAATTACAAAGATTCGGAAAGGATTAGAATGCACACACACTCAGTTGCAGGCACACGAACATTTACACTGAACCGAGTGCGCTTCAACATATACAACACCTTTGTGCTACAGTCTTCTTACAGATCAAAGTCAAGTCTGCATTAGGAATCAAACTGAAAGTCTGCAAAATCCTTGCATTCCTTGCTGCGACCCAGCAAATCAATCTTTATAAGATGAAACGCGAGACCAAAAGCTAAAATCTCCCATCTTGCTATGAGACAACGCGCCACGCAGTTAAGTCAACTCACCCATCTTCGAAGAGACTTCGGCTGCAGACCCTCGGCGGGCTGGAAGCATACTGGCCCTCTCACACACTCCAACGTCTCCCACGCTACCCCGTAGCTTGGAAAACCCAGAGATGAGGCTTCCGTCACCAACCTAATACCGGTAACTTTGACACAAGGGGAGCAAACCTCTTTACCTACCCGAAAACTGCAAGGGTTGGCCACTCTGTACGGCCACCGCTGATTCTCTGCAGCAGACTAAACCACCGTATAGCAACATGAAACACACTACATTCATTCACTCACGCAGGCCAGGGAGTTGTGCATCATTGGGAAGCAAAGAAAATGATAATGAAAGAGGACTACAGGACCCTTTCAAGTTTAAGCTACTTCAATTCCCACCCAAGGCTTCTTTTTCAGTAACAATAAACAAGAAGGTGGACATAGAGGAGAGGGAAGGGAAAGGAGGAGCTGGATTGAGAAAGAGAGGGCGGGGGAGATGGGCAGAGGAGGTGGAGGGATTAGAACGTATATCAATTTCCCTTACATACTTAGCAATTGCGAAGTACTGTTGGGTTCGCTAGTTGGAAACAAAAGCAAACACAAGATGTTTTGAGGTTCGTTTAACTTTCAGTGTCTACTGCAAAGACGGGAAGTACTCCACTGAGTTGATTGTGACAGGCATTTAGGCGAATGAAATAAACGTGTACGGCGTGTCCGTGTTTTTAACTGCGTGCTGAATAGCTTATGGATTAGCGTGACAGCGGGGGTCGCGCGTTAATGCGCTGGCGTCGCCTGCTCCTTTGCCGGCTGCGCGAGTGCAGATGGCCGGCAGGTTGTTTTGCGGACCCGGTACTGTATCTTATTGCCATTTGGCGCTATTGACATAGGCCGACGTGAATAATTCATGGCGCGGCCGGAGCTGCTGTGATTACAAGGGGGCTGTGTGGCTGCTAGCGGGGTGGTGCGCGGCAATCGCCTGAGCAAACACGGGCGGGGTAGCGCCCGTCTGCTCACTTGTGTCCGCCTTCAGAAGCGACGCCCAGCCCGTACCTGGGGTGTGGGTCCTGCCTAACCACCCCACAAGGCGTCTGCTTTCGTCACAGCTCCGACTCCCGTGCGATACGGCCGCAGCGACACCGCTACATAAGTAGGGTGTGTAAGAATTCAATGTCCAGAACGACAGGAAACGCTGGTGCTTAAGTTCGTAACGTTTTTTTTTCTGCATTTAGGTACCGGCTCTATTCAAAAAATTCCGGACCTTTGTTCACAAAAATTTACTGCGTTTACTTTTTACTCATTGTGCGTGGTCTCCTTCGAAATAACTCTGCTCCACAATTAATACACCGTTTCCAATGCCGTTCCACTTTCGGAAGCATTCTTGGTACGCCTCTTTCGGACCGCACGAAGTGCCGTCAACGAATTTTCTGTACATAACTCTTTCAAGTTCTGACGGTGGCAGGCGTAAAATACAGGGAGCGAAAGGCTATTTACAATTTGTACAGAAAGCAGATGGCAGTTACAAGAGTTGAGGGACATGAAAGGGAAGCAGTGGTTGGGAAGGAAGTGAGACAGGGTTGTAGCCTATCCCCGATGTTATTCAATCTGTATATTGAGCAAGCAGTGAAGGAAACAAAAGAAAAATTCGGAATAGGTATTAAAATCCATGGAGAAGAAATACAAACTTTGAGGTTCGCCGATGACACTGTAATTCTGTCAGAGACAGCAAAGGACTTGGAAGAGCAGCTGAACGGAATGGACAGTGTCTTGAAAGGAGGGTATAAGGTGAACATCAACAAAAGCAAAACGAGGATAATGTAATGTAGTCGAATTAAGTCGGGTGATGCTGAGGGAATTAGGTTAGGAAATGAGACACTTAAAGTAGTCAAGGAGTTTTGCTGTTTGGGGAGCAAAATAACTGATGATGGTCGAAGTAGAGAGGATATAAAATGTAGACTGGCAATGGCAAGGAAAGCGTTTCTGAAGAAGAGAAATTTGTTAACATCGAGTATAGATTTAAGTGTCAAGAAGTCGTTCCTGAAAATATTTGTATGGAGTGTAGCCATGTATGGAAGTGAAACATGGACGATAAATAGTTTGGACAAGAAGAGAATAGAAGCTTTTGAAATGTGGTGCTACAGAAGAATGCTGAAGATTAGATGGGTAGATCATATAACTAATGAGGAGGTATTGAATAGGATTGCGGAGAAGAGAAGTTTGTGGCACAACTTGACTGGAAGAAGGGATCGGTTAGTAGGACATGTTCTGAGGCATCAAGGGATCACAAATTTAGCATTGGAGGGCAGCGTGGAGGGTAAAAATCGTAGAGGGAGTCCAAGAGATGAATACACTAAACAGATGCAGAAGGATGTAGGCTGCAGTAGGTACTGGGAGATGAAGAAGCTTGCACAGGATAGATCAGCATGGAGAGCTGCATCAAACCAGTCTCAGGACTGAAGACCACAACAACAACAACAACAACAACAACAACAACATGAAGATGGTATCTACTCTTTCGGCCATGTTCGAGGTGGACGTCCGATGTCACTCGTTCAGGTTCTTTGTTGGTCCGTTCGAAATGGTTCAAATGGCTCTGAGCACTATGGGACTTAACATCTTAGGTCATCAGTCCCCTAGAACTTAGAACTACTTAAGCCTAACTAACCTAAGGACATCACACACATCCATGCCCGAGGCAGGATTCGAACCTGCGACCGTAGCGGTCGCGCGGTTCCAGACTGTAGCGCCTAGAACCGTTCGGCCACCCTGGCCGGCACTTATATCAACGCCTGTTTGCAGCTAGGGGTATTCATTTCATTGGGATACGAATTTTCTTTTATCTCGTCTATCGTTGCAAATCTTCGTCCTTTTAGCTCAGAATTCAACTTTGGAAATAAAAAAACACGTCCGCAGGGCCCAGGTCTGGGGAGTAAGGAGGATGAGGCAGCACAGTGATTTCGTTTTTTGTGCAATAGTCATGTACCATCGGGGATGAATGTGCGGGTGCGTTATCGTGATGCAAGAGCCATGAATTTCCTCACCACATTTCAGGCTGTTTCCATCCAAATGAAATGTTACATTCTTCTGCAATCTCTCGGACAACCTGTCTTCGATTGGCACGCACGATTTCCTTGACGTTCCTGAATGAGCGTAGTCGGTATACATCGAAGGGCGTCCTGAACGAGGGTCATCTTTAACATCCGTCCGGCCTTTCTTGAACCGTGTGAACCATTTGTACCACCGAGTACGGCTTAAGCACTAACCATCGTAGACTTCATCATTTGGTGTGTCTCTGTAAAGTTTTTCTTGAGTTTTAAGCAAAATTTAATACAGACGCGTTGCTCCTCGAAATTCGCAAACTGTGCGATGCAGCGTTATACTCGATACAGCACTGAATAATAACTAACAACCGAGCGAGGTGGCACAGTGGTTAGACACTGGTCTCGCATTCGGGAGGACGACGGTTCAATCCCGCGTCCGGCCATCCTGATTTAGGTTTTCCGTGATTTCCCTAAATCACTCCAGGCAAATGCCGGGATGGTTCCTCTGAAAGGGCACGGCCGACTTCCTTCCCCATCCTTCCCTAATCCGATGAGACCGATGACCACGCTGTCTGGCCTCCTTCCCCAAACAACCAAACCAAACCAATAACTAACATACATACCGAATGAAACTTCCCGCACTTACACATTAAACACAGGCGTGCGCAGGGATGCCAACCGCATTTCGCTCCAACACATTGAACAGGCCTTGTATTCCGGGTGCTGTGGGTTTAATTATTGATTGTCATGTTTTATTTGTAGTTCACTATTGCTGTTTCAGTTTACATACTGTCATTTTATCATTTGGAGATAGTGAGTGGAGCTACGGACACTAGAAAATGGAGCGACAACTGGAGAAATCGGAACATTTCCGACATTTTTTCTGTTTGAATTCAGTAGAAGGGTGACAGCAGCGGAGGCAACCAGAAACATTTGCGCCGCGTATGCGGCTAATGCCACCCGACAGAGCACGGGAAGAAAATGGTTTTCTCCTTTTAAGGAAGTTCAAATTGTTCAAATGGCTCTGAGCACAATGGGACTTAACTTCTAAGGTCATCAGTCCCCTACAACTTAGAACTACTTAAACCTAACTAACCTAAGGACATCACACACATCCATGCCCGAGGCAGGATTCAATCTGCGGCCGTAGCGGTCGCGCGGTTCCAGACTGTAGCGCCTAGAACCGCTCGGCCACCCGGGCTGGCTTTTAAGGAGGATCGTTTTGACATTACTGACCGTCCATGTTCAGGAAGATGGTGGTTTTTGGGGGAAGGAGACCAGACAGCGAGGTCATCGGTCTCATCGGATTAGGGAAGGACGGGGAAGGAAGTCGGCCGTGCCCTTTGAAAGGAACCATCCCGGCATTTGCCTGGAGTGATTTAGGGAAATCACGGAAAACCTAAATCAGGATGGCCGGACGCGGGATTGAACCGTCGTCCTCCCGAATGCGAGTCCAGTGTCTAACCACTGCGCCACCTCGCTCGGTGTGTTCAGGAAGACTTTCGTGGTTTGAGGAAGAGCGTTTAAGCCGGCCGGGGCTACCGAGCGGTTCTAGGCGCTTCAGTCTGGAAAAATGCGGCTGCTCCGCAGGTTCGAATCCTGCCTCGGGCATTAATGTGTGTGCTGTACTTAGGTTAGTTAGGTTTAAGTAGTTCTAAGTCTAGGGGACTGCTGACCTCAGATGTTAAGTCCCATAGTGCTCAGAGCCATTTGAACCATTTTGAACAAAATAGGCAGAGGGAATCACTGGGGAGTTTCAGAGTATTGCCAGCAGTCCAGCTACAGTAACTGTACGCACGGAGTTCAAAATAATGGGGTACAATACTCGAGTAACTCCACATAAGCCACAGCTCCTGCACTCGTTGCTAAGGGATACTTGAAGGGGTGCAAAGAGCGACGCTAATGGATGACTGCAGACGAGTGATCTGGAGTTTTGAATGACGGCATGCCCTATGGCAATCTGATGGAAGGGTTTGGCGGATGCCTGTGGGGCGCTACCTGCTGTCATCTGCCAGCAGTGAAGTACGGAGGTGCTGGTGTTGTGGTATGGAGGTGTTTCTCATGGATAGAGCCTCCTCCGCAATTGTGCTTAAGGAAATGCTGTGGAAGGACCATCGTCGGCGAGTACAAGTGGAGAGAGGTCCCATTCTTCCAGTCTTATTGAGATGCACAACGGTGCTGGCATCTTGGTATGGGGTACAGCGAGACACTGATAAAAGGGGTCATACTTCCAAGTTCTGTGCAAAATTTTTAATCTCTACAACTCGTACCCTCTCAACCTGTGAACTTTCATTTCGTTTCCTTCTCCCTTTTTGGGCGCTTCACTTCTTTTGTCAGCCAGTTTAGCTATAGATCTCTTTCTAAGTTTAAAGGCAAATTCAGCACGTTAGCTACATTCGTACGCAATAAAGTACACAGCAGCGTGCTCTAAACATAAACCGCAGCTCGTGGTCTCGCGGTCGCGTTCTCGCTTCCCGAGCACGGGGTTCCGGGTTCGATTCCCGGCGGGGTCAGGGATTTTCACCTGCCTTGAGATGACTGGGTGTTTGTGTTGTCCTCATTATTTCATCATTCATGAAAGTGGCGACATTTGACTGAGCAAAAGTTGGGAATTCATACGGGCGCTGATAACCGTACAGTTTAGAGCCCCACAAACCAACCATGATCATCATCATCATCATCATCATCTAAACTCATAGTGACTCCTATTTTTCACTGTAAACTATTCGAGTTGTATGTCGAGTGTTATTTAATTTCTAAATACACCGATCAGCCAGAACATTATGACCACCGACCTACTATCGATATAAACCAGTCCAGGCGGCAGCAGCGTCACCTGGCGAGGAACGACTGCTAGTCAGACACATGCACGGTGCCTGTAGCACCAGTCAGCCTACTGTCCGTGTTTAGAATGGGGAAGCCGCGTGATATGAGTTTGACCGAGGGCAAATTGAGATGGCCAGAGACTCGGCACGAGCATTTTGGAAACTGCACGACTTGTCGAGTGTTCGACGAGGCTGTGGTGAGTGCCTTCAACACGTCCCGAAACCAATGTGAAACCACGTCAAGAAGTCGTGTGGGTGGATGGCTGATGTCGGGCGTCGTAGGCTGGGCACACTGGTAAAACAGGACAGGCGGCGAACTGTGGCGGAACTAACATCAGACTTTAATGCTGGGCAGAGTACAGGTGTGTGTGAACGCACAGTGCACCGAACACTCCCAACGACGGACCTCCGCTGCCGACAACCCAGGCATGTGCCAATGTTAACAGAACGACATCGGCAACTACGAATGAAATGGGCAACTGTCCATCAGCACTGGACGTTGGCGCAGTAGAAGAATGTTACATGGCCAGATTAATCCCGATACCTTCATCATCATGCCAATGGGAGGGCGCGAATCAGTTCTCTTCCAGGGGAACCACGCGATGACACCTTTGCTGTGGGACGAAGACAAGCTGCCGGGGACACCATTGTGCTGTGGGAAACATTCACTTGGACATCCATGGCTCCAGTGGAGCTCGTGCAAGGCACCATGACGGTCAAGGAATATCGTACACTGGTACAGACTACGTACACCCCTTCATGACGAACATATTTTTCGACAGCAATGACATTTTTCAGCAAGATAATGCGCCATGTCACAAGGCCAGGAGTGTGATGGAGTGGTTCGCGGAACACATTGGCGAGTTCCAATTGATGTGCTGGTCCCCCCACTCGCCAGATCAGGACGCAATCGAACACATCTGGCATGCGATTGAACGTGGTGTCGGAGCTCGTTGCTTGCCTCCCCAGAATTTACAGGTATTAGGTGACTGCTTCCATCCCACGATGCTTCGCCGCTGTTACGCGTGCCAAAGGTCGACAGACCAGCTATTAGGTAGGAGGTTATAATGTTCTGACTGATCAGTTAGGCTATAGGACCCGAAAGAATCTCTCTCTCTCTCTCTCTCTCTCTCTCTCTCTCTCTCTCTCTCTCTATTTTTTTTTTTTATGGTTCAAATGTCTCTGAGCACTATGGGACTTAACATCTGAGGTCATCAGTCCTCTAGAACTTAGAACTACTTAAACCTAAGGACATCACATACATCCATGCCCGAGGCAGGATTTGAACCTGCGACCGTAGCAGTCGCGCGGTTCCGGACTGAAGCGCCTAGAGCCGCTCGGCCACCGCGGCCGGCAATCTTCTTTTTCCGAGTGGTTACTTCAGAATCGTTTTAGGTTCAAATGGCTCTGAGCACTATGGGACTTAACAGCTGTGGTCATCAGTCCCCTAGAACTTAGAACTACTTAAACCTAACTAACCTAAGGACATCACACACATCCATGCCCGGGGCAGGATTCGAACCTGCGACTGTAGCAGTCTCCGGACTGCGCGCCTAGAACCGCGAGACCACCGCGGCCGGCAATCGTTTTAGGTTCAAATGGCTCTGAGCACTATGGGACTTAACAGCTGTGGTCATCAGTCCCCTAGAACTTAGAACTACTTAAACCTAACTAACCTAAGGACATCACACACATCCATGCCCGGGGCAGGATTCGAACCTGCGACTGTAGCAGTCTCCGGACTGCGCGCCTAGAACCGCGAGACCACCGCGGCCGGCAATCGTTTTAGAGACTGCAAAACAGCCGGCGTGCATGAGACGTTGTACTTGCATTGCTACTGCTGGACCGACTGACGGATTAACCACCGTTCTCTGTGTGCACCTGGCGGGCGCATGTAACTGCGGTAGGCCACGTGAAGAGTCAACACGCCGACTACAGGCTTCTTTGTGCTCTGACGCTGTTGTTGTTGTTGTTGTTCTTGTTGGTGGTGGTGGTGGTGGTCGTCGTCGTCGTCGTCTGAAGACTGGTTTGATGCAGGCCCCCACGCTACCCTACCCTGTGCAAGCCTCTTTGTCTGCAGCGTCAGATCCTTTTGTACCTGCTTACTGTAATCATCCATTGGTCTCGCCCTAAATTTTTTTACCCCCCACACTCCCGTCGAACATTAAATTGATGATGTCTTGGTACCTCAGGACGTTTCTTGTCAACCGATCCGTTCTTTCAGTCAGGTTGTGCCATACATTTCTTTTCTGTCCAGTTGGATTCTGCACCTCATTTGTTCAGCACTATTCTGTAGCACCATATTTCAAAGGCTTCTAGACTCTTCTAGTCAGATCTGCTCGTCGACACCGCTTCATTTCCGTACAAGACTACGTCCTAGATAGATACTGTCACAAATAACATCCTGACACTTAAATTTATATTCCATGTTAAGAAATTTCTCTTTTCCGGGAATGTTTTTCTTCTTGTTGCCACTCTACATTTAATATTATCTCTAGTTATTTTGCTGCCCAAATAGCAAAATTCGTCTACTATTTCTAGCTTCTCATTTTCTAATCTAATTCGGGCAGCATCACCTGACTTAATTGAATTACATTCCATTACGCTTTTTTTGGAAGAGGATGTAGATGAAGATGAACTGGGAGATACGATACTGCGTGAAGAGTTTGACAGAGCACTGAAATACCTGAGACGAAACAATGCCCCGGGAGTAGACAACATTCCATTAGAACTACTGACGGCCTTGGGAGAGCCAGTCCTGACAAAACTCTACCATCTGGTGAGCAAGATGTACGAGACAGGCGAAATTCCCTCAGACTTCAAGAAGATTATAATAATTCCAATCCCAAAGAAAGCAGGTGTTGACAGATGTGAAAATTACCGAACAATCAGTTTAATAAGTCACAGCTGCAAAATACTAACGCGAACTATTTACAGACGAATGGAAAAACTAGTAGAAACCGACCTCGGGGAAGATCAGTTTTGATTCCGTAGAAATGTTGGAACACGTGAGGCAATACTGACCTTACGACTTATCTTAGAAGATAGATTAAGGAAAGGCAAACCTACGTTTCTAGCATTTATAGACTTAGAGAAAGCTTTTGACAATATTGAGTGGAATACTCTCTTTCAAATTCTAAAGGTGGCAGGGGTAAAATACAGGGAGCGAAAGGCTATTTACAATTTGTACAGAAACCAGATGGCAGTTATAAGAATCGAGGGGCATGAAAGGGAAGCAGTGGTTGGGAAGGGAGTGGGACAGGACTGTAGCCTCTCCCCGATGTTATTCAATCTGTATATTGAGCAAGCAATAAAGTAAACAAAAGAAAAATTTGGACTAAGCATTAAAATCCAGGGAGAAGAAATAAAAACTTTGAGGTTCGCCGATGACATTGTAATTCTGTCAGAGACAGCAAAGGACTTGGAAGAGCAGTTGAACGGAATGGACAGTGTCTTGAAAGGAGGATATAAGATGAACGTCAACAAAAGCAAAACGAGGATAATGGAAAGTAGTCGAATTAAGTCGGGTGATGCTGAGGGAATTAGATTGGGAAATGAGACACTTAAAGTAGTAAAGGAGTTTTGCTACTTGGGGAGCAAAATAACTGATGATGGTCGAAGTAGACAGGATATAAAATGTAGACTGGCAATGGCAAGGAAATCGTTTCTGAAGAAGAGAAATTTGTTAACGTCGAGTATAGACTTAAGTGTCTGGAAGTCGTTTCTGAAAGTATTTGTATGGAGTGTAGCCATGTATGGAAGTGAAACATGGACGATAAGTAGTTTGGACAAGAAGCGAATAGATGCTTTCGAAATGTGGTGCTACAGAAGAATGCTGAAGATTAGATGGGTAGATCATGTAACTAATGTGGAGGTATTGAATAGAATTGGGGAGAAGAGAAGTTTGTGGCACAACTTGACTAGAAGAAGGGATCGGTTGGTAGGACGTGTCCTGAGGCGTCGAGGGATCACAAATTTAGCATTGGAGGGCAGCGTGGAGGGTAAAAACCGTAGAGGGAGACCAAGAGATGAATACACTAAGCAGATTCAGAAGGATGTAGGTTGCAGTAGATACTGGGAGATGAAGGAGCTTGCACAGGATAGATTAACATGGAGAGCTACTTCAAACCAGTCTCAGGACTGAAGACCACAACAACAATAACAACGCTTTTTTTCTTTTGTTGATGTTTATGTAATAATTTCTTTTCAAGACGCTAGCCGTTCCATTCATCTGTACTTCCAAGCCCTTTGTTGTCTCTTGCACAATTACTATATCTTCGGCAAACCTCAAAAGTTTTTTTCCCCTGAACTTAACTGCCTTTCACAAATTTTCTTTGGGCTTCTTTGCGGCTTGCTCACTGCACAGCTTGAATGACATCGCGGTTAGGCTACAAACCTGTCTCATTCCCTTCTCAAACATTGATTTCCTTCGACCCTTCTAACTGGGTTCTGTACAAGTGGTGAATAATTTTACGCTCCCTATATTTTATCTTTGCTACCTTCAGAATTTGGAAGTGTGTGTTCCAGCCAACATTGTCAAAAGCTTTCTGTAAATCTACAAACTCTAGATTTACCCTAATTTAACAGTTATGCGGGAGTTGAGAAAACTTGGATTTCATGGTCGAGCGGCCGCTCATAAGCACACATCACACCGGTAAATGCCAAACGACGCCTCAAAATGGTTCAAATGGCACTGAGCACTATGCGACTTAACTTCTGAGGTCATCAGTCGCCTAGAACTTAGAACTAATTAAACCTAACTAACCTAAGGACATCACACACATCCATGCCCGAGGCAGGATTCGAAAATGCGACCGTTGCGGTCACGCGGTTCCAGACTGAAGCGCCTAGAACCGCACGGCCACCAAACGACGCCTCGCTTGGTGTAAGGTTGCGTAAGCATTGGACGATTGGACAGTGGAAAAACGTTGTGTGAAGTGACGAATCACGGTACACAATGTGGTGATACAATGGCATGGTGTGGGTATGACGAATGCTCGGTGAACGTCATCTGCCAGCGTGTGCAGTGCCAACAGTAAAATTCGAAGGCGGTGGTGTTATGGTGTGGTCCTGTTTTTCATGGAGGGGGCTTGCACCCCTTGTTGTTTTGCGTGGCACTCCCACAGCACAGGCCAACATTGATGTTTTAATCACCTTCTTGCTTCCCACTGTTGACGAGCATTCGGGGATGGCGATTGCATCTTTCAATACGATCGAGCCCCTGTTCATAATGCACAGCCTGTGGCGGAGTGGTTACATGACAATAATGGACTGGTATGCACAGAGTCCTGACCTGAATCCTGTAGAAACACCTTTGGGAGTTCTTGGAATGCCGACTTCGTGCCAGGCCTCACTGACCGACATCGATACCTCTCCTCAGTGCAGCACTCCGTGAAGAATGGGCTGCCATTCCCCAAGAAACCTTCCAACATCTGATTGAACGTATGCCTGTGAGAGTGGAAGCTGTTATTAAGGCTAAGGGCGGGCCAAAACCATACTGAATTCCAGCATTACCGATGGAGGGCGCCAGGTGTCCAGATACTTTTGATCACAAAGTGTACGTCTGTTCTCTCTCCTATGGGTCATCAGACGTATTTTCTCTGGTGTTTCGGCAGATATTTGCAATTTCGTTTTTGCAACGAGTAGCTAGTGTCAGTCGAAACAAATTCTCCTCGTCACATATTTCATAGGACGCCCAGCGGCAACGCAACGCGTCGTTTGTTTCCCGTTTCAAACAAAATAGTTTTTAAATAGGAATTTTACGTGCTCATTCGATATAGTGCTACCAGATTGGTCTAGCACCATATTCGTCAAGTGGTATATATTAACAGGAAGAATAAAACACGAAGAATAATCAGTACTCCAGCAGCAATTGAGCAGCGCGCTTCTGCGTGGAGTTGGTAGTCAGAGTGGGCCAGGGCGGTAAAACGAATATCGCGTTGGAATAATTTGGAACCGCTCTGTTGAACGCGCAAGTAAAATTTCATTTTAAAAGTAATTTTGTTTGCCGGCCGCGGTGGCCGAGCGGTTCTAGGCGCTTCAGTCCGGAGCCACGTGGCAACTACGGTCGCAGGTTCGAATCCTGCCTCGGGCATGGATATGTGTGATGTCCTTAGGTTAGTTAGATTTAAGTAGTTCTAAGTCTAGGGGACTGATGACCTCAGATGTTAAGTCCCATAGTGCTTAGAGCCATTTGAGCCATAATTTTAAATGTTTTTTATTCCAGTCTCTGATCACAATATCAATTCTTTAGACGATGACCGGTTTCAGTCCGTAATGACTGTCCTCAGATCCTTTTGATACCATGTCCTAAGCCGGCCGAAGTGGCCGTGTGGTTAAAGGCGCTGCAGTCTGGAACCGCAAGACCGCTACGGTCGCAGGTTCGAATCCTGCCTCGGGCATGGATGTTTGTGATGTCCTTAGGTTAGTTAGGTTTAACTAGTTCTAAGTTCTAGGGGACTAATGACCACAGCAGTTGAGTCCCATAGTGCTCAGAGCCATTTGAACCATTTTGAACCATGTCCTAAAGTGATAAGGCCATAATGGCATCGTGAAAACTGTGGTGATTGTATTTGTATGTTTTGTCGATGCCATTATGGCCTTATCACTTTAGGACATGGTGTAAAAAGGATCTGAGGATGGTCATTACGGACTGAAACCGGTCATCGTCTAAAGAATTGATATTGTGATCAGAGACTGGAATAAAAAACATTTGACAGTATTGGATCACTGTTTGTGTACGCGATTATGTCGCAGTTGGTGAAATCATAATTTTGTTTGTAACAGGAAACAAATCGACGCTTTCCATATGCTGGGCGTCAGATGGAAGACGTGATTAGAGGTATTTGTTTGGCCTGACTGCACGTTGCAAAAACAAAGTTGCAAATATCTGCCAAGGCTCCGGGGAAAGGTGTCTGAAGATTCTTAGGAGAGAAACCCTGTACTTCGCACACACCGCGTTGAGTAGCTTTGTAATTGCTGGCTCTCTGAAGTGTCAGATTATACAAGCTACATCCTCTAGGCTGACGTTGCGGGACGTACAAGTCTGGCGGAAAACGCGCTCTGCTATTTGAACGGGAAGTGGGAGAATTCGAGTAGGGGAATTACTGCATCGTTGCTCGGCCGTTTCTAAGTTGCGGGGTTGGCGTCTGTCCAGCGATACGTGTGCATGGTGTGTGTGGACTACCGGGTTGGAAAGCGAACCAAAGGTGGCGCGAGGTGAGTTTTGACCTTTGGGCAAACGCGACGCAGGTCTGGGCGTGTTTTCTGTGGAGGCTGGGAGCCGCGCCTGCCGTGGCTTTGCGACGCGACGCGACGGCAGCGGAGGGCGCGCACCGCACGCCGGTTTGAAGCGGCTGTTGGCTCAACTCATCAGCGAGTTTTACGCGGCGGCTTGGCGCTGCACTGCGCGGCGCGCGGCGCTGTTGACACTGCTAATTGCGACCCTTTGGTGCTGGCGGCGCGCGGTTCGGCCCCGTGACTCGCTCCCTCCGCTCTGCACACGGCCCTGCCCCCCACCCCAACTCTCTTCACTGCCGCCGCTGTCAGCTTCGTCCGTATAAAAATAAAATACGCTTCCCCCTGTTTAAACTTCCGGCACGCGCGCTCCTGCCAGGCTGCAACAATCCATCTAAAAAAATTTGGAAAAAAAGGTCGAGGCAATATCGACGGTTAATAAAATCTTCTACAGCTTCCATTCACGTCAAATGGTTAAAATTTCCACGAGTTATTGGCCGGATATTCCTCGGCCACTGTGAAGTGGTAACTGATTGTCTGTGAAGGGGCTTGACACCTTCGGTGTCACTGTGCAGTTATCTGTCGAAGTCAATGATCCGTGCAGGTGGCTGACCTGAAGATGTATATCTTCGGGGGCTATTGGAAAAGCAAGGTCCGATAGGACGCGTATGCAAACGACAGTGAAAATACCATGAAGCTTTGCACAGATGTGTTTTTTTTTTATCTCACTTTGTTCGCTTTTGTTCGTTGCATCTGCTCGTGGCGTACGTCATAAGACATCCTTTCAAGTTCGTTGTTGATCGATTAGCTCAGTTTTTTTTTATTACAGAGGGCTGCTAACCCTCTGAGCGAACATACTGAGCTACCGTGTCGGGTGATGTGTTGCGTACTGTCCCTAGTACGCTTATCGATCAAATGTTTTCGGTTCCCATTGGAGAGGCACGTCCTTTCGTCTACTAATCGCACGGTTTTGCGCTGCGGTCGCAAAACACATACACTAAACTTATTATGGTGAACAGAGACGTCAATGAACGAACGGACAGATCATAACTTTGCGAAAATAAAGAAAGTAAACTTTTCACTCGAGGGAAGACTTGAACCAAGGACTTCTCGTTCCGTAGCTGCTCACGCTAACCACGGAACCACGGCGCTCCTGAGCTCACAATCTCCTTGATGTTGCCTATCTTGCGCATGGACTACTCAGTTTGTATATTTTGGTTATTTTTTTCATAGTTCCACACAACGTCTTCCTGTTTTGTCGATTGACCTGTGTTCAGTTTTTCAAGGCCTATCCACTGTGCCAACTTACAGCTAAATCTGAGGGGGGTGCGATGGGGAGGTTCCCTTGTGAGCACGCAGTTAGCACTTAAAGATCTATGGAATAATTGTGTCTCCCGGGAAGCATGGGTCGTGCTGTGAAATTTCGGCTGATCTCGCGCAACCCCATGTAACGTACCTGCCATGCACTTACTTCTTCTTGGCAAGTCTCGGCCGCACGCTGCAGGAGTATTGAGGATGCTCCTGTGACGTTTTCGATGGGAAATATTTGATCATCCACTATACAGCTCGGACTTGGCACCCTCTTATGTTCATCTCCGCTCATGAACCACTGGCTATGAGGATGCGAGGTCTGTCTAAAATAGTATACGACCTTTGGCCACAAAAAATATTTCGAATACCTAACGGGGTTGGGACCCTAATCCCTTCAAACTAGGCCCCTTGTTTTTGCACACACGTAGCCCACCGATCCTTCCACTGCTGGAAACAACTCTGGAAGCCTTCTTTTGGAATGGTGCTCAGCTCCGTCCTCGTGCCGCATTATCTCTTCTCTACTCTCAAAACTTCTCTACTCCTTTCGGTGGCGTCTTCAATTTTGGAAACAATCAGAAGTCGCAAGGAGCCATGTCTGGAGAGTAGGGAGGTTGGCGAACAGCTGTAATTCCATGTTTGGCCAAGAAATTTTGGATCAAGTGGGATGAATGTGCGGGAGCGTTGTCGTGATGCAGTTATCAGTTTTTCGCCGTCCACATGTGCAGTCTTTTGCGCCGAACTGCGTCACAAAGTCGCCAGAGAACATCTTGATAGTACTACTTTGTCACTGTTTGTCCATCCGGTGCGTATTCGTGATGCACAATTACACGGGAATCGAAGGGACAGTCAGCGTCACCTTGATTTTGCTTCGCACCTTTCTTCGGCCTTGATGACTCGGGATGCTTACATTGCGACGACTGTCTTTTTGTTTCTGGGTCGTACCCGTACACCCACGACTCATCTCCAGTTATCACAGTGTTCAGAAACCCAGGATCAGTGTTGGTAGTGTGCAACGTCAAAACGGAGGTCTTTTTGTCCCGATGACAACAACTTGGGCACGAATTTCACAGCCACTAGGTGCATGTTCGAATCATCACGCAAAATTACGTGTCCAGAATCTTTACTCACTGCAAACTCTTGGGCAATCTCCCGCACGGTCAAACGACGATCTGCCATCACCAAATTTTGGACCCTCTCAAAAACAGCTACACTCCGAGCAGTTTGGGGCCTGCCAGAACGCTCGTCACTCTCCGTTGATGTGCGGCCGGTTTTGAATGGGTTGAACCACTCCTTAATTTCTGTTACACCCATCGTATCTTCTCCAAACACCTGCTGAATCTTACGAATTGTTTCGCTTTGAGAATCACCAAGCTTGTGACAAAATTTGATGCAGTATCTTTGCTCAACGCGTTTGGTCGTCTTGAGAGAATCGGTATTCCGACGAACATGTTGTGTAGTACCTCACTCAGCGACTGACCCGCTGGAAGGCACGGACAAAATTCACGCATGCGCATAAAGGTCTCTTCGTTTACTGTTTACAGTGGTGCCGCGCTATCATCTCTATTTTGCGCGGGAAAATCAAAGGTGGGATACTTTTTAGACAGACTTCATATTTTGGCTCAGACAACGAACTGCAGACCAGCGTAAAAATGTGACGGAAAGCACAGGCCGCTGCCTTTTACGACGAGGGCATTGCAAAGTTGGTACAGTGCTACGACAAATGCCCAAGTCGGAGAAGGGATAATGTAGAGAAGTATCTGGAAGGTGTAGCAAACATTTGCAAATAAAACATCCATTTTCACTGTGGTTTCCATTTCGCGACCGATCGCACCTTAATAAACGAACAGCCCTCTACATTCAGTTCTACTTTTCATGGCGTTCCGTGCAGTGTTAGTGAAAATAAACTGACACTGGGTGAGAAAAAACGGAGAGCCGCAGGTTTTTGTGTGGTTGCAGCTGTCTTGCTTCTTTAATTATTTCAGAAAAGCAGATCGGAGGTTGTTTATCCTTTTCACTACACTATCATGGGTCACCTCATGCTCTACAGCCTGGCCAGGTATTCCCTTTACACCTTCAGTTACGCCCTTGTAACTTTAATAACACTACCAAATAGATTCGCATTCTGTGACTGTGCAATGAATTCACCTGTTTGCCACACATGAACATTTTTGCCAGACCTGGACTCGAAATCGGGTCTGCCGTTTATAGCGAGCTAAAATGACGGTGTAATATTTGTCTTCTTGTGTGGGTATCACGAATTGTACGAGCATAAGGGTTTTGCCTACTTGACAGTGGAAGTTGGGGTCGGTCCTGGGTGCGTGGTAAGACAGCCGAAGTGGTTAAGGCTATCGCTCGCGATAAGCGAAAAGCCCGGGCTCACGTTCCGGTTAGGCACAAATTTTCATGTGTCGCAAACAGTTAATGTCAGTGCATAGTCACAGAATACGATTTTATTTCGTAATTTTTACCACAGCTGCAATCGTCACTGACAGTCTCTTAGTTCAAACAAGCAATCATGTATGAAGGACATTCTATTGTGAAGATACACTGCATAACAAAGACGTTGTAACCATTAATGATTTTATAACAATTAGAGTTATTTGTCCACAACGTCCGCACGTGCGCAGCTATTATCCCAGTACAGCTTGATACGCCTTCGGTGGTTTAAGTCATTATCCGTTCGTTCACTGACGTCCACTGGCCGGAATGCTTGCAGTTTTAATTCCGTTTTAACGTGGATTGGGTTGTGCTGCTTTTAATTCAAAGTTCTGCAGCACGCTTTATAGTTTTCTTGCAGGGTAAACGCATCATTGACGCATTAATTTCAGCACATTTTCCTCTTCGGTTTGATCAAGCACAAAGAACGTGAACGTCCAAAACACTTTCCGGGAGATAGGCTTTCTCCTCCCATGTGATAATGTCTGACAACTTGGTGCTTGCCGAATCATTCACAAAACCTATTAGCGACGTTGTTTTCCGGTCATGACCCCACACATTTGGTATTCCGTGCTCTTCCAAACTGAAACGACCAGTCTTCCAAACTGAAATGACCAGTATCTGCCACTGCCTTCAGCAAACAGGAAAGGCGAGGAATGAACTGGTCAATGCACAGACTTTATTCTCCTTCCCGATCAGTCACTTGACAGTTAGGTGTCCACTCGTTGCAATTTACTTAAAGAGCGGTGTTGCTATATTAATGATCAGGGTGCGAGGTTCAAATCTTAAATATCTTACAATCTTACACTGTTATTACAAGCATTTAGTTCAGGTGCAAAGAGACTTTCCGGCCACCATGTAGAAGTTTTGGTTTTCTATTAAAACATGGCACACCAGTACATTATTTATATGACTGGCGTATGAAGAAACATTATACAGGTTGAACCAGAAATTCACCGACAAACTTTTAGAGGCGGACAGAAAAAGTCTATGAATATGGGCGTTAAAATGCAGACCTTAAAACTTATGAGAGAAGTGTTTCACAGTACCGAAGATGAAGATCTCATAGTTCTTAAGATACACATTAGCCCATGTTTACTGGACGCTTTTCTTCTTGTTTTGGTCCACACTATCAACTCTGCAAGTTTATCACTGGATTTCTGGTTCACTCTGGAAATCCTAAGTACAGGAAAACTCTCACACCTTCAAACTAAAACCGTGTTTCGCTCCCTTATTTTTTATTTTTTGAAGGTCATGATGGCAACAGATTAAAATTCAGTTAACTGCGCAAAAGACAAGTCTCGCACAGGCGAAGAGTATGCTTGGACTGCATTGCTGCCTCCGGTGTTCGTACTTATGTCGCTCATACATGACGTCAGATATGATGAAGTGCGCATCCGAATTGAGAACTTCTGGCCCATTAACGACCAGATGGACAACATTGCAACGGATAGCCCGTTAGCTCCATTTACAATAAACCTGTTCATGCAAAACTTGGAAAGATATCGCTTTGGGCACCACTGCAGATGAGGATAGATGCTTTTCTCGCCACGTCGGCGACTCAGTCGTTATATGGCCAAAATATTGGAAAAAACTGAAAGGATGCTAAGAACACGTAAAATTACCGCCACCTCACAGGCTTTGTTATACATGTACAACGAAGGGACAAGACACGTTAGTTTTCTCCTCTGACTTGAGATCGGGTGTAGCTGTTGTAGCAGAACTCATCCACTCGCCTGTGACTGAAAGCCCCGGACGATGCTGGATGTGCTTTTTTATAACATACTGACCTCAGTTTTCCGCAGTTCCTCTCTTAACAAACTGTGTAAACTCCGCTGTGTTTTGGCAAAAGAAGTGGTTAACATGCCAGGCAAAAATAAACCGCTGCATTTTCGCCATAATTCTTTTTACATACTAATCAAAGCAGAGGTGCCAGATATTTCTAAGCAGATTGTCGTGCTTTTCTGTGCGTTAGCGCCCATGCCCATCGCGACACTTGGCTTCATAAGGCACCGCGTAATGCCACCGCGTTTTATGTTGCAGGTTTGGTTCCAGAACCGGCGCGCGAAGTTCCGCAAGCAGGAGCGGCTCGCGCAGCAGAAGGCGGCGCAATCGTCCGGCGGAGGCGGTGCAGACAGCGGGGGTGGAGGCGGGGGCGGAGGCGGCGGGGGTGCGCAGGGCCCGGCGGCGGGACCGGGCCAGCAGCAGCAGCCGCCCCCGGCCACCAAGGAGGGCGCGGGCGCCGCCGCCAAGACGCCGGGGGCGGGCTCCGCCTCCACGCCCCCGGCCGCCGCCACAGCAGCCGCCGCCTCCTCCGCCAAAGACGCCGCCGCCAAGATAGCCGCGGACGTCAAGGCGCTCAACGGCAGCGGTCAGTGCACCCTCACCCTCATCTGCCTAGCTGCCCTTGCTCAACACTGCATTCTTACAGCCACAGCTACACTATCAGATGAAAAGTGTCCGGACATCGCTATGACAGCGGACTTGACCTCCAGACGTCACGATAGAGGGGCCGGCCAGGGAGGAGGGGAATATTGTGTTCTTAGTAGAGAAGCAGCAACGTCAGATTTGATCGGTCAGGAGAGCTGTGACTTCTCACGTGGACTAGTTATTGGATGTCACCTAAGCAACAAATCCGTCGCCGGCCGCTGTGGCCGAGCGGTTCTAGGCGCTTCAGTCCGGAACCGCGCTGCTGCTACGGTCGCAGGTTCGAAACCTGCCTCGGTCATAGATGTGTTTGTTGTCCTTAGGTTAGTTGGGTTTAAGTAGTTCTAAGTCTAGGGGACTCATGACTTCAGATGTTAAGTACCATAGTGCTTAGAGCCATTTGAACCATTTTTGAACAGATCCGTCAGGGTCATTCCAACCCTTCTAAAGCTGCCCAAATGGACTGTTGATGCGACTGCGAAGTGGAAGAGCTAAGGAACAACCAGAGCTAAACTAAGACCATTCAGATCTCATGTAACGACAGACATGGACCCTCAACCATTGCGGAGGGTGGTTGTAAAAAATCACATAAAACCAGCAAAAGGAATCACTTGTGAGTTCCAAAGTCCTACCGGCAGTCCAGCTAACAAAAAATCGTTCAAATGGTTCTAAGCACTATGCGACTTAACATCTGAGGTCATCAGTCCTCTAGATTTAGAACTACTTAAACCTAACTAACCTAAGGACATCACACACATCCATGCCCGAGGCAGGATTCAAACCTGCGACCGTAGCAGCCGCGGGGTCCGTCCAGCTAACACAATGGCTGTTTGTAGAGAATTATAAAGAATGGGGTAGAATTACAGTAGTGAAACTAGCGTAGGGTACCGTAAACTACCATACGTAAGCGTAGACTACGGTAGCTTTCCTAGTAGCTTTGGTCAGTTAAGGTCCGTGTTACCTGTACGTTAGGTGTCTTGCATCCTATCAGGTGTTGCCTCACAACGATCGCGTTTTCTACGTGTACGATCAGTATCTAACTAAACTCCCCGAAAAACCGGAAGCGGTAAACCTTCTAGAAATTTGTGTGAGGATATATAAAGAGCCATATAACCTTCTACATAGTTTTGCTACTTAAACAGTATTTATAGCAAAACTGAACTTGACGATGCTTAATTCAGGCTTTATTCGAAAACTGTTGATTTGGAACATGAAACAGAGCGATGTTGTAATAAACGTCAAGAAAACAGTACAGATTTATGACACAGCGCTAGGAAACGCAATTTCCTGAACACTGAGGTAAACTAAAAAAAAGGAAGTATGAAACATGGCGTCAATACTCCGTCGAACTTATATAAAATATATTTCTGTACTTCAAAGTCAACTTTCGCATTTATCAGTAATAACAGCAAACTCTTGCCTCTGATCATGATGAAGAACGTTGTATTGAGCACGAAATAACGACAATAATTGTATACATATTTTTTATGTTTGTGCTTGTAACCTGCACTTGCATGGAAAGTATTTACTTTGGTTGCATAAAAGCACAGAAGATACGTGATCAACTAATTTTTATTAGCTGTAAAATGCAGTTTATGTTCTGTGAGGATGCAGAGTACACAACGAACTAACACTGAATGACCTTCCGTTCTAGTTAGTGCAAAACAAAGAGAGAGAGAGAGAAAAAAAAACCGAAATCATCGCCTCCCAGTTTCCCTGTTAAACATTCATTTGTGTCTCTTTCGTTAGCGATCCTACCAATACTACTGATAATCCTACCATTTACTACGTCATTTATGTAGTTTAGCAAAACCTCCGAACCGTAGTTTTGGTATAGCGCAACTCTAGTTACAGTAGCCGATCAGCTCCTCATAAGCCACACTTTTCTGTAGTCATTGCAAAGCGTGATTTGAGAGGGTGTAAAGAGCGATGCCACTGGACAGTGGATGACTGGAAAAAGAGTAATCTGGAGTGATAAATCACGCTATACCCTGTGGGAATGCGTTTGGATTTGCCGAATGCCTGGAGAACGTTACCCGCCGTCATGTGCAGTGCCAACAGCGAAGTACAGCAGATCTGTATTACGGCATGGGGACGTCTTTCCTTGTCAGGATATGCCCCCTTATTGCTTTTAAGAAACGATAAATGACGAAGGGCGTGGACACGTTTTACGGTATTAAGTGCTGTCTACAACATAGGAACAGTTCGGAGACGGTGAATGTATCAGCATAACGCTGCACCCCGTTATAAAGCAGCGTCTGTGAGCCTATGGTTGTGGTCAATAACATTCCTGAAATGTACTGGGCTGCCCAGAGTCCCGACCTGAACCCAATGGAACACCTTTCATTGTCTTGAGGAAGAATAGAATGTCTTTTCTCTACATACATGCAGCCCGTCACTGGAAGTGTATCCAGCAGCAAACAAACCATCATACACTGAACCGCCATAGAAACTTGTATAGGCATGCGTATTCAAATACAGAGATACCGTGAATATCACGAATCCGGTAGAACATCGAATCTCCGACACCGCTGCGGCCGAAAAAAGATCCTGCAAGAACGGGACCAACGTCGACTGAACAGAATCGTTCACCTTGACAGGAGTGCAACCCTTCCGCAAATTGCTGCGGATTTCAGCGCTGGGCCATCAGCAAGTGTCAGCGTGCGAACCATTCAACGAAACATCATCGACATGAGCTATTGGAGCCGAAGGTCCGCTCGTGTACCATTGATGACTGCGCGACACAAAGCTTTACGCCTCGCCTGGGCCAGTCAACACTGACATTGAACTGTTGAAGACTGGAAACATGTTGCCTGGTCAGAAGAGTCTCGTTTTAAATTGTATCGAGAGGATGGACGCCTACGGGTATGGAGACAGCCTCATAAATCCATGGACCCTGTATGTTAGCAGGGGACTGTTCAAACT
This sequence comes from Schistocerca piceifrons, assembly GCF_021461385.2. Taxonomy (NCBI): domain Eukaryota; kingdom Metazoa; phylum Arthropoda; class Insecta; order Orthoptera; family Acrididae; genus Schistocerca; species Schistocerca piceifrons. The sequence goes on from NC_060144.1 coordinate 197,979,575, forward strand.
CATGGGGGCTCTGTAATGGTGTGAGACGTGTGCTGTTGAAGTGATGTGTGACTCCTGATACGTCTAGATACGACTCTGACAGGTGACATGTACGTAAGCATCCTGTCTGATCACCTGTATCCATTCATATCCATTGTGCATTCCGACGGACTTGCGCAGTTCCAGCAGGCCAATGTGACGTTCCACACGTCCAAAATTGCTACAGAGTGGCTCCAAGAACACTTGAGTTTAAACACTTCCGCTGGCCACGAAACTTCCCAGACATGAACATTATTGAGCATATCTGGGATGCCTTGCAACGTGCTGTTCAGAAAAAGTCTCCACCGCAGCGTACTCTGACGTATTTATGGACAGCCCTGCAGGACTAATGGTGTCAGTTACCTCCAGCACTGTTTCAGACATCAGTCGTGTCCATGCCACGTCGTGTTGCGGCACTTCTGCTTATTTTCGGTGGTCCTACACGATATTAGGCCGGTGTACCAATTTCTTTGGCTCTTCAGTGCTGCATTTGTAGGTACTGAAATGCCTTTTTTTTACACAGTTTTCTGAATTACTCTTTTTCGGATTCTGAAGTTATCAGTGATAAAATACGCTGTGGGTACTTTTTTCCCATTCCTACGTAATTCTGACAATAGATTTGTTATGACTGTGCAAATTATAAATATTTAATGGTTTATTTATTACTTACGTAATATTTATACTGAAAAAGAGGAGAGAGAACCTTTTTCGTAAGCAGATAGAAAATAAAAGAATGTATCTACATTAATGACAAGTATAATATGTAACTTATGCAGCACAGTACGAATCACAATAATACTTTTCGAAGAAACATGGAAAAATAATTACTGCGACATACAGGAGGTCTGGTGAACACCAAATTTTTACATATGCATGATTTTTCTCTGTGTGTATTGCAAAGCAAACTTGGTTTACATTAATAAATAGAGTTCTCGGTGATCAAACAATTCAGCGGCGTACCACCCATCTCGTAGCATATCACGGAATATTGATACATATGACTGATGTTTTACGATCGAATGAGGTTTTATGCAATCTTATCTAGAAGCTATCTCTCTGTTCTGTTCAGTGATGTACGGCCAATTTCGTAGTAGTTTTATAAGGTTATTCTCCAGCATGTAAAAATAAATGTCGCAAGGGTGCACGAACGAAGTACATTTGGGAGGGATTACTTTGAGACTGCATGTTGAGAGAATAACGTGGGAATAAAAAAAAGTACCAACGACCAAATTTGGTCCAGGGACCTCGCGTTAGGAAACTCACAGCTTACACGCTCAGTTCAGTACTCCTTGAATACTACCGACCATACCAAAGTATACAGGGTGTTTCAGAAGTGATGGTCAATATTCTATGACATGACAGGAATGATCATCGGCTGTAAAACGGATACCTTAAGAGCTCTGAGCAAGTGTTGATCTTCGATATTGTGAAACAGATCTCTTCTGCTGCAAGCTCTTTGATTTCCATATTTTGCGAAGTGGTAGTACGGACTAAAACAAGAAAAAAATGTTCAGTAGACATGTACTCTAAAACGCATACCTTAAGAGCTATGAACACTTGTTCATCTTCGATACTTTGAAACACAACTCTTCTGATGATTAAGCGCTCATAACTTCTCAGGTATGCATTTTAGAGCACATGTTTACTGGACATTTTTTTCTTGTTTTGGTCCATAGTACCACTTCCCAAAACATGGAGAGCAAAGAGCTTGTACTGGAAGGTACTTGTTTCACGGTATCGAAGATCAAGAATTGCTCTAGCTCTTAAGGCATGCGTTTTAGAGCCCATGTTTACTTGACGTGCTTTTTTTCTTTTTTCTTTTTTTTTTGTCGAATGATCATTCTTGTCATATTCCTGAATATTGACCATGACTTCTGAAACACCCTGTGTAACGAAGCCTCACATTTTAAAACTCGATTTTCTCGAAAACGGTTGAGAGTTGCGTCTTCGTATTTACGTATGTTGAAGTCCTAGTTGTGCCCTACACACCTTGTCAATATGAATCAAATCGGTGGGGTGAAGTTTGTCGACTCTCTGGTAAGATCTTTGTACGTTAGACTGGGTTTTGTGATGACTGAGATAATATCAGATTCCCTCTCAGCCCGAGAAGTTTCATTTCATTGCCGCCTCCCCTTCTGGATTTTTCACATTTTTCGTCAGGCAGTGTAGTTCACAAACAAAAAAAAGAATCTTTTGAAACGTGGCACTGAAGGAGAATACTGAAGGTTAGATGGGCAGATCCGGTAGCTAATAAGGTGGTTCTGGGTCGAAGTGGGGAGAAAACAAATTTTTTGCACAACTTAGCTAAAGAAAGGGGTCATTTGATAGGACGCACCCTGATGCACTAAGGAATACTGTGAAATGATGATTAAATCAAGAACCTAAGCTGCCGACAGGCGTTGATATACATCAACGGGGGTAGTTGAAAATGTGTGCCCCGACTGGGACTCGAACCCGGCATCTCATGTTTACATTGCAGACGCTCTATCCATCTTTTTTTTCTATATAGTTCGTTGCGTTTGGTCTGGGCGGACGTCACAAGACATCAGTTCAAGTTGATCGTTGATTCCTTGACTCATTTTTTTAATTTTTTTATTACAGAGAGCACGCAGCCCTCTGACCGAACACGCTGAGCTACCGTGCCAGCATCCGAGCCACCGAGGGCGCGGAGAATAGTGCGACTGTAGGGATTTATCACTTGCACGTTCCCCGTGAGACCCACATTCCCAACTTAATGTCCACACACTACATTCGTAGTGCCCCTGTTCATTACACTCATTAATCGCGGCAGACAGTCTTACCGTGTCCCGTAAGAGTTCAGGCAATGCGTGTGCATCCACACACAAGGTCAATGGCCGGCTAGCCTGAACTATATGAAAACGGTATCTCGCACACGTCCGCCTTTCGCACACGTCCGAAAGAACAGATACCGTCTTCATAAAGAAATACTGCAGTTAGTTTGGTTGTGGAGGAACGTGTGGGGAGACAAAGATGTAGTGAGATACCATGGCTTGAATACTTCAAGCAGTTTCAATACATGTACAGTGGGCGTTCAGTAAATAATAGCAGTGAAGTTTTTTCTGAAAGCAGGCTGTTTTTATGCAGGATCCCAATACACCATATTATTCCCCACTCTTTCGGCTACAGAACTCTATTGTTCAACGTAATCTCTGTTCAATGCGACGGCCTTATGCCATCTTACTGGTAGGGTTTGTATGCCCGCATGGTATCACTCTACTGGTCGTCGTCTAAGCCAACATCTTGTTTCATAAATAGCCTCTCCGTCATCCACGTACTGCTTTCCACGGAGTGCATCCTTCATTGCGCCAAGCAGTTGGAAGTTGGAGGTGCGAGATCCGGGATACACTGTGGCTGTGGAAAACCAGTCCATTGAAGTTCTATGAATTCCTCTCGGGTGCACAGACTTGTGTGAGGCCTTTCGTTGTCATGGAGGAGAAGTTCGTTTGCATTTTTGTGGTGACGAACACGCTGAAGTCGTTTCTTAATTCCCTGAGGGGAGCACAGTACACTTCAGAGTTGATTGTGGCATCATGAAGGAGGACATCCAACAGAATAACCCTCCAGAGACCCGGAAGACCATCGGTGCCGGCCGCTGTGACCGAGCGGTTTTAGGCGCTTCAGTCCGGAACCGCGGTGGTGCTACGGTCGCAGGTTCGAATCCTACCTCGGGCATGGCTGCGTGTGTGATGTCCTTAGGTTAGTTAGGTTTAAGTAGTTATAAGTCTCGGGGACTGATGACCTCAGATGTTAAGTCCCATAGTGCTCAGAGCCATCGCCAAAACTTTACCGGGTGAGGTTGAGGCTGTGACCTTTCTCTCCGGAAGAGAGGTGGTGTGGCGCCACTCTATGGATTGCTGTTTCGTTTCCGGTTTGAAGTGATGAACCTTTGTTCATTTCCTGTGACGATTTTCGACAAAAATCGTCACGATCACCCATGTAACGCGAAACCAATTCCGCATAGATACCCGTAGTCCTTGTTTGCTCTTTTATGTGGCGAGGAACTCAGCGGGGGACATAACTTTGAGTACCGTAACTTTTGATTGTGATCCGTCGATAATCTCGAATGAGAGTGTCCGCACGTTCGCGTAAAAAAGTAAAAAGCAGTGTTTTGGGAGTCGCGCGTGTTCTCCGCTATGCAGTCTTTCTTATTCGATTTTGAGAAAACTGTTCGGTAAAAGCAAAATATTTTTCCGCATTTTATAGCCAAAGATCTCAGCATGATGCTGAACTTGTTTTGTTTTCGATCTTGCTCATAGTCGGTATGATACTTCAAAGTCAAGTACAACATCGCACAATTTTTGAAAGGTCTACAGTGAAAAATGTCGGTGGCCAGTTTACGTTTGGAGCGTTTATTCCCTACATTACAGAGTACGAAATATAGTTAACATACCGAAATTGCTTTTAAAGGTCGAAGGAGACTCAAACCCCTTTCCACTCTAGAGAGAATACATGACATGTATTGCAGCCGCCTACTGTGTGGAGAGCGTAGCTGCCTCGTGTTTCTCTTCTTCGTATGCTGCCGATACAAACCGAAGCTGGAAATGAAATGAAAACTTAATGTAGTGAAAAGACACCGGGAGTCATCAGCCCATGACTAACTGTATGTTTTTGGGGGTCCGTATTTCATTGCAAAAATGGAACCCTCATAAGATCACATTGTCTCCTGTCTGTCTATCTGTCCGTCCGTCCGACTGTTAAGAACACTTTTTCCTCAGGAACAAGCATACTTATCAAGTTGAAATTTATGTCACGTACTGAGGTCTGTGGTCCCTTCACGATGTAAGAAATTTAAGCTTTTACATCAGAGTAGTCAAAAGATACGACCATTACGTCACATATTTTGATACCCGGAAAGTCACTCATGGAAACCTATAGCGTACTTCCCGTTGACGTAGAATCATAAAATTTTGCAATAAACATGGTTGTCCTATACAAGGAAGAAAAATCTGAAAATTGTTAATTTGTAATTATATCGTACGAAAATAACTTATTATTTTGTCACTTTATCCGACTGTCTGTCTGTCTGTCCGTCTGTCCGTTTGTTAAGACCTCTCTTTCTCAGGAACGGATTAACGTATCACGTTGAAATTCAAGAAACGTACTAATGGCTACGGTCCCTTGGCATGGTAAGAAGAAAGTTAGCTTCTGCTTAAATGCAGTTAAAAGTTACGCCCTATTAGGTCACATATTTTGATATCTTGCCAGTATCAATATCGATAACAGACGAAACTCTTTGAAATTCTCTATTCTCAGGATGGATGAACTAACTATACACGTCACAAAGTTTGCACGGAACCCTTGGTGCGCGTGTTCTACTGACACTTATCTGGATGTTTTCCAGTCTATGCTACGCGGTTTCAGGAAACAAATTTATATTAACCTATATTAATCAACAAAGAATAAAATGAAAAAAAAAAGTGGCTAGCGTTGCTGCCTCTGGATCACGGGGTACGGATTAGATTCCCGACCGCGTTGCGGATTTTCTCTGTCCGGGGACTGAGTGTTTTGTTGTAATTTCATCATCATTCGTGACAGTGGCTAGATTGGACTGTGAAAAAAATCGGACTGCGTAAAAATTTGGACTCTGTACGGGCGCTCATGACCGCGCAGTTGAGCGCCCCACAAACCAATCATCATCATAATCATCATCATCAACCTCCGTTATAGACGCCATTTTGAACGCTAAGTATAGCACTGTCACCTATCGGAACATGATTAAACTACACTGAGGTGACAAAAGTCTTGGAATACCTTGCTATATCGTTTTCGGACTTCCTTTCGCCCAATACATTGCAGTAACTCGACGAGGCATGGACCCAACAAGTCGTTGGAAGTTCAGTGCAGAAATATTAAGGCGTTATGCCTGTATAGCCATTCGTAATTTCGAAAGTGTTGCTGGTACACAATTTTCTGTGCGAACTGACATCTCAATTATAAGCCATAAACGTTGGATGGGATTCATATCGACCGGTCTGGGTGGCCAAGTCGTTCACTTGAATTGTCTTGAAAATGCTTCAGACCAATCGTGAGCAATAGTGGCCCAGTGACATAGCGCATTGTCATCCATAAAAATTCTCTTCTTGTTTGGGACCATCAAGTCCATGAAACGCTGCAAATGGTCTCCAAGTAGCTGTACAACGCCATTTCCACTGAATGATCAGTTCAGTTGGACCAGAGCACCCAGTCAATTCCATCTAAAGACAGCCCACACCAGTATGGAGCCACCACTAGCTTGCACAGAGCCTTGTTGACAGTTTGGGTCCATGGCTCCGTGGTGTCTACGACACACACTAACCCTACCATCAGCTGTTACCAACTGAAATCGGGACTTATCAGACCAGGCTACACTTTTCCGGTCGTCTTGGGCCCAACTGATATGGTCACGAACCCAGGAAAGGTGCTGAAGGTCATTGCTGTTAGCAATGGCACTCGCATCGGTCGTCTGCTGCCATGCCTCTTTAACGCTAAGTTCCGCCACACTGTCTCAACGAATACGTTCGTCGTACGTCCAACATTGATTTCTGATGTTATTTCACGCAGTGTTGCTAGTCTGTAGGGGCTGACATGTCTTCGCAAACGCCACTGCTCTCGATCGAAAAGTGAAAGCTGCCGGCCATTGCGTTGTCCGCGGTGAGAGGTAATGCCTGAAACGTGGTATTCTCTGAGGTGTGCGGACATTTGCCACGCCGGACGTTTGCCACGATTTTACCTGCTCCGTAGGGTTGGGTCCCTTATCTCCCCCTCCTCCTCCTCCTCATCATCGCTGTCGCGCAGTGAAGATACTTATTAAACCTTTCCGCTGGTTTACTTCACATAGTACCAGAATCTCTTTGGATTTTCCGCCACATTTCTTGAGAGACTTTCGTTGTGGAAACTATTAAATGCATCTCACATTGAAATCCGCACCAAATTTCGAGCTTCATTAAAACTTCGCCAGTCTTGGCGGTTTTGCGTTCGTCTAAATTATACGTGCCTTTTTCGGTGCTCCTGCAGCAGCTTTCTGTCGTGTTTTGTGTACCATGGGGGATCAGTTCCGTCTCTTATTAATTTATTTGGTATGAATCTCTCGAGTGCTGTTGATACTATTTCTTTGAACTTAAGCCACATATGGTCGTCATATGTTTGGAAGGATTGTAGTCTCTCTCTTAGAAAGACGTCAACCGAATTTCTAGCTGCTTTTATAAATAGATATATTTCGCGTTTAGTTTTGGTGAATTTCTTTGTTACGGAATTGAGCCTCGCTACGACTGTGTGTTCACTAATCCCTGTATCCGTCGTGATGCTCAGGATTATTTGTTGTTAAGAGGTCAAGTGCGTTTTCGTAACCATTTACAATTTGAATGGCCTCGTGATCTAATTGTTAAAAATAATTTTTAAAAAAGCATTTAGAACAGTTACGGAAGTTGAAACTTCCTGGCAGTTTAAAACTGTGTGCCGGACCGAGACTCGAACTCGAGTCCTTTGCCTTTCGCGGGCAAGTGCTCTACCAACTGAGCTACCCAAGCACGACTCACGCCCCGTTCTCACAGCTTTAATTCTGGCAGTACCTCGTCTCCTACCTTCCAAACTTCACAGAAGCTCTTGCCCGCGAAAGGCAAAGGTCTCGAGTTCGAGTCTCGGTCCGGCACACAATTTTAATCTGCCAGGAAGTTTCATATCAGCGCACACTCCGCTGTAGAGCGAAAATTTCATTCTAATTACGGAAGTTGTTTTCCATCTACAATAGGGTCTGAAAATGTATTTTTGTCAACATACGGAAGGTAGATTGAAGTCACTGTCAACTGTAATTGTATGAGTAGCGTACCTATTTGTGGTGAGACTCAAGTTTTCTTTGAACTGTTCTGCAACTGTTTCATCTGAGACTGGGGGTCGGTAAAAGGAGCCAGTTATTAATTTATTCCGGTTGTCGAATATAACCTCTGTCCATACTAAGTCACAGGAAGTACCTGCTTCAATGTCGCTTTACATTATTTTTCCTTAAGTTGTGCGTCTTGTTTCTGCTGTAGTGCAGATCATTACAATTACGGCTTTTCCCTCAAAAACCTAGGGTGCTTTCTCTGTGACCCTGTAAATACCAGAGCTAAACAATGTAGAACAACAACGTACGTTACAAGCATAGCATTCTGTGTTACTTCATTTCCTTATTTCTAACATTTTAAAATTGTACGTCGACTTTAGATATGTCAATCATAGATGTTCTTATTTCTATGTAGTGAACGTATTTTCAGTCATGTTTTGAACATTGTCCCGTTACGCTCTATTAACTAATGTTTCACCGCAAGGGATATCGGATTTTAGAGAGTAAATTAATATGGAGTATGTCGTTCTTCTTTTCAAACATTCACATTCCCATTTCTTCTTTCCTTATTGTCTTTTGGGTATGCAGTTGTAGTAATTAAAGTAGGCACAAATGTAGTGATCAAAAAGAAATTATTAGCGTACATTCACATTCTCTTTACATCGTTCCTTACTTGTTGCTCCCCTGCCGATGGAGTGTTTCTATCGCAATCAGTAAGCGTGAAAGGAAGCTACCGTACAGACAGAGGGATCTATATTTATACTTGGCAGAACTAATTACATACTGACATAATCGTCGGTATAGCTTTCGTTTCCCAAAAGTTATAAATATTTCGATTTCGGGAAAGAAGTTCTGTATTTCGCCAAGACGTCGAAGAAGTACACTCCTGGAAATTGAAATAAGAACACCGTGAATTCATTGTCCCAGGAAGGGGAGACTTTATTGACACATTCCTGGAGTCAGATACATCACATGATCACACTGACAGAACCACAGGCACATAGACACAGGTAACAGAGCATGCACAATGTCGGCACTAGTACGGTGTATATCCACCTTTCGCAGCAATGCAGGCTGCTATTCTCCCATGGAGACGATCGTAGAGATGCTGGATGTAGTCCTGTGGAACGGCTTGCCATGCCATTTCCACCTGGCGCCTCAGTTGGACCAGCGTTCGTGCTGGACGTGCAGACCGCGTGAGACGACGCTTCATCCAGTCCCAAACATGCTCAATGGGGGACAGATCCGGAGATCTTGCTGGCCAGGGTAGTTGACTTACACCTTCTAGAGCACGTTGGGTGGCCCGGGATACATGCGGACGTGCATTGTCCTGTTGGAACGGCAAGTTCCCTTGCCGGTCTAGGAATGGTAGAACGATGGGTTCGATGACGGTTTGGATGTACCGTGCACTATTCAGTGTCCCCTCGACGATCACCAGTGGTGTACGGCCAGTGTAGGAGATCGCTCCCCACACCATGATGCCGGGTGTTGGCCCTGTGTGCCTCGGTCGTATGCAGTCCTGATTGTGGCGCTCACCTGCACGGCGCCAAACACGCATACGACCATCATTGGCACCAAGGCAGAAGCGACTCTCATCGCTGAAGACGACATGTCTCCATTCGTCCCTCCATTCACGCCTGTCGCGACACCACTGGAGGCGGGCTGCACGATGTTGGGGCGTGAGCGGAAGACGGCCTGACGGTGGCGGGACCGTAGCCCAGCTTCATGGAGACGGTTGCGAATGGTCCTCGCCGATACCCCAGGAGCAACAGTGTCCCTAATTTGCTGGGAAGTGGCGGTGCGGTCCCCTACGGCACTGCGTAGGATCCTACGGTCTTGGCGTGCATCCGTGCGTCGCTGCGGTCCGGTCCCAGGTCGACGGGCACGTGCACCTTCCGCCGACCACTGGCGACAACATCGATGTACTGTGGAGACCTCACGCCCCACGTGTTGAGCAATTCGGCGGTACGTCCACCCGGCCTCCCGCATGCCCACTATACGCCCTCGCTCAAAGTCCGTCAACTGCACATACGGTTCACGTCCACGCTGTCGCGGCATGCTACCAGTGTTAAAGACTGCGATGGAGCTCCGTATGCCACGGCAAACTGGCTGACACTGACGGCGGCGGTGCACAAATGCTGCGCAGCTAGCGCCACTCGACGGCCAACACCGCGGTTTCTGGTGTGTCCGCTGTGCCGTGCGTGTGATCATTGCTTGTACAGCCCTCTCGCAGTGTCTGGAGCAAGTATGGTGGGTCTGACACACCGGTGTCAATGTGTTCTTTTTTCCATTTCCAGGAGTGTAGTTCCCTTACGTAATGGTTGTATCGTCTAAGATGTGGAGACGGCGGTTTGAAAGCGGACAGAAGTAGTATGAGGAAGGGCGTCCCGTACCTGAGGGGTCGCTACTCAAGCTACCTGGCGAAGGGGCAAGTGTGGCAAATGTCCGGCATTCTTCTCTGAAGCCTCTTCACACCGTGGATCTGGGAATATTGAATTTCCTAACGATGTCCCGTGCGTCTAAAGTGCGCGTCATTTACGATGGCGACCGAGTTTAGGTTCGTTCTGCGCATCTGACGTCACAAAGCACAGTCAGCCAATGAACAGAGAACGACGTTGCCAGAGCTCGACTGCAGTGCAGAGCACAGACGAGTGTCTTCAGTTTTAGAAACGTTCAGTCATAAATAAAGTAATAGAACAAAAGCAATGTCTTGGTAGCAGAAATTCTTTTATAGAAAGTTTGGAAAAAGCATTCTTTATACCAATTGCTTCATATTCTATTAATTAATTAAACCAAACAAGTAATAAGCCTCCTAATTCAGGCGATAACAAGGAAAGGTGTTTGTATCATTCTCTCTAACCGCTTTTTAGCAATAAAGAACAGCGGTAATTGTTTATTTCCTATTGTACTTCGACGAAACGTGAGTAATTCATAGTTATACCAACAGTGTTTGTCGGTACTTTGCCTCATATTTTAAAATCCTCCAGGAAATCTGTTGGATGACAAGCTGTGTTAGCACAATGGTTAAAGTGTTTGGCTGCTAAGCGAAAAGTTTTGAGTTCAAACGTTGTAGAGTGCTTAATATTTTCTTTATTTAAAAACAATATCGAAGTGTCTTATTTCATGAATTTTATTCGTTTGAATGAAATTTTTTGAAATTTCTTGTGGCAACTAAAATCGACCATAAGGAAAGTATACGCTATGGACTTTTACCTCTGCAAACTCTTCAAAATTTCGTGCAGTGGTTTACTACATTTAATGCTGCACAATAACTGCGTTGAACATCGAAACAAAATTAAGTCATTTAAGGGGGGAAGGTATCAGTCATGAACATGTGTAAAAATCAAATTTTTGGACCATATAGTTTTTGTGAAATCGAATGATAAGTGTGTCAAAGCAGTCGGAACACCATGTGTCTGCACAGGCGAGCAGTGCAGTGATGACAAAATCGCGCACAGCGCGGAATGCGGGGAGCACGTCTCTGTAGCAGCGAAAGGGTTAATGCGGCCGTGGTGGCTTTACTTCATAAACTGCGCCCCCCCTCCCCCATAAACGTAAGTTTGCGTACCACATTGGCACGGTATCTTTTAAACGAAGTGTTGCCAACGAAAGGAAGAAAATAGCAAGAATCCTCTGAAAATTTCAGGTAAAAGTGGTTTTCCGCCCACCATCGAAGATTGCGGACCTTGTGGGATCAGTTAAGGACAATCTGTTACTACGAAGGCCGGAATTTGCAAGATACCGTGCCAATGTGGTATGGCTTACATAGGTCAAACCACACGCACCGTGAAAGGACGCTGCACTGAACATCAACGTTACACCTGCCTTTTACAGCCAAGCAAGTCCGCTATTGCTGAACATTGTATTTCTACTGGACATTCAATGGAGTATGAGAAAACAATGATTTTGTCCACAGCAGCGTCTTTCTGGGACTCCATTATTAAAGAATCCGTAGAAATACGACTGGTGGAAAATATGTTAAACCGTGACAGCGGCTACCAGCTGGACAGTGCATGGAATCCCATCATCTCCACGATTTGCTCAAATCGAAGACGACAGAGTGCGTCGACGGCCGTGGCAAATAGCAACGCAGAGGGCGACTGAGTTCCGCTATTCCACCAGCGAGGGCGCTGCTGGCGGGCAGTGTGGTTCAACTATCAAGTTTTCGACGCATGCGCAGAATAGTTACAGTACGCTATATACTGCGGAACGGAGGACGTTTTCGCCAGTCTGTGACGGCTCACCTGAAGATGACTGGCAGGTGCCTAGTTGAAATATCGTGCGAAATATTGAACGACGACCGGCTGGAAGCCCGAAATTTGAACAGTCACTTCGCCGGGAAAATTTTAAAATTCACACGTCGGAAACCTTTTCACGTGAATTACCTGATTACAAATGACAGCTCCGCCAATGCACTGCCCTTTTGTACCTAGAATACCGGATAGCACCGCTATCTGCGTCGGTGCACACTTTCGTCACTTCAGTGTGTGAATAGGCTGGCGCAGGATGGACTTACGGATGGAGGTGCACGAAACCAGACTTCATCTCGAACACTACAGCAGCAAGTGAGGTGTCTGTGCCCTGTGGGTGGGGAGTAGTCACTTAGCGGCAGGTAGGCTCGGCCTGCCGGTGGGCGGTCCCGCGAAGGCTGACGCCGTGCCTCAGCTGTGACAGCGGCCCGCGCAGCCCCCGCCCCCGCACCGATGCCGCCCCCGCGCCGCCCCGCCCCACCGCCGCCCCCCTCGGCGTTTAATCTAGAAAATTGCCGCAGCGCGTCGCTCGTTCGTTTCCATTAGCGTCAGGCGCCGCCGCTGGGGAGCCCGTGCCGGCCGCCGCTGCCACTACTGCTGCCGCTGCTGGCCGCCGGGGCCCTGCCGTCTGGGACCCGGTTCGAGCTCCGGCCGCAGCACTTTCTGACCACTGGCCGACTCCCCTCGCTGTTACACCTGATCGATATGCTCGCCGACGCTGATCTCTACGTCGTAACAGTGCACACCGAAGTTTCCCTTCCGACCTTCGTCTAAAAGCATTCTCACGGAACGTCAAAGCCGAAGTGGACGTGGAGCTGTACTAGTTTTGTTTTGTGTTAGCAGAAGAGCCAACATCGTGTTACGAGTGGAGGCCGAAATGCGCGCGTTTTTGTTCACGCAGGCTGGCGTGAGGAGGGAAGAACTATACTGACGTGAGGTCTGGAACATGACAAGGAATGAGAATTCAGAAAGCGGACGTAATTAGTTTGATACTTAACTTTAATCCATTAATGATGAACGTCGCTCTTGACGGTACATGATTCACAATATTATCTGTTCAGAATACATTCATAGTAACTGAATATGGCGCCTTGCTAGGTCGTAGCAAATGACGTAGCTGAAGGCTATGCTAAACTGTCGTCTCTGCAAATGAGAGCGTATGTAGACAGTGAACCATCGCTAGCAAAGTCGGCTGTACAACTGGGGCGAGTGCTAGGGAGTCTCTCTAGACTAGACCTGCCGTGTGGCGGCGCTCGGTCTGCAATCACTGACAGGGGCGACACGCGGGTCCGACGTATACTAACGGACCGCGGCCGATTTAAAGACTACCACCTAGCAAGTATGCTGTCTGGTGGTGACACCACAGTTTCTGACGTCACTTCCTGTTATTTTACGTTGAGGAAGCATTGCTGCACGTATAACACAAAATAGGTTCTGCGATATTTCCACAAAACGCTCCAAAACTTTGTGCCAATAACAGGCATGCACGTTGCGACCGTCACAAGATGAACTTGGAAGACGCTATATTGGATATCGTCGTCCGTTTAAACCCATATATTTGGTTGGTTTTATGCGCTTACGGAAAAAAATCGTAACACCAACAAATAATTAGATTAAAATCAACAGTCGAGATCGAAATAAGATTCGTTTATTTTTAAGCCATCCTCACAATGTACGATCGTGGGGGGGGGGGGGGGGATTGGGTTGTTTGGGGAAGGAGACCAGAAAGCGGGGTCATCGGTCTCATCGGATTACGGAAGGACGGGGAAGGAAGTCGGCCGCGCCCTTTGAAATGAACCATCCCGGCATCTGCCTGGAGCGATTTAGGGAAATCACGGAAAACCTAAATCGGGATCGCCGGACGTGGGATTGAACCGTCGTCCTCCCGAATGCGAGTCCAGTGTCTAACCACTGCGCCACCTCGTTCAGTTACGATCGTGGTATCACATGAAAAACCGGGGAGCCGCCAGCACCAGTCATTGGGGACCCAAAAATTCTGAGGACGCTTGTAGCATAAGCCGAAACCGGTCAATAAACAAATGTTATTGCGATCTAGAGCCGGCCTCTGTGGCCGAGCGGTTCTAGGCGCTTCAGTCCGGAGCCGCGCTGCTGCTGCGGCCGCACGTTCGAATCCTGCCTCGGACATGCATGTGTGTGATGTCTTTAGGTTAATTAGGTTTAAGTAGTTCTAAGTTCTAGGGGAGCTGATGACCTCAGATGATAAGGTGCTCACAAGGGAACCTCCCCATCGCACCCCTCTCAGATTTAGTTATAAGTTGGCACAGTGGATAGGCCTTGAAAAACTGAACACAGATCAGTCTAGAAAACAGGAAGAAGTTGTGTGGAACGATGAAAAAAATAAAATATACAAACTGAGTAGTCCATGCGCAAGATAAGTAACATCAAGGATTGTCTGAGCTCAGGAGCGCCGTGGTTCCGTGGTTAGCGTGAGCAGCTACTGAGCTAGAGGTCCTTGGTTCAAGTCTTCCCTCGAGTGAAAAGTTTAATTTTTTATATAGTCAACTTCGCTATCCATAATTCCAGGACATGTTCAGATTTGCTTGGACGTATGCAGCATTTGACGGTCTATAAACGGAAAAATTTGAAAACGTTAAAAACATCTGTTTTGACAGAGCACAGGGAAAACTGTGCGACTGTGAAACTGTTGCATTCATTTGTTGCAGTTTATGTGACAAACTCTTATGTTGTCACCACTTTTTTGGGAGTGATTATCACATCCACAAGAAAACATAAATCGGGCAAGGTAGAAGAATCTTTTTACCCATTCGCCAAGTGTACAAGTTAGGTGGGTCGATAACATATTCCTGTTATGTGACGCACATGCCGTCATCAATTTCGTATAGAATATATCAGACGTGTTTTCCTGTGGAGGAATCGGTTGACCTATGACCTTGCGATCAAATGTTTTCTGTTCGTATTGGAAAGGCACGTTCTTTCGTCTACTAATCGCACGGTTTTGCGGTGCGGTCGCAAAACACAGACACTAAACTTATTACAGTAAACAGAGACGTCAATGAATGAATGGACAGATCATAACTTTGCGAAAATAAAGAAAGTAAACTTTTCACTCGAGGGAAGACTTGAACCGAGGACTTCTCGTTCCGCAGCTGCTCACGCTAACCACGGCACCACGGCGCGCCTGAGCTTACTCTATCCTAGATGTTGCCTATCTTGCTCATGGACTACTCAGTTTGTATATTTTGCTTATTTTTTTCATAGTTCCACACAACTTCTTCCTGTTTTCTCGATTGATCTGTGTTCAGTTTTTCAAGGCCTATCCACTGTGCCAACTTATAACTAAATCTGAGGGGGGTGCGATGGGGAGGTTCCCTTGTCAGAGCCATTTGAACCTTTTTTTTTTATCTCGACTGTTGTTTTTAACGTAAGTATAGCACCAGATCGCTGCACGTCACAGACAATGTTGTCTAAATTTATGAAAAAATAATTAATGTAGAATAATGAAATTTTGGGAATATGTGTGTCTAGGTAATATATGTAAATGATTAACATTACAGGATAACACGTTAATATAAGCGTGAGGTAAGCCATTACAAACTTGAAATGCTGCTACCAGCCGGTGTCTGCCGCCGGAACGTTGAATTCAAGCTTGCAAACATGCAGACCCTGTGTTGTACAGATGCACGATGTCAGTTTGTGAGATGAAGTTCCGTTACTGATGAACTTGGTCGGCCAATACAGGTACGGTTAATGTTGTCTGGGGATCACACTCCTTAGAGCACGTTGGGTTACAACAGCGGTATGTGCTGGAAATCACCCAGTGAAATACTGTTCATGAATGGTAGCACAGGAGCTAAAATTATCAGATTTATGTACAGATTTGCTGTCAGGAAGCATGGCATTACCACGAGAGTGCTCCTGCTGTCATACGAAATCGGACCTCGGACCGTAACACCAGTAGTACGCTGGCACGCAAAGGGCTTGATTGCAGGTCATCAGCTGGCCTTCTAACCAACACAGGGCAATCACTGGCACCGAGGCAGAATCAGCTTGTCCTAATCATCATCATTTCATCCCCATCGACGCGCAAGTCGCCGAAGTGGCGTCAAATCGAAAGACTTGCACCAGGCGAACGGTCTACCCGACGGGAGGTCCTAGGCACACGACCACTGAAGTCGCATATGGCAGTGGTTTGGGGCCAGGGTGTCTGCCTCTGTGCTATCCATGAAGTAACTGATTTGTAACAGTTTCTTCTGTCACTGTGTTGACAACTGCTGCTCAGAAATGGCTCTAAGCACACGGGACTTAACATCTGAGGTCACCAGTCCCCTAGACTTACAACTACTTAAACCTAACTAACCTAAGGACATCACACACGTCCATGCCCAAGGCAGGTTTCGAACCTGCGACCGTAGCAGCAGCGCGGTTCCGGACTGAAGCGCCTAGAACCGCTCGGCCACAGCGACCGGCTGCTGCTCAGACTGCTGCAGCATACGCAGTACGATGAGTCAGATCCATACGCCGAACACGATGGTCTTCCTTCTCGATAGCGCCACCTGACCAGTCTTCTTGCGACCGTACGTTCTCGTTACCACTGCGGCCAACAGTCATGTACAGTGGCCACATTCATGCCGAGACTTCCTGCAATACTGCACGACATCTTTGAAACTCAGTGAGGTCTTGCTAACGGCGCTCTTGCTCCTTAACGGTATCCCTGAATAACATCGACTCATCAAGTCTATTCTCAAAGGTACCTGACGCTCACGACCGTTACAGCGTGTATTTAAGGCAAACCTGATTCGGATCCTCAGAGTCTCACTACTAGGGCCACTTTTATGCTACTGGCGCGGAATCCGAACAGAAGTCATCTTTCACATGTAGAAAACACCTACCAACTTTCGCTTAAGTAGCACAACTTCCGTTAGTGTATTTCTCGTTGAGGAGGCATTGCTTCAAGTTAATCACAAAATGCGTTCTGCGATGTTTCGGCGAAGTGCTACAGAAATTGTACCAATAAGAGGCAAGAACCGCCCTCAGAGTATCTCCTCCTCCGTTCTCTACCGAACAACCCGCAAGGAACTTCGTTTCCGGATGAAAATACTTTCCCAGCATGGCTCGAGTAGTTTTTAGCCTCAAAACGACGTGATTATTACAATCACGCAATCGAGAAATTACCCCTGCGTTGGTAGACCGTTGTAAATTGAGAAGGAGAATATGTTGTTGGTAATTAGTCTCTGCTATGTGCACATGTTGTGTTTATTAAGCTGATGGAAAAATGCTGCGAACATATGCACGAAACTTGCAGTTTCGTAGTAAGAAAGCTAGACATACAAAATGATTAAATTGTTAATTTTGTGGTATTAAAATCCATAGCATTTTTAGGTAAAATTTACATAAACGTCAGTTTTGCATGTTTTCAGTGCAGAGCCATGCGTTTTCTGATATTCAAGAGCGATTTTAACCAAAATATCGAGTGGTGCGCATACGCTGTAGCTTTTGGTGACTTTTGTAGGCCAATTTGAGGCTGTTTCCCGGCTCGATAGACCACAGGTGTCGTATGTAAGTTTATTCGTCTCTCATTCTCTGTGGTACGCAGTAAACCGTTATTATTTACACCCTGTACTTCGGAACAATAAATGAAAGAATATGACAGGAATCCAGAAAACAGACGGTGATACCTGTTAGAATATCAGTATTGTTTCCAGAAGCTCCGCCGTTGTTGGGAGGGAGAGGAGAAGGTGGAGATGGGCTGTAAAGTTGTGAAAGGGTGCGAGGATTGATGGTTGCTGTCCTGGCAGGCGTAAGGCGCCTGTCAACTGGCCGCCGTGTGGCGTAGGGGGCGAAATTAAAGACGCACCGGGTTCGCGTGAAGGATGCCGAAGCAGCCCCTGGGAGAACACGGCGCAGCTTATAACAGCGGAGTCATATACATCTGCAACGAATTGGCTCCAGTATTAAGCCGCAAAAGTCCTACCTTACTTTCAACATCTACGAAGGGCGTTCAGTAAGCAATATATTTTTTTTTTTTGCAGACAATTTTGTAGGTGGGGCAACCACAGCTTCAGCTGAAGCGGTTACTAATACCCAAGATGAACAGATTTTTTTTTCCCTGTAAGCAGGCAGGTTTTTTTTCAGGATTCCAATACACCATATAACTCCCCACTCTTTTGACTGCAAAACCTTATTTTTCAATATAATCTCCGTGAAATTCGACGGCCGTACGCCATCTTACTGAGGAGAGCCTGTATGTCCGCGTGATACTACTGGTCGTTGTCGCAGCCAATGTCTTGCTGCATCAATAAACTCCCTATCATCCATGCACTGCTTCCCGCGGAGTGCATCTTTTATAGGACCAAACAGATGGAAGCCGGAAGGTGCGAGGTCCAAGCTGTAGGACGGATCAGGAAGAGCAGTTGTGATGATGACAGACGCCTCACCCAAGAACTCACTGTGTTTTTATTCACTGCCAGGTCTCCGTAGACAATCTGCAAGCGACTATGAATATCTGCGATGCTCTGGTTTTCCGCCAGTGACAGCCGTCATCGTGCAACGCACCTCCATTGCAGACGCCATATTTAAGGCTACATACGAGGGGCGTTTGAAAAGTCTGTGCAAAAATAAAAACCACTTACGTGTTTGGGGTAAACCTTTTTTTATTTTTCGACATAGTCTCCTATTAGACTTATACACTTCCTCCAATGCTGTTCTAATTTGTTGATCCCTTCCGAATAATAGGAATAGTCCAAGTCTGCAAAATAGGTATTAGTTGCTGCAATCGCCCCCTCGTTTGAATAAAATCTTTGTCCCGCCATCCATTTCTTCAAATTGGGGAACAAATAGGAGTCCGAGCGGGCAAAGTCTGGAGAATAGGGGGGTGGGGGGGGGGGGGATGTGAAACGAGTTTGAATCCTATGTCCATTAATTTTGCGGCCACAACTGCTGAGGTGTGTGCTAGTGCATTGTCGTGATGGAAAAGGACTTTTTTGCGGTCCAATCGCCGGCGTTTTTCTTGCAGCTCGGTTTTCAAACGCTCCAGTAATTGTTTTACCCTTTTTCAGATAGTCGATGAGGACTATCTCTTGTGAATCCTGAAAGAGAGTCGCCATAACCTTTCCGGCCAAAGGACTGGTCTTCGGCTTTTTTGTTGCAGATTCTCCCTTGCTAAAGTCCGCAGCTCGTGGTCGTGCGGTAGCGCTCTCGCTTCCCACGCCCGGGTTTCCGGGTTCGATTCCCGGCGGGGTCAGGGATTTTCTCTGCCTCGTGATGACTGGGTGTTGTGTGCTGTCCTTAGTTTAGTTAGGTTTAAGTAGTTCTAAGTTCTAGGGGACTGATGACCATAGATGTTGAGTCCCATAGTGCTCAGAGCCATCTCCCTTGCTAAACCATTGTTTAGATTGTTGTTTGGTCTCAGGAGTCTAGTGATGTATCATTCTTTCATCCACAGCGACGAAACGACGCTTAAAGTCCTGCGAATTCTTGCATTACTTCACACGATTCCGTCTTTGGTCAAGCGTCAGCAATCGCGGAACACATCTTACAGATAGCTTTCTCATGTCCAGATGTTTATGCAAAATATTATGTACCCGTTCATTCGAGATGCCCACAGCACTAGCAATCTCACGCACCTTAACTCTTCTGTCATCCATCACCATATCATGGATTTTATCAATGATTTCTGGAATCGTAACCTCCACAGGGCGTCCAGAACGTTCAGTATCACTTATGCCCATATGGCAACTCTGAAAATTTTGAAACCATTTACAAACTGTTCTAATCGAAGGTGCAGAGTCACCATAATGTTTATCAAGCTTCTCTTTTAGTCTCCTGAGGCGTTTTACCTTTCATAAAGTAATGTTCAATCACCACACGAAATTCTTCTTTGTCCATTTTTAGACAATCACTCGGCTTCCTTGATTCACATGAATGCCAAACACAAAGTAATAGACCAATATGGTTGAAACTTGGTGTGCGTTCTTTCCAAAGATGCTACTAACTAAACATGACCTCGATACGCGCCGGCGGTGCCAGCTCTCTGATTTGCACGGATTTTTCATACCCCCTCGTATAGTGCTACCACGGGAAAAATGTGTTGCTTTACTTATTGAACGCCCTCCCCCCACCCCCACCCCGTACATATACAGACATAGTCCACGAACCACTGGAAAGTGCGTGGCAGAGTGTACCTAATATGATAGATCATGTTGGGGTCTCGTTCCGTTCCAGTTGCGTATGGAGCGCACGAAGAATGACTACGTATCTTACTCTGTGCGTGCTGTAACCATTCTGACCTTGTCGTTGTGTTGGTTACGGTAGGAGCTGACAAATACCTTTGTTTCTCAAAATTTTGTGCGAAGTGTTTAGCGAGATGTTAAGCGTCCGCAATTTCACGATTTTCAACATTTCTGTGCGTCAAAACTGTGACTACTCGTACCGGCCTTCTTTTTATACCGTTCCTTCTGGCTGTATGGGTTCCAAACACATGAGCGTTGTTCTGAGATGTGATGCACTAGTTTTTTTTTATAATCTGTCTCCTTTATAGATTGACAGCATTTTCCCAGTAACCTGCCAATAATCGAAGTTGGCCACATGCCTTGCCGACGACTGAGACTTTGTAATAAACTACTAGATTTGTTACTAGTAGGTTTGATCAACACGCGAATATTATGGAAATCCGCCCACAGAGGAAAACAGAAGTGATATCTGAAGTTCCCCAAGGACGTCTACAGGCTCTCTGTTGCTGTTAATCTATGTAAACTATTTAGGAAACGATCTGAGCTGACTTATTAGTTTGTTTGCTGATCATACTGTCGTTTACCGTGTAATAAGGTCATTAGGACATGAAAACCAATTGTAAAATGATTGAGACAATGTATGTGGCAATTGGCCCTAAACACTAAAAAAAGTGAGAGATCCTTCACATGAGTACTAAAAAAAATCAGTTAAATTTCGGTTACATGATAAATCAAACAAATTTAAATATTGTAGATTGAGCTAAATGCCTAGAGAATACAATTGCGAACAATTTAAATTGGAATAATCACATAGAAAGTGTTCTGAGAAAGGAAAACCAAAGACTGTTTTATTGACAGAACGCTCACTAGACGGAATAGGTCTACTGAAGAGACAGTCTACACTACGCTTTTCCATCCCCAAGAGTATTGTTGTACGCTGTGGGATCCTCAGCAGACAGGATTGACGGAGGACACTGGAAAAAATTCCAAAGGCCAGTTTGTTTTGTATCATCGCGAAGTAGGGGGCGAGTGTGTCGCGGTTATGATACGCGAGCTCGAGTGGCAGACATTAAAACAAAGTTTTATTGATTGCGACGATATCTTTTCACGAAATTTCTGGTACCTACTTTCTTCTTCGAATGCGAAAAGATTTTGTTGACAACCATGTCGTTTAGTTGTTGGAATTAGTACTTGATCTTGACTGTATATGAGAGAAACTGTAACTTCCGGCTCCACCCCGCAGAGTCCGTAGCCGTAGCAACTCAAAGTTATTTTAGGTTACACGAAAGACCAGCCAGGAGCAAAACTTGTCCGTGTTACTATAGACCATAAATTTGTGATATACTATTTGTGGTGAGTGTGCTTACAAAGTGAAGTCAGTTTCAAAGTGCTGCCGGCCATGGTGGCCAAGCGGTTCTAGGCGCTACAGCCTGGAACCGCGCGACCGCTAAGGTCGCAGGTTCGAATCCTGCCTCGGGCATGGATGTGTGTGATGTCCTTAGGTTAGTTAGGTTTAAGTAGTTCTAAGTTCTAGGAGGCTGATGACCTTAGAAGTTAAGTCCCATAGTGCTCAGAGCCATTTTTCAAAAGTGCTCATTGACGTTATAACCAAAAACAATGTTTCGAATATGTAGGGCGCTCAAAAATATAATTAGTTAATATACTATTTTTCTCTGGTAAAACGTATAACAAGCAACTGTGGTCAAGATTTGGACAATAAAAGTTTGTGTAGGTTAGAAAATAAAGAAATGAAGAGACTGTCCAAAATTTCTATGATCTAATTTCTTTAATCTAATAAATAAATAAACAATAAATTTGTGTTCTCGAGGAAAAGTTTCAAAAATAGAAATAAAAACACTTGCACTAACATATGTAACGGTATATTGAAAACTTACAAGAAACTCTAATTAGAAACAATACTGTCATTTATAAAAGACATTCACCCTCCCCTCCATTGCACAAAAAAGTGTATTCTGAACTTCAGCTACTGCATGCCAAGGTTTCCAAATGAAATTTAGACACAGTTTGAATTGTGATCACATTTAGCACCAACCTAGGGCAAAAATTGCTGTTGAGCATAAAAGTTGTGTATTTTATATCCAATTTTTAAAATGTTAAACTATAAATGAATAGTGTAGTACTTTCTAAGGTGAAAGACAAATATAAAAAGCCCGATGAACATAGAAGGATTTCTGTTATGACCTTTTAATGAAAGAAAAATGTACGGGCAATTTTTGCCCTTGCTTGGTGGTTTTCTTCACGTGACTGAGACATTGGTGTAAAATCTTAAGACGACTGAGAGCGGGGTGTGCGGGTTCTGTAAATATCTGTGGTCCGATGTAGTCAATGTTCTTCGTCGCCAAATGTCGAACGCACCAGTTGCAGACTTCGCGAATCCCGTAATGACGAGCATTCTGACAGAAAATAACAGACTCTGAATTAATTTAAAACCTGAAGTGCCCAAAATCGGATATTGCATAATGACACGAGCGGCTGTACTGAAATGTTTATTCCGCACATTATGTTTTGCAGCGCTCGTGCTACAAGAGCTCTCGTCGGCACATGCACAGTTTTACAGTGCTGTTTGCGTTACTAGTGATTTGTTGATATTTATATTTACTGGCTCATGTTTGATGCAATTTGTAAATAAAATGCAGTTAATGCTCTCGAGCCAACCTCAGTGTTTCACTGTACTGTTTTCCATGTTGTGAAGTATCTGGGATTGGAAGACCGAATGTAGTTTTCCATCTACCGGGCAAACTAAACGAAATTTCCGAGAGATTATTCCTGCTCGTTTAAATGGGCTACTATATTTATCTCATTGACGGTTCTAACTATACCACCACTTGCGAAGTAGGTTAGAAATCAGATTAATAATGTTGCTCGTGGAGCATATGTTCGCTTTATCGGGCAACAACAAAGTTATTGACTGTGGATGGTATTGTCAGACCTGGAAAAAAGTCATTAATTTTAGCACTTATCTTGGATGGATTCCCACGTAGATTTCGTCGAAGTTGTTATGGCTCATCTTGTGGATTCTAGGGTGATACCACTTTGACGGCTAGAAGGTCCAGATCTGTATTTTAGCAATATTTGAAGACCTAACAAATGCGTTTTTCAGGAAATTCTTAATGATCAAACAATCCCAGATCAGAACAATGGTATGGTAGAAACTATTTTTGACTTGGTGTTCACGATCCACATCTTTATTAAACTTCTTGTAAATTCACATATACTTCTTCTTAATTGTCACATCATCAAGAAAACAGTTTTGTATCAATCTTGATATATTTAATTTCCACTTTAACCAAACACAAGACTTGACTGTTCTTCTACAAAGCGAAATAACAACTTAACTTCTGCAAAGTGAAACAAAGATTGCTCTGTGCGCATTCGCGCCAGAATGGTTACAAGTAAGTCAAAGATTATGACATTCTCACAGAAATGAATACACACAAGAACCATGTCACTGTAATATATAGATACATCGGAGTACCTATACATTAATAAAACCAAATGTGAATATTGTCACAAAAATATGTCTGTTACTTCGCAGAAAAGTACGTCTTGTGACTAGGGCCTCCCGTCGGGTAGACCTTTCGCCGGGTGCAAGTCTTTCGATTTGACGCCACTTCGGCGACTTGCGCGTCGATGGGGATGATTAGGACAACACAACACCCAGTCCCTGAGCGGAGAAAATCTCCGATCGAGTCGGGAATCGAACCCGGGCCCTTAGGATTGACATTCTGTCGCGCTGACCACTCAGCTAACAGGGGCGGACCGCAGAAAAGTAGTATCGAGAACTGGGGTTGGAGTGCCGTAATGGTCACGTAAATAAAGAACCATTACACGGTGTCTATCAATATTTTTTACACGATAAGTGAAACTTGTAGGTGTATGCTCTGCAATCCACTACACAGTGCGTTGCGAAGACCACTTCATCCTAATAGCGACAACACTCTGCCCGGAATAATAAAAAAATTGGGAAACAAAAATCTAATCGGCTCAAAGTTTTGTGAAATGATTTATCAGTAAGGAAGAAATAAAATAGATTAGGGAAACAATTTATCCGCCTGTGAAACATGCTCAAAATCATGTACAGCAGCCGAGATGCTTATACGTTAGTGACATAAGGTGACCACTGAGTGAAATTCCGCCTTACAGATATCCTCCAGTACTCTTCAAAATCCTAAAATTCTAAGTCAAACATTGAACTTTAAATTCTCAGTCGCCACCTCATTTGCTATATTTGGTCTCGAGCATTCTTAAAGGCGCGCCAGATGTTTGTCTAATGTATTTTATTTTTTTACTTTTTGACAAATCATTTCACAAAACAGTTCGCCAGTCTGTTTTAATTTTTAAAAATTTTCAAGATCTTTTCAAAAAGCAGGAAATATGATACGTTCAAATATCGATCGGTATTCTAATATTATTGTTTCTATTATTATTATTATTATTATTGTTGTTGTTGTTGTTGTTGTTATGAGCGTATGAGCGTATGGATCAAGAGAAAGCAGAAAAGTTACAGTTTAAGCTGTGACTTAATATTTTTTGACACTAGCAGCAGCTGTTCGTGAAGCACACTCGGGGAAAAAAAAGGTTCCATGAAAGAATTATTCGTATGGGACAGAAACCAGCAGATGCGCTGCACATTTACAGACGAACAAATGATTACAATCTGAGAGAAGTTCGATGATTTATTGATGAGAGAGAGTTTCTGAAGAGAGATAGCTTCACAAATTGAGCAAGTCAATAACGAGTTGGTCCACCTCTGGCCCTTATTCAAGCTGCTTTTCGGCTTGGCACTGCTGTATAGAGTTGTGGGCTGTCCTCGAGATGAATATTGTGCCAAATCCTGTCCAACTGGCGCGTTGGATCGTCTAAATCCCGAGGTGGTTGGAGGGCCTGTACGAAATGTTACAAATGTTCTCAGTTGGGGAGAGATCCGGCAACCTTGCTGGCCAAGGTAGAACTTCGCAAACACGAAGACGATCAGCAGAAACTCTCGGGGGGGGGGGGGGGGGGGGATTATCTTGCTGAAATGTAAGCCCAGGGCAAAAAAAAAAAAAAAAAAAAAAAAAAAACCGTGCGTAGAATATCGTCGACGTACAGCTGTGCTGTAAAAATGCCGTGGATGACAAACAAAGAGGTCCTTCGAATCAGCTGTTAATTGGAAACAAAAATTTATTTGCACGTTCTGGTGCTGAAATTCTTCCATTAGGCCTGAGGAAAATAGTTGAATTCATAAGTTCCTTAAGCTAATTACGTATTTGTTGTGGTACACCATACGGTGGTATCATGGTTGTCAGTCGCCAATTTCGTGCAAACGCGCCCAGTTCTGAAACGTGTGTGTCCTTTAATAAGTGCGTTTTCAGCGAATGCAAAATACGGAAATACACGTGCTGAAGACCATAAATAATCCTGGCGAAGGTCAAAAATTTCTAATTGACAAAAGCCGGAATGTTATCAAATGAGCGTAAAGAAATAAAGTTGCTTTTTATGTTTTGCACTGCAGGTGCCCGTAATCAACAGACATAATGGAGAACTACAGTCGGAGACGTACCCTTGTTTGCTAGGTTACGCGAAACACCGTGAAGTCAATTGTAGCTTGTGAGCCGCCTCTGCCGCCTTCTCTGTAATCCACGAACAGTGACGTCCTTTTCGCCTGATTTCCTTTTGTTTACCCCAGCAACGGTCTCATTAAAGAAAGTGTTTTCTCAGTTTAGGCAGCGATCGGTAAAGGGTGCATCACTGTCCCTGAATAATAAACACTAGTCACCTCAACTTCAACTCCAAGGCGAACCATTACATCGGAATGAGAACTTCAAACTGAAAAGACTCAAATGAACAGAACACTGCGGAAGAACCTAGTAAATTTGCAATAAATGTGTAACTTTAATAGCTTTTTGCTTGGTAGGGAGTCGTTCCGTTTGAATGAGGGGAGGGGAGAAAGTCTCCTCTTTCTGCCCTGTCTGCCGTAAAATTAATTATAATCTCCGTCTTAACTGCGTAAGGCAATCGAATTCGTCCCTACTTGCAAGGGGTTCTAAACTGATTAATTAAGAAACTGAGGAGGTGGAACAGGGGTTACAGCGCATGAAGGAAAAAGATCAGCAGCAAAATATTCATTTATCAGAGCCAGGAACTTTCGCATTGCCGAGAGTAACATTCACGAAAGTACGGTTGCAGCCAAGAATTCACTGCAGTCATAAGCAAGACGTTGACGCTTAAATGGAAACGGACGTTGTTAGTAAATTACACTACTGGCCAGCAACATTGCTACACCAAGAAGAAATGCAGATGATAAACGGGTATTCATTGAACAAATATATTATACTAGAACTGACATGTGATTACACATTTTCACGCAGTTTGGGCGCATAGATCCTGAGAAATCAGTATCCAGAACAACCACCTCTGGCCGTAATAACGGCCTTGGTACGCCCGGGCATTGAGTCAAACTGAGCTTGGATGGCGTGTACAGGTACAGCCGCCCATGCAGCTTCAACACGATACCACAGTTCATCAAGAGTAGTGACTGGCGTATTGTGACGAGCCAGTTGCTCGGCCACCATTGACCAGACGTTTTCAGTTGGTGAGAGATCTGGAGAATGTGCTGGCCAGAGCAGCAGTCGAACATTTTCTGTATCCAGAAAGGCCCGTACATGACCTGCAACATGCGGTCGTGCATTATCCTGCTGAAATGTAGGGTTTCGCAGGGATCGAATGAAGGGTAGAGCCACGGGTCGTAACACATCTGAAATGTAACGTCCACTGTTCAAAGTGCCGTCAATGCGAACAAGAGGTGACCGAGACGTGTAACCAATGGCACCCCATACCATCACGCCGGGTGATACGCCAGTATGGCAATGACGAATACACGCTTCCAATGTGCGTTCACCGCGATGTCGCCAAACACGGATGCGACCATCATGATGCTGTAAACGGAACCTGGATTCATCCGAAAAAATGACGTTTTGCCATTCGTGCAGCCAGGTTGGTAGTTGAGTAGACCATCGCAGGCGCTCCTGTCTGTGATGCAGCGTCAAGGGTAACCACAGCCGTGGTCTCCGAGCTGATAGTCCATGCTGCTGCAAACGTCGTCGAACTGTTCGTGCAGATGGTTGTCGACTTGCAAACGTCCCCATCTGTTGACTCAGGGATCAAGACGTGGCTGCACGATCCGTTACAGCCATGCGGATAAGATGCCTGTCATCTCGACTGCTAGTGATACGAGGCCATTGGGATCCAGCGCGGCGTTCCGTATTACCCGCCTGAACCCACCGATTCCATATTCTGCTAACAGTCATTGGGTCTCGACCAACGCGAGCAGCAATGTCGCGATACGATAAGCCGCAATCGCGATAGGCTACAATCCGACCTTTATCAAAGTCGGAAACGTAATGGTACGCATTTCTCCTCCTTACACGAGGCATCACAACATCGTTTCACCAGGCAACGCCGGTCAACTGCTGTTTGTGTATGAGAAATCGGTTGTAAACTTTCCTCATGTCAGCACGTTGTAGGTGTCGTCACCGGGGCCAACCTTGTGTGAATGCTCTGAAAAGCTAATCATCTGCATATCACAGCATCTTCTTCCTGTCGGTTAAATTTCGCGTCTGTATCACGTCATCTTCGTGGTGTAGCAATTTTAATGGCCAGTAGCGTATTAAACAAGTAGCAGTTACAGAGTGGCAGGTAACGTGCCGTTAATCTAGGACAATGGTTCACTTCCTGGGGCCCGCAGTCCACTGGGGGGGGGGGGGGGGGGATATGTGATGTGCATAGGGGAGGGGGCGGGGGGGGGGGGGCTGGCGCAGACAGCTCAGAACAGAAATATCCGGTCAGACTGGTCAAAGATGTTATCTTCTCCATCATATTCAGTTCCATGTGAATGATAGTGCCTCACGACCGTGATATAATCCAGGAGAGAAAGGAGGTCAGCATCGGTTGTAATGCCATCTGTCTTTTTTATCGCATTGCAGATTCAGACTTCAACTGATATTGCAGCTATCATCAGTGCTATAAATGCAAATAATACATGACTCAGACATAGAAAAACACGCTCATCAAACGACATGTCACAGTCGTACACAGTTACGTTTCCACGATTGCATACCGTTGTAAGTAGTCATCTAGTCTGAACGTAATTATAACGATACATATTCTAATCTAACTCAGGCATGTAAAAACATTAATTCACCTCAGGCTATTGTTTACAAAGCCATACAGGTACCGTCGGTTTACGTCATACTGTATAGCCAATGTCCTCTATTTATTGGCCTCA
The DNA here is from genome assembly GCF_021461385.2 of Schistocerca piceifrons. NCBI lineage: Eukaryota > Metazoa > Arthropoda > Insecta > Orthoptera > Acrididae > Schistocerca > Schistocerca piceifrons. Next base: position 198,008,159 of record NC_060144.1, read on the forward strand.
TGTAAAAGATTGGGTCAAGTTCAAAAAAATTATAGGTAAAAATACAAGGAATTCAATTAGTAATTATGATAACACACAATTTTGTATGGAGGCATACAAATAAAAAAAAATAAAAAAAAACTCATGTTGACAAGTGTTACATTGCGTCATACTGGATAGCCAAACACTCTACTTTTATTCTTATGTGCATTTTTTTCCTTGCTTAACTCATTGTTTTACATATGGGCAATACGTAGAGGGTTTTGGCTATCTAACCGAGCGAGGTTGCGCAGTGGTTAGCACACTGGACTCGCATTCGGGAGGACGACGGTTCATACCGGCGTCCGACCATCCTGATTTAGGTTTTCCGTGATTTACCTAAATCGCTCCAGGAAATTCCGGGATGGTTCCTTTCAAAGGGCACGGCCGACTTCCTTCACGTCCTTCCCTAATCTGATGAGACCGATGACCAGGCTGTTTGGTCTCTTCCCCCAAACAACCAACACCCCCCCCCCCCCTCCCCCGTCTTGTTGGCTATCTAGTATGACGTAAACCGAGGTTACCTACATGGATTTGTAAACACCTGGATCAGTTGGAGTAATACTTGTACATGCCTTAGTTAGACTGGAATACGCCGATGAGCCAAAAAATTATGACCACCTGCTTACAGCTTGTTTGTCCGTCTTTGGAAAGAAATACATCACTGATTCTGCTTATCAGGGATCCGACAGTTTGTTGGTAGGTTTGGCATTAGATGTCTACGCACAGGTCATGTAATTCGTGTAAATAACGGGCCGCTGATTTGCGTAGCGGTGATGGAGCCCGATAGTGACCCAGATGGGTTCCATAGGATTTACATCAAGCGAATATGGTCGCCGAGACATCAACATAAGTTCACTATAATGCTTCTCAAACCACCGTAGCACAGTTCTGCCTCCGAGACGTCGACAATTATACTGCTGAAAGATGACATTGCCTTCTGGGAAAACAAGTATGGGACCGAGCGAGACGGCGCAGTGGTTAGCACACTGTATTCGCATTCGAGTAGTCGGTGGTTCAAATCCGCGTCCAGCCATCCTGATGTAGGTTTTATGTGATTTCCCTAAATCGCTTCAGGCAAATGCCAGGATGGGTGCTTTGAAAGGGCACGGCCGACTTCCTTTCTCATCCTCCCCTAATCCGATGGGACAGATGATCTCTCCGTTTTACCCCCTCCCCCAAATCAACCAACCAAGCATGAAGGAATGTAGGTGGTTCCCAGCAGTGAGTCTTCGATTACTACCACAGGTCCCATACAAGCGCAGAAGAATGTCCCCTATAGCATAATATGCTCCCACCAGCCGGTGTCCGTGGCGCGCTCCACCTTTCGAGACGACCATCGACATAGTGTAGCAAAAACGTTGTAACGTTGTTGCATTAATTTGTTCTGAAAGCGGTGCTGATATTCAAGACCATAAAAGTGGGTTAAAAGCTGTGAGCTATCTGAGGAAGTTAACCTTGCATTACTGCGCAACTGTTTCACCAGGTATCCAGTCTAGATTACCAAATTCCCAATCAGACTAACATCTAGCTAAATCTTTTAGTACTCATCTTACGATAACCGGTGATATATATATATATATATATATATATATATATATATATAAAGACAATTTAAATAAAAAGAAATAAATCAGTTTATATTTGTACATTTATTTTAACATTGATCATTGTTCCGTTACAATTTCAGCATATCAAACTTGATTCATAACTAAACTGGTGCCTTATTTAGGATTGTAAAAATGTGAGTTTGTAATCTTACGGAACACATCAAATAGGGAGCCAAGATTGGGAGACTGCATACAACACTGCATTCATAAAATAACACAAGAAGAACGTTGAAACATATCCAAGAGGAAATTAACCACAACCAACCGATTCAATTTTCACCCAAAGAAGTTACGTTCGTAGCGCAATCCTGTCCGTCATGAAATTACCACACACTGGTATACTAAATTCAAACTAACTCTCTGTGAAATCTTCCCGAAAAGAATAGCTGAGGGCTACTTTGATGCTTACACCACATGCTTCACGTGGTCAACTTGGTTTACACAAAGAGTGTAACTCCACAATAATTTTGATAATTAAAATAAATTACATCGAAACGCAATTTACAAAATAAAAACCTTGAACTGGTTTCTATCGTCTTACTATTAATCTGATGGGTCAAACAATTGTATAAGCACGTGTTACTGGTCTCACAAAGTACACCCCACGTGGGTTGAACATAAACAAAAGTTGCTATATTGAAAAATATTGTCAAGACGAGACGTTATAACGTGATTCGCCCGGAGAGCCGACAAGATCCCATCGACCGGTGGTCGAGTCCCGATGGTACCGTGCCCACTGCAATTGTAACTGACAATGCCCTTGAACCAACATGTGAACTCGTAGGGGTGGTCTGCTGCGGAGTTCCGTGTTCTACAATTTACGATGAACGGTGTGTTTCGAAACAGTTGTGCGTGCACCAGCACTGTACTCTTTCGACAGAGATGCCACAGATCAGTAGAGAAGCCTCCGAACCTCACGTTCTGTGACGAGTCGAGGACGTCCAACCATTTAGCGCCTAGTGGTAGTTTCACGGTCCTCCTACCTCTTTCCTTAGATGCTCATGGCAGTAGGAAGTGAACGTTCGACCAGCTTCGCCGTTTTAGAGATATTGGTTCAGAGCCTCTGCGTAATAATAATCTGCCCTTTGTCAAAGTCGCTTATCTCAATGGATTTCCCTGTTTGCAGCCCATATTTTCGCCAGGGTGACTCCCCGTCCGTGTCTGCATCGCTTGCATACTTTTGTTATTGCGTCACGTGCGCGCAGCGCCACCAGGGGGCATCCAACGTCGCGGTGGGCAGTGGTTACAATGTTTTGATTGCTCGGCTTATTGTCGCTGTTGTTGTTGTGGTCTTCAGTCCTGAGACTGGTTTGATGCAGCTCTCCATGCTACTCTATCCTGTGCAAGCTTCTTCATCTCCCAGTACCTACTGCAACCTACATCCTTCTGAATCTGCTTAGTGTATTCATCTCTTGGCCTCCCTCTACGATTTTTACCCTCCACGCTGCCCTCCAATACTATATTGGTAATCCATCAATGTCTCAGAACATGTCCTACCAACCGATCCCTTCTTCTGGTCAAGTTGTGCCACAAACTTCTCTGCTCCCCAATTCTATTCAATACTTCCTCATTAGTTATGTGATCTACCCATCTAATCTTCAGCATTCTTCTGTAGCACCACATTTCGAAAGTTTCTATTCTCTTCTTGTCCAAGCTATTTATCGTCCATGTTTCACTTCCATACATGGCTACACTCCATACAAATACTTTCAGAAACGACTTCGTGACACTTAAATCTATACTCGATGTTATCAAATTTCTCTTCTTCAGAAAGGCTTTCCTTGCCATTGCCAGTCTACATTTTATATCCTCTCTACTTCGACCATCATCAGTTATTTTGGTCCCCAAATAGCAAAACTCATTTACTACTTTAAGTGTCTCATTTCGTAATCTAATTCCATCAGCATCACCCTACTTAATTCGACTACATTCCATTATCGTCGTTTTGCTTTTGTTGATGTTCATCTTATATCCTCCTTTCATGACAGTGTCCATTCCGTTCAACTGCTCTTCCAAGTCCTTTGCTGTCTCTGAAAGAATTACAATGCTATCGGCGAACCTCAAAGTTTTCATTTCTTCTCCATGGATTTTAATACCTACTCCGAATTTTTCTTTTGAATAACATCGGGGAGAGGCTACAACCCTGTCTCACTCCCTTCCCAACCATTGCTTCCCTGTCATGCCATCTGGTTTCTGTACAAATTTTAAATAGCCTTTCGCTCCCTGTATTTTACCCCTGCCACTTTAGAATTTGAAAGAGAGTATTTCAGTCAACATTGTCAAAAGCTTTCTCTAAGGCTACAAATGCTAGAAACGTAGGTTTCCCTTTCCTTAATCTTTCTTCTAAGATAAGTCTAAGGTCAGCTTATAACGGTATGTGATTGTGGAATTGAAATTCTGTTCAGCGGTGACATGATGTTTGATAAGTGTGATGTTTCTACGTCTGATTCTTGCATTATTTGTGTTTATAGCGCTGCCAGTTGAAATCTAGATCTGCAATGCAATAAAAAAGACATTACGAACGATGCCGAGTTTCTCTCTGTCCTTAATTTTACATTCTTATTACAGTTAGCGAGTGCATTCTTTTGTAGAGGTGGCAGCACCAGTTTTGCCTCGCACGTCATCAAATGATTGCTGACATACAGTGAGTCCAAAAAGTATTCTCGTAGTTGTATTTTTTTTTAAACTAAGTATATGTCACGTGAAAGGAAGGGAACATAAAATGTGAACATCCAATCATATGCATCGAACCTTGAAAAGTCATTTTTATTGATGTACAAGGAAATAAATACATCCTTAGCGATAGCAAATTTGACAAAATGCAGAATTTATTCAAGGGCTACTTCAAAATGTAATCGTCTGCTCATTTTTTTAAATTTACAGTCTGAAAATATGATTTCAGTTACAATAATTAATATTTAGTGGGGTTTCCCTTTGCAACTATTACTGCTTGTAGTCGTCTGGGCATCGACTTGACCAAGTTTGCCGTCAGAGAGGCTAGAATTTTGTCCCTTTTGTCTTGAAGTGCTACTTTTAGGTGTCTTTTGTTAAAAATGTGTCTTCTCCTGATCCTATCTTCCAGTACTTTCCAAAGGTGTTCAATAGGGTTAATGTCTGGGCTCTGAGGAGGGGTGTTAAGTTGTTTTGGGGTATTGTACACGAGCCACAGCCTTGTATTTAGAGCCGTAGGCTTTGGGTCGTTATCTTGTGAAAAATTATTTCCTTGCAGACCTAGTTTTTTGACGCTAGGATTCAGATCGTCCTTTAAAATGCTGATACACATATGGTGATCCATTGTACCTTCTGTGAAATGCAATTTTCCAACACCTGCAGCACTCATACAGTCCCACACCATCAGGGAGCCACCATTGTGTTTAACCGTTGGCACAAGATTGCGTGGCATCTCCGCATTCGCCTGCCATCCGACCTGAGTACGTTATATTTACTCTCATCAAAAAATATTACTCTATTCTACAAGTCTTCCTTTTTGAATCTATGTTCCATCGCAAAATGAAGACGTATCTTTAGATTGTGTTCACTGACCCAAAATTTCTTGCGCGCGCCCCGGACGCGATACCCATACGTTTTGAAGGTATTTCTGATAGTGTTGGCACATACCTTCTTTTCCCTACACTCTAACTCCCCAGCCAACTTATGAGCACTGATTTTAGGTTTCTTCTTCATTTCCTTCACGATAAATCTCGCATCTGCATCAGTCAAAGTGTGAGGGCGTCCAGTATGTGGTTGGTTTCTTAATGATTTTGTTGCACAAAATCCATCTATTATCGACTGAACCGTCGATTTAGGTCTGCCGACTACTTTAGCATGTCGTAAGACGATGTGCACTCATTATGTAAGTGCAGAATAAGTTTCCTTTCGATCAGCGTCGTCTCACTACCCTTAGGGCCAATTGCGCTAATTGCACTGTATCGGCGCCTTACAGAACCACAACAGGCGATAGAATGGGGCCGCGCACTGTTGACTGTAGTGTGTGCCGTGGGTTAGCGTTGTAGTTCAATCACTGCGCGCAAAATTTCGGCATGTTCAGATGGGGGACGAATACTCTATTTTGTTAACCTTGCTGTCGAATTGGATGTATTTCTTTCCTTGCTTTTCAACAAAAATGACTTATCGAGGTACTTGTTACATGACTGGCTCTTTAGATTTTGTATACATTTCTTTTCGTGTTAAACAGAATTTGTTTCCTAAAAGATATGCAGACAATACTTTTTGGTCTCACTGTACTTCAGTCTGCGCTCTGCATTCTTAATTCAGTATTACGCCTGTTGTTGTTCCCTGTAGAAGTGAATATGATTATTATTGTTTTTATATGCAGAGTGAAAATGTCTGCAAAAAGAAGATTTTACAATGAAGAATATATTAAGTATGGTTTATCATATTAAGTATGATTTATTGAGAAAGGCAATCTGCACGTGACAAAGTGTAATGTCTTCAGTAGCTACTCATTGCATGCCGTGCACCTGGAACGTCATTGAACGGCAGGTACCCGGCTTTGAAAAATAAACAAAAATAGTTTTTTGTTGGAAAAATAAATTATTTAAATCGCATGAAACTGGACTGGCCATCATGAAACCAAAATATCGCACTAGCCTGAACGTGGAGAGTGATCTTTGATGTGCTTTAGCTACGAGTTTGAAATAAAACATTCAGGAGCTGCTTAAAGAAAAAAGTTTCAGTTGTCTCATTGCTGTTCTGAATATTTCTTGTGACTTTCGTCACACAAAAAATGTTATATGTGACAAATTTTGATCAAGTGAAAACAGCATTATTAGGTATTTAAGTGAAACTTAAAGGAATTGTGCTCTGTTAGAGTACTGCTGTGCAGTATGTTCTCCTTACTAGATTGGATTGACAGAGGACATCGAAAAAATTCAAAGAGGGGCATCATCGCTAAGTAGAGGGGAGCGTGTCACGGAGAGATGTGGGGTGGTAATCATTGAAACGAAGGTGTTTTTCGTTGCGGCGAGATGTTTGCACGAAGTTTCAATCATCAACTTTCTCCTCTGAATGTGAAAATGTTTACCTCCGCCAATCTACATATGGAGAAATGAAATCGTAATGAAATAAGAGAAATCACAGATCGTCCACAAAGACTGAAGTGTTTAATTTTCTCAGGTGCTCCTAGAGAGTGTTTCCTCAGGCGCTCCTAGAGTGTGAAACAGTAAAGAAAATGTGAAGATGGTTCGAAGAACCCTGTGCCACACGCTTAAGTGTGCATTGCAGAGGACTCTTGTAGATGTAGGTGCAGACGAGGCTGCCAGGGGTTTAAAAAACTGTTGCTATAGTGGTAAAATGTATATTGGCCAAACAGTTCGCACCATTCATGACAGATGTGTTGAGCATCACCGCCACACACGCGATTACTACAGCTTGACAAATGTGCGGTCACGGAGCACTGCCTTACCGAGGGTCACAAAGTGTTGTATGGTAAGACACAAATGATTGCCCCTGCACCTCGCTGTTTGGACTGAGCTGTAAACAAGGTATCGAAATTAGACTGTCAGACAATAGTATAAACAGAGACAAAGGTTATCTATTAAGGAATATTTCGAATATTTTTTTATCTGACATTAAAAAACATCGGTCGTTAACTCGGCCGCCAGAATGTACAAATGGTGGCACTCAGTAGCGCTTTATCGTTTTTGTCAGTTTTCACCACTGGGGTGCTGTACCTTCACTTGTGTTAGGGATAACAGCGACGATTTCTGGCGTATGCGCTGATGGTTTTTCGCGGCGTATAAGAGGGCCGAGGGTCAGCTGACGACCACGCGTTGGCCTGACCTACTGTGAGAGTAAACACCTCCTACAGCTGCCTGAGAAGCGTACAGAAGCCAACCAGACAGGAGGAAAATCCACAAAGAGAGGCAAAAAATCACCGAAAGCAAGAGTACCGCAGGAATAGCGTACCAAACGCTTAACCTGCGCAACAATCAAGCCCAGGATAGGCATGTTATTTTCAGCAAATAGGTATTAATCAGTTCCGGTGAGATTCGCAAACAGCTTTCTCACATAAAGATGGACCGCGGAAATACTGTGTCTAGATGTAAGATTCTGCTGCACACCCAGCAAGAATATCATCACTTATTACGTCGGGATGGTCAACGTAGTCACACTACAAACACTTACTGTTGAGAGCAGTCATCGTGTGTACGAGGGTTGCAACTTAAAAGGTGGCAAATATTTATTGACAACCGGCCGGTGTGGCCTAGCGGTTCAAGGCGCTTTAGTCTGGAACCGCGCTACCGCCAGGGTCGCAGGTTCGAATCCTGCCTCGGGCATGGATGTGTGTGATGTACTTCGGTTAGTTAGGTTTAAGTAAGTTCTAGGGGACTGATGACCTCAGATGTTAAGTCCCATAGTGCTCAGAGCCATTTGAACCATTAATTGACAACCGATACAAAACAGTTACATGTTTGCACCTGTTACTGTCGATCAAAGTAATCACCAGCGTTGGGTAGAACCCGTTGCCAGCGATGTGGAAGGCGTAGTATACATTTAGCAGAGCCCGTTCTGTTGATGGTGCGAATGGAGCGGTCTACTGCCTGTCGAATCTCTGAACAGTTCTGAAGCGAATGCCACGAAGTGGTTCCTTCATCTTCGGAATCAAGTCAAAGTCACAAGGACTTAAGTCCGGGGAGTATGGTGGATGGTGCAGTACTTCCCAGTCCCATCGACCGAACAGAGCAGCCACAGCTTGCGCTGTATGCGCCCCCGCATTGTCGTGCAAAATGGGTGGGTTGCGCAGAAAGTGTCGCCGCTTCTTCCGCAAAGCTGGTAGCAGGTGATGCTCCAAAAACGAACAGTAATACTGTGCATCGACGGTCTGCCGTGGAGGAACGTAATGCGTTAGGATAACACCATCACAGTCGTACACGAGAATCACACTTAAGACCGCTCCGTTCGCACCATCAACAGAACAGGGTCTGCTAACGATATACTACGCCTTCCACATCGCTGGCAATGGGTTCTACACAATACTGGTGACTACTTTGAAGGACAGTAATAGGTGCAAACATGTAACTCTTTTGTCTCGGTTGTGAATAAATAGTTGCCACTATTTAAGTTCCAATCCTCGTATGTTCGTCAATGTACAGTTTTTGGAAGACAACTTGAAAGTACGCCGCCATCTGGCAAGGTTACACTAACAACAGACGGAAGTACCAGTTTTGAATATGAAAAAGAAAGAGTTTTTTCACTCTACATGAACACCATATCATGCGGCTTCCCTGTGCGTTCCCACCAACGAGGGGAAAAAAAGCTGGAATATTAACAATCAAATATTTATAAGCTTCATAAAGGGAGGCTTTCTGATCTGACCAACCGATTTGGACCCTGTTTGACAAGTGGCTCGTGGACACCCTAAAATGGAAGATAAAGATTTTTTTGAGAAAATCACTCTAATTTACGGGATCGATAAATAATTAAAATCTGAGCATTTTCATATGTAGGATCCGCAAACGCATATTTTCCGAGAAATCGAGAAAAGAAACTTTCACGACTGCCGCCTGTGTACCCAGAGGATTAACCCCGTTCAACAAAAGCGGCGCTGGGCGAACGGTCGGATCAGTGTTCGATTTCGATCGGTATTCAGAAGTTCTTTTTTTTATTTTTTTATTTTTCCCCTTATCGAAACTGGTGTGGAAAGGAGAGTTAAAAGGTAAATTCATCAACAAAGGAACATTAACAAAACAAATAGATTGAGCGTCATCAGCTTTAGGGGTGGCTTTCTCAGTGACGGACGGAGTGTCGGTGGAAAGAGGTGGAAAGAGGGGAAGGTAGTGAGCGGAAGTATCTTACAAGCCGTCAGTTTATCTGGTACACAAACGACCTGCCGAATCGGTTTGCTGTGTCTCAACCCTTATACTTCTTTCCCGTCTGACACTTGCACTTTGCAGTACTCCTATAGGCGCTTGCACGGTAAGGGTTCAGACGGCGTCGATAGCCCCGTGAGTCTTGGGCAGTTGACGTCTTATCCGAATCATTTCGTTCAACATCCCTTAAAGGTGTAATTGGGCAAACACCTATTAGGCGCACTACGAATTTAGTGGTGTGGACATGTTGGGAATGTGGGTCTCACGGGGAGCGTGCAAGGGATAGGTCCCTGCAGGCACACTGTCCTCTGTGCCCTCAGCGGCTCAGATGGATAGAGCTCTGCCATGTAAGATCCCGGGTTCGAGTCCCGGCCGGGGCACACATTTTCAACATGTCCCCAATTATGTATATCAACGCCTGTTTGCAGCGAGGATTTCGATTTAATTATCATTTCATTGTAGAGAAGCTGCACGGCCACCAATGGTATCTGTTCTTTCGGGAACAGATACTACCTTCATATCCACACAGTAATATACGGAATGTAAGGTCCGACTGGGCGCGAACTGAAACCACAGTGAAAACCCAATGTGCTTTGCACAGATTTGTCGGCAGTGTGTCTAGTACGTACACTATTCGCTCTTCTGAGTTCTGGGCGCACACTGAGCACATAAAGACACCTAGAAAACCATGAGGGCTGGGTGAGAGATTTCGCCTATGTCATGCAGCTCACATAACTATCATGCATTTCTTTCTTCATGACAATTCTCGGCCTCGTTCTGCAGGGGTACTGAAGGTGCTCCTGCAGCGATTTCGATGGAAAGTGTTTGATCACCCACATTACTGCCCATACTTCGCTCCTACTGAGTTTCATTTCTGCTCACATGAACCGCTGGCTACAAAGACAAGTTTTTGGCACAGACAACGAGCTGTAGAACAATGTGGAGAATTGGTGGAAAGCAGAGGCGGCTGTCTTTTATGACTAGGGTATTGGAAAGTTGGTGGAACACTACGACTAATGTCTAAGTCGGAACAGCGACTATGTAGAGCGGTAGCTGGAAGGTGTAGCCAACTGTTTCATATAAAACATTTTTGATTTTCACACTGGTTTCCATTTCGCCACCGACCGGACCTTACTTTGTGAATAGTAATACTTCGATTTAATTATCTTTCATTACCGTGTGTGTTGTCCTGCTGAAGTCTGTTGGCCCGCGTGTTGCAGTGACGGCGGCGAAGCTGGAGGAGTCCAAGTGGGCGCCTCTGCTGCTGCCACACCAACAGGCGGCGCCCAAGCCGTCACCGGCGCAGGCTCAGCACCACCACCAGCCTCCGCAACCACAGCCCCAGCCGCAGCCACAACACCACCAGCACCAGGCGCCGCCGCAGCACCAGCACCAACACCACCAGCACCAGGCGTTCCCCTCCTACCTGCTGGCCGCCGACCCGCTCAAGCCGCACCACCCGCACCAGCAGCACCAGCAGCCGCACCACCTCTTCTGATCGCTGTACTGCTGGTCGGCCGAGCAGCACCACCAGCAGTGAGCGCAGGCTGCCAGCGGACGGCGGGGGAAAGGGGCGGACCAACTGGTGCCGAGGTCCAGGGAAGGCGACTCGCGCGTCTGCTGCCCGGGCTGTCGAGAGCCACAGGCCACGCGTGCTGGGCACGTCCGCGTATCACCAGCTTCCTGCTCACTCGCAAGGCACCAGAGTCGACATGGGCACAGAGTCCAGATTTTCATTCCGAGAAGCAACAAATTGGGGTGCTGGGGCAAACCTCTGCAAAAAAGACTGTGCAGCCAACATGAGGCCATCCTGTGCTGGATATCAGGTGACGACGGTGTTAGTAAATACCCCCAGAGGTACAGCGAGAGCTCGGGATTACCAAAGTTCTTTCAGTGGTCCGTTGTGTCTTCAGATGTGCAACAGCCATTTTACAAACCTGCATACCTGTGAACAGGACACAAATGCTACTGGACTTAGATCTTCAGATCAGCCTCAATCATGCAAAAATTAATAGAATCGCAGATAAATTTTAGGCAATATTACAAGTTAAAAGAAAAATACTCCACTATACAATCAGGGAGCAAGGAATCGTCTTTCACAAAGCAGTATCCAGTCAGCGTGGGTATTACATTGCTTGAGTGGTGATTCCAGATAACAGTAGTGTCAGTGAATTCGCTAAAATGTATATTTTATCGGGCCGACACAACATAGGTCAGAAGATCCACTAACGTGAAAAAAAAATTGCAGTATGCAGCAAGCACTGCAGGGATGCTGCAAATTGATCTTCAGATCAGTCTCATTCAACTAAAAATTAATAGAATAAACAGTAATTCTTCGCATATGTGTGAGAGATTGCTTGGCTGCAGTTTCTAGATGGCAGTGGATTCAACGAAATTGCTAAAATATACCTATGCCTGCCAGAAAGATCCAATCATGTGAAAATAATTTTCAATAAGCAGTTATTCGTTGCAGGCAACGCAGATTTCAGCTCCTAAACCACTTAGTTTTATCGAGTAACAGAATTAAGCTAGACAGGAACACGAGACGAACCTATTCCACATTGCAGCTCCTTTTGACATACGCAATCATCAGTTTTTCAGCTTCAGCACTCAAGCATATTACCCTTCTCCGAAGACTAGGGCACGCTTTTGCTCAAAGATGAAAGCAAGTAATGCTTTCTTAAAACTACTAGCATATTGCGAAAATTGATTGTAATGATCACTTTTAATTTGTCCATGTATCTATAATAAAACAATCCATCAGCGTTAACTGACTTCAAAGTGTCCAAACAAACTAATAATGTCTGCAGAAAATACTGTCAGTGCAACTGAACTGAAACTGGCTTCTTCATTTACAATTACTGACCAGTGTAAGACCGCTCTGGGTACATCCACATGCACAGTTCGTCTCCCATGTTCATTGTTATGTGTCATTTCCTCTAGAACATATGATGCTTGAAATTTTTCAAAACGGCTTCATGAGAGCCGAATACGAAGACTGCGAGGATGTGAACGAGACTGCATAAGACGCATTATTGTAAGCAGAGCACAAGGCTCAAAATATGAAATATTTTACAGTCTGGGAGGAGACCTGGGGTCTGCGCAGAACTAATTGGGCATGTCCCATTGGCAGTAGTTGTCATCAAAGCTGTAGCGTTCGCAAACGTCGTAACTCGACAACATGCGAAAAACACGTGATCTAAAGCACCACGAGTTTGCACAATTTACGTCACCTGGTTCCTGGGCGTTCATCTATCTTCAGAAAACATCAGTCTACAGCGAAGACCACAATTTGTGCTGCGTAAACTGGAATAAAGTGTGTTGAAAATTACTTGACCGAGATATGAGTGGAACAGAGGTCATCCAACAGACGATTTTTGTGTGCTTGTGATTTGTGACTGGACAAGTAATACGTTAATTAGTAGCGATGAATAATGCCCATATTGTTAGTAGAGCAGTGTGCAAGGAAGGACACAGCTTTACGAGTGTTCGACAGGACAACAACTGAATCGTAAGAGTCGTGTGTTACGTGTGGAGGAATGCAATGTCTTTCTTCAGTGGTGCACTGGAAAGGAGGGACAAAGCCACACTATGTGGACAGGTCGTTAACCTAATGACCACTGGATGACTAGATTCTCATTAGTGTTGTTACCGAGAATGACAGCACATTTCAAGAATCTCAGAAAGCGGACTGGTTTATACAGTTGATTAACCTAAGAAGCAGATGGGAATTCTGTGTCTTCCCTTCCTTTTCCTTGGCGTTAATTCGTCCTGTTTGTGAATTTGAATGGTATCAGAGATATGAAGATTATCCTTCCATTTTTAGACATCATAAGCTCGGTACATGTCTGCTATTGGAGTAGTCCAGCGTGATTCCACTATAGTTATCCAATTTCTGTTCCTCATGAATTTTATACAAAATTCTTTGTAGGTAATTAACGAGCTCCGTACTAGAACCAAAATTTCAATCCTACCAACTCAAAAAATTAAATTAAAAAAGTGTCAAAACAGCAGATACCTACATCGCTTTATAGTGGCTGTACCACAGTGAAACAAAAGTTGGTGATATATGTGATTGACATGCGTGATTTTTCTGATGTTGGGATCATCAGTTGATAGCATGTTGGATCACTGTTCTTCCGTTGTGACTGAAATTCCTCTTCCGTATACATACAAGTGGAAGGGCTCCTCTGAGTATCTCGCAGTGTTGGTGTAGTGTACTTCTTATCCGCAGCTCACACATGATTCTAGAGAATGTGTGTGTTTAGTGACATACGCTAAAAGACAAAGCGCCAAAACGCATTTCTGACTCCAACCGTCCCTAATTTGAATATTGCCACTGGTATACCCTTCCAGTGTTTCTCCATGTGTGTATGTATCTGAAAATACTCTCGAATAATCGACATAATGTATGTATACTGCTCGTCATTCGAATTAACATTATCGTCTTTTTTAAATGTAAACGCTGTACTGTGTGGATGTAATGTGTTTTAAGATATATCAAATTTGAAATGTACTACACTAGAGAAGGAAAGAGATGAAGTTATCAGCAAATAAATTATTGTTTTATAACGATAAAAATAATGACTTCAACAGATACACACCCCTCCCATGATGTCCTTGTCGATATTAAAGCGAACAACATGTAATAATGCAGCAGTGACACTAGCTGATCATCCTAACAAAGTACTCTTACTGACGAAATCGTACCGCATCTTGCCACAGAGATGACGGTTGTAGCTCAACATTTGGCGAATAAGTTATATAATGTAATGGTATTGGTTTTTCCCAGTTATCCCTAATACTTAATACACCTTGATCTAACCTTCTTGAAATTGTCTTCAGTTTAGTTATTCTGTCCAAAATAACTAATAAAATTTATCTACACATTCCAAGTACAAACTAATGTAATAAAATCAGGGTTCCAGACTAGAAATAACAAATAACTTGTACAATAAACGCAATCCTCATTTGTTCAGTGGAGTAACTGGACAAAAAGGCACTTATCAAAATAAACAAGAAAATAAAGTCACAAAATCAAAAATCGTATAAATCAAATTACAGATAAATCATGACTAACGCTACATATTGAAGACTGTCATATTGCTAGACGACACTAAAAGTTAGTTCACGTATTCAAAGAGAAAAGAAAAACAATTCATTTTGTTTAATACAAATTAGGCAAATATACATTGTGAGTAAAATGAATGGCAAGCTGTAAAGTGAGTCACAATATGCAGCTCGAATAAAACAATGACATTTGTGATTAGCTGATTGTGCAAAGCAACTTTAAAATTGTACTTTTCCTGCCTTTTAATTTTTAAATAATTTGGTTCTAGAACATCAAACAAGACCAGTACATGTACTGCAAGTCACATTATGATAAAACAGAAAACCACTTACTCATAAAACACTATGTATTACAGGTAACATAAGAAATATTGTTGTTATTGTTGTGGTCTTCAGTCCTGAGACTGGTTTGATGCAGCTCTCCATGCTACTCTATCCTGTGCAAGCTTCTTCATCTCCCAGTACCTACCGCAACCTACATCCTTCTGAATCTGCTTAGTGTATTCATCTCTTGGTCTCCCTCTACGATTTTTACGCTCCACGCTGCCCTCCAATGCTAAATTTGTGATCCCTTCATGCCTCAAAACATGTCCTACCAGCCGATCCCTTCCTCTAGTCAAGTTGTGCCACAAACTTCTCTTCTCCCCAATCCTATTCAATACCTCCTCATTAGTTACGTGATCTACCCACCTTATCTTCAGCATTCTTGTGTAGCACCACATTTCGAAAGCTTCTATTCTCTTCTTGTCCAAACTGGTTATCGTCCATGTTTCACTTCCATACATGGCTACACTCCATACAAATACTTTCAGAAACGACTACCTGACACTTAAATCTATACTCGATGTTAACAAATTTTTCTTCTTCAGAAACGATTTCTATGCCAAAGAAATATTTGTCCCATGTAATAGAGATACCTCCAGTGATGCGTGAACGCCCAAAATTAGTCCACTAAAATAACCTACCATCGAAAAACAGCTTACACCAAATATATAATAATTGTTAGCATATGTTACACAGCTGCTCGCTCACAGATTTATGATCGTCACAATTTGTCTAGCATTAGACAATAAGTCAATTTCTTTCTAATGATGGCCTGATAAATGTATATTTACTCGTATACTATCAATAACAGTATAATATCACTCTCATGACACAGGACAACTTGTAAATAAAAAAGCAGCCTACTGTAATTTCCCAGTACTGAGTTTATCAGTACAAAAGTCACACAGTTGTAATAAAAATCAAGTTGCTACACAAAACGAATTATACTTGGAGAGTTCAGTAAATTCTTGCTTTTAATACTACTACATAAATACATTACTCTTTCTTTTTAAACTGAGATTACTGTTTCGTATTTTCGGTAAGACCTTCATTTTTACACGGGATTGTCACAGCCGATGGGCACCATGACAATCTGATAATTGCCACTGTGTGGTCCACAGTTCAAATGCATCACTCATGTCTGTACATCATCACTCCAACATCTGACAATGTCTGTGTACCATCCTATTGAATACATATTATACATGCAAATAGCAGGTTTTAAACGAGGCAGTGTGACAGTTAT
The DNA here is from genome assembly GCF_021461385.2 of Schistocerca piceifrons. Taxonomy (NCBI): domain Eukaryota; kingdom Metazoa; phylum Arthropoda; class Insecta; order Orthoptera; family Acrididae; genus Schistocerca; species Schistocerca piceifrons. Next base: position 198,024,259 of record NC_060144.1, read on the forward strand.
TCACATACATTTTCATTTAGGTTTATGTACGTAGCAACGAAGAATTTTCTAACAGTATGCTCTGTGTTGTGTGCATTCACAGTATACGAGCTAATCTTATGCAGTGAACCAAGGTTATATTGTCAATATTACAAAAATAATTGGGTTTCTACAAGCCAACAACACTGAAAAATTTACGATGGGTTTTGATTATTGCATTCAACAAAAAGACCAGACATAACATTACGTCTGTGTTCTTATGGAGACCAACTGGATGTGACAGCGAAACTGAACTAACTACCAAAATACAAGATATTGCAACCAATGCTGGTTTCTGCGATTCAAGTCATCTTCGATCACCAAAGTGAGGATTCTTAAGGATGTAGAACATGCCATAAAACAAGAAAAGATCAAACACATTCACAAAAAAGAGAGAAGCAAATATCCATAAGTGAAATTGTCCTCACAGATGTAGAACAGGTCAAAAAACTACAAACATATTTCCTTTTAAGAGGTGTTAACAGACTGGTTACAAGTCGTGTAATATATTAATGTTATATGATAATTATTAGGTTACTGCAGCCACACATCATCAATAAAAAAAAGGTTTAGAACAATGTTTTGCATTACTGCACTCAAGATGTGCACAAGTAAATTATATGTATCATTCACATTTATTTGATGTTATTTATAACAAACACCTCTATTGACTCTTCCAAGAAATTCATCAGTGGAGTAGAAGCAGTGGGCCACCAGTAAAGCCTTTAGGGTCGTCTTAAAGTGAACTTTATAAGTAGTTAAATTTTTTGTGGTTGCTAACAAGATTTTAAACCTGTGTGCTCCTGAGTAATGGATATCTTTGTGGAGCAAAGTAAAGTTAAATCTACATGAAGTAATGGATATGTTTGTGAAGCAAAGTAAAGTTAAATCTACATGAAGATCATCTTATTTGTAGTACTGACCCCATGAATTGAACCTTTAGTTTGGAAAAAAAAGATTATTTATGAGAAGTTTCGTTAAGGAATAAATATCATGGTTAGCCTTAGGTAGTATCCTCAGTTCCTTAAACATAACTCTGCAAGACTTTGTTAAATTGACTTAAATAGTTTGTATTGCACACTTTTCAACTTCGAAAATTAGTGTGGATTGATGAGCTACACCAAAAAATTGTCCTGTATGTTATGGATGGAAGGTAAGTGAAAAAGGTAAGGGAAAAATACCAGTTACCTGTATCAGACAACATTTGCATTTCATATGAAAGTTTGTTTAGGTGCTTCAGCAATTCTGTGGTGTGCACCTTCCAATTGCATTTATTATCAAGTTGTAATCCCAGCTTCTTCTACTTGCTTGTTGTGATATTTTAGCCATATACTGAGGTTTATTCATTGCAATGTTTATTGTATCATCTGCAAACAAAATAACTTGCTATCTGGCAATTTTGCTGATGAAAGCTCATTAATTTACGTAAAAATATGTAAAGGCTCTAAGATGGAACTTTAAGGGCCGTCACACATAATTAGTTCCCAGCTGGGTGGTGAATGGTAGCGTTCCTATTGATAAATTTGTTTCCAGCCAGAGAGAGAGAATATGAATCATTTTGTGGCACTTTCTGTTACAGTGTAATATTCCAATTTACTTAAAAGCATATTGCAAATTAGACAGTCAAATTCCACTGATAGACAACAGAATTTTACCATTAGGCTGTAATTTAAATTTACCATCAAACTGCACAAGAGATATTTCAATAATCATTTCTATGAAAGTCTTTGGACTTCTTTTGGTATGTTTAAAGTACAAACAACCCTGTTGGAAGAAAATCCGCAATTAAGCGTTATACTAGAGGTTGAAAATACCGCTTCAGTGGTAAATTTCTTTTATTATCGCGACTGGTTTCGGGCTCTCATAAGCCCATCCTCAGGTGCCGCAACTGAGCGCAGAACATGGAGTCTGCGCTCATGGGTAGAACACCGCGCTTAGTACACGTTCACCGCGGCGCTCAGGGGGCCACAACATGGTCACGACACCTGAGGATGGGCTTATGAGAGCTGAAACCGGTCATAATAATAAAATAAATGTGCAACTGAAGCGGTATTTTCAACCTCTAGTATGTTTAAAGTATCGTGCACAATATTCAGCCCCAAGATCAGCCAAGGTAATCTGACATTTTGCTTGCCCGTGTTCTTAGCTCGCACTTGATGCTGTTGTTCTAGTTCTAAAATGAACCCTGCCGTCTGGAGCTACTAACATTACTCGACCGATTATACAGTTGAAATAAAGAAATGAAAATCACTAAAAAAAAATTATTATCTCCTGTAACATGTCTCAAATTGTTTTACGTTTCAATGACTTTTTACATGGTCAATATTCTTTAGCAATTTACTCAGTCCTTGTCAAACAGTTTGGCACATGTGTCTCATCTGCAAGACTAGTCTACATGCATAAGAAATATGAGACAAAACTGTATACAACAAAGCGGTTTGAAATGGGATGTTTCTGTTAAACACTGTGTCGTCACTGAATAATGTTCTTTACCAAATATCTCGGAATTCACACTTTCCCTTTCCCACAAATGGACCAACGAAATGTCGATACTGTTTTTGTACAACTGTAGATCGTACTGCATTTGATGAAGTCCACAATGCGAAGAAATGGAAACACAGTATTTGCTGTCGTTTGTGGTCTCAGGAGTGCTTCATGCATTTCACTCAAACTGATCTTGGACACGAAACCATGAACGATATTCTCGTTGGCCAAGACCATTACCTTCTTGAAAGATGGTATAGTTCGTGCAGTTTCATCTGCAATATAGTTCTACATCTAAAAATTGTATGTTGGTCTTCCCTGGAATTACTCTGTTTTTTGTTGTCTTTATTTGATATTTGTACGTATATTAACTATTAACTCGAGAAAAGAAACAGAGGCAATTAGGAGGCCTCGATAATTTTCGATGGAAATAAAATATAAGTCCACATTAGTACTTACAATTTCTCTGTAACATGAAGAGTGACCATGGAATACATTAGAATATTGTATTTTATTTCCTGAAAATATGAAATTTTCAAACGCCCATGATTCCCTCTTTTTAGCCAACAACATTCAGTGAAAGTACTAAATTCAACTAAAATAAATAAAAGTAGTATGATTTTCAACCTAGTTCAAGGCTTTTGGGATGATGTGGTTTCAGTGGCCTGCTTGCCAGTTTCGTTGCTTACTTTCGCAAGAATTTCTCATTTGATCTCACGAGCGTGATTAGTCATCAGTCCATGAGTTAAAAAGTCTGAGACTAACTATAGCGGAGCCAAGGACGTCCCGGTGCGTATTCAGTGATCACTAGCCTTCCTTTGGCTGTACTCTGTATGGGAGAGAAAAATGGTTCAAATGGCTCTGAGCACTATGGGACTTAACATCTGAGGTCATCAGTCCACTGGAACTTAGAACTACTTAAACCTAGCTAACCTGAGGACATCACACACATCCATGCCCGAGGCAGGATTCAAACCTGAAGCGCCTAGAACCGCTCGGCCACACCGACCGGCTATGTGAAAGAAAATCTTTGTCAGTTGTGCCAGACTTTGCTGGTACGCAGGCGGCGCACACTAGCCCGGTTCGATGTGGCGTGTGGTTTCTAATGGCCAAGCATAAACAAGGCAGGTAGATATTTAGCAGATAGGCCCACTCCTTGACAATATGCTGCCATTGGCCAGTGACTCGTGATGTCACAGTGGAGACAACAGTGCTGCGGACTTCAGTACTTTGCGCCAAGGGGGAGTAACCATGGGAAAAGAGTAGAATAACCAATGAAGGGATAACATTCTACGAATCGGAGCATGCAATGTCAGAAGTTTGAACGTAATAGGGAAGTACAAAATCTGATAAGGAAAGTGCAAAGCTTCAGAGTGGATATAGTAGGGGTTATGTAGTGAAATGGAAGGAAGCTAAGGATTTCTGATCAGACAAGTACAGGGTACTATCAACAGTAACAGAAAATGGTTTTGAGTATTAAGGTAGGGCAGAAACTGAGTTATTGTGAGGAGTTCAGTGACAGGGTAGTTGTTCAGATGTGTGTGAATCCCTAGGGGACCAAACTGTTGAGGTCATCGGTCCCTAGACTTACACAATACAATACTTAAACTAACATATGCTAAGAACAACACACACACACACACACACACACACACACACACACACGCCCTAGGGACGACTCGAACCTCCGGCGGGAAGAGCCGCACCATCCTTGATATGGCGCCTCAAACCACGCGGCCATACCGCGCGGACGAGGTAGTTCTTATCAGATTCGACGGCAAACCAACGCCGACAATGCTAGTTCAGATGCCCCTGCCGACATCCCAAGCAGAAAATGAGAAGGTAAAGTGTATGAGGATGTTGAACTGGTAACTCGGTATATAAAGGGGGATGAAAATCTAATAATCGTGAGGAACTGGAATGCGGTTGTAGAGGAAGGAATAGAAGAAAGGGTTGTTGTTGTTGTTGTGGTCTTCAGTCCTGAGACTGGTTTGATGCAGCTCTCCGTGCTACTCTATCCTGTGCAAGCTTCTTCATCTCCCAGTACCTACTGCAACCTACATCCTTCTGAATCTGCTTAGTGTATTCATCTCTTGGTCTCCCTCTACGATTTTTACCCTCCATGCTGCCCTCCAATGCTAAATTTGTGATACCTTCATGCCTCAAAACATGTCCTACCAACCAATTCCTTCTTCTAGTCAAGTTGTGCCACAAACTTCTCTTCTCCCCAATCCTATTCAATACCTCCTCATTAGTTACGTGATCTACCCACCTTATCTTCAGCATTCTTCTGTAGCACCACATTTCGAAAGCTTCTATTCTCTTCTTGTCCAAACTAGTTATCGTCCATGTTTCACTTCCATACATGGCTACGCTCCATACAAATACTTTCAGAAACGACTTCTGACACTTAAATCTATACTCGATGTTAACAAATTTCTCTTCTTCATAAACGATTTCCTTGCCATTGCCAGTCTACATTTTATATCCTCTCTACTTCGACCATCATCAGTTATTTTACTCCCCAAATAGCAAAACTCATTTACTACTTTAAGTGTCTCATTTCCTAATCTAATTCCCTCAGTATCACCCGACTTAATTCGACTACATTCCATTATCCTCGTTTTGCTTTTGTTGATGTTCATCTTATATCCTCCTTTCAAGACACTGTCCATTCCGTTCAACTGCTCTTCCAAGTCCTTTGCTGTCTCTGACAGAATTACAATGTCATCGGCGAACCTCAAAGTTTTTACTTCTTCTCCATGAATTTTAATACCTACTCCGAATTTTTCTTTTGTTTCCTTTACTGCTTCCTCAATATACAGACTGAATAACATCGGGGAGAGGCTACAACCCTGTCTCACTCCTTTCCCAATCACTGCTTCCCTTTCATGCCCCTCGACTCTTATAACTGCCATCTGATTTCCGTACAAATTGTAAATAGCCTTTCGCTCCCTGTATTTTATACCTGCCACCTTCAGAATTTGAAAGAGAGTATTCCAGTTAACATTGTCAAAAGCTTTCTCTAAGTCTACAAATGCTAGAAACGTAGGTTTGCCTTTTCTTAATCTTTCTTCTACGATAAGTCGTAAGGTCAGTATTGCCTCACGTGTTCCAATATTTCTACGGAATCCAAACTAATCTTCCCCGAGGTCCGCTTCTACCAGTTTTTCCATTCGTCTGTTAAGAATTCGCGTTAGTATTTTGCAGCTGTGACTTATTAAACTGATAGTTCGGTAATTTTCACATCTGTCAACATCTGCTTTCTTTGGGATTGGAATTATTATATTCTTCTTGAAGTCTGAGGGTATTTCGCCTGTCTCATACATCTTGCTCACCAGATGGTAGAGTTTTGTCATGACTGGCTCTCCCAAGGCCATCAGTAGTTCTAATGGAATGTTGTCTACTCCCGGGGCCTTGTTTCGACTCAGGTCTTTCAGTGCTCTGTCAAACTCTTCACGCAGTATCTTATCTCCCATTTCGTCTTCATCTACATCCTCTTCCATTTCCATAATATTGTCCTCAAGTACATCGCCCTTGTGTAAACCCTCTATATACTCCTTCCACCTTTCTGCCTTCCCTTCTTTGCTTAGAACTGGGTTGCCATCTGAGCTCTTGATATTCATATAAGTGGTTCTCTTCTCACCAAAGGTCTCTTTAATTTTCCTGTAGGCAGTATCTATCTTACCCCTAATGAGACAAGTCTCTACATCCTTACATTTGTCCTCTAGCCATCACTGCTTAGCCATTTAGCACTTCCTGTCGATCTCATTTTTGAGACGTTTGTATTCCTTTTTGCCTGCTTCATTTACTGCATTTTTATATTTTGTCCTTTCATCAATTAAATTCAATATTTCTTCTGTTACCCAAGGATTTCTACTAGCCCTCGCCTTTTTACCTACTTGATCATCTGCTGCCTTCACTACTTCATCTCTCAGAGCTACCCATTCTTCTTCTACTGTATTTCTTTCCCCCATTCCTGTCAATTGTTCCCTTATGCTCTCCCTGAAACTCTCTACAACCTCTGGTTCTTTCAGTTTATCCAGGTCCCATCTCCTTAGATTCCCACCTTTTTGCAGTTTCTTCAGTTTCACTCTGCAGTTCATAGCCAATAGATTGTGGTCAGAATCCACATCTGCCCCTGGAAATGTCTTACAATTTAAAACCTGGTTCCTAAATCTCTGTCTTACCATTATATAATCTATCTGATACCTTTTAGTATCTCCAGGATTCTTCCAGGTATACAACCTTCTTTTATGATTCTTGAACCAAGTGTTAGCTATGATTAAGTTATGCTCTGTGCAAAATTCTACAAGGCGGCTTCCTCTTTCATTTCTTCTCCCCAATCCATATTCACCTACTGTGTTTCCTTCTCTCCCTTTTCCTACTGACGAATTCCAGTCACCCATGACTATTAAATTTTCGTCTCCCTTCTCTACCTGAATAATTTCTTTTATCTCGTCATACATTTCATCTATTTCTTCATCATCTGCAGAGCTAGTTGGCATATAAACTTGTACTACTGTAGTAGGCATGGGCTTTGTGTCTATCTTGGCCACAATAATGCGTTCACTATGCTGTTTGTAGTAGCTAACCCGCACTCCTATTTTGTTATTCATTATTAAACCTACTCCTGCATTACCCCTATTTGATTTTGTATTTATAACCCTGTAATCACCTGACCAAAAGTCTTGTTCCTCCTGCCACCGAACTTCACTAATTCCCACTATATCTAACTTTAACCTATCCATTTCCCTTTTTAAATTTTCTAACCTGCCTGCCCGATTAAGAGATCTGACATTCCAAAGGAAGGGTTACGGGGTAATATGTGCTTGGCAGTAGAAATGAGATCCGCCCCCGATAGCTGAGTGGTCAGCGCGACAGACTATCAATCCTAAGGGCACGGGTTCGATTCCTGGCTGGGTCGGAGATTTTCTCCGCTTAGGGACTGGGTGTTGTGTTGTCCTAATCACCATCATTTCATCCCTATCGACTCGCAAGTCGCCGAAGTGACGTCAAATCGAAAGACTTGCACCAGGCGAGCGGTCTACCCGAGGGGAGGCCCTCGTCACACGTTATAATAAAGTAGAAATGAGAGAGAAGAAAGAATATTTGAGTTCTGTAATAAATATTAGATGGTAATATGTTCAAGGATCACAAGAGGAAGTGGTGCACTTGGAAATGACCTGGAAACACGAGAAGGTTCTAGCTGGATTACATCGTAGTCAGTCAGAGATTCCGAAACCAGATATTGGATTGCAAGGTGTACCGACGTTGTTGTTATTGTTGTTGTTGTTGTGGTCTTCAGTCCTGAGACTGGTTCGATACAGCTCTCCATGCTACTCTATCCTGTGCAAGCTTCTTCATCTCCCAGTACCTACTGCATCCTACATCCTTCTGAATCTGCTTAGCGTATTCATCTCTTGGTCTCCCTCTACGATTTTTACCCTGCACGCTGCCCTCCAGTACTAAATTGGTGATCCCTCGATGTCTCAGAACATGTCCTACCAACCGATCCCTTCTTCTAGTCAAGTTGTGCCACAAGCTCCTCTTCTCCCCAATTCTATTCAATACCTCCTCATTAGTTATGTGATCTACCCATCTGATCTTCAGCATTCTTCTGTAGCACCACATTTCGAAAGCTTCTATTCTCTTCTTGTCTAAGCTATTTATCGTCCACGTTTCACTTCCATACGTGGCTACACTCCACACAAATACTTTCAGAAATGACTTCCTGACATTTAAATCTATACTCGATGTTAACAAATTTTTCTTCTTCAGAAACGCTTTCCTTGCCATTGCCAGTCTACATTTTATATCCTCTCTACTTCGACCATCATCACTTATTTTGCTCCCCAAATAGCAAAACTCCTTTACTACTTTAAGTGTCTCATTTCCTAATCTAATTCCCTCAGCATCACCTGACTTAATTCGACTACATTCCATTATGCTCGTTTTGCTTTTGTTGATGTTCATCTTACACCCTCCTTCAAGACACTGTCCATTCCGTTCAACTGCTCTTCCAAGTCCTTTGCTGTCTCTGACAGAATTACAATATTATCGGCGAACTTCAAAGTTTTTATTTCTTCTCCATGGATGTTAATACCTACGCCGAACCTTGTACCGACGTACAGATATAGAACGAGATACCAGAATAGACAGTTCAGTTGAAGAGGAGTGGGCATCCCTAGAAACGAATGTTAGACATTTATGCCCAAGGAAGGCAACTGTGAAAGAACCTTTTTTAACAGAAGAAATTCAATTGATCAGCGAAAGAAGGAAATACAAAAAATGTCCAAGGAAAGACAAGAATACAGCAATATAAACCCTTTAGGAATGAAATAAATAGGAAGTGTTGGCGGAATGGTTGCAGTAAAAATGTACATAAATCGAAAAGCGTTGTCAGTAGGGCTGACTCAGCTTATAATCAATTTATTGTTCAAGGAAAACCGTAAGACACTGACATGTCCACAGAACTGGTCATCTGAAATTGTTCAGTCCCACTTACTGTGAAGCTTCTGGTGCGATGTGTTACCCCAGTAGCAACAGCAACAACAAAAACAGAAATAATAATAATGGCTCATCTTCTAGTTGTAGCCATTTCTTCTGCTTGCTTTGGCTAAACAGTGGTGCGTGTTACGTTGTCGAATGCGAAGGAGGCTATGTCGACAGTCAGGGCTTCAGATCCTTATGCTAATCAACCGAATCGCTTCCCAGCGAGAATGCTGGGCGGGTAGTTGCTCTCAAACACCTTAACACGCGCTTTAGAGGGCGGGGGGGGGGGGGGGGGTGAACTGCTCCACTGACGTATCCTGGCTGTTTTGCGGTGGTAGTACCCTCATCCCACACTACTGGTGCGAGCGAGTCAATAGGTATGTGAATATCACCGTCCCACCTAAAATGCCAGTGTCGAACAACCCAATAGGCAGAAGACGCTCGCATCTTATCCTATTGTAATGCAGTGGTCGAGCGACTTTAAAGAGTTTTCAAACGCTCTTAAAGAGTGTAGTTAAGTCTATCATTTCAATTAAGACTACGAAGAGGGGCACATATAAGGTCTGCATCAAAACTAAAGAGGAGTGCATGGCTGTAATGGATATGATCAAAGTCACTGAGGTTACTGAAGATGATCTTTCGAAAATTGAATTTGTAATGGATCCACGCCACACAAGAGAGGAATTAGAGGACTTGGGTTTTGGTATTAAGGCAATCTCTCGTACAAAGACATCTAAATCAAACTGGCAGACACCGCTGTATATGGGTGTGCTAGTGGACAAATTGCGAGAATTGTTACATGTTCCAACTAACGAGTGTTGCGAATATTTCGAACATGCAAGTGGAAAAATTTTCGGTACACGTCACGGGAAACCAATTTATGGTTGAACAGTTTGTGCTTGGGATGCGGATAGCGCACGCACACAGGCCGAGCAGTTTCAGCAGTTGTTACGAGACGAAGCTGTTGACGTGTGCCTCGTCACGGAAACTCATCTTAAGCCAGGTGTACATGTTCGAGCGGCTCACTATATATGAATAGATAGGCTAATGGCGGGAGGAGGTGACGCCGTCTATCAAAATCTCCCTCGAACATCAGTTACAAGGGAAACACGCCATCGCCTCCCCCGCAGATTTAGTGGTAAGGTGGCCCAGTCGATAGCTCATCAAAAACTGAACACAAATCAAGCAAGAAAACAGGAAGAACGTGTACTGAACTGTGAAAAGAAGCAAAACAGAAATAGTGAACGGTCCAAGAAGTAGTAGTGCAACAAAGAGCATGTTAGTACAGCGACGGCGTCGCGGGTAAGTGGTCATGGTGGTGGACGGCCAAGCCGGCGTGCCATTTAATTATTTGTTCTTTTTTTTTCACTACATTATGAACCGCCCATCCGGTCATTGAAATGTCTTACTGACCAAATCTTGCACAGGGAACAAATACGGAAAATTATACCTCTCCTCTATGCCCCACCTGCTTCCCCATCCACTGTCTGTAAGAAATGGTGTACACTGCCATTTCTAGGTGAGGTATCACAGATGGTAGCCAAACCACTGAAATCCTGCAAGTATAGGCTTTCCTACTATCTCAGAAACACGACAGCCCAGTGTGTTTTTAATACCAAAGATAAGATCCAATTATTAGCCAACAGTGGGATATACAAAATCACCTGTTCTGAGTGTGACAAATTTTACATTGGTCAGTCAGGCAGAGACATAGCAACTAGGCTGGCTGAACATGAACGCAGCTGGAGGTTGCAGATTTCCGACTCTGCATTTGCTAAGCATGTACTGAATGAGGGTCACAACTACCAGCCAGTGTCTCGTGTACTTCACCTAGCAAACAAAGGCCATAAACTCAACCTGTTGGAAGCCCTGGAAATTAACAAACATCTTGCTCACAGTCCAGATCTCATCCTAAATGACCAGACACAGCTCAACACTTCTCCTCTCCTAAATTTTGTATAATCATGTCTGTTGTTCCTTTCTCACACTGTCTCTTCCTACATATTCCCATTCTCCTGTATTCAGTAAGTTCTTTTGTTTTGTTGAAGTTGTCTTTGTATTCCATATAGACTGTAGTTTCAATAGTTAAGGCTCTCTTTTTAACTGGTACTTGTATTACTGTCCATGTTTAACACCCCTTGTAGTTGCCCATCAAATATTGTTCATATTTTACTTTGTTTATTTATTTAATACACAGTGTTACACAGCCACTGTTTTGACTGTAATGTTAACGTCAATATGCAGTACCACCACACTTTCAAAGATTGCATTTACTGTAGGTTCCCTCAAACGCCTCCATTTTCCTGCACTTATTTATTTCTGTTTATCTCATTCATATTGCTTAAGTTCCTTATGTCTTCTGTAGTCAAATTGATAATTGTCTCTTCTTTTAATTGGTTTGGTTATTCCTCTCCATGTTTCATACCTCCTCATGTAGCCTTGTCTAGTACTAATTTTATTTTACTTTATTAGTTTTGTTTATTAATAGAAACTGTTATGTAGGCATGCTATTCCTATTTTGTGTTAAAGGTTTTCCTGTCTACTCCATTGTTATTTATGTACTGTTCAATTTTTACATTTTAATTGCATTACCACCACACTGTCAGAGATGTGAACGTACTGTATGTTTTCTCTTCGAATGCTGTCTGAAAACATTGTGACTTCTTTGGTGATAATACTCAGTAAATGTCTGAAGATGGCCTTGTAAGCCGAAAACCGGTTAACAATAAAAGTAATATTGTAGAACAAAAGCAAACTGGTGCTTTTCGTTTATTGAAATGTTTGTTCTCTTTCCGCAGTTGTCATACTGTACATTGGTTATAGGATACGAGTAATGTGGTAAGAATACGTTACTGTCGCAAGTAAACGTGATGAATAGTGAGAGTAGGCGACATACCATATAGAGTTCTCACAGAAATGAAAACAAAAAAACGGGTATGAATTATATTACAACAAAGTAATTCAAGAGTCAAGACGTCCAAAACGGAACGAAACTTCAAAAACGTTAGAAACATGTTTTTACAGACCGCAGAGAAACTTTGTGATTGTGAAACTGTTGCGTTCATTTGTTGCTGCTTACGTGACAAACTATTATGTTTTCATCATTTCCTTGGAAGCGATCACATTCACATGAAAACCTATATCTGGCAAGGAGGTATATCTCACTCACCAGTCGTAGAAATTGGAAGCGTCGATAAGAGATTTCTATGATACTACACACGTACCGTCACTAATGCAGTGTGTGACACACCAAACGTGTTTTGCGATGGAGGATTCGGTTGACTTGTCGCCTTGTCATCAACGTTTGCGGTTCCCATTCGAAAGCCACTTCCTTTCGGCTGTTGAAAGTGTAGTTGTGCAAAATCGCTTTCCATCCTACCTTACACCTCGCTCTTGCAAACAGACATTACTACATGACACAGATACAAATTTGAATAAAACGAACAGCGAAAAAAACAAATTGATATGAGGGAGGTTTGAACATGGCTCGCTCGTTTGGCAGTCACCGTAACCACATCACCACGACACCGTTTTCGGTCCCGTCTTCTCTGTGTTGTACTTCTTGTTCTTGGACAGTTCACTGTTTCTATTTTGCGTTTTTTCACAGTTCAGTGCACCTTCTTCCTGTTTTCTTGCTTTTTATGAGTTCAGTTTTTGAAGGACTGTCCAGAGGGTCCTCTTACCAGTAAATCTGAGGGGGGTACGATGGGGAGTTCCCTTTGTTAGTACAGTTGCCGCCACTCACTACAATAGAGGCCACTGCTGTGGCAGTAACATCGTCATCAGGCCAAATAACATTCATGACAGGAAGTCGCCCACCAACAGGACTCCTATAGCCAACAGACTTTGCGGCATTGATGTCCCTTCGCAGCAAACCCTTCGTCGTCGGGGACTTAAGTGCCGAACACACAGAATGGAATTCTAGATCACAAACCACAAATGATCGCCGCCTACTACGGATGGTAAGGCAGCTCAGTGCGGTTCTCCTGGGGCCATATAACAGTGCGGTTGTCCTGCGGCCATATAACGCCACAATATACCCTAATAACACGAACACGCTGATGTTCTTGACATAACGATAGTAAGGTGTATTGGGTGCTTAATTACCGCTACGACGAGATGTGCCTCTTCGTCAGATCATATCTCGGCTACTTTTGGCATAGAGATTGATGAATAGAGCCACCAAAATGCCTAGGAGCTAGTCAAAGTGGACAGGGAGCAGTTAAGACGGAGCCTAAAAGACTCGACGCTGTCCCTGACACACACACGATGTCGGACCCGACGAAACGATAGGGCAGCTCACAAATCTGATGCAGCAAGCAGCTCCCGCAGCGGACAGCAAAGGACGAATGGTAATTCGAGAAGGCTGCCCCCCCCCCCCAAAAAAAAAAAAAAAAATATTGGAAGCCATATCCTATAAGTACAGACTATTCCAAGAGTGGAAGTGACAAGACAGCCTGCCACAAAAAATAGCCTATAGTACAGCAAAGCAGGAAAGGGCAACATATTCCTTCCCTGCAAGTCGGCAGAGAAGTTGTCTGCGAACATCTACATATATACTCCGCTAGCCACCAAGCGGTGTGTGGCGGAGGGCACAATTCGCGCCAAAGTCATATTTCCCCCCTCTGTTCCACTCGCGGATCGCGCAAGGGAAAAACGACTGTCTGAACGCCTCAGTGCGAGCTCTTATTTCCCTTATCTTTGAGTGGTGATCATTGCGGGATTTGAAAGTTGGTGGTAATAATATATGCTCTACATCCTCGGCGAAGTTCGGAATTCGGTGAGCAGCTCCTTCCGATTAGTGCGTCGTCTATCTGCAAGTGTATCCCACTTCAAACTTTCTATGAGATTAGTAACGCTCTCGCGATGACTAAATGTACCAGTCACGAATCTTGCCGCTCTTCTTTGGACCTTCTCAATCTCTTGAATCACATCCAACTGGTAAGGGTCCCATACAGACGAACAGTACTCGAAGACTGGACGAACTAAAGTATTGCAAGCAATTTCCTTTGTTGAAGGACTGCATCGCTCCAAGATTCTACCAATAAACCGCAATCTAGAGTTCGCCTAGCCCGTTACTTGTGTAATATGATCATTCCATTTGAGATCATTTCGAATAGTCACACCCAGATACAGGACATGACCCCAACGTCAGAGCCGTGGCTGACACATTCTCAGGCAACTTCACACCAGTTGAGGATTAATTGATGAACCCCACCTCCAACACGTGCAGCCTAGTTTGTCCGTCTTTTTCGCGACGGAGTCGGCACTGGATGACGCCATGGAAACCATCACCCAGGTACAGGTAAAACACCAACTCTCTCTCTCTCTCTCTCTCTCTCTCTCATATCCTAGGAACACGAGGATGTGACCGGGCTGAGTACGCCATCGCCATGCTCAGGGAACTATCACCTGCCACCCTCCGACCTCTTACCGATCTATTTAATGATATACTAAGAACTGGCAACTACCCCTTTGCTCGGAAACATCCCTAAACTACGGAAGGATGCAAGACTGCCACAAAATTGCAGGCCTTTGCGTTTCCACCCTGCAATATCAGAAGTCTTCGAACGCCTGAACACTAAAATACTTTTGGCACAAGTACATAGAGAGAATTTAATACCACCACCAGAGCAGTTTGGTTTTCGGCGCGACCGTAGCGCGCACCAGCACCCTGCACCTTACAGAGCATGCGTCAAGGGTACTCAGGGGCCGTACTTCCAGACGTCTCCAAGGCGTATGACATCGCCTAGTACGGGGGCCTCCTCTACAAACTTTTGTATTGGTCCATGATGCAACTCCAGGCGGGTGTAAAATGAGTGTGCGCAACGGAGAATAATCGCTAAAATGAAGATTTGGCGCTGTCTGACTACCACCTGAAGCAGATCTTAGGATCTCTTAATTCTATAAATTACCATCTAAACATAAGTGAATGATGAAGGCAACTAATCCTACTAAATGATAAACGTTGACCCTGCTTATATATTTATTGTAGATTAGAAAAACCTTTATATTACAAAGTTTAAATTTACTAAGTAAAATTACTAATCAATTGCCCAACTCTGCCCCTTATTATGACCGAGCGGTCTAATATGAGGCTAATCCCACAGGTAAGGTCTCCTATTTTTTATAAGTGCACAGACCTGTTTATTTCTACAATGGCTTACATCAGTTTATAGCTTGAACATTTAACTATTTTTCGACATAATCACCATAACTGTCGGTGCATTTTTGTAGATGCCGTGGCAGTTTTTGTATGTCCATGTCATACCAGCTCGCCGCCATGCTGTTTAGAAAGTTATAAACCTCTTCTTTCACCTCGTCGTCGGAGCTGAATCGCTGGGACCGCAGTTAACGCTGACAGGTGCTGTGAGACTCTGAAAAAACTCAAACGGGCAATTCAGAACCGGAGAAGAGGAATGTTGAGCAAGAGCGTACACATTCTTCATGACAATGCTCGCCCACACATCGCTCGGCAAACCGTTGCTCTCCTGCAACAGTTTCAGTGGAACACAATCACCCACATACACTATAGTCACCGAGCGAGGTGGCGCAGTGGTTAGCACACTGGACTCGCATTCGGGAGGACGACGGTTCAATCCCGTCTCCGGCCATCCTGATTTAGGTTTTCCGTGATTTTTCTAAATCGTTTCAGGCAAATGCCGGGTGGTTCCTTTGAAAGGGCACGGCCGATTTCCTTCCCAATCCTTCCCTAACCCGAGCTTGCGCTCCGTCTCTAATGACCTCGTTGTCGACGGGACGTTAAACACCAACCACCACCACCACACTATAGTCCTGACTTGGTCCCCAGTGATTACCACTGGGTTATTCCCTAGGTTAAAAGCACATTTGGCCGGAAAGCGATTCACCTCCGACGACGAGACAAAAGAAGAGGTTCATAACTTTCTGAATAGCATGGCGGTGAGCTGGTATGACATGGGCATACACAAACTGCCACAGCGTCTATAAAAATGCATCGACAGAAATGGTGATTATGTCGGAAAATAGCTAAATCTTCAAGCTGTAAACTGATGTAAACCATTGTAGAAACAAACTGATCTATGTACTTATAAAAAATAGGAGACCTTACTTTTGGGATTACCCTCGTATCAATAACGCGAAATGACTGACATCATCTACGTACCAAACACTAGAGGACACTACTTTCAAAGATGATCTACGGTGGTGTGGAACCTCAGTGGAAATAAACGAACGTGATCACAGCTGCTTAGCTTTTATAGCTCTAATAAGCCGAAACAATTTGCGATATCACCATATGTACCGCGTCCGGTGCGGTGAAGTGATGGTTCTCGTACTCTACTGCGACGATGGAAGAACTCCAACCACAAATAAACTCTTTCAAACATCAAGACAGCAGAAGGCGGTCCTCTGACTAATATCCTCTCCCAGCCACAAGCACGGAGTTCAGATAACGTCTCAACATGTGAGTATAGGTAGAGGAAGTGCTCTCAATTACTGAACGCTGCACACTCAACGACGACTTCCAACCCGGAGGTGAAGTCCGTCCGTAGCAACAAAGCTGTTATCGAGCGACCGTCCCACACGGGCGCTCACAACGGAAGACCACGTCTCTCCACCGCTGGCTTCCCAGCAAGCCTCGGCTCCCCACCAACGTAATTCCGAAAACGAATTATATTCGCGAAACCACGGAGTATTCTCCCTCTCTACAGATTCTTCTGAACGCCTACCAACCATATTTTAGTCTTTTGTCGTCCAGCGCGGAGAGTTTGGGAGGGAAAACCTATACTCTTACAGTGAGTAAAAATCCTTGGAGATAACCAGCCTGTGTGATTTCCGAGGTGCCGCTTCTTTGTTCCTCTCAACTGCGACCAAGGTTTCCGTAGTTTTCGAAGTATAATCCTTCAGCTACCAAACCGGCCGGTCGCGACTCTGTTGTGCTCCAGCGCTTAGGTGCGAAGATGTCCGTCTTCCTACTTCCTGTGTTTAAGTAGGACCAACACACCCGTGTGGGCCTTCCACCCAGGGCATGAGTTCCGCCTGTCGTTTCATTTCCACTGTCGTTCCAACCTCTACTTGTACGATAATAAAGACACTCCATCACCTTTCATGCAATAAGCGTTAACAGTTATTTAAAATAGTTCAACTGGCTCTGAGAACTATGGGACTTAACATCTGTGGTCATCAGTCCCCTAGAACTTAGAACTACCGAAACCTAACTAACGTAAGGACGTCACACACATCCATACCCGAGGCAGGATTCGAACCTGCGATCATAGCAGTCGCGCGGTTCCTGACTGAGCGCCTAGAACCGCTCGGCCACCGCGGCCGGTAACAGTTATTTACAAGGCGTACGTGACAATGTCAGTCTCCTTTAAATATTCATATACATGAAGTTGTTGTTGTGGTCTTCAGTCCTGAGACTGGTTTGATACAGCTCTCCATGCTACTCTATCCTGTGCAAGCTTCTTCATCGCTGAGCAACTAGTGCAACCTACATCCTTCTGAATCTGCTTAGCGTATTCATCTCTTGGTCTCCCTCTACGATTTTTACCCCCCACGCTGCCCTCCACTGCTAAATTGGTGATCCCTTGATGCCTCAGAACATGTCCTACCAATCGATCCCTTCTTCTAGTCAAGTTGTGCCACAAACTCCTCTTCTCCCCAATTCTATTCAATACCTCCTCATTAGTTATGTGAACTACCCATCTAATGTTCAGCATTCTTCTGTAGCACCACATTCCCAAAGCTTCTATTCTCTTCCTGTCCAAACTATTTATCGTCCATGTTTCACTTCCATACATGGCTACACTCCGTACAAATACTTTCAGAAACGACTTCCTGACACTTAAATCTATACTCGATGTTAACAAATTCCTCTTCTTCAGAAACGCTTTCCTTGCCATTGCCAGTCTACATTTTATATCCTCTCTACTTCGACCATCATCAGCTATTTTGCTCCCCAAATAGCAAAACTCATTTACTACTTTAAGCGTCTCATTTCCTAATCGAATTCCCTCAGCATCACCCGACTTAATTCGACTACATTCCATGATCCTCGTTTTGCTTTTGTTGATGTTCATCTTATATCCTCCTTTCAAGACACTGTCCATTCCGTTCAGCTGCTCTCCCAAGTCCTTTGCTGTCTCTGACAGAATTACAACGTCATCGGCGAACCTCAAATGTTTTTATTTCTTCTCCATGGATTTTAATTCCTACTCCGAATTTTCCTTTTGTTTCCTTAACTGCTTGCTCAATATACAGATTGAATAACATCGGGGAGAGGCTACAACCCTGTCTCACTCCCTTCCCAACCACTGCTTCCCTTTCATGCCCCTCGACTCTTAAACTGCCATCTGGTTCCTGTACAAATTGTAAATAGCCTTTCGCTCTCTGTATTTTACCCCTGCCACCTTTAGAATTTGAAAGAGAGTATTCCAATCATCATTGTCAAAAGCTTTCTCTAAGTCTAAAAATGCTAGAAAAGTAGGTTTGGCTTTCCTTAATCTTTCTTCTAAGATAAGGCGTAAGGTCAGTATTGCCTCACGTGCTTCAACATTTCTACGGAATCCAAACTGATCTTCCCCGAGGTTGACTTCTATCAATTTTTCCATTCGCCCGTAAAGAATTCGCGTTAGTATTTTGCAGCTGTGACTTATTAAACTGATAGTTCGGTAATGTACTACCTATCAAATAATACCTAATGTGTTTGCACATCACGGCAAAGTATGTGGATGAGTGCTTGTAAGATACGAAATTAAAGCCACCTTACATTGGGTTACCGACACCACACGTCAGGCTCATCGCGTCATACTTGCGTGATCGCACACACAATACTCCTGCTGAAGTTATCTCAACAGCGAGGCCTACACAGCGGGTGTACCGCAAGGTTCTGTCTATAGCTCCCTGTTGTGCTGCCTGTATACCTTCGATACTCCCAAGAGCGAGAAAGTGTCGTTGGCGCTGTACTCGGACTACACCGCTCTTTACGTAAGAGCAAAAAAGTAGACGTCGTTCGCCGGCGCCTCGAGACGTCTTGTGATGCGCTTGCTGCCCGGGCCACTAGGGTCGCTTCACACTTGTCCGGCTGGTGGGAGAACGGCGCCGGATGCACCGCGCTTCTCTCATCAACCCGTCTGCCGCGTACACGGCGCGTTTGTCGCCGACGACCGTACCTGACAGTGTAGCGACTAGAGCAGGTCAGGCGTTTACACTTGTTCGCATATTCTTAAGTTTCTACATAGAATTAAGCGAATGGATCGCAACAAATTACTACCACTTAGACGACCGAAGAAAAAATAAATACAATGCGATGGCTTGCTCCAATCAACATGAGAAGGGTCGATGTGGGGATGCTGTTCGTTCGATTAGATACCCTGAGAAATGATGGTAACATTTTTTTCATCTATTTTTGACGATCTACGTTTAAGAATACGAGGTGCGACAATACAGTAATGAGACTGATGTGAAAAAAAAATTGCTTACCGTTTTAGTCTAGTTTAGTGTTGTTTCCCTCAAAGTAGTTCCCTTATGATTGCACATACTTTTTCCAGCGCTTCTGCCATTGATGGTGACATTTCTGGAACTCATCTTCTGCAATATCCTCCAAGACCCTCGTCACAGCTTTTTTGGACATCTTGTGCTGTTTGAAAATGGTGTCCTTGACCGCCATTTTGACTCTTGGAAATGGAAAAAAGTCGCACAGAGTGATACCTGGTGAATAAGGTGTCTGTGGTAGTACTGAAATTTGTTTGGAGGTTAAAAATTGCTGTACTGACAGAGCAGTATGGGATGGCGCAATATTGTGATGCAGAATCCAATTATCAGCAATGTTGGCATGGACACGAAAAGCTCTCTTACGAAGTCTTTCTAAAATGTCTTTGTAGCAATATTGGTTAATTGTTTGTCCAGGAGGCACCCACTCTTCATGAACAATTCCCTCGGAATCAAAGAAGCGCACAAGAATGCATTTCACTTTTGAGTTTGGCATGCGAGCTTTTTTTGGTCTGGGTGATCCCTTTGAGCACCATTGCGAACTTTGGCGTTTTGTCTCTGGCTCGTACTGAAAAGCCTTCCGAAGCTTACCGTAAGTTGTCGTCGCATTTTCACCCAATTTAACGCAAAAAGAAATGGCATGCCGTTGCGCAGTATTATGTGGTTCCATTCCCGTGACACAAACACATGTTAACTTATTACAGCACAACTCACGACTGAGTAGTTGTATCGATGTGCCGCTTGGACTAGAAGCAGCTTATAGACCAAGGTCAAAGATATTGTGCCTACGCAAGCCTGCAGGGTTGCCACATCTTGCAAAGAAAATCAGCCTCATTATTTTATTGTCGCACACCTCGTAAATGATTCAATTCAACGCCAAAACACATCCTTCAGAAAATGTATCCAACCTAGAAACATGTTGTCAGTCATAGCCAGGTGGAAAACTGAAGCATCGCAATGTTTTTTTGTAGTTTTTATTCCTGTTTCAGAGAACTTTAACAATGTGTATTATAAAGAGTTTAAGAACAAAGGATATTTGTATTAATATAGAAACCTCAAATTACTAATGGCTTTTAAGAAAAAAAATTAATATTTAATTTATAAACAGAATGAATCAGCGGATGAGGTTTCGGAGTGGTTTGAAACAGTAGGGAGCGTGCAAAACTTCCTTGCGAAGTCTTTGGTTGTGGAATTGTACCGTATGGTGCTGGCTATCCCGTGCTGAGTGATATCCACGGCATGTGCTAGCATAAACAGCCACACCTGTATTTTCTGATCCTTTTTTTGGCTGTTTCAGGAACGATAAGTAACACAATAAACTGGAACCACACTACAGCAGAGTCCGGCTAATCCGAACCCTGGCAATCCGAACGTTCGGTTAATCCGAACATGAAAAATGTTGGTCTAAGTATAGAAAACACTGCGGTAAACTGCTGTACATACACACTCTTTTAATTTACACAGTACAGTAAACATGTACTAGAAAAATTGGCAAGGAAACATTAGGTTTAAACAATGAATAACAATGAAAGAAAAGCTGTCAAACTTACGAAAATACAGCGGACATTTTATCCCTACATACTCTTTAGATGACAAAAACTCAGTCATTGTTTTTTGAAATAATGAAGACAGTCTGTTATATGATGCATAGTTACGCCATCGTCTCATAAACATTAAATCAGCAGGTGTAGCGGTGGGCTGTTGCTAAAAATAATGTAGCCCGAGGTGAAGGGCTTCTGCTGCGTCACAGTGTGGCACCAGCCCTCCTTTGTCGCTTTCAGGCTCATTGTCACTTCCGTCACAGCAGTCCACTTCTTCCTGGTCTTCAGTCACAGCAGCAACTGAATCAGCATCAGCAAGGTTCTCCACACATGCCCCATCCGCTGTCATCCACCCATCTTCGTTTCCTTCACTTGCTTCTTCACATCCAGGGATTGTCTCTATCATTTGTAGTAGATTTTCCCCTTCATTTTCAACTAGTTGTCCTGAAATTCAAGAGATGCCCACAGTTTTCTCCACGATTTTCTCAGAGTATTTCCTGAAACATTCTGCCATGCCTCATCCTTCACATTGTTCTTTTTTATTTTGTCCACCAAAGGAATGCTATCATCTTCGATCAGCATTCTTAAAAACTGTTTTCTGTAAATCAGTTTTAATGTTTGCAGTACACCCTGGTCCATTGGCTGTAGAAGTGGTGTAACACTCGGCGGCAAAAACTTCGCCACAATAACCATTTCGCCACAATTTCTCCATCACATAATTCCTCAGTGTTGGGGTGATATGGCGCGTTATCAGGATTGCACGGGGAGACAAACGATTTTCCTTAGAAAACTGTCGAACAGAGGGAACAAATTCGCCGTGAAACGATTCTTTGAACTGCTTACCACCCATCCATGCTTTTTTCTGGTTGCGATAATATACGAGCAGGGACTTCATGTAGCAGTCTTTAAAAGCTCTGGGCCTAGCAGATTTGCCGATCAGCTTGTGATAACCAGCAGCGTTGCTGCACGGTATAAAATCACACGGCATTTTCACATTTTAAAACCAGGACTATGGTCTTCTGCTTTTGATGCCAGGCTTTTTGTTGGCAATGCCCTAAAATTAACGCCAGTTTCGTCAGCGTTATAAAATTGCTGGGGAGAGTAGTTTCCCTCTCTTATTTTTTTCAGACTCACCCAAGTATTCCTTCCCTGCATCACGGTCAGAAGAAAGCTTCTCTCCAGTAATTGTTAGCTGACGGATTCCATTACGTTTTTTGGATCTATCCAACCAACCCGTACTCGCACTAAAAGACTCATCACCATTCATTAACTTGTTCAGGTAGACAGCCTTCTCCTGAACCAGTGCTCCACTCAACGGAGTTCCCCTTTCTCTTTCTGCGTAAACCAAAGGAAAAGAGCTTCATCCACTTTATCGTACTGGGACTGTTTCAAAGTCTGCCGAATTTCGAGTGTTTTACCGAAGACGTTGCACAGGACTGTTCGAGCTTCACTCGGTTCTTCTTCCAATCACAAATGGTTGCTTTACCAGCACCCAATTCCGTTGTTGCCAGTTTAGATACATTCTCACCACTGTCTATCCGCTTCACAGCATTTAGTTCTTCTTTGAGAGTTAACGTTGTACGTTTCCGTTTACTCATGGCGAAAATACGTACGCCACTACACCTGAATGAATACAATACAACTGTTATGCGTGCCAGCGATCGATAACTAACATAACCAAGCGCTTTCCGAGCCAACTAGCAGTGCACTGACTTCAGACGCTACAAAGGTCTCAACAATGCACAACAACAAGGGCAGAGAGTGAGCCACTGTTCCCATACTCGTTACCATGGTGTACCTACTTATCTGCTTGGTATACTTCATTCTAGAAATTCTTCACCGTAATTCCGGCTAATCCGAACAAATCGGTAATCCGAACAAGGTCCGGTCCCAATAATTTACATTAACGGGACTCTATTGTACTTCATTGAAGTAGACGAAATTATTCCATTTGGAAAACGACTTATGTCAATCTGGCCTTTGCTTCATGATGCGAATTGTATTGTATAGTATTGTATGTTAACCGGGGACCTAGAAACGACGAAGAGGCTCCGTCCCCGCCGCAGCCGCAGTGGTCCACAACCCCACGACGACTACCGCAGTCCACTTCCCTACTCCGCCGCCCCACACCGAACCCAGGGCCCTTGGTGGATCGCCCAGGGAACGTCTCACACCAGACGAGTGTAACCCGTATGTTTGCGTGGTAGAGTAATGGTGGTGTACGCGTACGTGGAGAACTTGTTTTGCCGTCCGGTGTGGCCGTGTGGTTCTAGGCGCTTCAGTCTGGAACCGCGTGACCGCTACGGTCGCAGGTTCGAATCCTGCCTCGGGCATGGATGTGCGTGATGTCCTTAGGTTAGTTAGGTTTAAGTAGTTCTAAGTTCTAGGGGACTGATGATCACAGATATTGTGTCCCATAGTGCTCAGAGCCATTTGAACCATTTGACCACAGATGTTAAGTCCCATAGTGTTCAGAGCCACTTGAACCAAGAACTTGTTTGCGCAGAAATTGCCGACGTAGTGTAACTGAGGCCGAATGAGGGGAACCAGCCTGCATTCACTGAGGCAGATGGAAAACCGCCTAAAAAACATCCACAGACTGGCCGGTTCACCGGACCTCAACACAAATCCGCCGGGCGGATTCGTGGCGGGGACCAGGCGCTCCTTCCCGCCCGGAAAGCCGTGCGTAAGACCGCACGGCCAACCGCGCGGGCCATGATGCGAATTAGTTCAGCTATATTCGGTTTTGATTTCTGCTGTTTTTGTTTTTTGTGTAAGTAGTGTTGCCATTTTACTATATTAGTACTTGCAGGAAAACTTCCACCATCATGCAACAGGTAAGAAATGTTCAAATAAACATATTTTCGTAAGAAATATGACACGAACAGTGAAGACTGGAACAACAAACGTCAAATGCCACCAGCGTGAACGCCAACAATGCCCCACAACGGCCACTCCATTCGTAGAGTCCGTGCAGTATACGGATATCCGTAGGGACCAGTTTTCTTCCAAAGCACTGAGCCAGTTCATTCGTTTATACAGAAGGGCTTAGCCGAAGTGTTTGCCACCGATCGGCGCTGACAGAATCGAGGCGCGCGCCGAGTAATATTTCTGAAATGATTTTGCGGAAACTATTCGGTAAAAAATTCTCATTTTTGCGTTATTTGTAGCTTTCTATGTCAGGTTCATGGTGATGTGACCATCATTTCGTTAATGGCCATAGCTATCGTGATATTCACATGGAAGTAAGGACACTGCGAGAAATTCGAAACAGTTTGTAGTGAGAAATAGGGGTCGCTATGATTTTCTAGTTTGGTGCATACTGCGTAATATGTTGTTGTGCATCAAATGTAGCTAACATATCGAGTTTTTCTTTAGACTCGGGTGGATGTCTCAATCTGTCACCAGTCTCGAGAAAACTGATCTGATGTAGAGCATTCATTAGCGCGATTAGAACCGAGTCAAATGCTCCAGTACTCATTTGTAAAACGCAATAAATACCAGTGGTTCCATAACACGCAGTAGTTCAAGTTTCAGATTCAAGTTAAAATTCAGTGAAGATGTCTAGCATGTCTCACACCAAGCTATCTAGAAGACGTCGAAACTGGTGGTCGCACGATAAAGCGCGAGACTGGTAACCAAGAGGTCGCGGGATGGAATACCAGTCTTATTACACATTCTTCATTCTACGCTTTATCTGGTCTTCACCTCTCAACGACGTGAATAACCATAAAGAACACGTGGTTCGAATTCCACGTTAGACTGTAGGTCCCCTTTCCCTGGTTGGATAACTGGACTAGGTTCGCCATACCCAACTCGCCGAAGGGGTGTCCAATTGAAAAACTTTCTCCAGGCTTTTGGGCGATACGAAGCTATTGTGATTAGCCAAAGAATAGTTCCTGTGTTCAAAAAGTAGAGGGGAGAAATTGGTAGGGTTTGAAATGTCCAAACACTCAGTCGCCTCAAGCTTCGCTTTATAGTACTCTTTACTTCTACACCGTGTGTAAAATGACGATGACGAGAAAACGATTACTACATTGAAAAAGGAGGAGGGATGGCGGTGAGGGGAGAGGGGGTGAGATAGATTCGTTGAGTTTGAAACTCCCAGCCAACTCTTTCGCTCCGTTTCTGTCTCCATGCTTCATAATTTTCAGACACCCACACAATCATACAACGACAATTACACATGGAATAAAGGATGAAGAAAATTAAAACAGCATCGATAGGTAATGATAAAATAAAACAATTAGATAGGTCCGTCTTGTCTCCTGACGTTTAGTGCAGTCTTGCTGAGATAACATTTAACAAGGTCGACACGATAACGGCACAACAAACACGACACGCAAGTAGCACATTAAGTCAACTTACACAAAGCGATTCGAAGAGCACATTTTGAGAAGGAATTCTCAAACTTATTTTTCGTAAATAACGAGGAGGGGACCTTATACTCCTCAAATAACATTTGTAAATAGACGAAACAGCAATACAAATCTCATAATGAGTACAGAAATACGAGAAAACTACACTCTCTCACAAGTAAGTGTCGTATATGTACACAATTTGTACACCAGAGAATTGACAGCCTGCCAGATCAAAATAAACCGGTACATTAAAAGTATCTGCAACTGCGAATATGGACAATAATCGGCTTTATAATGGAATGACGGCAATGAAAATTTGCGCCAGACCGGGCCTCGTACCCGAATTTCCCGCTAAGACGAGCGGTCGCCTTACCTTTTTTTTATTTATTTTTTAAATATTTTCTATTCCTTAAACCTCTTCCACTTAAGGCGTCGGCCCCTATCACCGATACTATCCCCAAAAATCTATCTAACCTAAAATCAAAAACAAAGCTAGTGCACCACCACTTTCATCCTAAAAGCTAACTAGGACGGTTGTTTGCCACCACTTCAGACTCCGCCCGCGAACACAAGTTAAATACGCATCTGAACGTTTTATTAAAGGAAAGGAAAAGAATAAAGGGAAGGGTACAATACTTTTATTATATTTTGTTTTTCATTTTTTTTGTTATGTTCTCATGGTGTCCACAGCTGCCAGACTGCGTGATGTCCTGGTCGTCTTCTCGTTCAGCGAGGCTGAAACATCCCATAATTACCGTTGATGTATCTCATCAGTCCATAATGTGCTATATGTCAGTCTCTCCTCACACCTGGTACACCCCAATGGTCTGAAGGGTGCGTAAACAACAACCCCAAGTAATTCGCAGTAAGCGAACCATACGGTGCTTTGCGGCGTAAAATCGTGTAGTTGCTCGTTAAATAATGCCAAAAATCTAACAGCCTTGCAACGCTCTCACTAAAAAGATATGACAATGCCATAGCCTTAACCAACACCGTGGCGTTATGGGACGTGTAGCAGGGAAGTAAGTGACGTCGGGATGCATCAGTTCGGTGGGCTCTACAGACTGAGGCGTCCGTCGCAGCAACAATGCCAACATGCGCCCTGTGAGGAGCCAGCAGTCGGCAGCCGCACCACAAACGAAACGGTGGATGTCGGTGTCGATAGCGGCGCGTATGGGGCAGAGAGGGTCCTCGGCAAGATGTATCATGTGTAAGAGTTGTCGGGTGGGAAATTTTTTCAGTCGTCATCACATACCACAGCGCCCTGACCGTGGTGGGAAGGAAAGGCGAGTGTATGTTAACTTTACACCCGTTTCCAGCCAACCACCGGATGGCGTAGTTCCACCACATTAGCAGGCAGCGTCTGTTGAAAGTAGCAGTAGAAGTCCTTGGTTCTACGATCCCGCGTGGTCGGTAGGACATCCAACAGATAACTCTGTAACCTCCCCCTTACTAATCGGCCTATCCTGCTTGCGATATAAAATATGACCGTGGATCGCGTGTATGCCTAATGGATTTTGTACTAATTGGATAATGCTGTCTTTCCCGAGGAAATAATGCCGATAAGTAGGAGGAAAGAGTACAACAGACCCTTCCGATGGAAAAGTCTAATAAAAGTAAAAAGTAATTAAACCGAACAAGGGTATAATTTGAAAAAATGAAAGTTATTTTGTGCATTCACTCATAAACAACACTAGACATGAATTCAAAAGTTACACTAATGAACGAAAAGGAAATAATTAACGGTCGCCAGCCCACTAGGGCAATTTACATCCAAAATCCTGTACAAGATAATGGGAAAGAAAAATATGTATTATTAAACACTGACGTGGCAACTGAAGGTTGTCACGTTTTTTGACACTAATCTTAAGTGAGTATGTAATGATAAAGAAAACTGAGAGGTCACTCTTACGTTATGTTTGGCATTAAATTTTGAAAAAGGCAATCGAGTAATGATTTGAAAACATGTAATTAAACTGTATGTTCATATTGAACTTCGTTACGTGAACAATGACTTTCAGTGACTTCAGCATAACGTCATCAAAGAAATTTAGAAAAAAAAGCAGGCACTTTTTACTTTTCAGTTACTTGTTATGCAAATTGGATTTAATATTATTGTCTGAGCAACTGAGCCTTTTTTACTGACTTGAACAGAATTAATTACTATAATACGTACCAAACCAAACAGCCATGTGTTCCGAGCTATATGTAAAATAAATAAAACTTCCACACTCTTAATTTGTGCATTTTCCTTAGATTTGGATTTTTTCCAGTGATACATTCTCGAACTAGAAAAATGACATTGCTTTACTTTAGTCTGTTGTACAACAGTTAATTGCAAGTAGACTGGGGCTAAAATTCTTAAAAGTGAAACTATTCATTAATAAACTGGCTGTAACTATTCAATTTGTTTCTTATGACACTCGGTTACAAATAAGGGAAAAAAGGAACAAGGACCCTGCTTGGTAACAATGTCTGGGGGCAATGAGGACACAGTCGCCCTCAGTTTAACTGATTATTATTTAAATACATTTTATCAATCAAATCACATTCAGTTGTGCTGCTGGGTTTACCGTTAATACAGGGTGATTCAAAAAGAATACCACAACTTTAGGAATTTAAAACTGTGCAACGACAAAAGGCAGAGCTAAGCACTATCTGTCGGAGAATTAAGGGAGCTATAAAGTTTCATTTAGTTGTACATTTGTTCGTCATTTCACCCAATAAAGTTTTTGGTCCCTTTTTCTTCGAAGGTGCTACTGTAACTGGACTACAGTATCTGGAGATGTTAGAGAATTGGCTGTTCCCTCAGCTCGAACAAGAAGCACAACAATTCATATTTCAGCAGAATGGAGCGCCACCACATTGGCACTTATCTGTCCGTAACTACCTGAACGTCAACTACCCGAGGCGATGGATCGGCCGCCAGGCAGCCCGTGACAGAGCACTTCATCACTGGCCTCCAAGAAGCCCTGATCTTACCCCCTACGATTTTTTCTTATGGGGGTATGTTAAGGATATGGTGTTTCGACCACCTCTCCCAGCCACCATTGATGATTTGAAACGAGAAATAACAGCAGCTATCCAAACTGTTACGCCTGATATGCTACAGAGAGTGTGGAACGAGTTGGAGTATCGGGTTGATATTGCTCGAGTGTCTGGAGGGGGCCATATTGAACATCTCTGAACTTGTTTTTTGAGTGAAAAAAAAACTTTTTAAATACTCTTTGTAATGATGTATAACAGAAGGTTATATTATGTTTCTTTCATTAAATACACATTTTTAAAGTTGTGGTATTCTTTTTGAATCACCCTGTACTTTTACCAATGAACAGTCTTACTTCAGTGCTGTGCATGCAACGAAACTCGGAGCCGGTGACGAGTCTGCGTTGCTGGAACTGCTGCTGTTGTTGAAGACTAGCATCTTGTGGAGCCACAGCTAATTACGGGAACGGGCAATCGTAATTAATACAGCCTCTTCCGCCCGTCCACGTCCGTACTCCTGCTATTAGACATCTGGCCGGCGCGCGTACACGATGCCGCCGAAAATGGTACTCTCTACTGCGAGAGCGTTAACACCACACCTCAGCACACTACAAGCGCTGGAACTCGTCTCCCTCTCTCTCAGCACGCTCCGCGCAACAGCTCCCCACCAAAAGATTTTACAACGCACAAGCACTGCTATTATCGTTGCTAGTCGATGCAAATAACAATTCCTTTGGCTTTTTCCCAGAGCTTATAAGTTTCACAGTAAGACATAGATAAATACAATGAAATGTCAACAGACTTCTACATAAATTTACACAAACAGTGAAGCAATGCCCTTACTTATTAAAAGAAAGCATTTAAATTATAAATATTTACATACAATTCAGAAAAAAATTATAGATCGGTAGCAGGTGCCACGCATCCTGCATTTTCGGTGTTGCAACTCGTGTCGACCAGATGGGTGCGAATGTGAGACAGTGCTGGCGCGATACGTCCAACCGGAATCGGCGGCCGGAGGGATGGAGGTACCACCTTCTGAATCAGTGTACCAGGGAGCGTGTCCTTGTCCGAAGTACGTAGGCGATGCATCGTCCGCAGGAAGAGAGCGCACGCCCTGTTGTGTACGTTTATCATTCCAATGCCGCCTGCATGTGTGGGTAACGTTATCGTCTCCTAACTGTTTTTGAACATCCTACCCTGCTGACAAAATGACCTAAGGCCACCTGGAACTTGGCAGCTACCGTAGCGGCCATTGGGAAAACGTGTGTGCAATGATTAAGTTTCGGAGCGAGGTAGACGTTGACAAAATGTACCCGCATGATCAATCAAGTGTTCGAAAGTTATGGAGACGAACTTGCGTGCGGATCACATTAAGTAGTCTGCGATACTTATCTGCTGCTGTACGCTGTACCTTCCCACGGAAGGTCACTCCCAAACATTTTATCGCCAGGACTTTGGTAATGGGCACTGGCCTACTCATATTCAGTCCTCTGCCTACATCCATGTAGTGCGACTTTCGAAGGTTGATACGGCTTCTGGCCACCTCGCCGTATCGCTGAAGCCACGCGATCGCCGTACTTATATCTTCTGCCGACGTCGCCAGGCACAACATTTAAATGCGCATTGCGAAAGCGAATGCCCTCCAAACGCTGTCGTAGACCATGAACTGCAGGCTCGAGGGCAACGGCGAAGAGAAAGGTTGACAGAGGACACTGAGTGCTCAATTGTGAGCTTTGGCAAGCGGTAGCCATTAACAAGGACTGTGGAAGGGGCTCCGTGGATGGGACGGAGAACCACACCTGCCGATATTGGGGACAGTCCCATTTTCTGCAAGAAATGGTGCTCAGCTCGGTCAAATGTGTGGTCTGGATCAACTGCCATGAGGGCGCCTTCTAGGGGGCATGCCGACATGAGTGCCGCCACACCTCTATACGAGTTTAACGCAATGTGTATATTACTGCCAACTCCGAGACATGTTTGGTCGGCATGAATGGCATCTTTGACAATAGCGAGGAAGCGAGCATGAAGAATGAGGGAGAACAGCTTGTAATCCGAATTCACTAACGTCAACCAACGGCTGGAAGTCTTGCGGTCTCCCCCCCCCCCCCTCCTCCATTTGGTTTTGGCACAGGGATGATCATGTCCTCCAAAAACCCGGGGGGGAGGGGGGGACGCGAAAGTCCTGATCCAGGAGTTCGCAGCACATTTGCCGCCAAACTTCTTCCATCACGTCACAAAAGGTGCTATAAAATTCAAACGGAAGACCGTAAGGTCCAGGGGATTTGTTTCTCACGCCCCGCGACAGGGTCATGTGCATTTCTTCCCACGTGACGGCCTCCAAGAATGTGGCGTCGCCTTGAGCCCTACCCGAAGGTGGCAGGTCGTGCAGGACGTCCTCAATGTTATTGTCACGCCGTTGATATACTTGATAGGTTAGTGCGGTAATAATCCGCGAGGGCACGGGAGATGGCGTTGTGTGTCTCTGCGCGTTGCCCGTCCGCAGAAATAACTGCCGTGATGAGTCGTCTCTTACGGTGTCTCCGTTCTCTGACAATGTGATAAAGAGAAGTACGTTCCTCTGGGATGGAATCTTGCAGTCTCGCTCGAATCCGCGTGCCGTCTAATCTGTCAGCCGTGATCTGTAGAAGCCGTGCCTGTGTCCGGTGAACGTCCATTTGGCGCTGTGACGAAGGTTCTTGCTACGCTAGTTCTCGCAAGACCGTGTAATAAAACTCAGAGGTCGATCGGAGCCAAAGCGCCCTGTCTCGTCCATATGCCATGAGCATGCGGCGAAGAGCAGGTATTTCCACCATTGTGTTGTGGAATCATAGGTATGACGCCGTCGCTCACATTTGTGCCAGGTATCAGTGACGGCTACACGGCAAGCCTCTTCCTGGAGATGTTGACGTTTAGAGTCCAAGGTCCTCTACTACGCCTCGTCTGTTGTCGTGGCAGATGAAGGCAGGTGAATGCAGTGAGCCACAGTTCAACACCTCGGGAGGCGTAAATCCTGTCCAACCTGCTGGCCCAGTACCTGGTGAAGTATGTACAGGGTGTTTCAAAAATGACCGGTATATTTGAAACGGCAATACAAACTAAACGAGCAGCGATAGAAATACACCGTTTGTTGCAATATGCTTGGGACAACAGTACATTTTCAGGCAGACAAACTTTCGAAATTACAGTAGTTACAATTGGCAACAACAGATGGCGCTGCGGTCTGGGAAACTCTATAGTACGATATTTTCCACATATCCACCATGCGTAGCAATAATATGGCGTAGTCTCTGAATGAAATTACCCGAAACCTTTGACAACGTGTCTGGCGGAGTGGCTTCACATGCAGATGAGATGTACTGCTTCAGCTGTTCAATTGTTTCTGGATTCTGGCGGTTCACCTGGTCTTTCAAGTGTCCCCACAGAAAGAAGTCACAGGGGTTCATGTCTGGCGAATAGGGAGGCCAATCCACGCCGCCTCCTGTATGTTTCGGATAGCCCAAAGCAATCACACGATCATCGAAATATTCATTCAGGAAATTAAAGACGTCGGCCGTGCGATGTGGCCGGGCACCATCTTGCATAAACCACGAGGTGTTCGCAGTGTCGTCTAAGGCAGTTTGTACCGCCACAAATTCACGAAGAATGTCCAGATAGCGAGATGCAGTAATCGTTTCGGATCTGAAAAATGGGCCACGATTCCTTTGGAAGAAATGGCGGCCCAGACCAGTACTTTATGAGGATGCAGGGACGATCGGACTGCAACATGGGGCTTTTCGGTTCCCCATATGCGCCAGTTCTGTTTATTGACGAAGCTGTCCAGGTAAAAATAAGCTTCGTCAGTAAACCAAATGCTGCCCACATGCATATCGCCGTCATCAATCCTGTCACTATATCGTTAGCGAATGTTTCTCGTGCAGCAATGGTAGCGGCGCTGAGGGGTTGCCGCGTTTGAATTTTGTATGGATAGAGGTGTAAACTCTGGCGCATGAGACGATACGTGGACGTTGGCGTCATTTGGACCGCAGCTGCAACACGGCGAACGGAAACCCGAGGCCGCTGTTGGATCACCTGCTGCACTAGCTGCGCGTTGCCCTCTGTGGTTGCCGTACGCGGTCGCCCTACCTTTCCAGCACATTCATCCGTCACGTTCCCAGTCCGTTGAAATTTTTCAAACAGATCCTTTATTGTATCGCTTTTCGGTCCTTTGGTTACATTAAACCTCCATTGAAAACTTCGTCTTGTTGCAAAAACACTGTGTTCTAGGCGGTGGAATATCAACACCAGAAAAATCCTCTGTTCTAAGGAATAAACCATGTTGTCTACAGCACACTTGCACGCTGTGAACAGCACACGCTTACAGCAGAAAGACGACGTACAGAATGGCGCACCCACAGACTGCGTTGTCTTCTATATCTTTCACATCGCTTGCAGTGCCATCTGTTGTTGAAAATTGTAACTACTGTAATTTCGAAAGTTTGTCCGCCTGAAAATGTACTGTTGTCCCAAGCATATTGCAACAAACGGTGTATTTCTATCGCTGCTCGTTTAGTTTTTATTGCCGTTTCAAATATATCGGTCATTTTTGAAACACCCTGTATATCCGCGTCGGTCACTGTGGATTAGTGTCCGTGTATCATGCAAAGCGAAATCCCTCACCATAGCATGAAGGGCTGGACATGGGACATGGTGAGGTATCTGATCCTCAGATGCTGTTAAAGTCCCCACCCACCAAGAAGTACTCTGTAGTGCCTTGAAACAATGGAGCTACCTCAGTGGAGTAATAGAGTGTTCGCTCTCGACACTTCGCAGTTCCCGATGGGGCATACAGATTCACAAGGCGGACTGCGCCGATGGTGAGCGCAATGCCTCTCGCTGATGGCAAATACTGAATATCCGTTGATTCGATGCCTTCGCGTAGTAGTATGGCCACCACCGTCGGAAGTTTGGTTGACGTAAGACGCGTATCCGTGAACATCCAGGCGCAGATCAGGCCGTACCTCTTGAAGGAACGCGATATCAATGTCCGCCGCCCGAATCTTGTCCTTCAACAGCTGGGTTTTGATCGCGGAACCAATGTCGTTGACACTGACTGTACCTATCCGATTTGATAGTACGATGACGTATCCTGCAGTTGTTTAAGTCAGCAAGCGCCACGCCGCCTGTCGGACCGCCCCTGCCATCCCCACCATATATATTATTGATCGGCTGAGACAAGATGTCCGTCCGACGATCCGCCGGCCGCGGGCGTCTGGTTGTCTTGTCGCTCGACTCTGATATCATTTTGTCCATCTCCATCTCGGACGCCCAATCACCAAGCTTGAAAGGTGGTACGTTAAGAGACACATGACGTTCATCTGGTGTCTTAGCCGCAAAATCACCAGGGGACTCGTCGGTCAATTGAGCATCATCATCTAGGCTTTGTCTTTGGGCGGATGCTGCCAGCAGCGAACCGGGAACCGCTGGAGTGAGGTCCACAGCCCGGGGCGCAGATAGATTTTCCTCATCCTCCTGCAACGCGTAAACATCTCGCGAAACATTGCCTGCAGACAACCTCCTCTTCTTTCATTGCTTGGGCAACATCTGCTTGCGTGTCCTCGTCCTGTGGATCACGGTAAGCAGTAGGCACCTCCCGCATCTCCGTGTCTGAGCTCGAATCAATCTCCTGGTACTCTCTTTCCTCACACGGCTGGAGTGCAGACATGGTCGCTGCTGTCGAGCATGGCAACGTTTCCGATGGAGGTTGCGTCGTCGTGGGCGCAGAAACCGGGCCCACCGGGGGTCGGTAACTGGAACGGAACAACGTCCGCGTCCGTCATGTTCCTCGCTGCCTCAACGTATGTAACAGGCAGCGTTGTCGGTTGCGGTGTAGGGGACGTATGGCGTAACGCAGTGTCCTTCTAGAATTGCCCAAGTCCGTCGGAATGCACAATGGTCATGAATGGATGCAGATGATCAGACAGGATGCCCAAGTACGTGTCACCTGTCAGAATCGTATCTAGACGTATCAGAGGTCTAATATCACCCCAACTGCATCATTACAGAGCCTCCACCAGCTTGAATAGTCACCTGCTGACATGCAGGGTCCATGGATTCGTGAGGTTGTCTCCATACCCGTTCACGTCCATCCGCTCGATACAATTTGAATCTAGACTCGTCCGAGCAGGCAACACGTTTCCAGTCATCAACAGTCCAACGTCAGTGTTGACGGGCCCATGCGAGGTGTAAAGCTTTGTGTCGTGCAGTCATCAAGAGTACACGAGTGGGCCTTCGGCTCCGGAAACCCATATCGATGATGTTTCGTTGAATGGTTCGCACGCTGACACTTTTTGATGGCCCAGCATTGAAATGTGCAGCAATTTGCTTCGGAGGGTTGCACTTCTGTCACGTTGAACGATTCTCTTCAGTCGTCATTGGTCCCGTTCTTGCATGATCTTTTTCCGGCCGCAGCGATGTCGGGGATTTGATGTTTTACCGCATTCTTGATATTCACGATACACTCGTGAAATGGTTGTACGAGAAAATCCCCACTTCATCGCTACCTCGGAGATGCTGTGTCCTATGGCTCGTGCGCCGATTGTAACACCACGTTCAAACTCACTTAAATCTGGATAACCTGCCGTTGTAGCAGCAGTAATCGATCGAACAGCTGCGCCAGACACTGGTCTTGTATAGATGTTACCCACGGGAGCGCAGTATTCTGCCTCGTTACATATCACTGTATTTGAATACACATGCCTATACCAGTTTCTTTGGCTCTCCCGTGTAGGAAGTGAGCGCTCAGAAACTGTATATTGTACTTTCGAAAGTTAAACCCAAACAGGGGCCATAAAACAAGACAACCACTTCACCTGGAGTTAATAATTATCTACAGGGTGAGTCAGGAGGAAAGGTACATACTTTGAGGCGCGTTAGTATGAATGATTCTGAACAAAAAACTTCATATGGACATATGCCCTATTACGAATGGTTTCCGAGATAGAACACGTTTAATATCACGTTTTTCTTTAATAACTCGAAAACCGCGCACTCCAACGAAAACGTGTCTCAGTATACAATAAAACTAAATTAAATTTGCTACAAAAAAAGATTTGTCTAGGACCAACAGTTTGCGCGGAGAGATCGCGAGAGTATTGAAAATCTCGCGCTGTAGCTAAGGTACTTTTTGTAGGCCAGTTTGAGGTAGTTTTCCAACTTGATAGACCACAAGCGTCCTGTATCAAAATGTTCCTCTCAACTCCCTCTATATTACTATGGTATGTTGTAAACAATGACCATGAATAATACAGAAAATAAATAGAAATGTATATTAAAAGTATTCTACCTTGGAAACCATTCGGAATAGGGTACATGTCCACATCAAGTTTTTATGACAGAATCCGTCAAAACACGTACGTTTCCTCCTGACTCGCCCTGTATTTTGGAGGTTCATGAGCAGCAGCGTATTTTAAGTAGAAACCTATTTAATATTTTATCACTCTCCCAAAGTATTGCAATTCAAGAAAATAGGAACGCAAAGGAACATGACAGGTTCTTCGGTAGTTTTTGATATGCATTGGAAGGTACCGAAAATCGTTTTCTGCAGTACTTTACGGGTCAACGCATTTTGAACAAAAATGGTTTAAATGGCTCTGAGCACTATGGGACTTAACTTCTGAAGTCATCAGTCCCCTAGAACTTAGAACTACTTAAACCTAACTAACCTAAGGACATCACATACATCAATGCCCGAGGCAGGATTCGAACCTGCGACCGTAGCGGTCGCGCGGTTCCATTTCGAACAGATTTACAGCCAAATGTGTAGCTATAACATGAGTGTTACATAACAGTTATTTATGACTTTATATTTGCATTGTACGTATATTGTTGTAGAGAGAGAGAGAGAGATCGTGTGGAGGCGAGAATCTACTATTTCTGGTGGAGCCAGTGATCCCCGCCGAACACGGTTCCACGTGTAAAGATGATATATAAGCAGCACCTGGCCGCTGTTTCAAATGGCTTTGAGCACTATGGGACTTAACATCTGATGTCAAAAATGGCTCTGAGCACTATGGGACTTAACATCTATGGTCATCAGTCCCCTAGAACTTAGAACTACTTAAACCTAACTAACCTAAGAACAACACACAACATCCAGCAATCACGAGGCAGAGAAAATCCCTGACCCCGCCGGGAATCGAACGCGGGAACCCGGGCGTGGGAAGCGAGAACGCTACCGCACGACCACGAGATGCGGGCCATCTGATGTCCCCAGTCCCCTAGAACTTAAAACTACTTAAACCTAACCAACCTAAGGACATCACACACATCCATGCCCGAGGCAGGATTCGAACCTGCGACCGTAGCAGTTACGCGGTTCCGGACTGAAGCGCCTAGAACCGCTCGCCCACCACGTCCGGCGCCGCTATTTCAAATCGCGACGGCAGAAGTTGAGAATTACTCGTATACTGCTTTTACAAGTGAGCTATCGCTATTCATTTATTCGGGTTAAAGGTTATAACATAGTTTTATTGGCAATTCAAGTTTGGCCAGAGCCTAGTACGGATAGTTTTCTCTAATTAGACGTCGCTCTGAGCGCAGTCGGTTGGGAGTGGTAAGATTCCGGTTCAACATTAGCATTGAATTACCACTGGAACTAGTGATTCTTTTATCGATTGAAGATAATTCCGTAAGGTTTTACTCAGTTCCGTAGGGTATCGCCAGAGTAATAGTTTATTAAAGAGTGGAACATACGTAGGTGTGTATCTGTGCAGTTTCAGAGCTTCGCTAGGGCGTGTTGTGTTGGTCTGAATACTAACGGGATTTTTAAACGTGTAGCTGTATTATAACGAATACTACACGTTTGAGGTTTCAATGGTTGCGTAGGCTCCGACTTTATTGCAGTTTTCGAAACTAGTGGCCTCTACAGAACACTCGCAAGGACGAGTGGGTTCTAAATATTGTGGGTTGTTGTGTGCGGACGACTCATGTCCAAAATTTATTGGACAGGTCCTAGATAAATAGCTCTGCAACTTCTGAAATTCGTAATACAGCATAAGTAGCTAGTTATTTCACAATATATAACTCTGACACTTTTTAACGTATAACCAAAGGAACCATTAATGTGAATCACAGATAGCGATAGTATCCACTACAGAGATATGTGTGGCGGATGCCCATTTAATAGTAACATCTGGGGAAAGAATAGAACAGTAGACTGCAACGCCTGAAGAGACGGAGCTTTGATTAATCATATTAATTTAGGGTCAAATTAGCAGTGGCAATTAATTTTTTTTTTCTTCAGTGGACCAACATTTGGAGGAACACGGGCACTCATGCACAAAGACGTACTATACGTATTTTTTGTGGTCAAGCAAACACTTTCGTTGTGGAAATTTATTTTAAAAAAGAAAAGTCACGATTAATTTATTTGTCTGCTTAAGATAAAATTTCGCACTCCAAATCTGTTTGGAAATAAATGGCCAATTAAATATAAGAAAAAGAAAAGAAAAGAAGAAAGTATATTTCAGTAAAAGAACGATAGCTTTAGAAATACAACATAAACGGAGATATTCTTTGAGACTGACATCCAAGTAGCATTAGTGGCAAATCAAAGGACACCCAGTATTCACTCAGCTTTCATATTGTGACTTTCTACCCTTATATACGTAATATTAATGCAGCAGGAAAAGGGCCTTTCGTTTGCTACAGTTCATTGTACCAGACCAACAAAACCGTAGTACAGCCATAAAAATTTCTCAAGGAGATATGTAAGATCAATTATTAGAATATGTTTGGGACACACATCTGTCACTGCACTTCTCTACGGGATTGGAGTTACAGTCTCTCCCACATGTAGCGAACATGGATAAGACGATGGAGATCTTGATTATATCATATTGGGATGTTCAAAATATATTCCACATCAAAGGGACTGTGGGAAAATCTCGTAAAAATGAAGATCCCCATGTCAAACAATAATCAAAACATCAATAAGTGAGAACAATCTCAAAATTAAAGTTATAATACTAAGTTACCTATAACAAGGAGCTAAAAAGCCCTGACATATCAAAGACTGAATTTGTAATTTGAGACAGGGTGATTCAGTTGTCCCTTCCGATATCGTTTTATGCGACCCGCACTATGACTGTATCAGAAACGGTATCTAAGACAGACGACAGCCACGCAATCGATATTAAGTTCCCTCTCAGTGCTTCAGGCGACTGTTAGCAAACGGGATCATACTGTAAAAAATACAAGTGAGGATTTGTCATGAGTTACACGGTATTTTTGGACTAAGTTATACCTTATTTCTGTCACACTTTGCCAAGTGTCTCCCACTGTTCTTTGTGTAATTAGCGGCGTAGTTATACATGTTTGGGGTGACTATGTAAGTTTATACTTAATCTTTCATAAATAGTTCAGAAATGTTGCCTTATAAAGTGTGTTTCACCGTTGGAAACAACTAAATTAACAGATAATATCAAAATGGGAAGCGTTCATAACAACTTTCTGATATACAAATCCAATGATAAGATTAATATATGACTCACCACGTTAATGTGCTAAAGTCGTTTCATAAATAAAATTTGTACAATAGGTCTAAGGTGTCTTTGTATACTTTACCAGTTATTCTGCAGCGTTTTGAGAATGTGCTTCATATCACCAGAGCAAACTGGCCGACAATATTGTTCTATCATATGGAAGTGCATAAAACGACTCAATTGTTGTCACTAACATAAGCAGCTGCAATGGCTGTATAGTTTGCAGCAAAGCGCCAATAAAGTTAATTAAAAAAAAAGCAGCTAATAATACCGTAGCGACCGCTACCCACGTCGACTGCTGTGATCACGCACGTTAGCTCCTTTTGAGTCATTCGAAGATGCCAATGTTACTAAATAATAAGGTTGGGCAGTAAGCGCTCTGCTCTGCCATTGGCTGGCCTACTGACGTCAGCGTGGAAGCAAGCGCTCACAAGCAGACGACACGGCATGCACGTTTACGTCAAGTTTTTGGCGGAAGATTTTGTTTATACCAGAATTGAGATGTCTAAACTGCTTTTCTGCTGCTAAAATATTACAGTTAAAACTGATGAGTTACATTCTCTCGCAGATTATGCCTTACACATCGGTGAAATATCAGATCACAACGACACTGACATATACTTGAAATTCGAAACCTCGGCTCCAATAAATCAGAAACTATTCATTTAATCGCACTGAAATGAATTTACTTACGAGCTCGAAGTTGCACACACTTGTTTGTAAGAACAGCATTCCTTCTTTCTAATGCCGCTATAGTATTCATCAAAGTAACTTTATCTGTGCCTGAAAAAAGACTGTCATCTGTACATCTGCTCTTACTTGGTGACAGCTTTTCCAGAGATCTCTTATGTAGTTCTCGTTTCTTATACCGTTTGGTTCTGTCTTCTGTTGCGGGTGACACATTGACAGTCGCACTACTGCACGGCAAATTGCACGAAGGAACTGCATCTGGCTTGAGCATTCTTTCTCGAGGCAAATTAAGCAATTCAGACTGTAAATCCCTTAAGTAATCTGTTTCCGCGAAATGTCGAGAGCATATTCGTCCATGCGCAACATTTACACTGTCTTTCCTACAACATTTCGAAAACCATAGTTTTTGTAATGTTTCATTACGCGGGAAACTGTGATACATTACGTCAGTTCCCTTTGCGCTCCGGTTGTAGGAAAAACAGCCCGTAACAGCACAGCCTGGCATTGTAAAAATTAATTTTCCCACTCACTTGTAGTTTCTCCAATAAGAATTTCACAGGACGAACCATAAACTATAGAGTTGGCGAACACAATGTTGATCCCGCTGTCCACTATCGCGAACTATTTCAGTTCCGAATCAAATATCAATTACAGCAAAAACCGTAACACTCCCGAATTCCGAATGTTTCCGCTGGTGACTGAGTACCTAAGAAGAAAGAACTCAATCAAAAATACTCCTTCAAACACAACACAACAACAACAACAACAACAATCACACACAATTCGAACTGTGTACTGTTTGGCACAGCTGCTTCCACCGTTACGTCATGCGCACAACTGAGAAAACATGTTGCTTTCTGCGCATCGCTTTCTGCGCCCCCCTGGAAGATGCAGTTGTGGCGCGAGTTGAGTAACTGTGAGGTGACAAATGAATGGCGTTAACCGCCAAGTTAGTGTCCGCCGCTTGGAGCGCAGGGTTAATGTTTATTACCCTTCTGACTGTTTGATTTTATGTTCGTTGTGCGTTCTTCTTTCTTATACTGAACAGTCACCTATAGCACCTAATTCTTTCCGTTCTGTATTTGGAGTTAATGAAATTTTCAATCCTGTTCTCAGCAAGTGAATGAACACTATTAAGTAC
Organism: Schistocerca piceifrons; assembly: GCF_021461385.2. NCBI lineage: Eukaryota > Metazoa > Arthropoda > Insecta > Orthoptera > Acrididae > Schistocerca > Schistocerca piceifrons. Next base: position 198,064,970 of record NC_060144.1, read on the forward strand.
GAGTTGCACTATGTACGATCCAATATCTCCGTCAATATTAAAGAGCATTAAAGACAAGAAGAGTAGTGATAAGTTTGAAAATATTTTCTTTGATCAGTGAAAAGAAGCATAAAAAAGAGAAAAATATATTTTCTTGATTTCACTGATCGAATATTTACAAAAAGTAGCATTTTCTTCCGATTAAAAATTACGAAAAGGGATAATGCTATATCTCTGACTGATTGATAATTAGATCTTTGTTCCTGAGATTTAATTTACGTAGGACAAAGAATGGGTGTATAGACTGTGAATTCTGGCCGGTAATAAAAAGGAAACTGTAAGTAAGTGTGCATAATTTTGCTTCTGTGTGACCATCAAGTAATTTTTGGCCGTTCATCCACAGGAATTAATGATTGATATTAACGTACTGTTTGTACGTTATCGGTAGAGTTGTTATAGATATAGCATCAGACGAATATGCAAAATGCGAACAGTTTTGCAATGCGCTCTCTAGTTGTTTATAACAGAGAAACATTTTACACTACTTAAAAGATAACGTAGTATTCTGATTTGAAATTAGAAGCTCATCGCGAATTAATTTAACGCGAAACTTCCTTTTCAAGTATTAAGATACGCATTCTCCAAATGATTCACTGTGCATATTTGTGCATAAAGCACTGATTTATTGGAAGAAAATAAATTTTTGATCACTACTTCATTAAAGTAAGCGTCGAGCTAAACGGTGTAAGTAAGAATATTATCATAAGAAAAGATACACAAAACAGCATAATTCTGGACAGTGGAAGATTATTGTTGGTACCGACTTTAAGAACAGTTATTGACAGAGTAACTGATACAAAGATTTTTGTCATCGCTGTGAAATAATAATGAAAAGACTTTAATAACGTGTATCAGCAGTCTAACGTAAAGCTGCTATAACTCCTTGAAAGTTAATCAAAGTCAGACTAGTTATAAAATATTTTGCTGTTACGTACAATGAAGTGTTGCCGTATTGGAAAGGAGGGACGGTTATCTGAATCAGTTAAAACGTTTAGCTACCCTTTTTCGGGCGATTTCTGGAAAAGTAGTTCGCTTACAGGAGGATTTTATCAATTCCACCGTGATTCTTAGACTGCCAGTGCTCGCCACCTTTTGTAAAACCACTTCTCTTTCGACCCATTACATCTCCTGGCGATGTTGGAGTTTCTTCCTCAAAACCACAGGGAATTTTACAGTAAACTTTGGAACTTCTGGTCCCGAGACTGAGAGATTTTTTATTGTCTTTTAATTATGCTATTCCCTGATAAGAAATTTGAAAGAAATGTGAAATGGTTTTCGTTGACTACGGCTCTACTACCTAAAATACTACTGCTATATTTCTGTACTTGTATTACCGCATATAAAAGGAAGAGCCTCTGTGTCAGTGACACTTGAAGCTTCCTGGTATGCCACTTGGAACGTTCTTAATAAATTATTTATTTTCTCTTTTTGGGAGAAATCTGTAAGATCCCTCTCATATCCTTTGCTTTTTCTAAATTGTTCATTGGCTTTTGGCACTTAGTAATTATTTTCAAATATGCCAATCTCTCGGAGAGAAGTGGCTGCTATTGTTTTCTTTAGGTTTTTACAGTGTTTAATACGTGACAATCTGAGTCCACACTCCTCATTTCCTCCCTAATCCAACTAATATTTAAATCGTACCGACACCAAACGACAAAGAGGTAAGTTAGTAAAAAGAACACGAGGAGATACTGGCTTGTATCTCACTAAATCCATTTTTACTGTAATTAAAATTTCAGTTAAGTTTTGTTCGTAGCGATTAAAAGTCAGTTGAGATTGGATTCCGCCAGTAATTGCAGTTTGAAAAGAGCAGAAACAATTGCAGCCACCCTTGTAATTAGCTCCTTTCAATAAAATCTAGTTAGACGGTTTGTACTCCCGTCAACAGGTCAAGGAACAAGCAAGTCAAATGTAACTGAAATAAATGTTTTCAGTCGTAAGAACTTTCGAACGGTAGAAATTTCATACGTGTGTTGCACTGTCCTTGCAGCTATATGGCATTGTGGGTCCCTTGGGAAGAATAGAGCCTCCCAAGTGAAGTATTGAACAGACCCGCCACTTAGGGCATAGCTTTTCATGCTCGACAGGGGTTCGTCACGGGGTGTTCCAGACTAGGGCTGTTGATAAAATATCAATATACAGACATTTTTTCCAAAAAATATCGATATAACGTCGACAATTTTTCCCGAAATATCGATTCACCTATTTCGTAAGTCCAGTATCGAGTGCCAATGTTTCTATTTTACATTATATATCTTTCGCAATTTTCGATAAATATTTGATGTTTTTCTTTGGAAATTGTAGTAGAACATAATTTTACTTTCACTGTGTGAAAGAGTCTTACTGGAGTTTGAGCTTTCATCACGTCTAGTCTTTCTCTTTGAGAGTGTGAAGCAAGTATAGATGGCACAAAGAAGTCCGATTGAAATGGGGGGAGGGGGGGGGGGGGGAGCGGTGTGAATGGAATAACAAGATATCCAACGTGAAGAAATAGCATTAAAAGAAAAAAAAAACAATTTTTAACGCAACTGGTGTGCTATTTCTTCAGATCGGCATTCTTAAAAAAAAAAAAAAAAAAAAAAAAAGAGGCTGACAAGATTCGTCTGTGAGGGGAAATGCTGACGTAATCGGCGTTCGGTACTGCCAACAGAAACCGCAACGTTTAGCTTCATCACGCAATTTTAGCACTACAACTGCTAGGTCGCCGGCATTTGCGAAAACGAGAAAACAGGGAAGTTGACATGAAGTGTCTGGAAAAATACGATAGTGACGAAACCGAACGATGGAACCATTGGACACCTTTTATGTTCCACTTACCTACAGTTACCTTTGTTAGCAAATTGGTCATCACCAAACGTGAATGTGCATCGTTTTCTTTTCAATCCTTGCTCTAAGAGGGATAAACAGGCTGCTAATTTGTTGATGTACAGAATATCTAATTATAGTTCAATACTTAAACATACAGCTCTGAAACTGGTAGTATAATTACAATGTGCAGCCGTTTTTATTTCGGCCAGTACGTCGATATTTTTTCCGTAGATAATTCGATATATCGGTAATTTATTGCGATATGTCGAGGGCCAGTATTGATATCCTTTTAAATATCGATATTTCGGATTACCGCTATTCTTAAAAATATCAACAGTTCTACTACAAGCAGTACACATCGCGGACGTCATTTCACTGATTAAAGGTGGAGTCACTCCCCACAAATACTTGCTGGCTCCTGCCGCGAAAGATATCTCAGAAACTAATAACCATTTTATGTCTCCATGACACATACTGGCGTCGTGTGGAAAGTTGAGAGCTTGCTGATTGAATAAGGAGTTACGCCACCAGCCAACGTACTACGTGCACCAAAACCGCGGGAAGATTTAAGACGCTTTCGGAAAACACTCAGGATGGTACAGGGAGAAATGAGAAGTTGCTCCTTGTCTCATAGGCGAACGCCAAGAATACAGTTCTCATTGAGCACTAATATGTGACGTAATTCTTTCTGAAGTTTGTAATGCGAGAGGTGGGGCTCTTGCGGGAAATTTTCTCTTTTTACGAGTCCTGTTTTCCTGGCATGAGTTATGGAGGCAGCTATATTTGTGGAGACGCGGGAATTAGGGAAGCGATGGTAAGGAGGACATTCTGTTTCGAAGAGTGGATGAGTAAGGCTCATGCTGTTCTGGAGAGAGGTACAGAAATAATTAGGTTTCAGAGAGCGATGGAGAACAGTTAGTGATTGTTCGAGATCCGAGATAGTAGCTAAAACTGGCGAGTATTCTCGAATGACGTGCTAGGGATTTAATCGAGTTTAACAGCGTGCGAGGCTTAGAAACCTTATGATCAAGTTTAAGAGTTTCTCATAGCCGAATTCATGATATTTAACTTTCCATTAAAATTCGGGGCTTATTGTTCTCTTACAATAAATGTAAAGTGAGCATTGGCTTGCTTGTTAACTTATCCAGTTGCATTGATTAATTTTGGTACATGTAATGTCTCCTTAATGCCGTGGGTAACGTAATTATTTCTACTAAATCGTATAAAGTATATTCAGTCGCGATCTTTGGAAATAATGCCTGTTTGCGCAGTTTTTCTCACAAGGGAATCTCCCCAACGCACCCCCCTCAGATTTAGTTATAACTTCGCACAGTAGATAGGCCCTGAAAAACTGAACACAGATCAATCTAGAAAACAGGAAGAAGTTGTGTGGAACTATGAAAAAATAAGCAAAATATACGAACTGAGTAGTCCATGCGAAGATAGGCAACATCAAGGACACTGGTTGTCAAGGAGCGCCGTGGTCCCGTGGATAGCGACAGCAGCTACGGAACGAGAGGTCCTAGATTCAAGTCTTCCCTCGAGTGTAAAGTTTAATTTTTTATTTTCAGTTTATGTGACAAACTCTTATGTTTTCATCACTTTTTTGGGAGTGATTATCACATCCACAAGAAAATCTAAATCGGGCAAGGTAGAAGAATCTTTTTAGCTATTCGCTAAGTGTACAAGTTAGGTGGGTCGACAACATATTCCTGTCATGTGACGCACATGCCGTCACCATTGTCGTATAGAATATGTCAGACGTGTTTTCCTGTGGAGGAATCGGTTGACCTATGACCTTGTGATCAAATGTTTTCGGTTGCCATTGTAGAGGCACGTCCATTCGTCTACTAATCGCACGGTTTTGCGGTGCGGTCGCAAAACACAGACACTAAACTTATTGCAGTGAACAGAGACGTCAATGAACGAACGGACAGATCATAACTTTGCGAAAATAAAGAAGGTAAACTTTTCACTCGAGGGGAGACTTGAACCAAGGACCTTTCGTCCCGGAGCTGCTCACGCTAACCACGGGACCACGGCGCCCTTGAGCTTACACTGTCCTCGATGTTGCCTGTCTTCCGCATGGACTACTCAGTTTGTATATTTTACTAATTTTTTTCACGGTTCCACACAACTTCTTCCTGTTTTCTCGATTGATCTGTGTTCAGTTTTTCAAGGCCTATCCACTGTGCCAACTTATAACTAAATCTGAGGGGGGTGCGATGGGGAGGTTCCCTTGTCAGTATCCTGTGGTTCCAACATTACGTGCATTAATTGTAATTGAAAAAGTTTGAAACTTTATTGTATTTCATCTCCGCCGTGTTTTGTTTGTCCCATCTGTGCAGGTATTTGTAAAATAAACGTGTATTAATCGAATCCCTATCAATATCATTTTAATTATTACTGATCCCATGTCATTTTAATGCAGATTAACCAAGGCAATCAGCCACTCTTACACGTGAGGGACACTGCTTTTGGATGACGGTTAAATAGTGCTTATTTTCTTCTAAAATTACATACAGCTTTCGAAAAGTCTAAACACCATGGGAAATATTACTCCATTTTTGTTTTAATCATTGTAGCTCAGGCATCTGGTGAGCCTTGAACTGAATATTAGAAAAGTCAAACAGCAACAGCTCGTGTGGTTCTCCCTCTAATAATAGCAACGTTTCAGCTAATGCACTCTAACAGGATATTATCCATTTGTTAATAGTAAGTCACTTTCTTTTAGTTTCCTCATAATAGTAGCCATTTAGCTCACCATGTTATGGTACGCTGTCCACCATGTAAATATCTTTCAATTTGCGTCATTATTTTTTGCTGTGATGAGGTGCATAATTCTGTGGTAACAGAACACCTTCTCAATTTGGGGCTACCGGTAAGTTATGTAATAGAGTGACTCAAAAAGTCTTTGCCCCTGTTTTCCTTAGGTAATTAGGTATTTTTTATCATGTCCAGCTGACTGTGAAATCACCGTCGGACCGCTGTCTTGGCTTCGCCGTTGCACGCGAATCGCTATCCCTCAAGGAACTTCTTCAGCGAACTGAAAACGTGGTAGACACAAAGGACGAGGTCCGGACCAAATGGTGGGTGGTCCAGAATCTGCTACTGAAATGGCCGTAAACTGTCGGCAGTTCTGATTGCCACGTGTGACCTCTCATTGTCGTGGAATACACTCCTGGAAATGGAAAAAAGAACACATTGACACCGGTGTGTCAGACCCACCATACTTGCTCCGGACACTGCGAGAGGGCTGTACAAGCAATGATCACACGCACGGCACAGCGGACACACCAGGAACCGCGGTGTTGGCCGTCGAATGGCGCTAGCTGCGCAGCATTTGTGCACCGCCGCCGGCAGTGTCAGCCAGTTTGCCGTGGCATACGGAGCTCCATCGCAGTCTTTAACACTGGTAGCATGCCGCGACAGCGTGGACGTGAACCGTATGTGCAGTTGACGGACTTTGAGCGATGGCGTATAGTGGGCATGCGGGAGGCCGGGTGGACGTACCGCCGAATTGCTCAACACGTGGGGCGTGAGGTCTCCACAGTACATCGATGTTGTCGCCAGTGGTCGGCGGAAGGTGCACGTGCCCGTCGACCTGGGACCGGACCGCAGCGACGCACGGATGCCCGCCAAGACCGTAGGATCCTACGCAGTGCCGTAGGGGACCGCACCGCCACTTCCCAGCAAATTAGGGACGCTGTTGCTCCTGGGGTATCGGCGAGGACCATTCGCAACCGTCTCCATGAAGCTGGGCTACGGTCCCGCACATCGTTAGGCCGTCTTCCGCTCACGCCCCAACATCGTGCAGCCCGCCTCCAGTGGTGTCGCGACAGGCGTGAATGGAGGGACAAATGGAGACGTGTCGTCTTCAGCGATGAGAGTCGCTTCTGCCTTGGTGCCAATGATGGTCGTATGCGTGTTTGGCGCCGTGCAGGTGAGCGCCACAATCAGGACTGCATACGACCGAGGCACACAGGGCCAACACCCGGCATCATGGTGTGGGGAGCGATCTCCTACACTGGCCGTAAACCACTGGTGATCGTCGAGGGGACACTGAATAGTGCACGGTACATCCAAACCGTCATCGAACCCATCGTTCTACCATTCCTAGACCGGCAAGGGAACTTGCTGTTCCAACAGGACAATGCACGTCCGCATGTATCCCGTGCCACCCAACGTGCTCTAGAAGGTGTAAGTCAACTACCCTGGGCAGCAAGATCTCCGGATCTGTCCCCAATTGAGCATGTTTGGGACTGGATGAAGCGTCGTCTCACGCGGTCTGCACGTGCAGCACGAACGCTGGTCCAACTGAGGCGCCAGGTGGAAATGGCATGGCAAGCCGTTCCACAGGACTACATCCAGCATCTCTACGATCGTCTCCATGGGAGAATAGCAGCCTGCATTGCTGCGAAAGGTGGATATACACTGTACTAGTGCCGACATTGTGCATGCTCTGTTGCCTGTGTCTATGTGCCTGTGGTTCTGTCAGTGTGATCATGTGATGTATCTGACCCCAGGAATGTGTCAATAAAGTTTCCCCTTCCTGGGGCAATGAATTCACGGTGTTCTTATTTCAATTTCCAGGAGTGTATATACACGCTGTCCACATAGAGAATCCTTCGGTGCCAGTTTCCTAATGGCTGCCCCCCCCCCCCCCCCCCCCCCAGACATGATAGCGTGGAACAATAACTGTCAGCGTCGGTGGTTGCACTTAGTGCCATGAAATCCAGCAGGAGTGATCCTTGGCTATCCCAGAAGACGGTTAAAACCACTTTCCCAACTGATGGTACTGGATTTTTTCCGTCCCAGGTCAATCTGGATGTTTCTAAACCACGCTCTGCTGCTTCGATTCAGGTGTGAAATGCAGTAGCCACGTCTCATCGCCAGTAATAATGTGGTCCAGGAAACTGTCACCCTCCTATGCATACAAATCAATATGATTCCGTGAAGCAATCATTAGCTTGCGTTTCATCATGTCATCCAGCAGCTGCTTAATGCCGCAAAATACGATACTGAGAGATGAAATCTGTATCAAACGTGGGCATTAATTCCAAGTTGTAACGAAAGCTGTCTTCAGGAAGTACCTGAAGCATTGTATGTTCGTGTACTCAAACACAGACAGACCATACACACTCAGCATGACTTCGGAGGCTGCGCCTCGGAATATGCCCAAACCTGGTAAGGTTCAAGCAAGTGACTTCTACGTAAGTAAGACGGAATTTTTCAGGGCATCAGTAATGTCGGATAATACAGGGGCGACGGGCATAATAGGCGTGATCCGCCACCAAGTGAGAGGGCAGTACGGAAAATGTCTTTGGCGCTACCCTTGTGTTGTCCGTCACCAGGCTGCGGACTTAAAATACACTCATGCTCATAAATTAAGGATAATTGCAGAATGTGGCGCCAGACAACGTGGCACTACACAAAACTGGCGCTAATAGCATAGGCATATAGGGAACACATACGACACAGATCTGTAAGTCCGCGGTATTGGTGATAAGTTGAGAAAACCGTCCCGGAACACATGTGCTACAAATCGCCACTGTTTCCTGCGCATGTACCCAGACATCAATATGGGATATGATCACCATGCACACGTACACAGGCTGCACAACGGGTTGGCATATTCTGGATCAGGTGGCCGAGCAGCTGCTGGGGTATAGCCTACCATTCTTGCACCAGTGCCTGTCGGAGCTCCTGAAGTGTCGTAGGGGTTTGAAGATGTGCAGCGATACGTCGCCCGAGAACATCCCAGACGTGCTCGATGGGGTTTAGATCTGGAGAACAGGCAGGCCACTCCATTCGCCTGATATCTTCTGTTTCAAGGTACTCATCCACGATGGCAGCTCGGTGGGGCCGTGCGTTATCATCCATCAGGAGGAAAGTGGGACCCACTGCACCCCTGAAGAGGCGAACATACTGGTGCAAAATGACGTCCCGACACACCTGATCTGTTACAGTTCCTCTGTCAAAGACATGCAGGGGTGTACGTGCACCAACCATAATCCTACCTCACAGCATCAAAGCACGACCTACATACAGGTCCCTTTCAAGGACATTCTTAAAAATAAGGACATTAAGGAGTTGGTATCTTGTTCCTGGTTCACGCCAGATGAAAACCCGGCGAGAATCACTGTTTAGACTATATCTGGACTCGTCCGTCAACATAACCTGGGACCACTGTTACAATGACCATGTACAGGCTTTAGGGGCTCTCCTGTGACCAGGTGTCAGTGGAATGCACCTTGCAGGTCTCTGGGCGAATAAACCATGTCTGCTCAGTCGTCTGTAGACTGTGTGTCTGGAAACAACTGTTCCAGTGGCTGCGGTAAGGCCCTGAGCAAGGCTACCTGCAGTACTCCATGGCCCTCGGCGGGCACTAATGGTGAGATATCGGTCTCTTGTGGTGTTGAACACTGTGTACGTCCCGTACTGTAGCGCCTGGACACGTTTCCTGCCTGCTGGAATCGTTGCCAGAATCTTGAGATCACACTTTGTGACACACGGAGGGCCCGTGCTACGACCTGCTGTGTTTGACCAACCTCCAGTCGCCCTAGTATTCTACACCTCATAACGTCCTCAATATGTGTTCATTGAGCCATTTTCAACACACAGTCACCATTAGTACGTCTGAAAACGTCTGCACACTTACTCGCTGCACCGTACTCTGACATGCACCAACACACCTCTGCGTATGTGGAGTGCTGCCAGCGCCACCGTGTGATGACCTCAGGTCGAATGCATGGACATACAACGAGGTGATTTAAACCCGCAAATCGCGCACCAGAGAGTTGTTTCACCATGTATCAGCATTATCCTTAATTTATGATCGCATGAGTTTAGTTAGAGATGCCAGCATAGTGTCATTACGAAGGAGATAAGCGTGGGTTGCAGGCACCTGATCTGAAGTGTGTCATGACGAAGTTCGTGATAGGAATCAGACAGAGGGCGTCAGTCCGTAGTGCCAGGAATAGACTTCCACAGTTATGAAGTTTTTATGACTTTCATTTGTCTTGGGCTTCTTGAGAATTACACCGAGTTCTGTATCCTTGAGAACACTATTCAGCCTGTAGGCGAGTAACAGCTGGAGTTTTGCAAGCTGTCCACTCTAATGTCTCTCCAACTGTTGTTCTGGCTGAAATACTTCTCATTAGGAGAGATGCGTCATAATATTAGAGTGATGTAGTTTTTGCAGTGGAATACTTAGCTTTGAACCGTCGAATCTGCTCCACCAGTTAAGTCTGTTAGGGGATGTACATTGCAGACTTGCCCGGATTTCGGACGTGATGCAAACTTGGATGTTAAAATGACATTTTTCAAGACATTGATGAATCCTTTTAACAAGAGATGTATTTTTGATAAGCATCTACGAAGATGTTCCCACAAAACAGCAAATGTTACAAACTGCATCATTACACTGGCCAATCTGCGACTGACTTCAAGTGCTTCGCACCGCTCAATATATACCCTATCCTAACAATGCGTGTTATTTGGCCTATTGTCAAAAACAATTACATTCACTGGTTTAAAATAAAAAGTTAGTGATTTACAACAAACTGTTAGCACGGTTTTAAAGACAATAAGTGATGATTCATTCTAAACACATTTCTAAATATTGCTCGTTTGAATTTTTCGTGGAAATTTGGTTACCAAGTTACAATAACAATACATACGGTAAAATCATTAATTACATCTTGATTTCACGTTGGATATTATTCCTAACATTAGCTCGGGAGTTTGAGGATATAACGCTCCAATTGGACAGAATTTGGGACGACATTCTACAAGAGGACGTCGTACAACTCTGCCAATCAATTCCATGCCAAATAACTACTTGTATAATAGCCAGATGTGGACCAACGCGTTATCGAGCTGCTCAATATGCGCAGCTCTTTCGTTTGAATAAATCAATCAATTTTTTTAAAACTGTAATCACTTGTTTGTTGTGCTTGTACATCACATCTAGCGATTTCCCTCCATTTCGTGTAGCGATTTCCCTCCATTTCGTGTGATTCCTTTTTTTCCCATTAGAGTGTATTTACCTCCAACAGGTCATCTCAGTTCTCCAAATTCCACTTTCTAGGTCCTGCTCGAGTTATCAATTGTTTCTTGTAGTTCTTCTGTGTATTTTTCTTGTCCTATAGCCAGACGTTAGTCTGCAAGCAATTCAAAATAGTGAGTTGATTTCGTTTCGATTATTTTGATTTAACAGACAATATCTATTGATTTATTTGAAATTTGCTGTCTGTTACTGACCTGTAGTTTCCCACCCGTCCTCTTCATTATGTTACTTATTGAAACATTTGCAATAAGTAACCAAGTCTGATGTCTCCACTGTCAGGGGACAGAAAACCGGCAGGTGAGGATGCTTTTATTTCTAATAGGGAAACAATGACACACAGCCAGAATGCTGTGTGTGCTAAAGTGCCACCAGCGCCGGCTTTAGGGTGGGGCGACTCGGGCGGTCGCCCAGGGCGCCGGGGCCCAAGGGGCGCCACGTACCAAACGCATGTAAAAAAAAATTACAATTTACAATCACCCATTTCGCGAAACTAAAATATTATTCAGTCTCATTCAACATACGTCGCTAATCTCACGAATGCGCGATGAATTCGGGGTAGCAGAAGAGAAATCATGCTGAATGCAATCTTCGTATTGTCTGCAACCATCCATGTTTGACGCGGGCTAGCACGGGCTCTACCAAAGCGCCTCTCTTATTTGTTTCAAGAACTGCAACAAGGAAGAGCCCATGCAGCCGCACCATCTCTCGTTTACAACAGAAACTACCGGTCGCTCCAAATAAAAGAAAATACAGACTGTGAAATATACATTACATTATGATTTAATTAATACGAATGTATTTATATCGAATATTTGTGACTTAAGGGGATACGGAATCGGATTTTGGGTTAAAAAATCGATTTTTTTTTATTGGCGTATTATATTCTGCCATGTTTCCTCTTTAAAATGACGTATCATACATAGCTCTACTACAATTATAACTATTTTATTTTTATATATTTGTGAGATCGGGTATTGCGCTTTAGTTATACACGTCTCTCGTGGCTGACCATGAACTTTTTGGCAGTACCTTTAAAGTGACATGAATTCAAATATCCCGGTTTCCAGCGACTATTTATACACTAGTTGCCCGAAAATGTTTCTCTCTGGTTTCCTCAAGTTACTCTTTGACTTTGTGGCGGGACTGTTTTGTAAACAGTGTGATATAAGAAAGTAGTTGTTGTTGAGTTATTTCGTATTTAGTGCTTCATTTTTCGCAGTGAAAATGCCTAGAGCTAAAGCAAAAGTATTTAAAAAGCGTGTGAACTGGCAAAAGAAAAGAAATAATGATTCATTAGCAAAGCAAAGCAGTTCATCATCATCACTGTTGGAAAATGTGAATCCACTTATTACTGATTTGCCGAACGAACTTACACCAAATGAAAACAGTGCTTCTCATAAAAAACTAAGAGATTTGGAAGAGAAATATAATTTACTTGATAGAGGGAATGAAGTTTTTGAACTCATTGATACGAATATATTGTGTGAAGCTCTTGAAAACAGTTTGTGCTGCAAAAAATGTCATGGAAACGTTTCTCTGAAAGTAGAATCCCATGTTGGCCTGGCTGCCCAGTTTAATTTAATATGCAGTGTTTGTAAATACAGCTGTAAGTTTCCAAGTTCGGTTTCAGTAACTGTAAATAATGGATACAAGAAAACTGAACTTTATAGTGTAAATATTAGGTTAGTTTATGGATTGCGAGCAATTGGTAAGGGCAAAGCAGCTGGTGATATGCTATGTGGTGTTCTAAATCTTCCAAGTGCACCTTCAAAGTTTGAAGCTTACAATTATGTACTAGGATCTGCAGTTGAAGATGTAGCACAGAAGTCAATGCAGGTTGCTGTGGAAGAAGCAGTGGAAGAAAATGACGGCAGTCGTGACCTCACAGTGGCGTTTGATGGCACGTGGCAGAAAAGGGGCCACACCTCCAACAATGGTGTTGTAACAGCAACTAGTGTTGATACTGGCAAGGTTATTGATGTTGCAATAATGTCTAAATACTGTAGGTGCACAGGCAGGCTGAAAAATGAACACAGTGATGACTGTATTGCTAATTATTATGGTAGTAGTGGTGGCATGGAGGTTGCTGGGGTGAAGAAAATTTTTCATCGCTCTTCACAGTGGTATAATGTTCGCTATGTCAAATATCTGGGAGATGGTGACTCTAAAGCATTCAAAGAAGTTTTGGAAAGCAAACCATATGGGAACAGTGTAAATATAAGCAAACTTGAATGTATAGGACATGTGCAGAAGAGAATGGGTGCCAGGCTGAGAAGGTTAAAATCAGTTATGAAAGGGAAAAAACTAGATGATGGGAAAACCTTGGATGGCAGAGGAAGATTGACTGATTCCATAATAGACCACATTCAGAACTGCTATGGCCTTGCAATCAGGCAAAATACAGGCAATCTTGAAGAAATGAGGAGAGCTATATGGGCTTTATATTTCCACACCGCATCCACGGATGAGCATCCACAACATGGTTTGTGCCCCAAAGGTGAAAACAGCTGGTGTAAATACAATAGGGGACTAACAACAGGAGAGAAATACATTCACCACCACAGTCTACCATCAGCCATCATGGCAGAAATAAAGCCCATTTTCAGAGATCTGGCTGACAGAAGTCTTCTGATGAAATGTCTTCACGGAAAAACGCAGAACCCCAACGAGTGCTTGAATAGTGTGATATGGCATCGTCTCCCAAAAACAGTGTTTGTCGGAATTAATACACTACATTTTGGTGTGTATGATGCTGTGGCAACCTTCAATCTTGGAAATATAACTAAATGCCAGGTCCTTCAAAAGTTGGGTATGTGTGTTGGTTCCCGTACGGTACGTGCTATGTTCTTTTTAGATCAGCACAGACTAAGGCATGCTGATAATATAATCAAGACATTAGTGAAAAAAGCAAGACAGGTGCAGAGGGGTGCCAAAAGAAGACTTGAAGATGATTATGAAGACTGTGAAGGGGGTATTAGCTACGGATCAGGAATGTTTTAATCTTCTTTCTCCGTTTCCCGTAAGTTTACTTTTTACTTCATCTAGGAACATTATCTCAGGTACTGGTCAACCTAGAAGTCTGAAATTTTTATGACGTAGTGACATAGGTCCCTATTACATACTGAAACAACGATTTTTTAATTACTTGATTTACAAAAGACTTAGGGGTGATAGTCTAGTAAAAAGCGATGGAAAAAATTTACTTAAAAATAAATGTACAATATCTCTGTAAGAAAATACTTTGACAATAAACTGTTGTTTCAGTATTGTTGTAACATATGAATGCACATACAGTAAAATTTTTACCTCTCTGTCTCCAGTAGTTTGTGAGAAAATGTTCCCTATAGTAGGCATATATTAACATTGCGGGGATAGGTGATTCCGTATCCCCTTAATGACTCATGTACATTAATTAATAGATCATGCAATGCGTGCACTGCATTCATAGAGAATTCTCCCCTAACTTACTGAAATAATACAGCGCCACACAATGTTTGTTAGACTGCATATGTTGGCAGCGCTACGATTTGCACCCGCATGTCAGTAATTGTCAGTAAGAGTCGGAGGCAGCGGTCATCTTTTCGTGGCTGAATAATTGTGAGTGAAACGAGTGTCGTGACTGTGTCAACATTTTAATTTTCTGGTAGGTACGAAAAACATTTTTATCTTTCAGTTCAGGTTTTTTTCTAGTTACGTCTACTGATAGGTGAATTTCTTTATTTGTTATAGATCGAATATTGTGGTCGCGAAATAGAGCAGTGTCCAAGCAATAATTTGTCAAATTATTAAATCATGCCAGAAGAGAAGGAAATGATTTAAAAAAAGCTTTCTGGTTCAGAAAATCGGAAAAGAAAAGCTGAAAAAGAAAAAGTTCTTGAAGAAACTAAAAAGCACATGAATATTTATAAGTACCTTAAAGGAAATTCTAAGGCAAATACTTCAGATATTGAATCAAAAGTCCATGTATCAGCAAATATTTCTTCAGACTGTGAACAATTATACACAAAAAATATACAATCACCTATTGAAGGTGATCAAATTGACCGGCGCAGTACATCTTTGCATGAATCCTCTGATATTTCTCCAAGTCAAAATCAGCACATGACATCTGTGGTCGATGAAAGTATCAACGTTCCTGCAATAAAAGAATACAATGTTTCTGATGTAGGTACGTGGCCAAAAGTACTTAATGCTAGAGATATAGATCGCATTATAATATGTGGACCCTCACAAGTATGTCGAAATAACTTTCCAAAAGATGCAAATGGGCATTTCTCTTCAACTCATTACACAAGAAAACTATCAAACGAAGAAACTATCAGACGACGGTGGCTAGTTTATTCTGTATCAAACGACAGTGTCTTTTGCTTTTGTTGTCGACTGTTTGATTTAAAGTCAACTACTAATTTGACTACCACTGTGGGTTTCAGAAATTGGAAACATTTAAGTGAAGCTCTGAAACCGCATGAAAATAGTCCTAACCACAAAAAAGCATTTACTCAATGGACTGAAGCTGAAATCAGGTTTAAAGCTGGATTAACTATTGACAAGGAAGAACAAAAGCTAATTTCTAAAGAAAGTTTACGATGGAGCGATGTGCTTCAAAGATTGATGCACATTACTTTGTATTTGGCTGAAAATAATATGGCATTCAAAGGGTTATCAGATAAATTATTTACCCCAAATAATGGAAAATTCTTAGGTCTTGTACAGTTATTGGCAAAGTTTGATCCAATCATGGAAGAGCACGTCAGACTGGCATTGAATGGTGATTTGGCTGACCATTATTGCGGCAAAAATATACAAAATGAATTAATAGAACTCATGGCATCATGTCTACAATCGTATCCCGCATAAAGGGTTCAAAGTATTATGCAATCATAGCTGACTGTACTCCAGATATAAGCCACAAAGAACAACTTTCGATAACTTTAAGATGCGCCGACATAACAGAGGATGGCGTAAGTGTAAAAGAACATTTCATCTCATTTCTGCAAATAGATGATACAACCGGTGAAGGCCTCACAGAAAGCATTTTAAAAACATTGAGTGATCTTGACCTTAACATTAATGACTGCAGAGGACAGGGCTACGATAACGGCGCGAACATGAAGGGGAAAAATAAAGGCGTACAGAACAGAATTAAGAAGTTAAATCCACTAGCTTTTTTTGTGCCATGTGGATGCCATAGTTATAATTTGGTATTGTGTGATGCGGCAAAATCATCAGTAAAATCCGTGACACTCTTCGGAATGTTACAAAAAATGTTTAATCTATTTGCTGGATCGGTAAATAGATGGAAAATTTTGACCGACCATTTGAAGATATACACCCTGAAAAATGTAAGTGACACACGCTGAGAAGCTCGAATTGATAGCGTCAAAGCGGTTCGTTATCAATTATGCGAAATGCATGACGCTTTGGTTTCCTTGGCCGATGCTACTGAACAAAGCAATGCTGCGGTGACACACGAAGCGACAACACTAGGAGGACAATTAAAAGACTTCAGCTTCATTGTTTCTCTCGTGACATGGTATGATGTTCTGTTTCAAATTAACGTTGTGAGTAAAGCAAGTCAGTCACCCACAATCAACTTTGTCGAGTTTATGGGAATCCTTGACAAATGTTGCTCTTATTTGGAAACATATAGACAAACAGGTTTCGAACAAGCTATTGTAACAGCAACTGAACTGGCTTCGGATCTTGATACGCAGCCATTATTTAAACCACAAATGCGATTAAGACGTATTAAACGCAGGCCGGGTGAAGAGGCTGTTGATGATCAAATAACTGACCCAAAAAAGAAGTTTAAAGTAGAATTTTTCAATGCACTGTTGGACACCGTGCACATATCCATGAAAGAAAGATTTGAACAGATGCAAGAATTTTCTGCGACGTGGAGTTTCTTGTTTGACATTTTAAAAAAATCAAAATAAAGAAGAACTAATACAATGCTGTTCTAAATTACAAGAAAAGTTAACTGTCAACATGAAGTCAGATATTGATGGAAATTTCCTGTGCGACGAAATTTTAGGCCTGCAACACTATCTCGAAGACAGCCAGGCAACGCCTATTGAAGCCTTAAACTTCATAAAAAAGCATAATCTTCAAGAGTTATATCCCAACATCTGGATAACGTTACGTATTTTGCTAACAATACCAGTGACTGTCGCAAGCGGCGAATGCAGTTTTTCCAAACTGAAGTTGATAAAAACGTACTTGCGGTCTACAATGTCTCAAACAAGACCAACCAGTTTGGCCTCACTGTCCATTGAAAATGAAGTTGCAGAAAACCTGGACTTCGCTAATCTGATCAGAGACTTTGCCGACAGAAAAGCGAGAAAAGTAAAAT
Organism: Schistocerca piceifrons; assembly: GCF_021461385.2. Taxonomy (NCBI): domain Eukaryota; kingdom Metazoa; phylum Arthropoda; class Insecta; order Orthoptera; family Acrididae; genus Schistocerca; species Schistocerca piceifrons. Next base: position 198,082,240 of record NC_060144.1, read on the forward strand.
TTTAGTCGTTTATAATTGTTTTTCATTAGGCGTAATATGTTTTGCGTTCAGATGACTGACAGAAAATATAGGTTTATGGCTTACAGTTATATTAAATTCAATAAAAATATGGTACCCAATTCAAAATTAGTGTTTTTTCGTTATACATATTACCTCCTATATATAAAAATCAATTGTTGTGTGTTAGTCTCACCAAAACAAAGAAATGGCTTGACCAATTTGAATAATTTTTGTTTTGTTTTGTTCGCTTTAGTACAGGGGTGTTTCAGAAAAGAAAAGATATATTTGGGATATACGAGCCTGTTTCAACCACATTTTACGCATCTTTTCTTTGTTTGGGACACGCAAAAACAATTTTCTGGAGTTGTTGTAGATGTACAGTGCAGTACTACGCAATATTTTTAGACAATTTCCCAAAACGTGAATGCCCAAACAATATATCACTGCTATACTGACTGTTACGGCAGCGACAGCAGCATGCTGGACTGACGTCACAGGCTACACAAGACTCACATGGAGCGTCTTAGCGGGCTTGCAGATTATTTTGATTTCATTTCCACTTAAAAAAATAAAATACTCAAATTTACGATGGAAAAAACCATGTTATGATCATAAGATGACGCCATTAACCACTTAAGACGATTTCTAGAAAACAGTCAAATACCGTGTTGCAAAGCACTGCCAGGTTCGCTATTTATACAATAAAGGGCGCCAACTGGACGACTCGCCCGGGGCACCTGGGTGGCTAAGGCTGGCACTGAGTGCCACTTCTAGGACGCGGACGTGCCCTGGTCCCCCATCGAATCTGCCCAGTGGATTAACGACGAGGATCACTGACACCTCTAGTAAAGTTGGCTATAGGATGTATGTGGTTTTTACGAGGCTCCCCAGATTGCAGTAGGTGAGTACTGGACCGATGCTCAAATCTCCCATAGGTTACACGACTCGCAACCTTTTGGACAACTTTCGCTCACTTTCACGTGAATTACACTGAGGTGACAAAATTGATCGGATTAGCGGAGCGGTCTCGGGCGCTGCAGTCATAGACTGTGCAGCTGCTCCCGGCGGAGGTTCGAGTCCTCCCTCGGGCATGGGTGTGTGTGTTTGTCCTTAGGATAATTTAGGTTAAGTAGTGTGTAAGTTAGGGACTGATGACCTTGGCAGTTAAGTCCCATAAGATAAAAAAAATAAATAAAAAAATTGATCGGATAACCGTATGCACATATACAGATAGCCGCAGTATCGCGTAGATAATGTATAAAAGGGCAGGGCTTTGACGTAGCTACCATATGTACTGAAGGTGGTTCAGGTGAAAAGTTGCCCGACGTGATTATGGCCACAGGACGGGAAATAACGGACCCTAAACGTGGAATGGTAGTTGGTGCTAGACGTATGGGACGTTCCATTTCGGAAATTGTTAGGGAATTCAATATTCCGAGATCCACAGTGTCAAGGTATGCCGAGAATAACAACTTTCAATCATTAGCTCTCACGACGGATAACACAGCGGCTGACGGCCTTCACTTAACGACCGAGAACAGCGGGGTTTATATAGAGTGTCAGTGCTAACAGACAAGCAGCAATGAGTTCAACAACCGCAGAAATCAATGTGGGACGTACGATGGACGTATCCTTTAGGACAGTGCGGCGAAATTTGGCGTTAATGGGCTATAGCAGCAGCAGACGACCGACGCTAGTGCCTTTGCTAACAGCACGACATTGTCTGCAGCGCCTCTCCTAGGCTCTTGACCGTATCGGATGGGCCCTAGACGACAGGGAAACTGTGGCCTGATCGGATGAGTCCTGGTTTCAATTGGCAAATGCTGATGGCAGGATTCGAGTGTGGCACAGATCCTACGAAGCACGGACTCAAGCTGTCTACAAGGCACAGTGCAAGCTGGTGTGGCTCCGTAATGGTGTGAGCTATGTTTACAAGGCTTGGACTGGGTCCTCTGGTCCAACTGAACCGAACATTGACTGGAAATCGTTATGTTTGGCTACTTGGAGACCATTCATGAACTTCATGGTTGCAAACAACGATGAAATTTTTGTGGATAACAACGTGTCGTGACACCTAGCCACAGTTGTTTGTGATAGGCTTGAAGAACACTCTGGACAGTTCAAGCGAATGACTTAGCTATCTAGATCAGGAGACATGATTCCCACAGAACATTTATGGGACATGATGTAGAGTTCTGTTCGTGCCCAAAAAACTACACTGGAAACAAATTCGCAGTATGGACCCTATAGTGGCAACATGGCTCAATATTTCTGCAGGGGATTTCCAACGATTTCCTGAGTCCATGCCACGTGGCGTTGCTGCACTACGTTTAGAAAAAGGAGGTCCGACACGAAATTAGGAGGTATTTCATGACTCTTGTCACCTCGGTATACACTACATGCAGGCAGTTGGGCATATACGTTCTGTTCCAAGGAGATGAGTGGTTGAAGGTAAAGAGGTGGCGATAATAACGATAGCTGAACGTCCCTTAAACTAACCACGGCTTACTTGTTTATAACCATGCATACCTCGGTGTGCAATACACGCAGGCAGTTGGGCATATACGTTCAGTTCCAAGGAGATGAGGGGTTGAAGGTAAAGGGGTGGCGATAGTAACGATAGCTGAACATCCCTTAAACTAACCACGGCTTACTCGTTTATAACCATGCATACCTCGGTGTGCAATACACGCAGGCAGTTGGGCATATATGTTCAGTTCCAAGGAGATGAGGGGTTGAAGATAAAGAGGTGCCGATAGTAACGATAACCGGACATCCCTTAAACTAAGCACGGCTTATCCTGGACCGACTCGGTGCAAAACGGCGAGAAAAAGAAAAAGAATAGTGAAATAGTGATAGGCAGTACAGGCGCCTTCTTTCATTAATCAAGTAATTGACGACACCCACATATGACAGGATCTACATTAGGCTAGCCTGGCTGCGCGCTGAAAGTGACGGTGCAGTACACTGTAAATATCCTCTGGCCGTCCCTATTTCTGTTTCCCGCCGGTAGTAAAGCGGCCGCAAATAAATGCGCCGCGAGATCCCTCCGGCCCCCGCGCCGCAGCGCGAAACAAAATTATTAATTTTAAATTGGCCGTCCGGCTAGGGAGCGGCCAATTAGGCGCGTATTTCAGCGTCCCGGCAGAAGCAGATGGCGAAAGGGCGGTGGCGGCTGACCGTCCCTGGAAGCCGGCCATCGCAGCGCCGCGGTCTCTGATTTACGCGGCGGCCAGAGCGGACGTCCGCCGCGAGCGCGCCGGGCGCCGGGGAATCGGAAAATTACGTAATCAAAATATAAACGCGCGCACACCTGCCTGATTTACAGCCAATTTTTGCTAATTTAGCGCCGCGCCCAGGGAGCAGAAAAAGGCCAGGCCGCGGCGTGCGTGTGTGTCTGCCCGCGGCCCGTGTTAACGCGGTTAGCGCAGCCGCGCCGGAGAATGCTCTGGTTTGAGGTCTCCTCCCGCACGCCCCAGTGCTACAGCTCATCCAGACGCCAAGCCTAGTCGGCCGCTATTAACTGTTTTGGTCATGGACCCCAGAGTTCTGTGATGGAGTACTTGGCATTCGGTCTTTGCCGATAAAAGAGATCAACTGTTTCTTTGTTTATTATTCAACTTCGGCCTAAGTGGACCACAAAAAACAACTTAAGATTGGAAATGGAAAAGATTCGTCAGGGGAATCTTCCCGCACGGTCCATTGGTCGTGCTGTCCCCAACTGCCCAACATTAAATGCTTTGGTCATCCACTGCAACGCAGTGCAACTGAGTATTTGGTGTTCAGTTTTCGGCGAAAAACAAAATTCAACTGTTTCCTTGTTTAGTATTTGACTCTGGTCTAAAGTGGATCACAGGAAACAACTTAAGACTGCAGATGGATAAGGTTCGAAGTGCCAAATCTCATCTTTGTTGGGGGAATCCTCCCGCACGCCCCGGAGGTCTTGATGCCGTCACGACCAGACTCCAAGCCTAGTCGGCCGCCGTTAACTGTTTTGGTCATGGACCCCAGAGTACTATGATGGAATACTTGGCGTTCGGTCTTTGCCGATAAAAGAGATCAACTGTTTCTTTGTTTATTATTCTACTTCTGCCTAAAGAGGACCACAGAAAACAACTTAAGACTGGAAATGGAAAAGATTGCCAAATCTCATCTTTGTCAGGGGAATCCTCCCGCACGCTCCATTGGTCGTGCTGTCCCCGCGTCCAGATGGCCAAGCCCAGCCGCCCGACGTCAAGTGCTTTGGTCATCGGCTGCAACGTAATGTAATGGAGTACTTGGTGTTCAGTCTTTGGCGACAAAAAAATTGAAGTTTCCTTGTTTATTATTTGACTCTGGTCTAAAGTGGATCACAGGAAACAACCTAACACTGAAAATGGATGAGGTTCGAAGTGCCAAGTCTCATCTTTGTCGGGGGAAACCTCCCACACGCCCCAGAGGTCTTGCTGCTATCACGTTCAGACGCCAAGCCTAGCCGCCCTATGTTAACTGCTTTCGTCGTCGACGTGGACGCCGCCAGCCCCGGCCAGACACGCGCCACGGAGACTTACTCGCTGCTCCACGCCAACCGACCAACTGCCCAGCCCCGGAAACGGTGAAAGGACCAAGTACACGCCGGCCGATAAGACTTCCAACCGAACGACCAACCAACAGTCGTTCCGCTCCAATCTCCCTCCGTCGGACAGTTCGTGCGTGTCGCCGGCGGTCGGCGAGCACTGGCTGTCGGCGCCTCACCGGCGCTCCGTCCCCGACCTCACTGCTGCTGCATCCCGACTGTACTGGTGGTCCGTCCCGAACTGACTGCAAGACACACGACGACCCGGAAATACTACCGGTCGCTCCAGAGATGGTACGACAGTGCACTTATCGATACGCAATGCTGCTGCCGCTCACGGGCAAGTAAGGCAGGAAGTTAGTGACGGCAGTAAATGGAATAAGAAAACGAGGCGGCAGTACCGTAATAGAAGATGACAAACAATAAATGTAATAAACGTGAGCCGTGCTCGGCTCATGTACATCTGTTGATTTCCACCACCTTGGGAGCAGCCTTGTGCAGAGTCAGTCAGTTTTAGTAAGTTTGCTTCGCGACAGTATACTCATGGCTGCTTCGGTAATTTCTTTTACGCGATCACGCTGCTTGCACCACGAGCAGCCGCTACAGCGAATTCACCAGTGCTGACGAGGTAAGCTTTGTCGCGCTGTCCCCGTCTGTGCGTTCGTATCTGTAACTCCTCACGGCTAATTGCTTCCTATTTCGAAAAAATAAAAAAAACACGCACAACGAAGAAATTGTCCGAATGGGGCGGCAGTCGGTAGAAGTGATGTACATGCACCACAATCAAGTGATTACAATTTCAGAAAAATTGGTTGATTTATTTAGGGGAAAGAGCTGCACAAATTCGGCAACTCAATAACGTTTTGGTCCGCCTTTGGCCCTTATTTGGCTTGACATTGATTGATAGTGTTGCAGGATGTCCTCCTGAAGGATATCGTGCCAAATTCTGTCCAACTGGCGCGTTAGATCGTCAAAATCCGGAGGTGGTTGGAGAGCCCTATAACCACAATCCTCCATACATTCTCAGTTGGGAAGAGATCTAGCGATCTTGCTGTCCAAGGCAGGCTTTAGCAGGCACAAAGACAAGCAGTAGAAACGCTCGCCCTGGGTGGGCTCTATCTTGCTGAGACGTAAGCCCAGGATGGCTTGCCATGAAGGGCAACAAGACAGGCCATAGAATGATAATTACTTTAGAGAGAGCCGCTTCAGTTGTACCAAAATTTATTCAAACCAAGACCGGTTTCGAGATTTTAGAATTCCATCTTTAAGTGCATGAAATTACTCTATTCGGTTACCACCTAACATGCTATCGGGACAGTCAGTGGTTGGTATTCCTACCGCGCGGATGCGCGGAGCCGGGCAGTTTCCGCCAACATGAAATGACTGGAGCTCTCGCACAGACTGGCCCGACCGCATATCATTTGTTATCAAATGCAAAAATTTCATACACCTAAAGATGGATTTTAAAATCCCCATGGTTTGAATAAATATTAATACAACTGAAGTGGATCTCTCTAACAAGTTTGTTCGTGTGGCCATCCTCCGCAGCAAGCATATAAATACTTGTTTTTTAGCTAGCCGGAGTGCCCGAGCTGTTCTAGGCGCTATAGACTGGAACCGCGCGACCGCTACGGTCGCAGGTTCGAATCCTGCCTCGGGCATGGATGTGTGTGGTGTCCTTAGGTTAGTTAGGTTTAAGTAGTTCTAAGTTCTAGGGGACTGATGACCTCAGAAGTTAAGTCCCATAGTGCTCAGAGCCATTTGAACCATTTTGAACTTGTTTTGTAAATAAAACTGCCTTTTCCTGCTGCTAGTTACTTTATTTGTCCCATACTAGTTTCGCCTTCTCCTCTTCTAAGGCATCATCAGTGGAATCTATAACGATACAGTTTTGTTAGTTTGTGGCCAAGGAGACGTAGCAGTGTTAAATATGGCGGACCTAAGATCGGCCATAAAGGGAAACATTTATGAAAACTATTTAATTCTGTAGTAATGCAGAGAATCAAGACAAAGTAATTTTAATCTGCCATACTCCACAAATTTTCATGGTGATCCCAATGAAACTTGACTATTGATCATTTATCTATAATACTTAGGATTTACTGTTAAAGTGAAATTAACAAATTTTGTAACAAAGACCTGAATGCTAAAATCTGAACGCTTTGGTCGATCCTGACGATCGGCATTTCATATAGAAGCGCATCATTAAAATGACAAATGTTGTAAATATCAACTCTGTAACTTTATTTGTTTAAAAGATACAGTAAATTTAAATTATCAGTATTTACAATTAAGCATCAGATCATCATTTACTCCACACAAAACACATTGAACGGTGACAGCAAGACGCCTTATTGAATCATTAGATAACAGAATATTTGTTGTAAAATTTAGTGCATAACAATCACTTTTGTTCTTTATTTATTTATCAGAAAGCACATTGGTGCAAGGCCACTGACCGTGGCATTCGAAGTTGGCTAATGGCTCTGAGCACTATGGGACTTAACTTCTAAGGTCAGCAATCCCCTAGAACTTAGAACTACTGAAACCTAACCAACCTAAGGACATCACACACATCCATGCCCGAGGCAGGATTCGAACCTGCGACCGTAGCAGTCGCGCGGTTCCAGATTGTAGCGCCTAGAACCGCTCGGCCATTCAAAGTTAAGAAGGAAATTGTATTGGTTTTATGTAAAAGAAATTAACGTTTATTATGTAATGGATATTATTGTTACTTTATTTAGAACGTGAAAGTGGTGGATCTCTGATCATTTAAATATGTTAAAATGTAAAATAATGCAGAATAAGCTGTAGCCAACCAGATGGACGGCTTCAGGAAAAGGAACTGCGCTAGTCAGTTGAGCGAAGATGTTCGGCGCGCGGGAAACGCGGTCGGAGACTGGCAGAGGGCAGTGCTGGTCGACACACCAAAGGGGACAGTTCGGATGGAGACGCGGAAAAGGACAGTCGGTCTTTAGGCAGCTAGGAACTGAAACGAGTTAGAAAGTTTCGCGTTGTCTGGTATCGCGGGACTTAGTCTCTGAGCGGTGAGCAGCCACACGCTCGGTGTGAACTCTTAACTTTTCGTGTGGAGTATCGGACATGGTTTCGCGGTGAGATTGTGAATGATCGAATGTGTCATATGGATATGCGCCCTAGTGTAACTAACCAATTCGCAACTGTGTGGCCTACATCATTTACGGGTCGTTAATTTAATTCCCGATATTATTATTATTGTTATTATATATTATGTTAACTTTGTATTTCGCTAACTTGCCATCAGCCAGACAACTTAACCAAAGGGTCACAAGTGCCTAATTTAGGGCTTGTAACGCGACACGTGCGGTTTAGCCCCTAGACGAGTTTGAGCCGTCCGCAGCTCGTAGTCGTGCGGTAGCGTTCTCGCTTCCCACGCCCGGGTTCCCGGGTTCGATTCCCGGCGGGTTCAGGGATTTTCTCTGCCTCGTGATGGCTGGGTGTTGTGTGCCGTCCTTAGGTTAGTAAGGTTTAAGTAGTTCTAAGTTCTAGGGGACTGATGACCATAGCTGTTAAGTTCCATAGTGCTCAGAGCCATTTGAGTTTGAGCCAAGACATTTCGACGAAGGGAGACCGAACATCTTCGGGATGTTAGCATGCAGTCTGCTCACTGAGAATCGCCTCACTTTACTTGAGCATTGCTTCAGAGTTCTCAAATCAAATGCTCCAAAGCTTTGCCTTTAGCTACTGGTACAAAAAAAAAAGTCACAGGGCGCAAGTTAGGTGCTATAAGTCGGACGCGCCACACAGGTAATGTTGAACTCAGCGAGCAACTGCATGACTAAATTTGCTATGTGATGCTGTGCATTGTCATGATGAAGTCTCCATCCAGTCTGAGAAAGTTTTGGTTGTTTCCTAGCCATGTGCTTCCTCGAGCCTAAAGAGAAGATGGAAGTAGAAACGGAAATTGTCCCGACCTCTGCCTTCCTACCGATGGAGAGCGCATCAGATGATTGTCGCCCGCACTCTGACACAGAACAACATATCCGGAAACAACGGTCCCCTCGAAAACGCAAGAAACTGCGCCATACGCCATCCGATGATTGCCTGCTTCGGATGTGTGGCCCGGACGAACATCCGGCGTCGGACGACACTCAGGACTCTACCACCACAACTCAGCCTTCCCATCACGATGCTACGGCGGATACAGCTTCTGAGCCTCGGTCTGACAACATCACTTCTGCTACTGAACATGCGCGCAAGCGCTCTACTGACAGCACTAATTAACAGTTACCAATTGCTGCATCTGATTCTTGGGCGAATGATGTCGAGGATGAGCCACAGCACCAGGACGATGCCGAAGGCAGAGATGCTCCCTCGGCTGTACCCAGCACCAACCAACCACAGTGACTACGGCTATATCGTCAACCTCTGTGGGGCCGCCCCTGCCGCCCACACCTGGCCTCCTACACAACCCAGTTGCCGACCTGGCCCACCAAACATACCGTCTAGCGACGATTAACATCAACATGTGTGCCCGACATAAACTAGCGATGCTACAGGATCTACTCAACGCAGCAGACATCGACATTGCGCTCCTTCAAGAGGTGTATGTCGCAGACTTCAAGGAACCCTATGGCTACAAGATTTGGGTCTCACATGCGTCTGCCAATGGCAGTGGTGTGGCGATCCTCCTCCGCGAAGGTATATCCGCAGAAGACGTCGAGTATCTCCCTGACGCCAGAGGCATGGCTCTTACTATCCAAGGAGTCAAACTTATTAACATCTATGCCCCGTGAGGATCTGGTCGGCGTCGCGAACGATCCACCTTTTTCGCTCATACAATCACGCCCCTCTTTATGGGCCGTCAAGACGCCTTGATAATCGGAGGGACTTCAACTGTAGCCAAGAACCTAAGGATCAGTTACCACATCATCCTCCCTGCACAGAACTTACGACAATTATAAATAATCTTCAATTGGTGGACTCGTGGGAACATGTTTGTGGCGATCGGCCCGGATTTACTCACTACACCAGCCATTCCTCCAGTCGCATCGACCGGATTTACATCTCGCGCTCCATAGCTGTGGGGACAAGAGCTGCCGAAGTTTGGCCCACAGCTTTTTCTGACCACGAGACCTACATCTGCGCTATTACCCTCGGCCGCCAGAAGGTATGGCACAACCGTGGTCCTTGGAAATTGAACGTCGCCCACCTAGCTTCTCACGAATGCCGCCGCCTTATAGAGAACACGTGGGACAATTGTAGCCGCCGACGTGGCAACTACCGGTCTACACTGTCGTGGTGGTTACTCTGCACCAAACCAGCCCTCCGGAAGACCTTGATAGGCTACGGCCGAGATGTTTCATCATGGAAGAGACATACCATGGACTTTTACTACAGCATCGTAAGGGAATGTACAACACTGCCTTACTCACCTGCACGGCAGGTGACGGTGAATCGTGCCAAGGCACAGATCATCAGGTTAACACGTTTCCACCTTGAGGGTGCGATCATCAGAGCGCGCACTCAAGACAGAGTGGCCCAGGAGGAACCGTCCATGTACCACGTCATTGCAGAACGACGGAGCCGACGCAAGACACTGATCCAAGCTATCACGACGGAAGACGGACGATGCCTTGATACCCAGCGCGACATAGGAAACGCCCTTCATGCTCACTACACTAGGCTGTATTCGGAACATCGACATCTCCCAGAGGTGATCGCCGAAGTCTCTCAACTCACTTATGGCTCGATCTCTCCGACAGCGGCGGTGGATGTAACGGAAATCATTGAAGCAATACAGGCTGGGGCTGCTCTTAAGTTCCCGGGACCTGATGGCCTTCCTCCGGAATTTTACCGGACATATCAACAATTGCTAGCACAGCGTGGACTGATATATGCCGCGATCTTAAGTCTCCCACGACGCAGATCCCTGGGGCGTTCCTAGAAGGACTGATTGTGCCCATACACAAATCACGAGGCGGATCCAGGATCAGTGACTATCGGCCCTTGACCTTACTCAACAGTGACTTGAAGATTTTCACCCGGCTTCTGGCGGCACGCCTAAAGCGATCAGTACGATGTGTTGTGTCGCAGGACCAGGCATCGTTAGGTGGTGAACATAATATCCGCACTGCATTGTGCCGATATAGAGATATGATCGCGCTTGCCAAAGCTCGCCAACTGCCAGGAGTTTTGGCCTCACTCGACTTTAGCCAGGCCTTTGACAGAGTCGACCACACATTTTTGATGGAGGTACTGCGGCACATGGGGTATCCGGACGTCATAGTTAATGTACTGATGCGTTTCCTACGCGGCGCGACGTCCAAGGTGTTATATAATGGCCGTCTCACGCCGCCGATACAGATCCAGCGATCGGTGCGACAAGGCTGCCCTCTTTCGGCGATATTGTACGCCCTCGTCTTGGAATCACTCCTCTGCGGCCTCCGACAACGCCTGACTGGGATGTCCCTTGGTGGACACACTTTTTGCTGCACTGCCTATGCGGATGATCTGGTACTCCTTCTTCGCAACAATGACGATGTTCGTGCAGCACTGGCGTGGGTGGCGACCTACGGTGCGGCATCGGGGAGCCATCTCAATCTCCACAAATCACACGCCCTGCCTATAGGCAGAGGCCTACCCGACGAGAGCGTCGCACCGCTACAAATGAGTGACACAATCCGCTGTCTTGGCATTGATTTCACATCTGACATGAAGCGTTCAACATCCCTTAACTACAGGCGTTTATTGAATCAGATGAGAGCAGGAATAAGTGACCACCGTCTGAGACATCTAGACATCCTGCAACGGACGCGATATGCTAACGTCTATTTGGCGTCACGTATCCCCCATTTTGCAGAGATCCTCCCGATACCACCTACCCTGGCTCACCGCATGTTGGCGGTTTTGGGATCCTTTGTTAATACGGGCATGTTATTTAAGATTCGTTACGATTCCCTAACCCTCCCGAGGAGCAGAGGAGGTTTAGGCCTTTGTCATGTCCAGAACAGAGCGAAGGCCCTGTTCGTCAGCTGTCACCTGCAACTGTAGCGACGAAGTCCGACGTTCCTCACAAATCTCTTACTGGAAGCCTTACGACCAATCTCACTTGCACCCCCTGTGATGATATCAGACATCCCAGCACCTTTCTTCTACATTAGCCAATTCTTCCTTGAATTAAGCTACATCCGCACCGCGCCGCACCGCGCCATGCAAATGAACAGGACATCGGATGTGAATGAAAGCAAACACCCCACTACAAAGTGGCGCGCTGTGTGGCACGCAGTGAATGCCACCACCCTTGATACTGACGTGCAATCTGCATGGTACGTAACAGCTAATGGGAAACAGTTGTGCCAGTCCCGCCTACATCACATCCACCTCGCTGATTCACCCTTGTGTGCCACATGCCATGTGATTGACACGGATGAACATCGTTTCGAACGCGGGTCGGCAAAGGACGTTTGGTATTTGGTGCATCAGATATTGGCTTTTCTCACACACACGACTCCCGACAGGGTAACTACCCGATCACTTCTTTTCCCCGATAAGATTTATTTCCCAAGAGCAAAAACGAACTCTGTGACGTGGATCAGCGGCCACGCTGTTCACTACCTCTTCGGTAATGGCGAAAAGACAGTACCCGATTCTTGGTCTTACCTCAACGAACGACATTGTGCGATCGTCAAGAACCCTAAATATAGGCAATATTTTTCTAATTTTCTTTGGAGCGCATTCCATAATCCGCCTCGCAGCTGAATTATCGATGACATGAGAAGATGACCATAGCACCTCTTCCCAGTTCCTTTTTTTATGAGATTGAACAAACAACGGAAACAACACAGCAACGAGAAGACAGTCATCGAAAAATTCGCAGCGGGCTATAGTATGGAGCATCCTTTGTCGTAACTGGACGACTTCCTGTTATTCTATTTATGTAGCCGAAGAGGAACGGCCTTCCTTTTATCCATTTGTATAAAAATAAAATAAAATAAAAATAAAAAAAGCAAAAAAACAAACCTTCCAAAATCCTTTTTCCTTTTTTTCATTTTTGTTAAAAAAGTGGCTAGGATAGCTGGCTATTAAAAAAAATGCCCTTTTGTGTTACGTACGCATTTTGTTATTTTAATTAGTGCAGAAATAAAAAAAGTAAAAAAAAATAAAAATAAAAAAAAGATGGCTTAGTGATCATGGCATCTGCCTAGGAAGTAGGAGACCCGGGTTCGAATCCCGGTCTGGCAGACATTTTGAACTTTCCCCATTGATGTAAATCAATGCCGACCTTCAACTAAATATATCTCTGCCGTATGAAATTTTCATCATTTCACTGAGTTTACGTAATGTTATCTGTCAAACGTCACGAACAATCACAGCAGCTGTGTTGATGTTGACCTCAGTCACAGCCGAAACACAAGCCTCACCTTGCGTAACAAAGACAAGTCAGCCTTCTCTAAAGTTCTTGAACCAGCTACACAGTGTGGCACGAGGTAGTCTATCTTCACCGTGCGCTTGCTGCAGAGTTTTTCACAAGTTTCAGTGACTATGATTTAAACGAGCACAGAATTTTGTTGCAACGAACTCCTCCTCTCGTGTCACCTCCGCTGTTTGGTATGCCAAATGCAAAGAGCGTTTACAAAACAGGCCATTACTACCAACCTACCGATACGATAGTGCTGCCGCATGTGGATACTATAGATAAAAACCCGCTCTTTTCGAATACTCATGGTATAGATAGGAAACTATCACGTAATCTCTGTCTTTGTTGATCAGTCCTCGTATTATCGTTGTGATCGTAATTACGTAAACAGTAGGAATCCGCGACTGGAAATATTGATTTTATTTCTTTAAGTACCTTTCCTTGTATAGGACTTGACCATATAGCTATTGAAGCTTCTCCATGTACATTCTACGTCTCTGAAAAAACCTCAGGGTTATAAATGTTCCGAGCGTAGATTCGCTATCGTTTTGTGACACAAACATCCATAGATAAACTGCGACGGACTATTAATACGACGATAAACGTAAAATACCTGCGCGAGAGATAAATATTCTGTGGAATTTAAGCATCTCCGTGCGAACTCGATAACAAACATATACAGATTGTATTAAGCTACGGCAAAGCGATAATTATTCCATGTTAGACACTGGAAGAGAAGTGTTCTATGTCGGATTGAGAGGAGATTGTTGGAAGCCGCCATTAAGGCAGTAATCTATGTTTAATAGTATTGAAGAAAATAAATACATATAAAAGCACAAAAGGAGTGTCAGGTGTGTAGAGTTCATAACCCTTAATCATTTCAAAAGAAATATTCAGTGATTATAAAGACGTAAGTCGTTCGGACATGTTGTGTGGTTTGATGGTGCGAACCTGCAGTTGTACACGGTTCTGGGATTCGTCGAGAATCTTTCTCCGAAGACCTAAATAATTTCACGAACTAAAGTCGGACGCCACATTCCATACACATGACACAGCATAGCACTTGGCTGTGCCGATCGATTTCCGTAGAGCGATAAATTTTCTTTAGCGATTTCAGGTGGAGAAGTTCCAGCAAGGCGACTCATCAACGAGATATGCTGCTGCGAAACGCGTATGGTATTACCGTATTCTTTAACTTACGGTGAACAGTAAGCAATATAGACTTCATAACCACCGCAAACTTAATTAAAAGGACTCAAATAAAAGGAACTAACAGTGAAAAGGAATCGCTAAACTAAACCATAAATGAAAATCAATTAATAATAATACGCAATCACATTAATAAAACGCTTATTAAATAATAGAGAGAATAAAAATAAGAATTTTAAAATTGGCTGCATTCAGGTCGGGTAACCTGTCCTGGCGCACAGATCAGCGGTGGTCTGTGACTCGGTTGAGTTATTAATTACGGACTATTTGTGAATAATGATCGCCTACCATATGATTTCAACATGTTTCCTTCGGCTATAAGCTCTGCCATACAGACTAGAAGCTGCAAGGCGTTGTGAGAATCTTATGCTTCCGTGACAAATTCGGGAGGTTCTTTTTACTTATACGGACGATGATGGCTTTAGAGCTTCACTACAGAGCTGCATTTATGCCCAAGATACGTAGGCTGCAGGACAGAAACCAGTACCACAAAAGTTAATTGAGAAAATGTCTGTTTTAATGCTCGTAATTATTAACGATATAGATGTAATTATTTTGTATCGACTTATTCGTCTCGACTTTTCAGTGGAGTTCTTTTATTTTATTTTATTTTTATTTTTTTTTTGGGGGGGGGGGTGTACGGACGCTCAAAGCGAAGTCATCAACTCCATTTTCAGTGGACAACTGATATGAATTAAGTCAGCATTGACCTCTCTAAACCAGCGCTGCCGGTTTTGGTGGTCTAGCGGTAAAGCGCATGCCTGGGAACCGAGTGTCGTAGGATCAAATCCCAGGTGGGCAGTGGATATTCCTCGTCTGTCTTCAATTGAGCCTTCCACTCTAAATATCCGCAGTCGTATCTGTGATCGCTAACGCACGCCTGCAGCTCGGCTCGGAGGTAGGTTGTTCGAATCCTGGTGGTGGGTGAAATTTACACTGTCAATATTTCGTCAGCAAGTGGAGGAGCGGTAGTGGCGTAAAATCTAAGATTACCAGACATTGCGCCGATTACCTGGATTAGATTACAAACCCGTTCGGAGTGTATCATGAAGTGGGGGCGTGTGATGCTGTCGATAGTGATCTGAGCGTCGGATGGGTTCGTTAAGCGTGGCGGCTCCCTTGTGTTATTCTAGAGGAGTACGATATGTGCCGACAGAGCACGATATGTGCCGACAACGAGTTTCAGCCTCTTCCTCCTCTAATCATCATCATCATTATCATCATAATCATAAACTCAAACATAACACCACAATATATACGGATCCATTACAGACAACTACGCTGTAAAAATAGTACGCATACGACACCCCTCTCACATATCCTCAAGGAAAGAAGCCAACGTGTGCGGAGGAAGAACTCTCTTTCCGAAATGCGGCTGAACCCTCCCCATGTGATCTCCCCGTCAACAGTGCCATACGATATTTACAATCGCTGTAACAATACGGTTTTTAGGGTTCCGTATCTCATTCGTAAAAAACGGAACACTTTCAGGATCGTTTTGTTTGCCTTCTGTCTGACTGTCCGAATATTAAGAACCATTTCTCTCAGGAACGGAGAGACATGTCTGGTTGAAATTTATGTCACATACTAGGGTCTGCGGTCCCTCCGCGGTGTAAAAACTTTAAGCATCTAAGTCAATGCAATCAAAAGACACAGCCATTTATGTCACATATTTCGATACTCACTAAGTCACTCAACAAAACGTATAGCGTACTTTCCCTTGGCCTAGAATCATGAAATTTGGCAAGAAGCAAGGTTTGACAGTGCAAGAAACGAACTGCTAATTTGTAGTTACATCACCTGAATTTTTTTTTTGGCATTTGTTATGAGACTGTCAGTCTGTCTGTCAAGCCCTTTTTTCTGAGGAATTACAATATCAAATGCGAAATTTCTCAAACGTTTAAACTTAAAACATTCTCGAAAGTCTTGGAATTCCCGGGACCGATGTTGATAACAGGCAAAAATCATCGTGATTCTGGATTCCCGGAACAGAAAGTAAATGTACTAGAATTTTATATTTTAAAAAACATGTATTTGAAAAGTATTAAAGAATGTTGTTGATAAACTTTTTGACTACTTTTTTACGTAATCATCATCCAGTGCAAGGCATGTGGTGACCCGTGACGCAAGCTTTTTATGCACTCCTCGAAGAATTTTCCTGCCACCCCCCCCCCCCTTTCCCCTGTTTCTGAATCCGTTTATCGGTTGAAAATTTAATTCCAATCATGTGTGCCTTTTTTTGGGTCATCAGACTTTTGACTGATTTGATGCGGCCCGCCACGAATTCCTCTCCTGTGCCAACTTCTTCATCTCACAGTAGCATTTGCAACCTCCGCCCTCAATTATTTGCTGGATGTATTCCAACCTCTGTCTTCCTCTACAATTTTTGCTCTCTACAGCTCCCTCTAGTACCATGGAAGTCATTCCCTGATGTCTTAACAGATGTCCCATCATCCTCTCCCTTGTCCTTGTCAGTATTTTCCTTATATTCCTTTCCTCACCGATTCTGTGCAGAACGTCCTCAATTCTTACCTTTTCAGTTCACCTAATTTTCAACATATCTCAAATGCTTCGATTCTCTTCTGTTTCACTTTTCCCACAGTCCATGTTTCACTACCAAACAATGCTGTGCTTCCTTTAGGGAGGTGAAAAGATGACAATCTGAAGGCGCCAAGTTAAGGGAATACGGGAGAAGGTTCCGAAGATCCCAACCAAATGAGTCGAAGACCGCCTTGGTGGCTAAGGCTGCGTGAGGGCGAGTGTTGTCACGTAACAATCGCATTCCTCGCGTCACCTTTCCCCTACTTCTGTTTTGAATGCATCTTTTGACTCTTTTAGGATCCAATAATATCGTCATGTATTGAATGTGTCCCCCTGAGCGGAAGTTCGACCAAAATTATGCCTTTTCGGTCCCAAAGCTAGGAGGCCATGATTTTTTTGCCGAAATTGTAGTTTTGAAATGTTTGGTGGGTGCTAAATTGATGTAATGACACTGTGACGACTGTATTTTTTTTGTCAGGCGTGTAATGAGCCACCCACGTTTCATCTCCAGCCACAACAGAGCTCATAAAATCGTTACTTCCCAATTCAAGTCGCTCAAGAAACTCACTCTGTCAGCTTTTTTGGGACTCATCTTGCGCAAAGTTTCCGGTATCCCCGCATTTCTGTGAGTGTCTGATATAACAAAGTTCTAGAAAATTTTGGAAACATGGCAGTAATTTTATCCACTGTCAATCGATGTTCTTCACAAAGTTTCGATTTTTTGCACCAACTCATCAGTCAAAATGAAAGGTCTTACACTCCTCTGTTCGCCATGAGCATTCGTTCTGCCACCGCGAAACCTACTACATCACTCAGACACACTCGTTTTCTTCATATCACCATCGCCGTAAATCGTTTTGATTCGCGAAGAAATTGCGGTAGCTGTTATTCCTCCCGCGAGCGGGAAGTGGAACAAACCACGTGACTCTCACTTGGAGGGATTTCTTACCGACATCTTTCACGTAACTGGACACTACAACTTGAGTTTCCTTCTACCGTGTTCCTGCGATGCTCGCTCTGGTCAGGGGATTCCCCTCTACCATCCAGTGCTGTCATACCTGAAGAAAAAAAAAAAAAAGAACTGCTGCCCGTAATAGTCGCAGTACACTTACTTCCTGAGCATGCCTCCTGTAAACGTAGTTAAGTTTGTACGGATCCCTCAAGAGCGAGTCCTGATCGCACTTGACAATTTTTTTTATATTCACCATGCAACACATTATTATGGACAGCGGTAAAAAAATAATCGCTATAAGAAGATAGAGGAATTTAAAACCGGAAATGTCACATGAAAGCGCTTTTCCACTTTTTTCATTTCAACTTCATTAAATCATAAATTGTTTGTTAAAATTGTATACAATTAACTAATCAACTTTAAATGCTGCGTATTAGATTTTTAATTCGAAAATTGGTGTCGAACGGAATTTTTGCGGTTTAATTAACACGATCTTTTCCCCGTTATGGCCCGCACCACAGGCGCAGCCTAGGCGCTTGTAAGATTCTGAAGACGGTCCTTCTTCACTACATAAACTACAGAAAAACCTATCGCACCACACTCATAACTTGCGTAAGTCTTGCTATCGGTAACCTCTTTCTTAACGCTCCTTAGTCTATAGGACATCGTTTTGTACATGCGCCTGCGTAGTGTAGATAAGGGTCAACCTGCTTTACTCTGCAGTTCAGTAGAGGGCACAGTGTGCCCAATCCCAAATGGGACTCTTCTGAAAATATTTCTTTATCGGACTTCGTAGACTGAATAATTCCAAAGCGTTGGTTCGTGCTGGACCATTCACGGAATTTGTAACACGGAACCTTTAGCCATGCCAAGACGCTGATTAATTGGAACAATAGCTTGCAACATAAATGAAACACAAGATTAAATATCACTGTATTCACAAAATATTATACTAAATTAAATTACATAGACACTTACATTAATTTTAATGCTACAATTGTAGCAGGGATGTACACGAGAGCGCCTGTGCACCTCCTCCCCCCCCCCCCCCCCCCTGCACCAATTGTAATGGAGAACATGCTGCTGCTTCTCGCTCTTGTCCCGTCTATCAAGACGAGCGGGCTGTTCAGGAGATAAGGGTGAAGGAAAAGGTACCTTTTCCTGTTGCCCAGAAACTGTTGGCGAGCCGTAAACCAAATGGCCTTTCGTCTGGAAGCTACAGCACCGTGTTAGCCTCGCCCCATCCCACAAAAAACATGGCTACCCAAACTTTCGACTTACAGTTCAGTTCGATGTTGGCAAAGTCGCCTCGCCTTAAAGCTGACACGAAGACGGTTGCAATGCAGCCAGCGAACCGTCAATTCAAAAAGGATTATTCCTGGGAAGATTTCTTGCGTACCTCGAGTTCGCAGGTGTCTGGCTCTTCTGCAAATCGCCGGCCGCTGTGGCCGTGCGGTTCTAGGCGCTTCAGTCTGGAACCGCGTGACCGCTACGGTCGCAGGTTCGAATCCTGCCTTGGGCATGGATGTGTGTGATGTCCTTAGGTTGGTTAGGTTTAAGTAGTTCTAAGTTCTAGGGGACTGATGACCACAGATGTTAAGTCCCATAGTGCTCAGAGCCATTTGAACTTCTGCAAATCGCCAAAAGTCAAAACAATCATCCAAAGGCAAACAGTCTTCCTCCTCTCCGACTTGTCGGCCCTCCTTTTCAACTGACCGACACCGAGGAAGCTCTGTTGATCCTGCTGAGTTGATGGGCGAAGATTCTCCACCTGTGGATTCCAGTGGCCGTCCTCCCTCGACGGCTCGCCCTAAGCGGCCGTCGAGGTGAGTGTTTCTTATTCATTCTCCAGTGTTCCTAAACTTTATGGCCCTTTTACTGTGGAATATCCGTGGCCTTCCGTCTAACAGGGCGGACCTCCAGCTGCTCCAGCGATCGCAATGTCCGCTTGTAGTCTGTCTCCAAGAAACCAAGCTACGTCCACAAGATCATTTTGCTCTTTCCTATTTTACTTCGCTACGGATGGACTTTCCGCTTATGCGGGGGATTCCTGCTCATGGTGGGATCATGCTGCTTCTACGAGATGATGTTTGTCATTGTTCTATCCCCTTGCGCACCCACCTGCAAGCAGTTGCTGCCCTTGTTTTCCTTCCCGAATCTACCTTGTCCCTCTGCACCATTTATATCCCTTCTTCTTCTGCTGTCACTAGGGCAGACCTGGTGCAGCTTGTTGCTCAGCTTCCTCCACCCTTTCTGCTCCTCGGTGACACCAATGCTCATAATCCTCTTTGGGGCTCGCCTGTCGCCTGCCCGAGAGGTTCCCTTTTGGCGGATCTTCTTCAACATCTTAATCTTGTGTGCCTTAACACTGGCGAAGTCACGTTTCTCTCTGATTCCACACACACTTATTCCCACTTAGACCTCTCGATCTGCTTTGTCCAGCTCGCTCGACCTCTCGAGTGGTGTGCTCTTTCCGATACTTACTCGAGTGACCACTTCCCTTGTGTGACTCGCCTATACGACGTGCACTTCGTGTCTTTCACCATCATCCTACATTAACGAACTGCATCCACTACAAGCAACTACATCCGCAGTGCCGTCGCACTGTCAAGGAAAGCAAGAAAGCATGCTGGGTTTCCTTCACCAGCTCGTTCAACAATTTTATTCCGTCCTCTCTCGTTTGGGGTGGCCTGTGTGGGCTTTCCGACTACCACCCACTCCCCAATCCCTGGTCTGACTATGGCTGGAAACGTCATAGTCGACCCTGTAGATGTTTCCAACGCTTTGGGCCGGTACTTTGCGGAGGTTTCAAGCTCCATCCACGACCATCCTACCTTCCTTCCTCTTTGAATCGAGAATGCTACAATACTCCTTTTACTATGAGGGAGCTTGAGCGTGCTCTCTCCTCATCCAGGTCTTCTACTCCTGGGCCCGATACAATCCACGTCCTCATACTGCAGAATCTTCCTCCTGCGGGAAAACGCTTTCTCCTCCACATCTAAAACCGTATTTGGACTGACGGTGTATTTCCCACGCTTTGGCGTGAAGCTACTATTGTTCCTCTACCTAAGCCTGGTAAAGATAAATCTTTTCCTTCCAGCTATCGTCCAATTTCCCGTACCAGCAGAGTTTGTAAGGTGATGGAACACATGATCAATGGTCGATTAGTGTGGTGGCTGGAGTCACACCATCTTCTCACTAATGCTCAGTGTGGGTTCCGAAAGCGCCGCTCAGCGGTTGATCATCTCGTCACCCTGTCGACGTTCATCATGAATAATATTCTGCGGAAGTGTCAAACAGTGGCTGTGATCTTTGATTTCGAGAAAGCCTATGATACCTGTTGGCGGACAGGCATTCTATGTACTATGCACACATGGGGCCTTCGCCGTCGCCTTCCCACTTTCATCCGGGAATTTTTAACAGACAGAGTTTTCTCGGTATGTGTGGGTTCCTCCTTATCCCACACCGTTTCACAGGAGAAGGGGGTGCCTCAGGGCTTCGTACTGAGTGTCGTCCTCTTCGCCATAGCCATCAACCCAATTAAAGACTGTCTTCCAGCTGGCTTTTCCGGCTCTCTTTTCTTTGACGACTTTGCTATTTATTGCAGCTCCCAGCGGACGTGTCTCCTGCAACGCTGTCTTCAGCGTTGTCTGGATCGTCTCTATTCATGGAGCGTCACAAATGGTTTTCGCTTTTTTGCTACCAAATCCGTTTGCGTCAACTTCTAGCGGTACAAGGTGTTTCTTCCACTGTCCTTACGACTGGGCTAAAATGCTCTCCCGTTCGTGGATACAACGAAGTTCTTAGGGCTTACGTTCGATAGGAAACTCAGCTGGTCTCCCGATGTGTCCTACCTGGCTGCATGCTTGTGTGTTGAGTGATACCTCTTGGGGAGCTGATCGAAATGTCCTCCTCCGCCCCTATCGATCTCTTGTCCGCTCCAAGTTGGATTATGGATGCATTGTCTACTCCTCTGCATGGCTGTCTATCTTACGCCATCTAAATACAATCCACCATTTGGGGATCCGTCTCGCCACTGGTGTCTTCCGTACTAACCCAGTTGAGAGACTATAGGCACAAGCCGGTGAACTACCACTGTCCTACCGGCGCGACATCCTACTCAGTAGGAATGCGCGGCGGCTTTCTTCCATGCCAGGCCATCCAACCTTTGACCCTTTTTTTGATGACATTCTTGACCACCAATACGAGATGTACGTTCCTTCTCTGCAACCTCCCGGTGTCCGCTTTCATCATCTGCTTCAGCAGCTGCAGTTCACACTTCCTGCCACTTTCTGAATGAGCGAGAGCCCTTCACCACCTTGGCTTCAGGCACAGGTTTGTGTTCTTTTTAACCTCAGCTAGTTCCCGAAGTATTCAGTTCCCGAGCTGACCCATTGCTGCAAATTTCTCGAACTTCGCTCACAACTTGCCGATAGCGTATTTTTGTACACTGATGGTTCCAAGTCCACCCACGGTGTTGGCTGCGCTTTTTTTTTTTTTTTTGTCGTCGGGGATGATAAGTTTCAATACCGGCTTCTCGACCAGTGCACAAATTTTACGCAGAGCTTTTTGCCCTCTGTCAGGCTGTTCAGTATGTCCGGAGGCACCAGCTCACTCGCTGTGTAATCTGTTCTGACTCCCTCGGTGCCCTTCAGAGTCTGGATGATCCAGATCCACTCCACACCATCGATCGACGGATCCAGGACTGCCTCCACTTGTTCCCGGATAGGGGAGCCCAAGCGATGTTCATGTGGGTTCCTGGTGATGTTGGTGTGCCTGGGATTGACGCTGTTGATGTTGCAGCCAAGGGCACAGTCCACCTTGGTCGGCCCGCCTCTTACTCTGTTCCCTCGCAAGCAAGATATTTGTAATTTTCTCTATCGGTGTATCACGTCACTTTGGCATGACCATTGGTGCTCCCTTCATGGCAACAAACTCAGAGAAGTCAAACCTCTCCCTACAGCCTGGTCGATTTCCTCCCAGCCGTGTCGCCGTGAGGAAGTAATGTTAGCTCGGTTGCGAATAGGGCACAACAGTCGGACATTTCCTGATCCTCTGCCCCTATTTTAGCCACTAACATCTCAGGGTCAAGCTGTCGCCCGCCTTGCCGGACATTTTAGCGTATGGCGTGCGAACTGTGGCTCGCGTTTTAAGTTTTTTTTTTTAAAAGCAGTAATATAACAAAAAAGATTTGATTTCTGCCTGGTGACTCTGGTGTCTTGCCGATACTATTCCGTAACGTCTTGACGTTTTACATTTGTTTCTTCTTCCTTTCTGTATTGGACCTCGGAAAGGTTTTTTACGCTCGCGGTCCCAGCATTCTATGGTTCTATACTGGGCGCTTATGACCTTTGATGTTTTGCGCCCAAAACCCCCCACCTCCCCCCCCCCCAAAAAAACTGATAATGCCTCATATTTTGTAGGACAGGAATGGAAGCAATTTATCAGATCACAGGGTATAAAACACATCTTAGTATCAAGATTCCACCCTGAGGCATCACCTGTAGAAAGAGTATTAAAGGAATTTAATCTGTTCATAAGGACGTACACACCACACACACACAAAATGGGTACAATATGTCACATCTTTCATGCAGCTCATTAACAATGTTACAAATTCTTCCACTGGTTTCACATCAAATGAACTAATGTTTTACACCAGACAAAAGGACGAATAGGAGCCACACCTACCAAAAATAGCAGCGGTGGAAATGACATTAGAGGAGAAAATTCAACAGGCAGTAATCACACTAGAAAACAGGGCTGAATATAGGAAGATCGGAAACTGAAGCGTTTTACACAGTTCAGTGAAGAAAGTGGAGACAGTATAAGAGGTACAGACACAGCAATGCGACAATGCATAGGAAATGAAGAGAAACTACTAATCACATTAAGGTAAGCTTTATTAAAGACAAATTTTACCAATAATTAAATTGTTAATGTTGCGTTATGTGGTAAGTAAAATTAACTTGATGGTTCACCGAAACAAGTAGTGGTGATGTAAACGATTATCAATACTACTGTCATCGGTGGAATCTGGTGGAAACAGTGCTGAATTATTATTTTGTGAAGAATACGAAGAAGGATTAGATCCTGATAATATCCTGTTCCGTCACAAGATAACGATGTACGAGGGGCGTTTGAAAAGTCTGTGCAAAAATAAAAACTACTTACGTGTTTGGTGTAAAGCTTTTTTTTATTTTTAGATAGAGTCTCCTTTTAGACTTATACACTTCCTCCAACGCTGTTCTAATTTGTTGATCCCTTCCGAATAATAGGAATTGTCCAAGTCTGCAAAACAGCTATTAGTTGCTGCAATCACCTCCTCGTTTAAATGAAATCTTTGTCCTACCAGCCATTTCTTCAAATTGGGGAACAAATAGTAGTTCGAGGCAGCCAAGTCTGGAGAATAGGGGGGGGGGGGGGTGAAACGAGCTGGAATCCTATTACCATTAATTTTGCGACCACAACTGCTGAGGATTGTGCTGGTGCATTATCGTGATGGAAAAGAACTTTTTTGCGGTCCAATCACCGGCGTTTTTCTTGCAGCTCGGTTTTCAAACGGTCCAATAACAATGAATAATATTCACCTGTAATAGTTTTACCCTTTTCCAGATAGTCGATGAGGATTATCCCTTTTGAATCCCAAAAGACAGTCACCATAACCGTTCTGGCCGAAGGAATGGTCTTCGCCGTTTTTGTGCAGATCCTCCCTTGGTAACATATTGTTTAGATTGTTCTTTGGTCTCAGGAGTATAGTAATGTATCCATGTTTCATCCACAATGACGAAACGACGCCTAAAGCCCTGCGGATTCTTCATGAACAGCTGCAAACCATCCTTGCAACACGGAACCCATCTTGCAGACAGATTTCTCATGTCCAAATGTTAATGCAAAATATTATGTACCCCTTCATTCGAGATGCCCATAGCACTAGAAATCTCATGCACCTTAACTCTTCTGTCATCGAATACCATATCATGGATTTTATCAATAATTTCTTTAGTGGTAACCTCCACAGGGCGTCCAGAACGTTCAGCATCACTTGTGCCCAAATGGCCACTCTGAAAATTTTGAAACCACTTTAGTCTCCGGAGGCGTTTTGCCTTTCATAAAGTAATGTTTAATCACCACACGAAATTCTTTTTTGTCCATTTTTTTGACAATCACTCGACTTTCTTGATTCACACGAATGCTAAACACAAAGAAATAGACCAATATTCCTGGAACTTGGTTTGCGTTCTTTTTAAAGATGCTACAAACTAAACATGACCTCGCTACGCGCCGGTGGTGCCATCTCTCGGACTTTTCAAACCCCCCTCGTAGGTAGAGGCTGCTGTAGTGAGTAGGGTTGCCATACGTCGCGGATTTCGCGGACAGTCCACGATTTTATGCTGGAACGCTGGTGTCCTGGACGAAGAGGAAAATGTCCGCGAAAAAAGTGGCTAGTAAGTAAAAAAAGTTGAATATACACTGAAGTGGATGCCAGAAAACACAACTTGCAAAGTGGATGAGAGTTTGCTATTTGACCAGATAGTGAAACTGAAATGTTTTCTTACTCAGGAAGATAACCAGAATTTGGAGATGATGCCTCATAAAAAGGGGGTTAAATTTTTTGAGGATTGTGTTTCTAAAGAGCAGTATTCAGAACTGCTTGCTATTGTGCAGTACTATTTCTCCATTCCAGGGCATAATGCCAATGTAGAGACAGTGTTTTCCCTAGTGAATGCACAATGAACAGAAGAAAGAAACAGGCTAGCTTTAACATCAGTCAGTGCAATGCTCCAAATCCAATATAATATGAAAAACACAAATTGCACAAATTTTCATAGACCGATTCAGAATTGGAGCGAGTTTCTTTCTTCTGTCCACGGCTCAGAGAAATATGACTGGTTTAAAGCATAAAGTGAAAGATATATATCAACTGTAGCAGCATGACTGTGTACACGTTAATAATTTGTGTTCAGAGCTTTAATTAAAAAGTTATTTAATGTCAATTGCAATTAATTTTCATCATCATTGACCACTCGTTTATAGACACCATTAATGCTCGGATTGATTTTCCGGGTTCCCGGGTTCGATTCCCGGCGGGGTCAGGGATTTTCTCTGCCTCGTGATGACTGGGTGTTGTGTGGTGTCCTTCGGTTAGTTAGGTTTAAGTAGTTCTAAGTTCTAGGGGACTGATGACTATAGATAGTAAGTCCCATAGTTCTCAGAGCCATTTGAACCATTTTTGATTGATATTCCTTGTTAATGACAACTTCTTTGCTGACAGAATTACTGTTATAAATTATGTTAAGTATGAAGATTTGGCTGACGTGCAGAAAGATGAAAGGACATTGTGTGATTCCGGGTTTCAACCACATCTTCATAATTACCACTGTAAAGTAATGATGAAGATTCAACTGAAATGTAAACCAGTGGTCACTTGCACAACACATGGGTCCGTGTTTCAACCACATCTTTATAATCACCGAATTTTGTCCATGATTTTCGTCTTTGGATTATGGCAACCCTACTTGTGAGGAATACCCAGCTGACGATTGTGGACGGTGAAAAATGTACGCTGGGTAATGTTCACAGGTAGATGTGTTTGGACAGTTAGGTTGAAGTTGAGCTTCTTCAACGAAACTTAAGATTAGTCGTTCCACAGACAGCTTCAGGTGGTGAGGTATGTTTTTTGAAGTCACTGACCAAAGACAAGATAAAAGCCTGTCCTCATCTGTCATCATTTGTGTGCCCAGCTGCTGTCTGGCTTTTGCAGATTTTTGCAGAACCTCTTCCTATTTCGTCTTCTGCTTTCCTTCAGTTCATGACGCTATTCCACAACGAATACGTAGGCGCGCATCCAGTTCACACTACAGAAACGTTTTTACCGATTACTTTGTACATGAAGGCGCTCTGCCATGGCAGTTGGATTACATTCACTGAAGTCTGAATTATATGTACATGTGTTAATAAAGATAAATAAAAGTAATAGAACTTAACAGCGTGTTTTGTTCCTGTGGTGTTGCACATTCTCTGCCCCCGTAGATCATACTCGCTTCCTCTCACATTCTCGTTTTCACATTTTTGTCAGCATATTCTTTAGATAACAAGTCTCACAAAGCAGGCCTCTCCCTTATGTTTATAATAAATTTCTACGTATCAGTCCATGATGACAGAAAGATCCTTCTGCAGACACGCAGCAGCAAACAAATAATAAAATGTAAAATATCTCCACAGCTGGAACCGCATTGATGGCTGGCCGCACAGTGGCAGTGCAACGTGCGCACTACCCCATACAGCTTCGTGTAACTTTGGCCGCAGCGGAGGGCTGGCCGAAGGCTGGTCTCAGAACTTACAGTAAGTGCTGGCCTCACGGGCGGCTGGCCGCAGCAGGCTCAGTCAAAGCCTTCTAGATACAAGGCCTGGGCACAGCGGCCATATTGGCACGTGACGTCACAAACTGTTGACCATCTTATCTTCAGTCGGGAGTCCTGTTGGCGTGTATGTTGTGTTGAAAGTGTGTGACACGTAAAAGTGACATATGTTTCATACAGTATTCGCCTACAGTTCTTCGAAGTATGGGGTACAAGTGCTGCGTTCCCTTTTGCCAGGGAAATTATAAATCCCAAAAAGGCATGAAAGTGCACATGTTTCGATTTCCCAAATGTGTGAAGTTGAGAAATCGCTGGATTGCAGATATTCCCAGACAGGAATTTGTGTCTACATCACAAAAAAATTGTAGCGTGTTATATGTTTCCATTGTACCACATTTGCCAATTGTTTTTAAAAGCAGTTACGTATCATGTGCCAGTATAATTTGTTTCTTAATCCTGGACCATTGCTGCGAGGTTAATACGAAGCTGGCTGTGAAATGTCTCTCATATTTTCAACTGTTGTCGCACAGAATAGTTATATTAATTAGTGTGACTCGAAAATGTTTAGTATTCCTTATCATTCCTACCACATTATTGAGTTTCCAGTACTTTTATTTGGAAGAGCTACAGAATGATTTTGTTCAGTTTTACATGTACAGCTATTCGGAAATAATTTCAATTTGAGTAAACTACCTTAGAAAATTGCTTTAATGAATTCAGTGTTCGACAGATTAAGCAGTATAGAAAGCGTAATTTCGAAGTAACGGCATTATGATTAAATTAACAGCACTCTGTGACACGAATTTCAATCAAGGATATGGGAGCAACAATCTTTTCATGTTTAAGGTTCTAAAGTTCTGGAGAAACAGGGAAATAAAATATTTTTCGGGTTTTTTGATTTATTAAACATTATGTCAGGAGGTGCTCCATTTCGTCAAATGATTTGAGTTTCGTGTGAGATCAGCAAATTTTGAAGTGGAGAGGAACATTTACGAAAATAACCAAGGAAACAAATTCTTAAATTCTGTAGGACCCCCAGCTGCTTTATTTAAAACCGAAAACGTCTGCTTGTTGTTGCATTTTGCCGATTTTTTACTGCAAGAAAGCGTAGCTCCTGAGGTAAAAGACAGAATTTAAAATTACAGTTTGTATTCAAGCCTAGAAACACGTATTTAAGGCAAATCGTCAAAATAATTTTACATCTTGGAATAACATACGACAGTTTTGTTCAGTTACTTTACGAAATGATATAATTTTCCATACTTTCATTACAAGGACATGTGGGAGAGGAAAGCACCAGTATCTCTATGCGGTCTCAGCTCTAAACCTCGTATAGTTGCAGAGTCCTCAACAGGAGCGTTCCGATACAGACCCGGCCGTCAGTATGTGACGTCACAAGTGTGCGCGCAAGCCTGTAGCCTAGGTGGTGTTGGCTCAGTGTGCTTTGCGCGGCACCCTCCCATGCAAGTCTGGCCGTGGCCGTGGCTGTGGCCGCACTAGTGCGTCATTGCCCTACGTCAGCAAAAATAGGAAAGTTAAACAAGAAGTAGCAGTTACTTTATACAGGACGGTAGAGAGGAACGGTAGAGAGACAGCTTGAACGGGTAGAAGGTGGTTCATTGAACTTTCTGCCAGGCGCTTTATTGTGAATAGCAGAGTAACCACGTAGATGTAGATGGTATAGAATTTACAAAATCCCATATCCTGGAACTTATAGATTGATTTACGAGAGGACAGTCAAGACAAAGGTCTCTATACCCAAAAGGACGTAAAGGCATTTGTGGAGTGAACATCTTTGATACAAGTATTTTTACTGAAAATGACAGAACATAGTGTACATATTAGTAATTTAATTTCTGCTTTCTTTTGAATGCTAGCGTTAAGGAAACGTGTTTAGATATTAGAGTTTTTACTTGTATTTTGATATATCAAGTAGCAGGTAAGTGAAACTGAGAGAGATATTAAACGATACAGTGCTTCGCTTGAAGGGAAGAGCGGCGAAGTAGAGCAGAACTTGCGACTCACACTGTGGTGTAATCGCAACGGTGAGCTGCACTATGTGATCAAAACTATCCGGACACCCCCCCTCCCCCAAAAAAAGGTTTTTAATATGCCACCTATGTCAGATACTCCATATTAGCAACCTCAGTAGTCATTAGACATCGTGAGAGAGCAGAATGGGGCGCTCTGCGGAACTCACGGACGTCCAACGTGGTCAGGTGATCGGGGCTCACTTGTGTCATACGTCTGTACGTGAGAATTCCACACTCCTAAACACCCCTAGATCCACTGTTTCTGATGTGATAGTGAAGTGGAAACGTAAACGCACACGTACAGCACAAAAGCGTACAGGCCGACCTCGTTTGTTGACTGACAGAGACTGCCGACACTTGAAGAGGGTCGTAATGTGTAATAGGTACATCTATCCAGACCATCACATAGGAAGTCCAAACTGCATCAGGATCCATTGCAACTACTATGACAGTTAGGCGGGAGGTGAGAAAACTTGGATTTCATGGTCGAGCGGCTGCTCATAAGCCACACATCACGCTGGTAAATGCCAAACGACGCCTCGATTGGTGTAAGGAGCGTAAACATTGGACGATTGAACAGTGGAAATAGTTGTGTGGAGTGACGAATCACGGTACACAATGTGGCGATCCGAGGGTGTGGGTATGGCGAATGCCCGGTGAACGTCATTTGCCAGCATGTGTAGAGCCAACAATAAAATTCGGAGGCGGTGGTGTTATGGTGTGATCGCCTTTTTCATGTAAGGGGCTTGCACCCCTTGTTGTTTTGCGTGGCACTATCACAGCACAGGCCTACATTGATGTTTTAAGCACCTTCTTGCTTCCCACTGTTGAAGAGCAATTCGGGGGTGGCGACTGCATCTTTCAACACGACCGAGCACCTGTTCATAATGCACGGCCTGTAGCGGAGAGGTTACACGACAATAACATCCCTGTAGTGTTCTGGCCTGCACCGAGTCCTGACCTGAGTCCTATGAAACACCTTTGGGGTGTTCCGTAACGCCGACTTCATGCCAGGCCTCACCGACCGACATCGATACCTCTCCTCAGTCCAGCACACCGTGAAGAATGGGCTGCCATTCCCCAAGAAACCTTCCAGCACCTGACTGAACGTATGCCTGTGAGGTGTCCGGATACTTTTGATCACATAGTGCACGTCAGCAGACGACGTGAAAGCAGCAACTCGCGTGCATGCGCATGTAAACACGTAGGAGGTTTAATTATTAGACAGCTGACATGATAAACAACTGCTATCTAACGCAATTAAACGCAACTCGCGCACAAACACATTTTTCTACGAATTATGTACACATAAGAAGAAAGATGTGTATATGGAATGTCAGATCCCTTAATCGGGCAGGTAGGTTAGAAAATTTAAAAAGGGAAATGGATAGGTTGAAGTTAGATATAGTGGGAATTAGTGAAGTTCGGTGGCAGGAGGAACAAGACTTCTGGTCAGGTGACTACAGGGTTATAAACACAAAATCAAATAGGGGTAATGCAGGAGTAGGTTTAATAATGAATAGGAAAATAGGAATGCGGGTAAGCTACTACAAACAGCATAGTGAACGCATTATTGTGGCCAAGATAGATACGAAGCCCACACCTACTACAGTAGTACAAGTTTATATGCCAACTAGCTCTGCAGATGACGAAGAAATTGAAGAAATGTATGATGAAATAAAAGAAATTATTCAGATTGTGAAGGGAGACGAAAATTTAATAGTCATGGGTGACTGGAATTCGAGTGTAGGAAAAGGGAGAGAAGGAAACATAGTAGGTGAATATGGATTGGGGGACAGAAATGAAAGAGGAAGCCGCCTGGTAGAATTTTCCACAGAGCACAACATAATCATAACTAACACTTGGTTTAAGAATCATGAAAGAAGGTTGTATACATGGAAGAACCCTGGAGATACTAAAAGGTATCAGATAGATTATATAATGGTAAGACAGAGATTTAGGAACCAGGTTTTAAATTGTAAGACATTTCCAGGGGCAGATGTGGACTCTGACCACAATCTATTGGTTATGACCTGTAGATTAAAACTGAAGAAACTGCAAAAAGGTGGGAATTTAAGGAGATGGGACCTGGATAAACTAAAAGAACCAGAGGTTGTACAGAGATTCAGGGAGAGCATAAGGGAGCAATTGACAGGAATGGGGGAAATAAATACAGTAGAAGAAGAATGGGTAGCTTTGAGGGATGAAGTAGTGAAGGCAGCAGAGGATCAGGTAGGTAAAAAGACGAGGGCTAGTAGAAATCCTTGGGTAACAGAAGAAATATTGAATTTAATTGATGAAAGGAGAAAATATAAAAATGCAGTAAGTGAAACAGGCAAAAAGGAATACAAACGTCTCAAAAATGAGATCGACAGGAAGTGCAAAATGGCTAAGCAGGGATGGCTAGAGGACAAATGTAAGGATGTAGAGGCCTATCTCACTAGGGGTAAGATAGATACCGCCTACAGGAAAATTAAGGAGACCTTTGGAGATAAGAGAACGACTTGTATGAATATCAAGAGCTCAGATGGAAACCCAGTTCTAAGCAAAGAAGGGAAAGCAGAAAGGTGGAAGGAGTATATAGAGGGTCTATACAAGGGCGATGTACTTGAGGACAATATTATGGAAATGGAAGAGGATGTAGATGAAGATGAAATGGGAGATACGATACTGCGTGAAGAGTTTGACAGAGCACTGAAAGACCTGAGTCGAAACAAGGCCCCCGGAGTAGACAATATTCCATTGGAACTACTGACGGCCTTGGGAGAGCCAGTCCTGACAAAACTCTACCATCTGGTGAGCAAGGTGTATGAAACAGGTGAAATACCCTCCGACTTCAAGAAGATTATAATAATTCCAATCCCAAAGAAAGCAGGTGTTTACAGATGTGAAAATTACTGAACTATCAGCTTAATAAGTCACAGCTGCAAAATACTAACACGAATTCTTTACAGACGAATGGAAAAACTAGTAGAAGCCAACCTCGGGGAAGATCAGTTTGGATTCCGTAGAAACACTGGAACACGTGAGGCAATACTGACCTTACGACTTATCTTAGAAGAAAGATTAAGGAAAGGCAAATCTACGTTTCTAGCATTTGTAGACTTAGAGAAAGCTTTTGACAATGTTGACTGGAATACTCTCTTTCAAATTCTAAAGGTGGCCGGGGTAAAATACTGGGAGCGAAAGGCTATTTACAATTTGTACAGAAACCAGATGGCAGTTATAAGAGTCGAGGGACATGAAAGGGAAGCAGTGGTTGGGAAGGGAGTAAGACAGGGTTGTAGCCTGTCCCCGATGTTGTTCAATCTGTATAATGAGCAAGCAGTCAAGGAAACAAAAGAAAAATTCGGAGTAGGTATTAAAATTCATGGAGAAGAAATAAAAGCTTTGAGGTTCGCCGATGACATTGTAATTCTGTCAGAGACAGCAAAGGACTTGGAAGAACAGTTGAATGGAATGGACAGTGTCTTGAAAGGAGGATATAAGATGAACATCAACAAAAGCAAAACAAGGATAATGGAATGTAGTCTAATTAAGTCGGGTGATGCTGAGGGAATTAGATTAGGAAATGAGGCACTTAAAGTAGTAAAGGAGTTTTGCTATTTGGGGAGCAAAATAACTGACGATGGTCGAAGTAGAGAGAATATAAAATGTAGACTGGCAATGGCAAGGAAAGCGTTTCTGAAGAAGAGAAATTTGTTAACATCCAGTATTGATTTAAGTGTCAGGAAGACATTTCTGAAAGTATTCGTATGGAGTGTAGCCATGTATGGAAGTGAAACATGGACGATAAATAGTTTGGACAAGAAGAGAATAGAAGCTTTCGAAATGTGGTGCTACAGAAGAATGCTGAAGATCAGATGGGTAGATCACATAACTAATGAGGAAGTATTGAATAGGATTGGGGAGAAGAGAAGTTTGTGGCACAACTTGACCAGAAGAAGGGATCGGTTGGTAGGACATGTTCTGAGGCATCAAGGGATCACCAATTTAGTATTGGAGGGCAGCGTGGAGGGTAAAAATCGTAGGGGGAGACCAAGAGATGAATACACTAAGCAGATTCAGAAGGATGTAAGTTGCAGTAGGTACTGGGAGATGAAAAAGCTTGCACAGGATAGAGTAGCATGGAGAGCTGCATCAAACCAGTCTCAGGACTGAAGACCACAACAACAAAGAAGAAAGAAGGAATAACTATATGATAGCTGTATATTTAAGGTGGACTATATCTAATATATATATATATATATATATATATATATATATATATATATATATATATATATATATATATATATGCAATGTTGAACAAAGGAAATGTACAAGGAACTACCAGTAATATCTACATTAAATGATAATGTTAACCTACTATAATTATACAGATATAGAGGATGGTCTGTTGATAGTGACCGGGCCAAATATCTCACGAAATAAGCGTCAAACGAAAAAACTACAAAGAACGAAACTCATCTAACTTGAAGGGGGAAACCAGATGACGCTATGGTTGGCCCGCTAGATGGTGCTGCCGTAGGTCAAACGGATATCAATTGGGTTTTTTTAAAATAGGAACTATTTTTATTACATATTCGTGTAGTACTTAAAGAAATGTGAATGTTTTGGTTGGACCACTTTTTTCGCTTTGTAATAGATGGTGCTGTAATCGTCACAAACGTATAACTATGGATTCAGTACAGGTAGTACAGACAAGCCGTCGTGTGAATTACTTTTGAACACATTATCCGAAAACTGTCTTGAGCAGCTAAATCGACAGCCAACGCGTAATGGAAATATTTTAGATCTGGTAGCCACGAACAGACCAGACCTCATCGACGGTGTCACTGTTGAGACAGGGATTAGTGATCATGATGTTGTCATTACGAATATGGTTACGAAAGTTAAAAAGTTGGTCAAGAAGGCTAGGAGAGTATTCTTGCTAGAAACAGCAGATAAGCAGTTGTTAGCATCCCACTTAAAAAAAGAATTCATTTACTTCCGGTACGATGGACGTGGAAGAATTATGGGCAAATTTTAAACACATTGTAAATCACGCATTGGACAAGTATGTGCTGAAAAAGTGGGTTACGGACGGAAAAGACCCACCGTGGTTTAACAGCGCAGTTCGGAGAATGCTCAGGAAGCAAATGCAGTTGCACTCGCGGTACAAGAAAGATCGGGAGAATGAGGACAGGCAAAAGTTAGTAGAGATTCGTGCTGTAAAAAGATCTATGCGTGAAGCATTCAACCACTACCACCGTCATACCTTAGCAAAAGATCTTGCTGAAAACCCAAGCAAATTCTGGTCTTACGTAAAATCGGTAAGCGGGTCGAAGGCTTCCATCCAGTCACTCACTGATCAGTCTGGCCTGGCAACGGAAGACAGCAAAACGAAAGCTGAAATTTTATTTAGCATTTGAGAAATCTTTCACGCAGGAGGCTCGTACAAACATACCGCCGTTTGAGTCTCGTACAGATTCCCGTATGGAGGACATAGTGATAGACATCCCTGGGGTTGTGAAGCAGCTGAATGGGTTGAAAATAAATAAATCGCCAGGTCCTGATGGGATTCCAAATCGGTTTTACAGAGAGTACTCTACTGTATTGGCTCCTTACTTAGCTTGCATTTATCGCGAATCTCTTGCCCAAAGTAAAGTCCCGAGCGAATGAAAAAAAGCGCAGGTGACGCCTGTATATAAAAAGGGTAGAACGACGGATCCTCAAAATTACAGACCAATATCCTTAACATCGGTTTGTTGCAGGATTCTCGAACATATTCTCAGATTGAATATAATGAATTTCCTTGAGACAGAGAAGTTGCTGTCCATGCATCAGCACGGCTTTAGAAAGCATCGCTCCTGCGAAACGCAACTCGCCCTTTTTTCACATGATATCTTGCGAACCATGGATGAAGGGTATCAGACGGATGCCATATTCCTTGACTTCCGGAAAGCGTTTAACTCGGTGCCCCACTGCTAAGGTACGAGCATATGGGATTGGTTCCCAAGTATGTGAGTGGCTCGAAGACTTCCTAAGTAATAGAACCCAGTACGTTGTCCTCGATGGTGAGTGTTCATCGGAGGTGAGGGTATCATCTGGAGTGACCCAGGGAAGTGTGGTAGGTCCGCTGTTGTTTTCTATCTACATAAATGATCTTTTGGATAGGGTAGATAACAATGTGCGGCTGTTTGCTGATGATGCTGTGGTGTACGGGAGGGTGTCGCTGAGTGACTGTAGGAGGATACAAGATGACTTGGACAGGATTTGTGATTGGTGTAAAGAATGGCAGCTAACTCTAAATATAGATAAATGTAAATTAATGCAGATGAATAGGAACAAGAATCCTGTTACGTTTGAATACTCCATTAGTAATGTAGCGCTTGACACAGTCACGTCGACATGCATGTAATGGCAGTTGTGGGGAAGGCGGATAGTCGCCTTCGGTTCGTTGGTAGAATTTTAGGAAGATGTGGTACATCTGTGAAGGAGACCGCTTATAAAACACTAGTACGACCAATTCTTGAGTATTGCTCGAGCGTTTGGGATCCCTATCAGGTCGGATTGAGGGAGGACATAGAAGCAATTCAGAGGCGGGCTGCTAGATTTGTTACTGGTAGGTTTGATCATCACGCGAGTGTTACGGAAATGCTTCAAGAACTCGGGTGGAAGTCTCTAGAGTAAAGGAGGCGTTCTTTTCGTGAATCGCTACTGAGGAATTTTAGAGAATCAGCATTTGAGGCTAACTGCAGTACAATTTTACTGCCGCCAACTTACATTTCGCGGAAAGACCACGAAGATAAGATAAGAAAGATTAGGGCTCCTACAGAGGCATATAGGCAGTCATTTTTCCCTCGTTCTGTTTGTGGGTGGAACAGAGAGAGAAGATGCTAGTTGTGGTACGAGATACCCTCCGCCACGCACCGTATGGTGGACTGCGGAGTATGTATGTAGATGTAGATGTAGGGTACGTGGTATCACGTAACATTCCGCCAGTGCGGACGGTATTTGCTTCGTGATACATTACCCGTGTTGAAATGGACCGTTTACCAATTTCGGAAAAGGTCGATATCGTGTTGATGTATGGCTATTGTGATCAAAATGCCCAGTGGGCGTGTGCTATGTATGCTGCTCGGTATCCTGGACGACATCATCCAAGTGTCCGGACCGATCGCCGTATAGTTACGTTATTTAAGGAAACAGGAAGTGTTCAGCCATATGTGAAACGTCAACCGCAACCTGCAATAAATGATGATGCCCAAGTAGGTGTTTTAGATGCTGTCGCGGCTAATCCACGCATCAGTAGCAGACAAATTACGCGATAATCGGAAATCTCAAAAACGTCGATTGCACCCGTACCAGACTGGCAATGGCAAGGAAAGCGTTCTGAAGAAGAGAAATTTGTTAACATCGAGTATAGATTTAAATGTCAGGAAGTCGTTTCTGAAAGTATTTGTATGGAGTGTAGCCATGTATGGAAGTGAAACATGGACGATAAATAGTTTGGACAAGAAGAGAATAGAAGCTTTCGAAATGTGGTGCTACAGAAGAATGCTGAAGATTAGATGGGTAGATCATATAATTAATGAGGAGGTATTGAATACAATTGGGGAGAAGTGGAGTTTGTGGCACAACTTGACAAGAAGAAGGGACCGGTTGGTAGGACATGTTCTGAGGCATCAAGGGATCACAAATTTAGCATTGGAGGGCAGTGTGGAGGGTAAAAATCATAGAGGGAGACCAAGAGATGTATACACTAAGCAGATTCAGAAGGATGTAGGTTGCAGTAAGTACTGGGAGATGAAGAAGCTTGCACAGCATAGAGTAGCATGGAGAGCTGCATCAAACCAGTCTCAGGACTGAAGACAACAACAACAACAACATATTTCTATGCACCAGGAACTGCATGGCGACGACTTTGAACGTCGTGTTCAGTTCTGCCACTGGGCACAAGAGAAATTACGGGACGATGGCAGGTTTTTTGCATGCGTTCTATTTAGCGACGAAGCGTCATTCACCAACAGCGGTAACGTAAACCGGCATAATATGCACTATTGGGCAACAGAAAATCCACGATGGCAGCGACAAGTGGAACATCAGCGACCTTGGCGGATTAATGTATGGTGCGGCATTATAGCAGGAAGGATAATTGGCCACCATTTTATCTATGGCAATCTAAATGGAGTAATGTACTCTGATTTCCTACGTAATGTTCTACAGATGATACTACAAGATGTTTCACTGCATGACAGAATGGCGATGTACTTTCAACATGATGGATGTCCGGCACATAGCTCGCATGCGGTTGAAGCGGTATTGAATAGCATATTTCATGACAGATGGATTGGTCATCGAACCACCATACCATGGCCCGCACGTTCACCGGATCTGATGTTCCCGGATTTCTTTCTGTGGGGAAAGTCGAAGGATATATGCTATCGTGATCCACCGACAACGCCTGACAACATGCGTCAGCGCATTGTCAATGCATGTGCGAACATTACGGAAGGCGAACTACTCGTTGTTGAGAGGAATGTCGTTACACGTTTTGCCAAATGTATTGAGGTTGACGGACATAATTTTGAGCATTTATTGCGTTAATGTGGTATTTACATGCTGTAAGAGCATGCATTCTCAGAAATGATGAGTTCACAAAGGTACGTGTATCACATTGGAACAACCGAAATAAAAAGTTCAAACGTACCTACGTTCTGTATTTTAATTTAAAAAACCTACCTGTTACAAACTGTTCGTCTAAAAATATGAACCATATGTTTGTGACTATTACAGCGCCATCTATCACAAAGCGAAAAAAGTGGTCCAACTAAAACATTCATATTTCTTTACGTACTACACGAATATGTAATAAGAAATGGGGGTTCCTATTTTTAAAAAAACCTAGTTGATATCCGTTTCACCTATGGCAGCGCCATCTGGTTTCCCCCTTCAAGCTAGATAAGTTTCGTTCTTTGTAGTTTTTTCGTTTGACGCTTATTTCGTGAGATATTTGGCCCGGTCACGATCAATGGACCACGCTGTAACAGGCGTTTACAGAAAGTGAAGTACAAAACGTATAACATACATTTAAGGACATGAACGATGACATAAGATGAAAGCAGGATACAGAGACGAGGAGCATATCTCACGCTTTATAGAATTTTGTAGATACTTTTCTTTACTGGGTAAAGGTAAGTGAAGCTGGTGATGTACTGGACAGAACAGGCGAATAAAACGGCTGCATACTGCCGTAAAGGAATGACTGAATCAGTGGCCACTGAGCTACGACACATTTAGTTGTAAGTTAGTTTTAAGTTTTTTTTTTCTTTCCAGCGACCAGTGCATAGACATGGCGTGAAAGAACAGACGATAAGCTTCGAGAGTGGCATGGTACCACATAGTTTAACGGGCCGCACATCAAGCGAATAAATTTAGGTGTGAGAAATATTATCTATATAAGTGATATGAATGAACGATTCAAAGTATACGCAGTAGCAGTCCGGTAAGTGACGTCGTAATGATATAGGTTTGATGCTACCGATCAAGTAAGGAGCCGACCTATACACAGAGTACAGAAATTCCCGACACCCATTTTTCTTTTTATTGTATATTTGTATGTGTACGTGATCAATATAAACAGGATTACTATTTCTAAACGTTGAATGACCACAACATTTATGGCAATTAGACACATGTCATGAGTACTTAAGTTACACGTCGTCTGAAGTAAACAATGTCTATTTCATGTAATAGGAACATAATAAGAGTCTACCATGAACAATGCTGATTGAGAGTCTTCTTATAACACGATATAGGAGTTATACGTCCTTTCCTTAGTACTCCGATGGGCCTGTAATGAAATAAGTTCCTTCCTTCAATCCTAGAGGCGATGCGAAGCGTAGTTAGGCAAGCAGTGCTTAGTCTATTTGAAATAGATGCCGATGCTTTCCCAATTGCTCCATAAATAAATAACAAGCTCCCATGAAAAATGTGAAAGGAATTATGTAAAATGTTTCTTATGTAAGGATTTGTGATACCCGGACATACGGGTGTATATATGTATATAAGATTGATCGATGTAACTGAGGTTACACATGTTTATTCTACAATATGAATGTAAATGAATCTCATATTTACAAACTAATCTTATATGACTGTTTAGGAAGTAAGTGTGAGTGCAATGTCAACAATAACATGTAATATATGAATGTAATAAAATTGTAACTATGTAAACAACGGTTTGTTGAAAGAGTAATAGCATAGGAAAACAGACAATTTATACAAAATAAGTGGTTAATAGAGTTGGACGAAACTGGTGTAAAAGTGACTTTTTCTTCAAAAGTGAAGTGTGTTGACGTTTAGTACGCGTGTGCGAACCTACAAAAATGTTTACTAAACTACATCCAACTCTGAATAAATGAGTAGCGTTTCATAAGGAACTTACCTTATCGTCGGGTGCTGCTCGACGGATTTCCTCTCTGTTTTATTTCAGTCGACGCCACATTGAGCGAATTGCGTGCCGGTGGATGAAATGATGATGAGGACAACACAACACCCAATCCACGAGCGGAGGAAGTCTCCAACCCGGCCGGGAATCGAACCCAGGCTGAATACGCGCTTTACGACGAGTAAACAATTTGTCCCCGGCCGTAAAATAGGAGGGGTTCTGTCACAGCATCGAAATTACCAAAACCACACATACCATTTTCAAGAAATGAACAAGTATTTGTGGAGGAATCCATGGTGCAACACACGGCGATTTCACTCAGCGTGAAATGAGCACGCACGAGTTAAAAGTATTCAGCGAGGACGCAACCGTTAAGGTCCCAGTGCCAGGCCGCCAACTACTTGCCACGCAGGTGGGCGCAATAATGAAAGATTGGATTGGATTGATTGGGGGAAGAGACCAAACAGCGAGGTCATCGGTCTCATCGGATTAGGGAAGGAAGTCGGTCGTGCCCTTTCAAAGGAATCATTTGCCTGGAGCGATTTAGGGAAATCACGGAAAACCTAAATCAGGATGGCCGGACGCGGAATTGAACCATCGTCCTCCCGAATGCGAGTCCATTGTGCTAACCACTGCGCCACCTCGCTCGGTGTAATGAAAGAGAACTACGCGCTGTTGAGTAAGCACAGTATTAGATATTTGTACCATTTTTTATAACTTGTTTTCCTTTGAATTATTTGTATTAGTATATGTAGATGTAATAGGGTAAATCTGACATCTCCACTTAACATAAGTCTGTCTAAAAGTCCAAGAAAAAAAGGGTTTTGACCGCGCCCCCCTCCCCACATCGGTTATAGATAGAAACATATTAACCATATAACACTGCCTAACTCTGTACATCTCCATACAATATCAGTGTACAGTGGGGGGAAATTGTGTAATGCCTTTTTATTTTTTCTCGCAGTATCATTTCTTTCTCGTTATTAGCTTCTATGAATGTTTTCTTTTCCTAATTAGTAATAAGAAATTTGTACACTGCCGCAGAAGACTTCAAAGATAGACTTTTAAAATTATCTTTGTAACAAAAGAACAATATCCGGAGAATATTCAATTTTTTAAACAGCTTTTGTTTTAGGTCTTACACAAAAAGGTCGTGTAAATTTTACTCATGCATCAACAATGTTGTAGTAAATGCTGTGTGTGATAAAAATCTAATAAAATACATATATTAAGAGTTATCATAGCCGCAGGAATATTTTTATTTATTACGTCAATATTAGCTCGGAAGAATGACTTTTACCTGCAATCATAAGAAGAGGTAGTAATTTCTTCCATCCTGCAAGACATCTAAAAATATATATGTGCTATTCAAGATTTAGTGGATGGACTATAGTGGCAACCATTGAAAATTAGAGCACCAAGTTTGCTGCAAAATTCGGTTTGTGTGACGTCAGTTTTGGTACGTTGCATTGTATTTTTCTTACGCTGCGAGGAAGACTGTTCATGGCACCAACTTAGTTACAACAAGAATTCATGCTTTAATTCCAGTACTGCAAGTAGTAATCATCTTTCATTACGTAAATTTCATGCCGATTCATGCTCTTTGTGTTAGCTGTTGGGCTGCCTCACAGCGCGGTTATTCGACAATCGATCAACAGACCTAACACAAGGTGCAAGAGTTCGGGAGCTGGTGTGAGTTGTCATATGCCCTAACGCATGCACAGATTTTCTCTGGCGTGACAGAAGGTATGCTGATTCGCATACTCGAGTGCGACAAGAAATGTGGACGCTGTGCTTTGTCAGCTGCAGCTATTGTGCTGGTTAGGACACAACCGCGATGTTGTGCAGATAGCCAGAACACTAGTCTGTAGATGCGAGCGTTCTGTGGCTCACTAACTCGTGTGGCTGACCCCAACACTCTTGAAGACAGATGTGTGCATAGGAGTGTGCCGAAAGCATATCACTGACGTTGGGTGAGGAAGACAGAAGCCCAGGACCCAAATCAGCAACAAAGCGTACAGCCAGGGAGACGGTACTATGTACAGCCACACAGCGGTACTCAGCTGTCTTGTACAGCAGATTGTAGGAGGTAGTTTACAGTCCCTTGATGCAGCCCTTCATCAGTGGAAGACCTGTTAGTCATGGAGATGACCTAACAGCAGTGGCAACTAAGTTCCACTACAGCCGGCTGGCCACAGTCTTGGAGGTGGCAACAGGCAGCACATCACGATTCATCAACCACATTACCGTGAAACTAGCGAGACTGTCGTTCTGTAAGAATAAGAGGTGCAGATAGGATGACCAGACACTGAGTTGAGGCTTCTGGAATGGGGATATTTACGCTGGATGTAACGTTATCACGACCAGCGATGCGGTCCTTTGCCCTCATTATCTTGAGCTGTCGGTAGACTTGTCTCCTCTGTGGTGATGACGTACGCTACTGGCCATTAAAATTGCTACACCACGAAGATGACTTGCTACAGATGCGAAATTTAACCGACGGAAAGAAGATGCTGTGATATGCAAATGATTAGCTTTTCAGAGCATTCACACAAGGTTGGCGCCGGTGACGACACCTACAACGTGCTGACAGGAGGAAAGTTTCCAACCGATTTCTCATACACAAGTAGCAGTTGACCGGCGTTGCCTGGCGAAACGTTGTTGTGATGCCTCGTGTAAGGAGAAGACATGCGTACCATCACTTTCCCGACTTTGATAAAGGTGGATTATAGCCTATCGCGACTGCAGTTTATCGTATCGCGACATTGCTGCTTGCGTTGGTCGAGATCCAATGACTGTTAGCAGAATATGGAACCGGTGGTTTCAGGAGGGTAATACGGAACGCCGTGCTGGATCCCAACATCCTTTGTATCACTAGCAGTCGAGATGACAGGCATCTTATCCGCATGGCTGTAACGGATCGTGCAGCCACGTCTCGATCCCTGAGTCAACAGATGGGGACGTTTGCAAGACAACTATCTGCACGAACAGTTCGACGACGTTTGCAGCAGCACGGACTATCAGCTCGGAGACCACGGCTGCGGTTATCCCTGACGCTGCATCACAGGCAGTAGCGCCTGCGATGGTGTACTCAACGACGAACCTGGGTGCACGAATGGCAAAACGTCATTTTTTCGGATGAATCCAGGTTCTGTTTACAGCATCATGATGGTCGCATCCGTGTTTGGCGACATCGCGGTGACCGCACATTGGAAGCGTGTATTCGTCATCGCCATTCTGGCGTATCACACGGCGTGATGGTATGGGGTGCCATTGGTTACACGTCTCGGTCACCTCTTGTTCGCATTGACGGCACTGAACAGTGGACGTTACATTTCAGATGTGTTACGACCCGTGGCTCTTCCCTTCATTCGATCCCTGCGAAACCCTACATTTCAGCAGGATAATGCACGACCGCATGTTCCAGGTCCTGTACGGGCCTTTCTGGATACAGAAAACGTTCGACTGCTGCCCTGGCCAGCACATTTTCCAGATCTCTCAGCAGTTGAAAACATCTGGTCAATGGTGGCCGAGCAACTGGCTCGCCAGTCACTACTCTTGATGAACTGTGGTATCGTGTTGAAGCTGCATGGGCAGCTGTACCTGTACACGCCATCCAAGCTCTGTTTGACTCAATGCCCAGGCGTATCAAGGCGATTATTACGGCCAGAGGTGGTTGTTCTTGGTACTGATTTCTCAGGATCTATGCACCCAAATTGCGTGAAAATGTAATCACATGTCAGTTCTAGTATAATATATTTGTCCAATGAACACCCGTTTATCATCTGCATTTCTTCTTGATGTAGCAATTTTAATGGCCAGTAGTGTGTTTGTTGCAGTCATGCAGCACCATTTGCACTCCTCGATTACGGCTCTGCTCAGAGTGGAAATGTATTATGAGCGGCACTCTGCATTTCGCAACATTAGCACTCTTTGTGTTACTGACTGTGACACACGAAATGAGCCAGATCTCTTCTCTGCTGTCTGTGCCAAAGAAATAATGTTAAAAACTTATATGCGCACCCAGGAATTGGATCTGCTGTACAACAGTTCAAAAGGCTACTTTGACTTCACGTGAGTGAAATACGATTCGTATACTCGCAATTTTGTGTGAATTTGTGCAGATGGAGCACCATCAGGTAAGTCTAGTTTGTAGCTGGGTCACACACCCTTGTTAGGCTTTCATTTTGTGTTACAGACAGTTTGTTCCATAGCGCATTTTTAGTTAGAATTTGGGCAGTTATTTTGTCTCGAAATAGATCAATGTATTTTGTTCTGATTAGCACCAAAATGGCTAAATCCAGTTAACATCAAACACCATAGAAATTAATGGATGCTTCAAAGTTATGCATAATGATGCCAGAAAACGGCATAGCATATTGCAGCGTAATTAATAATCGAGTAATTGCGGTGTCGAATAGCTTTCAGAGTAAGTTATGAATAGTGAAATGTAGTATTGAGCAATATCATCTGGAAGTTGGAACCCGTCCAGCTTGCAGCCGAAAGAGAGAGAGTTGTTGCAGGACGAGTACTTTAGCGGATGATGGTAAAATCAACAGGTGAGTCATAGAAACGTGGCTATGGGAGGTTCTGTAGCGACCGACAGTGGCACTGCAGAATCAAGTAGTGGGGCGACCATTCACCTCAGCAGCGATGGCAGCTGTAACAGCGACGTACGATGTGATGCCAGATTCTGCAAAAGATGAGCTCTCAAATTCTTTATCAACTGTTTGGCACACTTGTAACTCTTCAGAACAGAATCGTTGCTAATGATAAAGACCCAGCAGATTCCACGTCACCAGGTGAAGAAGAGGGTGTAATTGACGAGGACAGGATTAAGAGCGAATTCAGCAGTATCGAAGTTTTCAGTGCTGATATGCACTCAACATGAGTAACGTATGAAGATGAAATGGGTTTACAGTCTCCCACTGTTGTGTCAGTAGAACCAGTTAAAACTGAACAATTAGTAACCAATCTGAGAGATTCGATAACTGGGCTTAGTGATGACAGTCGAGCAATGACAAATCTAGTAGAGGAGCAATTGAAT
Source organism: Schistocerca piceifrons (assembly GCF_021461385.2). Classification (NCBI taxonomy): domain Eukaryota; kingdom Metazoa; phylum Arthropoda; class Insecta; order Orthoptera; family Acrididae; genus Schistocerca; species Schistocerca piceifrons. Next base: position 198,126,772 of record NC_060144.1, read on the forward strand.
CCAGCTGTAGAGTGCGCAAAATATTTTATTGTTGTCGCAAATTGCAACATTAGGTAATCTGAAGACAAAATTAAGAACAGAAGTCGGTAAAGTAAGTACCAACGTACAAACAGAAATAAGTAAAGTTTACGAAAAGATAAAGTAAAATGTAAAAACGGAGATTGATACAATCATGGCTCACATAACAGAAATGAAAAACACGATATTGCAAAGCCTGTTTTATTCCGAATTAGGATGCAGTGGCCCTATGGCTAAGCATTCATGTCCAAAGGTACATTGCATCATGATTCGAAATAACACATGCATGCATGTCCAAAAGGAATAATGCATCGTATTCGGACGCGACTTGCAAGTAAAATGTCTCGGCTGCACGGAAGTATATATAATGGATATACAGGGGATATGCAAAATAATGTGAACAGTGATAGTAATGGGATGGTTGTGTTTGACGGTCAACAACGCAGGTAAGGCACGTGTAACGCTGGACTGTGCGTGGTCACTACGGACTACACATCAGTGCAGGTTGTTTACGAGTAGTGCACAATTCGTTCAAAATGGTTCAAATGGCTCTGAGCACTATGGAACTCAACATCTTAGGTCATAAGTCCCCTAGAACTTAGAACTACTTAAACCTAACTAACCTAAGGACATCACACACACCCATGCCCGAGGCAGGATTCGAACCTGCGACCGTAGCAGTCCCGCGGTTCCGGACTGCAGCGCCAGAACCGCTAGACCACCGCGGCCGGCGCACAATTCGTATTTATATTCAGAGGCCGAGATCGGCGTACAATGAAAGACCTAACAGAGTTCCAGAGAGGGTAAATTGTGGGGGCCCGATTAGCTGGAGCATCAGTAACCAAGACAGCCACCTTATTGAATGTTTCAAGAGTAACTGTTCCAACAGTAATGACAGCCTACACAAAACATGGAATTACATCATCACGTAAACGTAACAGTCGGCACAAATCAAAACTAAATGACAGAGATCGACGTACGCTAGCACGAGTTGTGTCAAAACAGCACAGAACTACGGCGGCTAAAGTGACTGCAGAACTCAATAGGTATCTTCGATACCCTATATCAACCGACACTTCTCCGAGAACTCCATAAAACGAATATTCACGGACGAGCTGATATATCGAAACTATTAGTGACGACAACCAATGCAAAGAAGCGTAATAGATGGTGTCAGGAGCATAAATCCTGGACGGCTGATCAGAGGAAACACGTCATCTGGTCCGACGAGTCAACGTTTTCGTTTTTTTCCAACGTCGGGCCGGGTTTACCACTGGATAACGCTAAAAGAAGCCTACAATTCTGATTGTTTGATTCCAACGGTTAAGCATGGAGGTGGAAGTGTGATGGTGTGGGTAGCCATACCATGGTATTCTGCTGGTCCCCTCATTACTTTCAAAGGCCGTGCTACAGCCAATGACTATGTGAGCATTTTAGGTGATCAGGTGTATCCCATGACGTAAATGTTGCCGGCCGGAGTGGCCGTGCGGTTCTAGGCACTACAGTCTGGAACCGAGCGACCGCTGCGGTCGCAGATTCGAATCCTGCCTCAGGCATGGATGTGTGTGATGTCCTTAGGTTAGTTAGGTTTAATTAGTTCTAAGTTCTAGGCGACTGATGACCTCAGAAGTTAAGTCGCATAGTGCTCAGAGCCATTTGAACCATTTTTGAACGTAAATGTTGTTCCCCAAAAATGATGCCATGTTTCAGGACGATAATGCACCCACTCACACAGCCAGGACAGTACAATCGTGGTCTGATGGATGGATGGATGGATGGAGCAGGATGTATGGGCGCACGGCGGCAAGGTCTTCAGCGCCCGCTCAGTAACAGATTGAAACGGGTGTCAAGAAAATACTCAGAACAGTGAGATAAAACAGAACGTAAAACACAGGTCACAAGCTTGGAAAAATATGTGCCTACCCACACCGAAGGGTGGGACGAAACATGCCATCAGCAGTAAAACATGGACAACATAGGAAGAAAGTGGTAGAGGGAGCTAAAACAACATAGCAGATGGAAGTGGCGGGCTGACCGCAAGGAAAAAAGGGAGGAGCCAGCTACCTTGCAATACACTAAAACCTCCAGCCTAAAAGTTTAGGCCAGAGTCCAGACACATCACAAAACTTTAAAACCCTAGACACACACGTCTCATCATTAGCTAAAACACAGGGCGGATCCCCATCAACTTGAGCTTCTGCCCTTCCATCACGGTATAAAATGCAGTCTGTTAAAATGTGCCGGGCAGAGATGTGCACACCACAAGCATCACAAAACGAGGGATCCTCCCGCCTTAATAGAAAGCTATGTGTGAGAGGACAGTGCCCAATCCGAAGACGCGTGAGAGTCAATTCCTCCCGCCTGAGCAACCGGCAGGAGGAACGCCACGGCCGAGTTGTTGACTTCACCAACCGCAGTTTATTGGCCGTCACTGCCAGCCATCCTTCCTCCCACAACTCCATGCACTTCTTGTCGAGTGAAGAAATGACAGACTGCAAAGGAATAGGACACCGGACCACATCCTGCTCTCCGCAGGTCTCCTTGGCAGCCCGATCGGCCTGTTCATTGCCCCATATTCCTACATGACCAGGCACCCAGCAGAACAACACCTCCTTACCCCGCCGTTGGAGCAAGTACAGTTGGTCATATATCAGCTGCACCATCTCCTCAGTTGGGTACAGGTTCTGCAATGACTGTAAGGCACTAAGAGAATCGGAGCAGAGGAGAAATCGATTGCCCCGAACACGATTCATCCGCCCCAGTGCCTTCAGGATCGCGTGGAGCTCCGCTGCAAAAGCGGTGGTCTGAGGAGCATGCAACTGAACTGCATCGTCTTCCCCGACCAGCACACTCCCCAGACTTGAACATTATCGAATCATTGTGGGCGCTATTGGGGCGCAGACTCCAGAGCAGATTTCCGCCTTCCTCATCACTACAGGAGGTAGAAGAGGTTTTGATCGAAGAGTGGCGTAACATTCCACTGGAGACTATGCAAGCATTATATGCCCGCATTCCGAGAAGAATCGGAACTGTATTACCGGCAAATGGGGGTCCAACCCCTTGTTAATAAACCATTCCCAAGCAAGTACAGGTGTTCACGTTGTTTTGCCTATCCCCTGTACGAGTACAGGTTGTAGATACATGGTTGACGACATATGGAAGTTTAGACCTGGCCATGAGTTGTGGTCAGATAGCCTAATGGTAAGGCGACCGCTTGCGATAAGCGGGGAATCCGGGTTCGAGTCCCAGTCTGGTACAAATTTTCATTGTCATTCAGTTATACAGCTAATGGTTGCCCATATGCGCAATTCCAAATTCGTTTCAAGAAGTGACAAAGCTAAAATCAAAAGCAAAGTGTGACACGTCTGCCCAAAGCCAATTAAAATTGGAGCAACAGGTTGATGACAAGTTGAAAACTTACTGGCAGATTAAAAAAGTGTTCTGGACCAGGAACTGAAACCAGAACCTTTGCCTTTTGTAGACAAACGCTCCATCAACTGAGCGACCCACGCATGACCTGCCGTCACAGCTTTACTTCCCCCAGTACCTCATCTCCCACCTTCTTCTTGAAAAATGATTGTTTCAAAAGTAGTTTCAGATCACAGCAAGGTGTGAAAAAATTGCAAAGCACGCACTAAAGAATCAGAAGTAAAGATAAAAAAAAATGTTTAAATGTGTGTGAAATCTTATGGGACTTAACTGCTAAGGTCATCATCCCCTAAGCTTACACACTACTTAACCTAAATTATCCTAAGGACAAACACACACACCCATGCCCGAGGGAAGACTCGAACCTCCGCCGGGACCAGCCGCACAGCCCATGACTGCAGCGCCTTAGAAGTTAAGATCTCAAAAAGGTTGAAAACTAACGAAGCTGTCACCTTTTACTGAGCATATGTAACTAAAGTGCGCAGAACACGAGGAGACAGTGGTTACAGAATTGACGAGTATAAGCGATAAGATAATGCTTGATCAACGTACTCTTTTGAGGTGCATGTAACCGAGATGAGTCGCTTGCTGGACGCAGAGCATATGATTCGTTTCAAGCAGAGCAGCTGGCGCATATCAAGCACTTCAGGAAACTGTTCACAAAAGGTAAGGAGATTTCAATGTTGCGTAGAAGTGTATTACAGTATTTACCTGTTACCTCAGTGGTAGCAGTATTCGTTCGTTGTTCGAAGTCTAATTATGTCGATTAACACAGAAATGTGCATCCATAATTGTTCATACAGGAATTTATGGACGTGTTACTGGTGTCTTGGTCTGCACAAGGACGAATTTCCTTTGTAGTAGGACATTTCAGAGGGGACGCCTTTAAGTGAGCGAGTAATTTAGCCAAAAGGTTGTCTTGATTAATACGAGTGCTAGAAATTAAAAAAAAAAAAACAAGGTATTGGTCTTGGGAAATTCAGGAAGGTTGCTAGCAGATTTCTGGAGTGGCAAGAAGTATAAACCGTATTGACGCACAACGAAAGTGTTCTGTGAATAACGGTCGAAACGAATTAAGTACGTTCGTGTGGGCATGACCACAGAACTACACTACTGGCCATTAAAATTGCTACACCACGAAGATGACTTGCTACAGACGCGAAATTTAACCGACAGCAAAAAGATGCTGTGATATGTAAATGATAAGCTTTTCAGAGCATTCACACAAGGTTGGCGCCGGTGGCGACACCTACAACGTGCTAACATGAGGAAAGTTTCCAACCAATTTCTCATACACAAACACCAGTCGACTGCGTTGCCTGGTGAAACGTTGTTGTGATGCCTCGTGTAAGGAGGAGAAATGCGTACCATCACGTTTCAGACTTTGCTAAAGGTCGGATTGTAGCCTATCGTGATTGCGGTTTATCGTATCGCGACACTGCTGCTCGCGTTGGTAGAGATCCAATGAATGTTAGCAGATTATGGAATCGTTGGGTTCAGGAGGATAATACGGAATGCCGTGCTGGATCCCAACGGCCTCGTATCACTAGCAGTCGAGATGACAGGCATCTTATCCGCATAGCTGTAACGGATCGTGCAGCCACGTCTCGATCCCTGAGTCAAGACAACAACCATCTGCACGAACACTTCGACGACGTTTGCAGCAGCATGGACTATCGGCTCGGAGACCATGGCTGTGGTTACCCTTGACGCTGCATTACAGGCAGGAGCGCCTGCGATGGTGTACTCAACGACGAACCTGGGTGCATGAATGGCAAAACGTTAGTGTTTGGCGACATCGCGGTGAACGCACATTGCAAGCGTGTATTCGTCGTCGCCATACTGGCGTATCACCCGGCGTGATGGTATGGGGTGCCATTGGTACACGTCTCGGTCACCTCTTGTTCGCATCGACGGCACTTTGAACAGTGGACGTTACATTTCAGATGTGTTACGACCCGTGAATCTACCCTCCATTCGATCCTTGCGAAACCCTACATTTCAGCAGGATAATGCACGACCACATGTTGCAGGTCCTGTACGGGCTTTTCTGGATACAGAAAATGTTCGACTGCTGCCTTGGCAAACACATTCTCGAGATCTCTCACCAATTGAAAACGTCTGATCAATGGTGGCCGAGCAACTGACTCGTCACAATACGCCAGGCACTACTCTTAATGAACTGTGGTATCGTGTTGAAGCTGCATGGGCAGCTGCATCTGTACACGCCATCCAAGCCCTCTGTTTGAATCAATGCCCAGGAGTATCAAGGCCGTTATTACGGCCAGAGATGGTTGCTCTGGGTACTGATTTCTCAGGATCTATGCACCCAAATTGCGTGAAAATGTAATCACATGTCAGTTCTAGTATAATATATTTGTCCAATGAATACCCGTTTATCATCTGCATTTCTTCTTGATGTAGAAATTTTAATGGCCAGTAGTGTATTTGCCATGGGTTCAGAGCGCATGTTACCATTCTATACTCAGAGAGAGTTGGTTGCAACACTGCATGATAATAACTATCATAATTGCGTCTAGTTCCTCAAAAGAGCAAAACGCTTGCGCTGCCAGCAGAACGGACAGTAGCGCACGACGGTGTTAGCCTGGCGTATCTTATGCGTACGGCTCACACGCAAAATGCATGCAGCAGGTGACATAGTAGTAGCCGTTGCGAAGACAATGTAGAAATGGCAGTCAGCATCTTCCACATAATCTGTTAAACTAGACAAGTGTCTCAGTGCGGGATCAGCCAGAGACAACGAAGTCTCAGTATTAAGTAGATCTCTGGCACAGAATATTCATGAATTGAGAGCAATCAGTGGGGAAAACAGATGCCACAGTTGCCACTGATACCATGTGGCAGCGGCTGGCGGAGCTGTATGGTCCATCAACTAGCCTAGCGGAGCACTTGGCAGTATTCCAGTGACCCTGACTGGAATGGAGGGACTCGTAGCCTTGAAGAGTGGAGGTGGGACATACCTACAGCGTCATGCATGAGTGTCGTGCGGCAAGACCAATCCTGTGGCAGTCCAACTCATCACGGATTTATTGACAAACTTTTCTCCAGTGATACATTTAGAATAGTGAGGCTGTTTGATGATCAGGAACAGTCTGCAGCAGAAACAATAAAGAATAACAACTGATTGTGGGAAATCTGGGCTTATAAACAGAATGTTAAACAGTATCAGGGTGAAAACACTTCCGAATTACACGTGAGAGGGCTTGAACAAGCAAGTAAAACAGAAAATGGAAGAGTACTCCTGAGGGAAGCAATGTTATCCATAAATTCGAGCAACGTTAGCCATATATTCGTATTCGATGGAAATTCCGAATGTGAACTTCCCCTGAGGCTGGGTAACGATCATACAACGCTGTTTTTACACTCCCAGTAGCACGTTTGTGGACTGTCACTTCATAACAGGAGCTTAGAGTGTTTAAATGTTTGGCTTTATGAACACTAAAAACGGAAAATTCGCTAGCAACACCCGATTTCGATGAAAAAGCAATAATTAAAGATTTTTTATACAAAGAGGAGTCAGTACCCATTCCAACTGACGTGAATCCAATTGTAACAGTATTAGCAGATGGTTTGGAGAGTGAGTTATTACTCGAGACTGGTTCAGAGATTTCAGCGATTTCTCAAGAACACTTTATTGCCTTGCCAGGCAAAATGGAAATGGTAGTATTGCCAGCACAGGCGCCGACTCCATGGGGCCCGAGAGAGCCTGAGCCCCTCAAAAATTCGTTTGAGGGGCGGAGCCCCCCCCCCCCTCCCACCCCCAGTAATTTAAGAAAATGATTAGTTATATTATGCTTTGTAAAATCACAAAATTATGTTGGAATTTTTTATTTTCCTTGTTTGACGATAGTTACCTTTTAAAATACATTCAGTAATGAATTAAAACAAATACAGTAAGCAAGTTAACTGAAAACGAGATGTGTGAATCATGGTAGTGTTACGGTGCTGCGGGTACACTTAGAATTAGTCCCGGCGCGCGAACCTTCGGGTAAAATCTGGCGTCGGCGGGCCAGCGCTGCGGCCGCGGAGAAAATGGCTCTGAGCACTATGTGACTTAACTTCTGAGGTCATCAGTCGCCTAGAACTTAGAGCTAATTAAACCTAACTAACCTAACGACATCACACATATCCATGCCCGAGGCAGGATTCGAACCTGCGACCGTAGCGGTCGCTCGGTTCCAGACTGCAGCGCCTAGAACCGCACGGCCACTCCGACCGGCCGGCCGCGGAGACATCAAAAGGACTGGAGCAGAAGCGCCTGGAACCCTACGCCTTCGTCGCCTTGACGCTTCGAGCCATTACGATACCCCGGCTATGTAACGCCCACCCTGCTGTCGCAGTCATTCAGTGTAGATAGTTTCGTTCAGTGCATGCTGCAGACATGTTTAGTATTCTGGCTTCAGTGTCTATTGGACTGTTTTATACGATTATATTTTATTCGTTTACTTTAGTCTCTTAGTGTGTTGTGAATTATGTTTGCAATGGATAAATATGTTACCGGCAGGGGTGGCCAAGCGTTTCTAGGCGCTACAGTCTGGAACCGCGCGACCGCTACGGTCGCAGGTTCAAATCCTGCCTCGGGCATGGAAGTGTGTGATGTCCTTAGGTTAGTTAGGTTTAAGTAGTTCTACGAGGGCAGTTCAATAAGTAATGCAACACATTTTTTTTCTGAAACAGGGGTTGTTTTATTCAGCATTGAAATACACCAGGTTATTCCCCAATCTTTTAGCTACGCAACAATATTTTTCAACGTAATCTCCATTCAATGCCATGGCCTTACGCCACCTTGAAATGAGGCCCTGTATGCCTGCACGGTACCATTCCACTGGTCGATGTCGGAGCCAACGTCATACTGCATCAATAACTTCTTCATCATCCGTGTAGTGCCTCCCACGGATTGCGTCCTTCATTGGGCCAAACATATGGAAATCCGACGGTGCGAGATCGGGGCTGTAGGATGCATGAGGAAGAACAGTCCACTGAAGTTTTGTGAGCTCCTCTCGGGTGCGAAGACTTGTGTGAGGTCTTGCGTTGTCATGAAGAAGGAGAAGTTCGTTCAGATTTTTGTGCCTACGAACACGCTGAAGTCGTTTCTTCAATTTCTGAAGAGTAGCACAATACACTTCAGAGTTGATCGTTTGACCATGGGGAAGGACATCGAACAGAATAACCCCTTCAGCGTCCCAGAAGACTGTAACCATGACTTTACCGGCTGAGGGTATGGCTTTAAACTTTTTCTTGGTAGGGGAGTGGGTGTGGCGCCACTCCATTGATTGCCGTTTTGTTCCAGGTTCGAAGTGATGAACCCATGTTTCATCGCCTGTAACAATCTTTGACAAGAAATTGTCACCCTCAGCCACATGACGAGCAAGCAATTCCGCACAGATGGTTCTCCTTTGCTCTTTATGGTGTTCGGTTAGACAACGAGGGACCCAGCGGGAACAAACCTTTGAATATCTCAACTGGTGAACAATTGTGACAGCACTACCAACAGAGATGTCAAGTTGAGCACTGAGCTGTTTGATGGTGATCCGTCGATCATCTCGAACTTGTGTGTTCGCACGCTCCGCCATTGCAGGAGTCACAGCTGTACACGGCCGGCCCGCACGCAGGAGATCAGACAGTCTTGCTTGACCTTGCGGCGATGATGACACACGCTTTGCCCAACGACTCACCGTGCTTTTGTCCACTGCCAGATCACCGTAGACATTCTGCAAGCGCCTATGAATATCTGAGATGCCCTGGTTTTCCGCCAAAAGAAACTCGACCACTGCCCGTTGTTTGCAACGCACATCCGTTACAGACGCCATTTTAACAGCTCCGTACAGCGCTGCCACCTGTCGGAAGTCAATGAAGCTATACGAGACGAAGCGGGAATGTTTGAAAATATTCCACAAGAAATTTCCGGTTTTTTCAACCAAAATTGGCCGAGAAAAAAAATGTGTTGCATTACTTATTGAACTGCCCTCGTATGTTCTAGGGGACTGATGACCTTAGAAGTTAAGTCCCATAGTTCTCAGAGCTATTTGAACCATTTGATAAATATATTACCAAAAAGGCACCCTTGGAAGTTGATGATACTACAAGTCAACCTCCAATAATTATTGTGTCGTCAATTGCTTTGTCGTCTTCAGGCGAGAACCGTTCACAGCCGAAACCTTGATAATCCGGCGAGGGAAGATCATTTCAGAAGTCTTGGTTGATCAAATATACATAGCTAGAATATGAAGCATCTACCGAAAATGTTTTTTGCAAAACCTGCAACGTGGCAGATGCTAAAAATCTATTACATCGGTCTCATCGGATTAGGGAAAGACGGGGAAGGAAGTCGGCCGTGCCCTTTCAAATAAACCATCCCGGCATTTGCCTGGAGCGATTTCGGGAAATTACGGAAAACCTAAACCAGGATGGTCGGACGCTGGATTGAACCGTCGTCCTCCCGAATGCAGGGTCCAGTGTGCTAACCACTGCGCCACCTCGCTCAATAATCTATTACAGTTTTTTTTTTAAAAAAAGAAAAAAAAGATGCATTTACTTCCGTAGAATTTTCTAACTGGAAAAAGGTTTTGGAAAAATTCCGTCTTCATGAAAATACGTTTACGCATAGAGAAGGTATTCTGAAACTAAATTCTGTCACTAACCGAAGTGTGGCCTCCCAATAGAATGAACAGTTAGATAGTAATATGAAGAAACACCGTTTAGTTCTTGAGACAATTTTTACTACCGTGCAATTTCTATGCCGACAAGGACTAGCAATTAGAGGGTATGAAGATGTAAACTTAAATTTAGGGGCAATAAAGTTTAGGGCGTTCGAGGTATAAGTGGACGTCCCACGATATTCAAAACGAGATCGTTGATCTACTAGGAAAGTGTGTGTTGAGAAAAGTATTGGCTTCAATCAAGAAGACTGAACATTTCTATATTCTGGTTGACAAAACAAGTGATTCTTCGATTCACGAACAAGTGTCATTTTGTATTCGTGCTGTCGATGATTCCTTAATCATCAATGAAGACTTTATTGGCTTATTTGACACCCCCAACACTGAATCACAAGCTCTGTTTAGTATTTTAAAAGACGTTTTTGCTCGTCTTGATTTGTCAAAGGATAACTTAAGAGGACAGTGCTATGATGGTGCCTCGAATATGAGAGGTAAGTTCGAAGGACTGAAAAAGTTAGTTTTGGATATACGACCAAAAGCACTTTATGTGCACTGCACTGCTCACCGTTTAGACTTGGCAGTTGTAGACAATCTCCGCCATCTTACGTCAACGAGAGATATTATGGCTTTAGCCAAGGACTTAATAAACACCGTAAGGGAATCCAACAAAAGGATGGGACTTTTCACAAACGTAAGCTGTGAGGGCGTCAACGACCAAGCTGGTCTACAACCCCTTTGCCCGACTCGATGGACTATGCGAGCTTCTAGTATCTTGAGAATATTGAAAAACTTTGAAGAACTTAGTGTTTTTTTGAAACATCTTGTGCAGAGGACAAAACAGAGGCAGGTTACAAATGTGCAGGCTTCCTTGAGTCAATGTTACAACTCAAGACTTATTTCTTTTTACATCTTTATTGCCATGCAATGAACCCGGTAGAGGATGTCAATGAAAAAAATCAGTGTCCTCATCTAAGCGTTGCTGATCTGGAAAAAATATATGAGGGTTTGATTTGTATATTGAATGGGAGGTGTGATAGTTTTTAACACTCTTGGGAATTGTGTTTAAAAGAAAAACCTTCACCAGTTTTTGATCTGTCGCTTCCTCGGAATCTGTCCGCCTGTGGTAGCTGAGTGGTCAGCATGACGGAATGTCGATCCAAAGGACCCGGGTTCGATTCCCGGATGGGTCGGAGATTTTCTCCGCTCAGGGACTGGGTGTTGTGTTGTCCCAATCATCATCATTTCATCCCCATCGACGCACAAGTCGCCGAAGTGGCGTCAAATCGAAAGACTTGCACCAGGCGTACGGTCTACCCGACGGGAGGCCCTCCTCACACGACATTTCCATTTTTTCCTCGGAATCTAAGTATACCAAGGTAGTATGAAAACAACGAAGACGGCTCGGCACACACTTTCAAAACCCCAAAGGAATACTGCAAAGCTACTTACATTGAAGTTTGTGAAACGGTGCAATCTTGCATTACCGAGCGGTTTACTGGACTCACACAGGTCATTGCAGTTGAACAGAGATGAATTTGGAAAAATCAAGTGAGTTTTTCAAAACTGACCTAGACATTGAGAGACCGCGCTTACATTTGAATATGTTAGCCAATATCGCTAATAAAAACAACTGGTCTTAAAAAAAAAAAAACGTGTGTAATGTAAGAAAGTACATTACACAAAAGCCTGCAGTTGGAGAAATGTTATATGAAGTAGTGAAGTGTATTAAGCTTCTCTAAGTAGTTCCAATCACGATAGCAACAGTAGCGCGGTCATTTAGCATCCTTAGACGTCTGAAGTCATATCTCCAATCGACAATGGGACAGAAGCGATTGAACAACTTGGCTGTTCTTCATGACCATCAAGACGAATTGGATATCCGACCAGTCATCAATGACTTCATATTCAGTAATCCAGTCTGATGGTTGACATTTGCACCTTTCTACAGACTCTCTAGCCCTAACAATGACATTTAGAGCAATATTAAAAATCTTTATAAAATAGAGAATTAAATACATACATAATGTTAAATTTTCAGTTTCGAAATATTAGTACTAGTTTAGTACTTTATTACTATATTACGATAGTACTGTATTAGTTATTCTCAAATACTTAAAATATTTTTAGGGCGTAAGACCAATTAAAACCCGCTGTTTACATACTTTTTGAGTGAAAGTATTAGGTATACCGTATTGACTTTATTAACTGTATTAAAGCATTAACTTTGAGATATTGCTTAAATTAGCTATTTCGCTTATTAATCAAAGTGCTGTTACTGTGCGACAGCAATATATTATGTTTTATTCTTTTAATGATAGTTAAGGATTTATTTAAACATAATTTCAGGCTTTTCAGAGCTATATATTCACTGCTTTGTAATAGTCTATAAGCACGAGTATTACTGTAAATTAAATTAGCTTTTTATGAAAATTCCGTGCATATTTATGTTTTGTTTATTTTTCAAAGCCAAAAAATGTCAGGCTTGTCAGGTTTCCCGGTGTGTCAAGTTATCGAGAGTCCAGTTTATGGGGTTCCAATGTTGATCATACGACTCTAAAATGCTTAAAAAACTTTAAAACTCACTATTTTTAATCTAAAATTTAGAAAATTTTCCGGAGCAAGGACCCCAGTATGGGCCCCCCAACATTTTTTATAAGTCAGCGCTCCTAATTGCCAGTATCCTTTAGAGCTACAGGGAAGTTCTCCAGTGCAATCTGGTACGAAGTTAACCCTACCTGCGCAAAAAGGACTGTGGCGTCTCTGATGTGAAGTGGCACTTCTTTGATTATGCTCTTAGGTTTTGTCTCCAGTCTTTGTGCTCTCGCGCCATGTTTGACATCCATTTCTGTATACGCTATTTTCAGTGCCGAAATAAATGTTAATTCTTACTCTAAAAGTGTGTTATTACGGTTCTACGCCACGTAATACCCACAATGTGTGCATTCAGGACTTATTTTCATCAGTAATAGACCGCATGTGTCGGCCCACATAGTATTGAAAACAATGGATCTACCAGTGTCGTTTTGTGCAAAAGTGTCGCACCCTAGCAATTGTGCTTGCATTTTTAATAGTGTTCCTGATGTACAGTCTGTTGAAAGTGAACAATTTTCTGGCCCCTGCCATGCCAGCAGCCACTTAACTGTTGTCAGCCAAACATGGCATCCGTCAAATGCTACTATGGAGCAGGGCCTGCCATCTGGACAGTGCACGCCGCTCACCAACATAGTGAATGATAATTGTATGAAGGAAGTTGTCTTTCACCCTCCGGTTAAGCAGTCGCCTTCCGGTCGGTTCGATGCGCAGATGCAGTTTGATAACTGTATTCCGAAAGCTCAGACATGTGGGGTCACACATTCTTCCTTGCCTGACGACATTGCACCCCCCCCCCTCCCCCCGCTGTTATAACGGCACTGGCTGTTACACCTGCACCTGCCTCCGGGCCTGCAGTTGGAACACATTGTGCCATCGGTTGCGCCAGCCCATGCCTCTCCGTGTGCTGCTTGCGGCCGCCCTTCCATGCACATCTTGGGCAACACATCACCCACTGCTACTGCATCATCCATAACGAGTACCTCTTCGACCGCACACCTTCAAAACTCTGGCGGCACCTTCGTACATTGATTGATGACGAGGCACTACCCTACACTGCTCTGTGGACTCTGTGGATGGTCAAACTACCATCAGACCTACAGCTTCACCCGCTATTGCACGTCGCTGACCCTCTCAAGGTACGCCTACGCATGGCCGATCGGGCCTACACAATCATTCGTCACCAATACTGCCTGTCATGGATGACATTGCCTTTGCCTTCTGTTGGCGCCCGTGTTTTGCTGGTTCCATGCACCGCCAGTAGAGGCCAGCGCAAGCACCTCAGCAGCTCAGCAACCTGCACCCTCCCGACAGCAGCTGACCTCACCCAAGCAACAGCCCGAGCGTTCTTGAGCTACAACGCAGCCAGCTGCATCCCCCGCCTGCCTCGCATGCTTTGCCTCCAAGCTTACCTTCTTTGCTGGTACCATGCAACCAACGGGAACGCTTCTCACAACTGTCACAAGCCTTGCGCGTACCCAATGACTTTGGCGGGCACGTTTAGGTGCCACGTCCCGCCATGTTCATCAACAGCGCCTACCTTCAGACACCTCATGACTTGCACCAACGGCACGGCACCTTTACATCACGGACATGTTGTGGGACATGCGCTTTCTCGTTGACACTGGCAGCGATGTCAACATTATCCTGGCTAAGCATGCGGGCAACATGGTTTCTCCTCCTAACCTCGCACTAGTCACTGTAAATCACTCTCATATCGCAGTGGCCATTTCATGGTCGAACAAGTGCAGCATGCCCCTGCTCTCTGTGTCCTTGGCCATAACAAATCACAGCTCTGTTCCACATCTGTTACTTTCCTTGGCCACAATGTCTCGGGCGACGGCCTCTGCCCTACTGATTCATGAATCACAAATATCCTTGCTCTGCCTCTCCCTAAGAATTATGCATAACTGCGCCATTTCCTAGGGATGGTGAAAATTTATCAGCGACATATACCTCGGGCTGCCTCCATCCAGTCAGCTCTAACCGACGCCCTCGCCGACAAAAATACAACTGGAAAGCTTAAACTGGACTGGACTAGGCCCATGCTGGATGCTTTCGACAATTTGAAATCGACCATCGTGTAGGCTGCCACTCTCACGCACCGTGACCCTAAGGCACGACTTTCTATCACTATCGATACTAGCGAGTCGGCTGTATGTGCTATCCTCCAACAGCACACTGCAGACTCAATGCAGCCACTCCGTTTCTTCTCAAAAAAAGCCTACAAGGAATCCATGTAAATGGTTGGCCTTCAAGTGTGAGCTCCTTGTGGTTTATGAGGCAATCAAACATTTCAGGAGCGACATTGAAGGACGCGCTTTCACCATCTATTTGGACCATAAACCTCTTGTTGACGCGATCCGCAACCCGGCGAAACATCTCCCACCGCACCGCTCCCGCACATGGACTTTATTTGCCAACATTCTTCGGACCCTTGCTACATCCGCAGTGTCGAAAATGTAGTTGCCAACTACCTCTCCCGCATTTCGATGATCTCCACTCTGTTGAACTTAGAGGAACTGGCGCAGCTTCAAGCCGAAAATGCGGACACACAACATCTGCTCTCAGAGGACAGATCTTTGCTTGTCATCAAACCTATTGCTCTGCAAGGGTCGTCAACTCCTATCATCTGTGATGTTTCTATTGGTTCACCCCACCCATTGATGCCTTACCCCCATCGGCGCGGGATTTTCGATGCATTACATGATCTTACTCACCCCGGAACGTGAGCAGCGACACAACTCATAACTGAACGTTTCGTTTGGTCAGGCGTGCAGTACAATTGCCACTCATGGTCATGCGCATGCGTTCCTTGTCAATGGAGCAAGGTTAGCAGACATGCACAACTGCCTTTAGGACAGTTCGACGTCCCCAGGGGCTGCCAGTGCCATGTGCACATCGACATAGTCAGTCCTCTTCCCCCTTCGGAGGGATACAAATACATCCCATCTGTGATCGACTGCATCACCCGTTGGGTTGAGGCAGTACCTGTGGTGGACATTATGGATGAGGCTATCACTTGCACGTTCATTTCAGAATGGGTGGTTAGATTCGATTATCCCATCACTTACCACAGGCCAGGACCACCAGTTCAAGTCATTGCTTTTCACTTGCTTGTGTGAGTTATGCGGGGTGGCGAAATTTCTGCAGGCCAGTGGACTAGTGGAGCGATGGCACAGAATGCTAAAAGCTGCACTCATGTGCCACGGAGGGCTTTGGTCTGAGGCTGCCGTGGGTGTTACCGGGAATCTACTCCACATACAAGGAGGACCTCAATGCGTTGTTGACAGAGGTCCTATACGGTGAACTACCCGTCCTGCCTGCCAAACTCGTCAAGGATACTTCTCCGACGGATGCTACCAACCTGCCGGCCCTCATCAAATGAGTGCGTGCTCACGTGGCCCGCCTTCGTCCACTCTACCTCGCGCTTACTCCATGCCTCAGGTGTTTGTTCATAAGGACTTGAAATCATGTGATTTCGTCATATTATGAGATGACTCTGTTCGTGCAGCTCTGCAACCTCTGTACTCTGGCCCGCACAGCGTATTGCACTGCGAGGTCAATGCATTCGTGATTCTGCTGAAAGGCCACCTGAATACAGTTTTGGTACGACGTTTAAGGCCCGCGTGGTTCCTCCTGGAGTCACTCCTCACCAATCCCTGCCAACCTGTCTCCACTGACAACTCGCCCACCACTGCCACCACCCCCTTCACCTCGCCACCGTCTGCGCATCTGTCTGCTGCACAAGATCATGACGACAACGTGCCTGAGCCACGCACTTCGCGCACTGGACTCCGACTCCACCCACTGAGCTAGCACGAAGATTTTTTTTGTGGATGTGAGCTAGCTCTGCCCCATCGTGCTCTGCACTGCCGGGAGGGGGGGGGGCACATTGTGGCATCTCTGACTCAAAGCGACGCTTCTTTGATTATGCTCTTTGGTTTTGTCTTCTGTCTTTGTGCTCTTGCGCCATGTTTGACATCCATTTCTGTATTCGCTTTGTTCAGTGTCAAAATAAATATTAATTCTTACTCTAAAAGTATGTTATGGTTCTACACCACATGATATCCATAGGACATTGTCATAGAGCATACATTTTTTATCTTTCTGAAACTAAGTGTAGAATTTTTTGAATTTGTATATCTCTGATATACATTTAGATTTGTGTTAAATGAAAATGTATGTTAAAGGATAGGCAACAGTGGTACCATTTATACAGCGAAAGGGAGACAATAGAAGTACCTTGGAAACTAAATATCCAGAATGGGGTGGAGAGCAAGGGAATAGAGTAGTTCTGGTACAGAGAATTAGGAGAGAGAATAGGGTGCAGAAAGACGCTGTTAGGGAGTAAAAGCAGATTAGGGAAGAGATAACTGAAAGAGTCAAGGATATGACTATGTTATCGCATGTACAGAAAGAAACATTGAAGGAAATATTCCTATTCCCCTCGGGTTGCAAAGGAATTTGTGTGTTGGTTAAACACCAAGCCTGACATGTCCTTTACCTTTTGTGCAAAGAGAAGAAATGCAGACAAAAATAAGCCAGATATTATCGTGAGGTGATATTAAAGTACCACCATGGAGTACGTTCTACCATTATTCATGATACCAAGAAAGGAAGTGAATGTCAACTTGTTTCAGATGCCCAGAATTGAATTGATACAGTGGTTTCATGGAGCGAAAATTTGTCATCTATGTATGTAATATGGGACTATTGGAATCCTTAATCAGAGCAGGAATTCGCAAAGTACATCACATTTCTTCATAACAGCTCATGTTACCACTTCGGTGTGGTGGCACTTGGCCTGAACATTTTGGTTTGTACATTTATGCGGGCAGGGTTTAAGATCCAGAGTCAAGAGTTTATGGATCAACTGACAACGTGTGTCAATGAGGTACGGTTTGTGATGCCCACATAGGAAGAGCACTGACTTGTTGGAGCAAGAGAAGGAGGTATTAGTTAAGAGTGAGATTCTTGGGGCACGTCATTAATGAGGAAGGCATAGTACCTGTAAGAGGAAAGCTCAGAGCAAAAGCAGAATTTCCCAACCAGAAAAACAAAAAGCAGCTGAGAGTCATATTTGGGACTTTTGTCGTCTTTCATTGACAATTTGTCTCCTCACACACTTTTAACAATCCAGCTCTGAACCAATTACTCAAAAAGGACATACATGGGCCTGGACAGAAGACTGTAAGACAGGTTTCCAAGAACTCGAACATTAATTGCTGAAAAGCAAACTTTTATATGAACCATACTTTACAAAGCCTTTCTTTATGTCATGAGATGCATGTGTGTACTAAATTGGTGTGGAGATCTTCCAAATGGAAGTAAAGGAGGGTGAGGGTCAGCACAATATCTGGTGCATTGCAAATAGGTTTTTGATGGTGGCAGAGTGCAATTACTGTGTGGCTGAGCAGGAGGCGCTAGGTCTAATGTAAGAGTTTCATAAGTCCAAGGGTTACATACCAGGAAATGAAAAAGCAGTTCTGATAGATCATAAGGCCCTAAGTTCTATGAAAAGTGTCGCCTCAGACATCAATCATTAACCACGTGGGCCGCAGCAATGACACAGAGGTCAGATACATCAGAGGCATAGATACTGTCATAGTGGATGCACTATCCAGTTTGCTTGCAGAGAGGGTGAAGGTTGAGCAAGGGCAAAGTCGAAAGGGCTGTGAGTCTTATTTATGAAAGGAAGCCAAAATGAATATGCAATCCGGCAGATACATCCTGAATTTCACAGGGAACAGAATAGGGATTACCACTTGTAGTATGTGAAATGGATTTTGGGGTCACGTACACACACAAAGGTGAAAATATTTTAAAAATATACATCAAGGGGTACTTTTACTATGAAAAAAAAAACCGATTAGGAAAATTTGAAGTTGTGCTTTCCGAGTCAGTATGTAGATGCTATAATAGACCTGATTCACAAAGCTATGGCCATTATGGTACCCACAAATGCACACTGATCAACCAGAACATTATGACCACCCACCTAATAGCTGGTACGTCCACCTTTTGCATGGATAACAGCGGCGATGCATCGTGGTATGCAAGCAATGAGGGCTGGTAGGTCGCTGGAGGAAGCTAGCACCACATCTGCACACACAAGTCACGAAATTCCTATAAATTCCAGGGAGGGGGGGATGAGCTCTGACGCCATGTTGAATCACATCCCAGATGTGTTCGATCAGGTTCAGATCTTACCAGTTGGAGGGGGAGAGCATATCAATTAGAACTCGCCACTGTGTTCCTCAAACCACTCCATCACACTCCTGGCATTGTGACATTGGTGCATTATATTTCTAAAAAATGCCACCACCATCAGGAAATACAATCGTCATGAGGGGGTGTAAGTGGCCTGCAAACACTGTACGATACTCTTTGGCCATCATGGTACCTCACACGAGCTGCACTGGACCCCTGTATGCCCACATTAATGATTCCCAGAGAATAATGGGGCCGCCACCAGCTTGCCTCCATCCCACAGTACAAGTGTTAAGGAGTTGTTCCCTGGGAAGACAACAGATTTGCATCGTCCCATCAGGATTCATCAGACCATGCAATGCTCTGCCACTGCGACAACGTCCAGTACCAATGCTCATGTGCCCATTTCAGTTGTAGTTGCCGATGTCCTGATGTTAACATTGGCATACGCACAGTTCGTTGGCTGCGGAGGGTTGTCGTTAGGAGTGTTTGGTACACTGTGTGTTCAGATGCACTTGTACTCTGCCCAGCATTAAAGTCTGACGTTAGTTCCTCCACAGTTTGCTACCCGTCCTGTTTTACCAGTATGCCAGCCTACAATGTCCGACGTCTGTAACAAGGTGTGGCCGCCCAACCCCATGAACTGTGGACACGTTTTCACCAGGTTTTGAAGACATTCGTCACAGGACTCCTTGAACACCTGATGAGTTGTGCAGTTTCCAAGATGCTCATTCCAAGTCTCTAGGCCATGACAGTCGGCCCCAGTCAAATGCTGATAGACTGTGCACCTTCCCCATTCTACACGCAAACAGAATGCTCACCGATACCACATGCGCCTTGAGTGTGTCTGACTAGCAGTTATTCCTCACCAGGGGATGATGCTATCACCTGTACAGGTTTATACTGATAGTAGGTCAGTGATCATAATGTGTTGGCTTATCAGTGTATATTGAAATTACAAGAGATGGTGATTTTAAGAAGATGTGGGTGTGAGCGCAGAAGCAGATCAGTGTCTGTGATCAATGTTAAAAAGTAGAAGCTGCCTGTGTCAAAGAATTAAAGTTGAAGCACTGATGCAATTAATCAGAAAGGATCTTTTCAGTCGATTTCTTTTATGAATAGAGTGTTGCACTTATATTTTTGTTGTCTTAGATGTGTTCTCCAAACATGTAGCATTTTTGAATATACCATTTTATTTGATCAGATGTGCGTATTTGGAAGTCTTAATAGAGTATTTTGTTAAAGTTGGAAAGCTAGACACCTTACTGTCCGAGAATGGTCTGCATTTTATGGCTAATGAGTTTGAAGATATTGTGGAGAAGAATCAGATTAGCCACACAATAATTTAACTTTGCTTCCAGTGGGGTAACCCCAGCGAGAGGTCGATGAAAGTTGGTTGTGTCACACTTTCTGTGAAAGACATAACCCACATGTACGAATTTTATTCTATCATTTCAGGGTGAGATCAAGAATCTATGGCACGAAGCTGCAGGTTTAGTGCAGTGTAAACTAATATTGACCACCTGGACTCACCTATTCACACTGTGAGGGCCCAGGAGAGGCAAGAATGGCACAATGACAAGGCCAAGCTGATATGTTTCAGCCAGGCAACTTGGTATTGGTATAAAAGACAGAGCTAGGAAAGTGTTGCAAGAAATCAAAAAGTTTCTACTAGTGTATCAGGGTCCATCCCTTGTAAAGATTTCACCATGTACCAATACTTATCCCTTACTATACGCAATATTTAGAAGAGTTTTTAGATTAAAGAACGTCCTGGACATGAGTAAAGAACAATCCTTGCTTTACTTGTATTCTCTTCCTCTCTTCTTTGATCTATTTTCTTCTCTTTCTAGCATGGATAAGGGTATCTGAGATATTTCCATGAAATAATTGGTAGGGATGTTATTGAAATACCAAGGGAATATGCCAAGTACACAAAATATGATTATAGAGTGGTGGGAAGGTAGCATGACTGAAGTGAAATACTCCAATTGTCTAAGGAAGGATAAAGGTGTGAAGTTGAGATGAAGTAGAAACCAGGAATAATTCTGGATAAATTAGAATACTGGAAGCAACAATGCAAGATACTGATAAATGAATAATGTTGGGGGTCGTTAAGCTAAAAATACTAAAGGATGCCTAGGAAACACAGCTTGAAACATAGGTAAAAGCACGAAATGTTGAACATAAATGATGATGAGGTTTTTGGTTTTAAATAGGCAAGTGTTTTCCATTAGGCGATTGAATAACCTGTAAATACTATGCAGTAGGCTAAGGAAACAGACAGCAGCATACTGCACCAGAATAATATTCAGGTGAGGAAATGATCATATTTCATGCCTTTGGTAAATTCTGGATTGAGATGCATCAAGTGCCAGAACAGAGCTAAGTTTTTGAATGCATGTATTTCTAGGGTTCTTTGGCATGAAATAGACTGACCAATCACAAGCGCCAGAAAAGGTGGAGAATAAGTTTTGTGCATATGTAGAGGTACAGCTATGAAATAAAAGAAATGAACCAAACTGGGAAAGTGTGATATTCATTCGATCGAAATAGGACAATACAGAAACTGACCAAGAAACATTGATGGAGTTGAGAGTTGTAGTCATTAGTCGGAGTAAAACATGAGGAGAAATAGTGGCAAGCCTATAACATTTTCTTGGTCATCAGAAAAAATATTAAGGAATGATATTGAAAAAAAATCTGAAAAAGGAAAGTGGATCTATGTCTTGAACACACTGTCACAAGGCATGGCAAACAGGGCCCCTCTGACACCACTGCAAGGATGGAGTTATGAGGTTTGTGAAGCAGACCACAACTGAGAACGAGAGCTAGATAACATGGACTGCAGTGGAGTTGCAGTAATGAGGACATGAGGAGCGTCATTGCAGTGATATGTTACACAGTAGTCCCTGCAGTGTCCACAATAATTGTTAGACATCAAGGTGAAGAACCAGATTCACTCCCAACATGTCTTTCCAGTCACCAGACTAAATCTAGCATGTGAAACAGTGTAGTGAAGAAAGGGACAGCGTGTTCTATAATGTAAACAAATGAGGTATAGAAAATTTACAGATTTTCATATTGGTGTGGCAAGCACAGCCTCACAGATGTGGAATGTAGAGCATCTTTAACAGGATTTACTGAAATTGATCCCGTTGCTGTTGTTGTTGTCTTCAGTCCTGAGACTGGTTTGATGCAGCTCTCCATGCTACTCTATCCTGTGCAAGCTTCTTCATCTCCCAGTACTTACTGCAACCTACATCCTTCTGAATCTGCTTAGTGTATTCATCTCTTGGTCTCCCTCTACGATTTTTACCCTCCACGCTGCCCTCCAACGCTAAATTTGTGATCCCCTCATGCCTCAGAACATGTCTACCAACCGGTCCCTTCTTCTTGTCAAGATGTGCCACAAACTCCTCTTCTCCCCAATTCTATTCAATACCTCCTCAATAGTTATGTGATCTACCCATCTAATCTTCAGCATTCTTCTGTAGCACCATATTTCGAATGCTTCTATTCTCTTCTTGTCCAAACTATTTGTCGTCCATGTTTCACTTCCATACATGGCTACACTCCATACAAATACTTTCAGAAATGACTTCCTGACATTTAAATCTATACTCGATGTTAACAGTCTACATTTTATATCCTCTCTACTTCGACCATCATCAGTTATTTTTCTCCCCAAATAGCAAAACTCCTTTACTGCTTTAAGTGTCTCATTTCCTAATCTAATTCCCTCAGCATCACCCAACTTAATTCAACTACATTCCATTATCCTCGTTTTGCTTTTGTTGATGTTCATCTTATATCTTCCTTTCAAGACACTCTCCATTCCATTCAACTGCTCTTCCAAGTCGTTTGCTGTCTCTGACAGAATTACAATGTCATCGGCGAACCTCAACTTTTTATACCTACTCCAAATTTTGCTTTTGTTTCCTTTACTGCTTGCTCAATATACAGATTGAGTAACATCGGTGACAGGCTACAACCCTGTCTCACTCCCTTCCCAACCGCTGCTTCCCTTTCGTGCCATTCGACTCTTATAACTGCCATCTGGTTTCTTTACAAATTGTAAATAGCCTTTCGCTCCCTGTATTTTACCCCTGCCATCTTTAGAATTTGAAAGAAAGTATTCCAGTCAACATTGTCGAAAGCTTCCTCTATGTCTACAAATGCTAGAAACGTAGGTTTGCCTTTCCTTAATCTATTTTCTAAGATAAGTCGTAGGGTCAGTATTGCCTCACGTGTTCCAACATTTCTGCGGAATCCAAACTGATCTTCCCCGAGGTCAGCTTCTACTATTTTTTCCATTCGTCTGTAAAGAATTCGTGTTAGTATTTTGCAGCTGTGACTTATTAAACTGATAGTTCGGTAATTTTCACATCTGTCAACACCTGCTTTCTTTGGGATTGGAATTATTATATTCTTCTTGAAGTCTGAGGGTATTTCACCTGTCTCATAAATCTTGCTCACCAGATAGTAGAGTTTTGTCAGGACTGGCTCCCCCAAGGCTGTCAGTAGTTCTAATGGAATGTTATCTACTCCCGGGGCCTTGTTTCGACTCAGGTCTTTCAGTGCTCTGTCAAACTCTTTACGCAGTATCATATCTCCCATTTCATCTTCATCTACATCCTCTTCAATTTCCATAATATTGTCCTCAAGTACATCGCCCTTCTATAGACCCTCTATATACTCCTTCCACCCTTCTGCTTTCCCTTCTTTGATCCCACCACATTTGAAAGAAACTGCAGGGAGATGAGCAGATTATGCACATGGAAATGCCCTCACTGTAATTGGTCAGGTAGCTGTGCACCATTAAAAAAACTGCTTTAATTGTAAGTGGACAGCATACTACACCAGGAACTGCCATGAAGGTGTGTGGCATGCACAGAGAAAGCGCATAGTGCCAGTCCAAGTGAAATCAGGAAAATTCAGGGATACTAAGATACAACAATGTCGCACAGAGAGGCATTGTCACATTAAATGGGTGCACAGTTCAGGTAATAGACTGTGCCACAGAGAACACTATATTAGTGTTATACTGTTTAGAATATAGGAAGAAACTGAAGTTATTGATAGACAATGGAGCAAAGTTGTGTGTTAACTGTACAGTTAGAATAAATGAAGCAGATAGGATTCAGCTGATAGGTGTCAGCAGTGAAGATACATCTAAGTGTGAAAGGTGATGGAGACGTTGGGCACAGGTACAATGTGTATGGGTCAGGGTTAGATATTCCATACGACAACTTGATAGGTACAGATTTTCTAACACAGCATATGGTAAGCTGGACAATGCGAAAAAAGTGTTAAAACTGCAAGGGTACGACATACGCTCAACAGCAGACAAGGAACCAAAGGTTATGGATTTGAGACCAACCAGATGTCCAACAGGGAGATAGGACTGTGAAAGAAAAGATAACGTCATTAAGAGTAGATGGTAATGTATCATGAGTTAGTGAAATGGAAATGGTTATCCCAAATAGGAGTGTGTACATGGAGTGTATGTACCAGAGCTATTAATGAGAATTGAAATGGTAGGTGCATAAGAGTGTGATGTATTTGTCAGAGGACGAAGTTCAGTTAAAGAACATGAGGTTACTGACAGAAGAATTTGAGCAACTAGTGATAGCATGTGAAGTAAAAGGCAGCAAGGAAGCCATAGAGAAGACAGAATGTTGTATTGGTGTTTTACGGTAATAGTTGAGGGATGATCATCTATATGCAGAAGTGAAGAGCGCAGTAGTGGACATTTGTATGTAGTATGGAGATGTATTCTTTCTACCTACTAGGTGACAAATTGTGACATACACGGCAGTCAAGCATACGATACTGATAGCACCAGAACATACAGGAAAGGTGATGAACCCTAGACCATACTGAATTCCATAAGGGCAGACAGGAGTCTTAAAAGAGCACATGAATAGATGCCGAAAGATGACAAAACTGCTGAAAGCAAGAGTGTCTGGAATGCACTATTATTGTTGGTTTAGAGAAAGATGGACAGTATTGGAAGACAGAAGTGGAGGGTCATTGTGGATTATAGCCAATGAAATAATATTACTGCAGGCAATGCATTTCCACTACCAGATATCTCCAGAATCTTGGACGAACTAGGGCAGGCAAAGTACTTCTCGACTCTTGACATTGAAAATGGATATCATCAAATATTGATGAATGAGAAGGACAGTGAAAAAATTGAGTTAAGTTCAAACTGTCAACATTATAAGTGAATGCCAATGAACCTCATGATGCTTCAGTGGCTGATGAACACAGCTTTATCAGTCTACAAGGGATCAAAAATGTTTTGTTTATCTAGAATTCTGACAATACAGTGTGTTATGCAAGAAATCTATGGAGCATAATGAGAATCTCCATGAAATGCACAATACATTGCCACAGCATAAATTAAAGCTATGTTCAGATATGTGTGAGTTCCTAAAGAAGTGATCGTCGCAGGTAATTGTATTACAGACAAGGGAATCTCAACAGACACAGTGAATGGGAAGGATAAAGTTCTTCCCTCAGTCAAGAACAAAAAAGAACTAAAAGGGTTTTTAGGCTTAATCAGGTAACAAAAGAGTTTTTAGGCTTAATTGGGTACAAGGATTTTTGCAAAACTTGGTATAATCTAAAGCTACAAGGTATGTCTACGAAGTAAGTTCCGTTTGGTTATATAAAACAAAGGTGTACAGATACAGAAAAATTATTTATTGTAAAAAAATTTACAACTCTTAAACTACTTTTCTACATAGCTTCTGAAATTTTATAGGCACTTGTCATAGCGTGGCACAAGTTTTTATATGCCCTCTTGATAGAAGGTTGCCATCTGTGTATTCAACCATGTGGTAACATGTTCTTTCAGCTCATCGTCATCATTGAAGTGTTGACCACCAAGGACAGATTTTACGTGTAAGAAGAGATGAAATTTTGCTAGAAGCGAGGTCCAGGCTGTATGGAGGATGATCAAAAGCGTGTCAGTGAAATTCCTGTAAGAGTTGTTTGGTCACATTTGCCATGTGAGGTCGGGCATTATCATGAAAAAAAAAACAACACCTCTCGACAGTAATCCTCAGTGCTTATTCTGTATTGCACGGCGCAATTTCTTAATGGTCTTGCAGTATCCATGTGCATTGATTGTTTGGCGTCATGGTAAGAAATCAATCAGCAAAATGCCTTAACTGTCCCAAAAAATGGTGCACATTACTTTTTGAGGTGTCAAAATTTGCTTAGGCTTAACCTTCGTTGGGGATGAAGTGTGCCTCCATTCCACTGATTGCCATTTCATTTCAGGAGTGTCGTACGATACCCAAGTTTCACCCGTGTGACTATCCGAGAAAGAAAACCAATGCCTTCTTCATTGCAGCATGTCAAAAACTTGAGTGCACTGCCCATCCATTGTTTTATGTTCTGTTCAGTAAGAATTTTGGGTACCCAACATGAGCATTTCAGTTTTTCAGTAATAACTTTATGAATTAGCGATCATGAGATTTGCGGAACTTCCATAGCAAGGACACTAAGTGTAAACTTACGGTTGTACTTAATCTTCTCTTCAATTGTGTGAACCAGTTCATCAGTAACCATAGATGGGCGTCCAATTCATTTTTCATCGGGCACTTGATCATGTCCTTCTAACCATTGAATCACTCAAAGCATTTTGTCTGTAAACCTCACAGATTTGACGATGAATTTCCTTTGGTTTAACTTTCTTTCCATTTAGAAAACGAATCACAGATCTGATTTCACATGTAGCGGCATTTTCAATTATGGCTGACATAAAGAAGCACTACAAAGCACACGTCGGCAGCAACAATCTGAAAATGGCGTACATGTCTTCTCCTTGAGTCAGAGTAACTGCCGCGCATACTCGGAACTGCAATCGTAGTGCTGCTGTGGATAGAAATAGAAACGGAACTTCCTTTGTGGACGACTCTCGTATTTCAGTGCTTTCGAGGAACTGAAGGAGATATGAAGGACATATTGGCTAATCCACCTTTACTTCAGTAATGAGACTTTGACAAGCCATTCATAGTAACTATAGACTCGATGAATTAAGTTTTTGGGGGCAGTTTCAATGCAAGACAAGAAAATTGGCAAAGAATTGCCCACTGAATACATATCCAGGTCATTGACCAAGGTATAATTAAACTACAGTACTACAGAAAAAGAACTGTTGGCTATAGCAAATGCAATGAAGCAGTTCCCACCACATGTACACAGATGGAGGTTTACAGTGGTAACAGACCATAAGCCACTAAGAAGGATCTTTAGTGTAGAGGATCCAAGTTCAAGCCTCCTGCAGTGTAGACTGAAGCTGGAAGAGTAAGATTAAGAGGTAACCAGGCAGGTTAAATAGTAACGCAGATACTCTGAGTAGAGTAAGGCCCAGAAAACTCCAATATATAGACACAAAACATACAGTTTGTGAAAATACTAACATAGAGACAGGAGAGAACTGTATAGGGGAAGCAAGTGGGGAAAGTGATCCCATGAGTGTGTGACAATTGCAGCTGACCCCAGAAGTAGAAAGGGAAACAGATAGTGAAGAAGAGATTAGTCTCCAAGAGAAGGAGAACATATTAAAGAAGATACATAATAATCTATTTAGAGTTCACCAAGGAATGCATATGACTTTTGAGCAAGCCATATAAGCAGTGGCACAGAATGACTTGTGATGCTGAAGACTATATAAGGAAGTGTCCATCATGTTAAAGAAATAGGTACACACAAGCAAAAGCCGAGACAATGTTTGACAAGTGTTCAATGGACATAGTGAGCCCTTTAGATATATCCAGCACAGGTAAGAGATATATGTTGAATTTCTGGATGACTTGAGTAAATTTACATTAGCAGTGCCTATAGAAAAACAAGATGCAGTAGCTCTCAAATGTATTTGGAGAAACAGAAGCAGAAGATGAGCAGATGATAAATGCTATTGGTAACACACACAATGGCATATTGCAGCCATACGTAGTAAATCCCATTCAAATTGTAAGGTTCCTAAGTCTAACAAGACATGAAATGAAAGACATGAAGCTTCTGTTCCTCTAGCTGAATAAACAGAACACCTAAGTTTACAGTTAACTGATATAGAGGTATTCTTAGCTGGAAGCATATTAGGTTATGTAATAAATATTCTCTTAGCTAATACTAATACATTTCACATGTACAGAATGTTTCCATTATCAAAAGAGATTCTTCTGTCAAAAGCAAAGTATATATTTATTTAGCCCAAGAATGAATTTTTGCTAATTGATGAAGCAAGGAGACAGTATGCAAAGCTGTCAGCTGAACACTTCACTCCACAGAATGAAATAAGAAAAAAATGGCTCTGAGCACTATGGGACTTAACATCTATGGTCATCAGTCCCCTAGAACTTAGAACTACTTAAACCTAACTAACCTAAGGACAGCACACAAACCCAGCCATCACGAGGCAGAGAAAATCCCTGAACCCGCCGGGAATCGAACCCGGGAACCCGGGCGTGGGAAGCGAGAACGCTACCGCACGACCACGAGATGCGGGCAATGAAATAAGAACAGATGGCTGTACAGACAAACATTTGCACTACTCCCAGCTTTTAATCATGAAGAATATGAAGCAAAATTGCTTCAGCTGGTGCAAAAAAATCCAAATGATTCTTTAAAAAGAATAGTAACATTAAATCACAGTATTTGGACACACTTATGAGTGGGTATGCGTAGTTCCTAAAGAGGAAGGTCTGACAGCATTATGCAGAAAGCAGACTTCCAAGAACGTATTGTTGAGAGGAGTTGGAAAAGTAAGGTTCTACAATAAGAATAATGGGTATAGAACTAGAGCGTTCCTACAAATTGAATAAATTATAGGTACAGATATGACTACGCAAGATATAAGTTCCCATATAAGTTTGAAATCTGACTGATGTATAATTCATAATGACAAGACAAACATTCTGTTGTTAAATTTAGAATTATCATTAGATCATGTGGTTTGCAATTAGATGACTTGAATGTGTGGGGAAGAGATCAAATGATGTAGAAAGCAAGGTTGATGAACAGTCGGAGGAAATGAGACACACTAGATATGTAACACACTTTTCATTTATAACATGCAAGTGTAACAGTAATTATATTGGTAATTTTAATGTGCTATGGCAAGCAATGAAGGTGCTGTAGAGACTTATGCTACATGAAATTATTTTGATAATCAAATGCATCTATATGGTTCCAGAGACTTTTCAAGTCTCAAACATCTGTGATGTATGTATGTGGATTGAAGTGATGAATGAAAATGTGTATCAAGGCCGGGATTCGAACCCGGGCCTCCTGCTCACTATGCGTATGTGCTAATCACTCCATGACTATGATTGTTGTAGAAAAATTTCTATTAGAACAACTGTCATAAACCAGTATCCAGAAAAAGCATTAGCTCGACAATTGCTTAACAGAGGCTCAGTGGAGATGGTAATTTATTAAGGAGTCCCAAAGACCATGATGAGACAGCAGCCTTTAGGAGGAGACGTTAAGTTCAAGTGAATATATTGTAATGTGAGTACAGTAGAACAATATATACTCTTTCAGAAGAATAATGTAATGTACAAAAATTGTAACGCCGTCTTTAAGATAAAATATTGTAATCACTGTGGAACCATATATGATAAGTTCTATAAATGATACTGAAAGTTAGTTAAAAATGGAAGTTTGGTATGGCAGAAACCAAATTGGCCACACGGCCACACGGCCACACGTTGGGCCACAGAAACGCAGGACAATGAAGTGGCAGATCTATAAAAATAAGTCATTTGACAAGATTTATGAGGTGAATTCCTTAGGTGATTAAAGGATGAATAAGGCGACAGAATCAATGAGGCAAAAGCCTTAAATGATATACAGTGTGGCAGAATTAATGAAGCACAGCAGTGACAAAAGATTGAATAAGGTGACAGTATTGATGAGCCAAAGGCCTTAATTGATGAATAAGGTGGCAGAATTAATGAAGCAAGGTCTTTAGGCAATAACTGTGAGACAGAGAGTGAAAACTTACACGAGAGAAAGAAAGGGGGCCTTGAAAAGCCAACGGAAGGCTTAGTACATATTCCATAGCATATAGGGGACCCCTGCAGACAATATTAACAGTAATATCAGCCTTTTTGCAGATGATGCATTCATCTATAATGAAGACTATCTGAAAGAAGCTGCATAACTATACATTCACAACTTGATAAGATTTCAAAGTAGTGCAAAGATTGGTAAATTGCTTTATATGTTCAGAAATGTAAAACTGTGCATTTCACAAAATGGAAAAACATAGTATCCTATAACCCTAACATCAATGAGTCACTGCTGGAATTGGCCAACTTAAACAAATGTCTGGTGTGACACTTTGTAGGGATATGAAATGGAATGATCACACACACTCAGTCGTGGGTAAAGCAGGTGGCAGACTTCAGTTTATTGGTAGAATACTATGGAAGTGCAATCAGTCTAGAAAGGAGATTGCTTACAGATCACTCGTGTGACCCATCATAAAATATTGCTGAAGTGTGTGGGGCCCATAACAAATAGGACTAACAGGGGATATTGAACATATACAGAGAAGCATGAATTGTCACATGTTTGTTTCATCCCTGGGAGAGTGTCACAGAGATAATGAAGGAACTGAACAGGAAGACTCTTGAAGATAGATGTAAACTATCCCAAGACATTAACAAAGTTTCAAGAACCAGCTTCAAATGATGACTCTAGGAATATATTACAATCCCCTACACATCGTTCATGTAGGGATCTTGAGAACAAGATTAGAATAATTACTGCATGCACTGAGGCATTCACACATCCAGTCTTCCCATGCTCCATACATGAATGGAACAGGAAAAATCCCTAATAACTGGTACAATGGGATGTACTCTCTGCCAGGCTCCTCCAAGTTGTTTGCAGAGTATACACGTAGATGTAGGTATGAAAGGCTTCCTATCCTCTCCACACAGCCTCTGAAGGATATCTGGAGAATAATCAAGACAGCCAATAAGGTGATGTGAAGCCAACAAGACAACATCATGTCAGGGCTGGTGGGGTCAAAATGGAGAGATGAACAAAATGCTAGGACCTGGAGTCCAGGAGGAGATTCATGGCAGGTTCAGTAGGAGTATTCGCTTTGTAGGAAAGTTAGTAGGTAGTCAGAGTTACAGGGTGGAGTTAGATAGCTACAATGCTCTGTTGATCTTTGATATATACGAGGATTTTGGTTAGCAGGTGGAACAGTGATATGCCATAATTGTCTCTAGGTAAGGATTTGTCTTTAAGATGGAGACACCGCAGCTAGGAAACTCATTCTGTAAACTGATATTCGAAATAAACTTATAAAGGTTAACTGTCTCTTTTGAGTGCTTATTCTCCAATCACCTACATATAACTCAGGAAATTTAAATCAGACAATCAGGTCCTCCTCTCATTCAGGTCAACCAATTTAATTTCCTTGAACATGAACCCCTGTCACTCAGTCCTTGGCAAAACCCACACTCAGGACCCAACAACTACCAACCTAAATGAGACAGTTACACACATATGAACTTACAATTTTAAGCTGCCCCAATATTACTATACTGTTTGGCAAAGGATTTATGCTCTCTGCCATGCAGGACTTAAGACCACAGCACCAGGCTAGCATTAGACATGCTGGCAATTAATACCATGATATTCTGTAAAACACATAATGTAAACCACCCCCCCCCCCCCTCAACCCAGACGTCATCAACGACAATATAATCACAACACTGTGGCAGTAAACAACTAGATAGCCCACATACACCACTTCCCAACATGAGTTGGAGTGAGGTATCTCATATTAGCTTTTCTCATTAGCTATTATCATATTAGTATGTGTAAATTGTCACTATACCTTATCAACACCAACTGCCCATGCATCTGTTCTTAATTAGACATTGTCTACTCAACCTGAGCAAAATCAAAGCTTATTATGCCATAGCAGTGGATCTGCCATTCATCCCACATCTAACCTCTTCCAACATGTGATTCATTCTCCTGAATAATGGTGATTGCCCCCATTGCTAATCTTTCTTGGTTGCAGTAATTTCAGAATAGGAATATTAATCTCCAACATAATTTAATAGGCCAGCTTGATTGCTCCAATGGAAACATTCTCAGTATGATATGTGAAATAATTTCACCAGCTCCTGACAATACATAATTTTATGATGGGCTATTTTTCAGTTCCATTCTGCACTTTCTTGTAGAGTTACAAGTGGTTGTAGCTGAGGCTCATTGCCCCTGCAAACTACAACGTACTTTTATTCTTACACCAGTCTTCCAGATGCCACAGGCTGAACTCCTGCCATGCTGACTTGCACTTTTTGTGTGTGCGTATGCCCTCTTGTGTGACAACAGCTTGTCAGAACCACTGTTGGCTACTGTGAATTTAGATTATTATCCTCAATCAGGATCCAAATATCTGGCAATCTCTACCTTGGATCACAATCTTTCTTTACTCTGACCTTAATAAAAATTCACATCTGTCTATATAGGTTTATACCTGCTTCTTTTGCTTAATCGTTATTGTAATCCACCAACTTATTAACTCTGATATGAGCATGTATAGTGAGATTATAAACTGCTGTCACATCTAAAATTGTACTGAGGTAGAAAATAACTAACAGAAAGATAAATGAAATGCTGTATCCTTGTGGAAATCCAGCTGTCATATCAACTCTTACAGGCTTTGCTAACTTCTGGCAAATAGTGGGAGAGTGAATTTCTTTTTTTAGGCAGTTTTTCCCACTTGTTTAAGGGGCTCCGGAACGCCCTATACTTGCAATGTTAAAATAACGGTTATAAATTACATCTTTCCTCACAAAGTATTTGAGGTAGGAAGTTGAACTTTTTACAGATTATTTATTGGAATATGGGCTACAACTTAACACAGGGATTTTACAAAATTTTAGTTCAGTTATTAAAGACGATTTTTTTTCAATTGTAATGAAAATTCATAACATTTTTTTGCAATTTTTTATTTATATATTCAAAAATATACAGTTTTTTGGAAAAAGGCTGTGTTAAATTATGCAGAAGGTACTGTGTAACATTTACTGAAAGTTTGAAACAAATATGTTTGGAAGATCCTTAGAAAACATGTAATTAGTATGAGAAAATAAAAGTTTTGGGAATTGAGCGACAAAGATTGGATTAACTTTTTAGTGCATTCCAGGTCCATAGGATGGATTATCTTCATCCTCTGCAAACTCCTCCTCCAGCTTCCTCTTGTTCCTCCTCCTGTTTACTCTTGCTTGTATTTCTAGACTCTTTACAGCCCTGTCTGCAGCCCGAAAGTGTTCCTTGTCTAAAGCAAGCATCGCTCGTTGTTGTGTTCGTAGATTTTGCTACCATTTTCTTCAGTTGCAGTTACTGCAACACTGTTCCAAAAGGTGGTCATGTATGAACACTTATCACATTTCAGTTGTATTTCACTAGCAAGTCCTACGTGCTTTATTATGGAGAGTTCCAGACCAACTTCACTACAATGAATACATCTTACACAGTTTGAAAAAATTCCTTTGAGAACCGACATATCAAATATTTCATTCACATCCGATTCGCCCATAAAACATTCATAGTTTTCACTCATTGAACAAAGCTTCTTCTGTGAAGTATTTTCTTTCCCACTTTGACTGCTATGGGCAGGTGTACTTGAGAGGTTAGGTTCACTCACTTGATTATCGTCTTTATTGTTTACAGTAATAACACATACCTTTGGCTTTCCAACATTTATCCTTTTCTTAAAAGCCTTCAGAGGATTTCTAATAACTTTACTTTTACTCATTATTATACTTCAACAAAACAGAGACTCAAGAAACAGAATTAATTACGAATATTTTCGAGATAACGACAGAGTAAATAAACATGAAACAATCGACAATCACACCAGCGATATATATTGAACCATCACAGGTTAGCCACAACACATACTTTATCTCACATCACTAAAATGTACCTGATGAACACGGACGTTAATAATAACACCATTTGACAGCAGTTTAACAGCGCCACAGTGGGTCACGCCCATGTAGAACACATTTCAAAAAAAAATTAAAAATAGTTGTAGCCTTCGGAATTGAATAAATTATATATCTATTAAAAGGTAATAGTCTGCAGATTCAGAAAACGCAAAAAAGTAAAAATTGAACTTTTCATGATTTAGAGCCTTAAACAAATGCAGTGTTGATTCCCAATCTCCCCTCACAAAACACTATCCACAAACAGTTGCAGTATGGTGACACACAGAACATAGTTGATACAATTCAGATATAGATCGCACATGTGATTTACGGTTTGTGGGTTAGCTAATCAGTGTGGTGACGGGGCATCCCACGAAAAAAAAAAAAAAAAAAAAAAAAAAAAAAAAAAAAAAAAAAAAAAAATCGCCATAACACAAAAAATACCGTATCTTGTACAATAGGATAAATGCTAGAAAACAAAGAACCACATTTTCCAACATTACATAATTTCTCAAGTTGTATAATACCTTTAATGACACCAACAATTTTCTTTGAACTACATTCTTCTAATTATTTTCAGTAGAAAAAACTTATCTGTACATGAAATTAACTGATATCAACTTACTTAAATCCTAAAAAAATGATTTACATGATTTTTGGGTCCACTTTACTCCATTTGTTCTATTTTAAGTAACAAATTAAAATAGAAAAATAAGTAACAAATTAAAATAGAAAAACAAGTCTTTATGAAGTTTTTAGCACTTTGTTGAGTATATGTCATTATATTTCTCATAAAAACCTATGAAACTCATTAGCTCTTAAGAGATTGCTACAGGTAAAGAATGAAGAGACAGTGCCCATATACGAGGGCCGTTCAGAAAGTAACCTCCGGTTGATTTAAAAAAAATACACCAAGTTAAATAAAAATATTTTAATATATACGTCTTACAACTACATCTTTGCACTATTTTTCTACATAGTCTCCATAGCGATTGAGGCACTTATCGTATCTCTTCACAAGCTTTGAAATTCCTTCTGCATAAAAATCACCCGCTTGTGCCTGGAGCCAGCCTGTGACCGCATCTTTGAGCTCTTCGTCGTCATCAAACCGCTGTGACCCGAGCCATTTCTTCAAATGCATGAAGAGGTGATAATCACTTGGCGCCAGGTCTGGGCTGTAAGGTGGATGGTTGATAACGTCCCACTTGAAAGACTCAAGAAGGTCCGTTGTTCTGCGAGCAGAGTGAGGATGGGCGTTATCGTGCAAAAAAACGATACTGGAAGTCAGCATACCACGGCGTTTGTTCTGTATAGCCCGTCGTAACTTTTTTATTGTTTCACAGTACACGTCTTGATTAATGGTCGTACCACGTTCCATGAATTCAACCAACAACACCCCTTTGGCATCCCAAAACACCGTTGCCATCAGTTTTCTGGCAGAAAAATCTTGCGAGGCTTTTCTTGGTTTGGTAGGCGAATTTGAATGTGCCCACATCTTTGATTGTTCTTTTGTCTCTGGGTTCATGTACTTAATCCAGGTTTCATCACCGGTCACGATTCTGTTTAACAATGGTTCTCCTTCGTCCTCATAAGGTGACAGAAAGTCTAATGCAGAGGCCATTCTTTGAGTTTTGTGGTGGTCGGTAAGAATTTTGGGCACTCATCGTGCACAGAGCTTACGGTAACCCAATCTTGCTGTCACTATCTCGTACAAGAGAGTCTTAGAAATCTGTGGAAAACCAGTAGACAACTCCGACATTGAGAAACGTCGATTTTCACGAACTTTCGCATCAACTGTCTGAACGAGTTTGTCAGTCACCAATGATGGTCTACCACTCCTCTCTTCATCATGAACGTTTTCTCGTCCACTTTTAAATGAACGTACCCATTCACGGACAACTCCTTCACTCATAACTCTTGGTCCGTACACGGCACAAAGCTCACGATGAATAGCTGCTGCAGAATATCCTTTGTCTGTAAAAAACCTTATGACAGCACGCACTTCACATTTGGCGGGGTTTTCTATTGCAGCACACATTTCAAACTGCCACAAAAACTAAACTAGCGCAGGTACGACGTTCACTCGACCACGGCTTGATGCCGACTGACCTGTTGAGTGCGTGAACGCACAGATGGCGTCGCT
This sequence comes from Schistocerca piceifrons, assembly GCF_021461385.2. Taxonomy (NCBI): domain Eukaryota; kingdom Metazoa; phylum Arthropoda; class Insecta; order Orthoptera; family Acrididae; genus Schistocerca; species Schistocerca piceifrons. Next base: position 198,162,837 of record NC_060144.1, read on the forward strand.
ACTCCCTCCACAACCCGCACTGTGACCAATCGGAGGTTAGTTTCTGAACCGCCCTCGTATATCTATCCCAGTCTTTATGGCAGAGTTTATTCAGCAGCTCCCCCCTTACTTACTGGCGATGGTAAATTCTCTGTAATCATTTTTTTCTCTCTTGAATACATTTTCAGTAGGCTTGAGCCTAATTTAAATTAAGGTCTTGAAACATTTTGGGAATTTTCAAAAAGTTCTCAACTATTTCATAATTTAACAGATATCAAATCCAGTTTTCTCACAATTATTATTTCAATTATTATTTCCAGTTGTGTTAGACCTTGGAAAAATGAATCAAAAGTCATGCTGTGATCTCAGCATATCTATATCACTAAGTGACTATCCTGGGGCATATAAACCAGTCCTAGTTGAAGGTTGCCTGGGGCATATAAACCAGTCCTAGTTGAAGGTTGCCTAACTAATGGCTTCTAAGGGCAACAAAAATGTGATTTTCAATATTTCATTTAAATAGAGGCCAATTAAAAATTTAAAATGCTGATGTCAAGATAGCTAAAACCATCCTTATTTAATGCCACAATCGCATTGTGATTTCTAATTCAGAACAATTTTCAAGCAACTGCCTTAATGCAGCCACATTTTAACACATTCACAAATAATTATTTAAATCTTAACATTATCTCTCAACTGAAGTGCAGTGCTTATTGATAGATCTTTCACATATTGTTAGCTGGTGTAAGTTTCGTGGTGTAGTGTATGCACTGATCCACATGAAGCTTAAAATTCGTCTTAATGGCCTGGATGGTCTACTGAATACATTCCCATCCTCGGAAGTGTGCCACATGTCATATCTGTGCTTACTTGCTGTTGCGGGGCTAGTCTCATGTGTATGTTTTGCAGATGTTTAAAACTATGTATCAACCTGCAAATTAATGAATCCGTTTTCCATACACCAACTGATATGGAAATTTAGAGATTCTTTCAGAGTAACAATAGTTACATTCTACGAGACTCAGTTCCATATGAGGTGTAATTTCAAAAATATTTAAAATGATCTAAAAACTAAAATCTATAACTTCCATTTACAGTCAACATTCAGGCACTAATACTCTACATCACTACTCTGATGTTCACAATTAATCAATTGCCAGACAGCTCACATGACGACTTTCAGAATATTTCTCCACTATTCACACTAAATAATGAATTAAATAATACTTTGATAAGCAGTTTAAATTATGTAATGTTCTCAGTGACCAAAAATAATTATTTATTTCCATGTGTTTGATATTGGTCTTTTATGCTGTCAGAGAGTGATTTCCGGAATTTTAAAATTTGTTATAATTTATGAATCACATTGTGTAACTGAGCAGTGAGTCACATGCATGTAATGAAGTGCTTAATGTAAAGTAGCCAGTGTAAGGAAGCAAAATCTTTATTTCTCTTTTTCAGACATACAAAAATGAGATTATACACAATTTATTTATTTTTCAGGATATACAAATTCGGTAAATTGATTTCAGTCAATTCATAGTTGGTACTGGTGAGGGAGGTACATTACGGGTTATCCATAAAAAACTATGAAGTTGAATGGCTACAATATGTTTCAGCAAATCAGAAGAGAAAATATTCATGCACATGCCTATCTCAATGAGTCTGAAGTCAGCTATCCTACTTTACTATTTACTATCTACTATTCTACTTTACAACTTACTTTTGTTGAGAAGCAGTGTATAGTATGGTAAGGTGGGCTCATCCTACTTGTTATTGAGCGACTCTGGATTTCAACAGATTATTTTTCCTCTTCTGTTATTTTTTCACTACTGGCGCATATACAATATTTCCATAAAGTAACTAATTTCTTATTCATGCTACATTTCATAAAGCTTTATTATTCACATGATAGTTTTCATACTACTGATGCTAACAATATATTTAGTTCTCATGGAAACATTTATTTAAAGAAATATTCATAATTTATGATACCTATAGGACTTGTGCATTTCAGAATTCTAAAGTGATAACAACTGTTTGTGTTTGGATTGCAATAGCTCAATCAAAAGCCCTCATTCTCCTCTTTTCAACAAATGTCTTACTCTTTCTGAAAATGCATTATTTGAAAATTTATTCATATTCATAATTTTCGTGTTCCAGAGTGTTCAAATCTTAAAATGAATTTTTTTCCGAAATATCCTGTGCTATAGTTTTGTAGTCCTGATTTTTCTGTTACCAAAAATGTATACTGCCACTTAGATAACCTGTTAATATGCTACTTATTCAAATTAGAAAATTTCACTTTCTAGAAACTTTTGGTGAACTCAGGGAATCCGCTTCCACACTGAACTGCTGTCTCATAAAACACTACCGGTAATTCTGTCATTTTTTAATTGTACACCTTTTGGGTAAACAAACTTATTTCTCTGCCTATTGTATATTTGTCCCTTTTAATGTTCCTGTCTTCTATGTTAATATCAAATGTAACAGCTTAATAGCTTACCAATTTGTAAATTTCTTTCGTACAACATCTACAAACAGGCTTCATGTACAAAGCTTCTGACAGTCAAAATACGAAAACAATCTGAAACAATCTATGTATTATCAAGTAATTTTTAGTCAGCCTGCAGTTGGTATTCAGTTAGAACAGTCACGTTGTTAGTACGTAAATAACTGGTAGTTAAAATGTACAGTTACTATGTGTCAGTGTGGCAAAGTTTGCAGTGAGCCTCACAATATGTATGGTTATTTTATCGATTATTGATATTTGTAAAAGGACTAAGCAATTTTCAATTAGAGGTGACAGAAATGTGCTAAAGTTTGCAAAGCCTATCATTGAACTAAACTGTGTATCAATAAGCATGAAGAGAAACAAGCCAAACCCAAGAAAATATTTATCAGTAATATTTTCTCTTCCTGAACTCAATGCATATGATCCAGATGAAACACAGTTCCAGCAGGATGGTGCAACAAGCCATACTGCTACAGTATTAACGGTTTACTTAGACCCACTCTTCCTGGTCATCTCACCAGCAAAAATTGCAATATTCAGTGGCCTTCTAATTCATCAGGTTTATTGGCTCCAGACCTTTTTGTTTGGGGTTACCTCAAGTCTACACTTTCCCAAGAGAACCATTCAAGAATCAGAGATGATCTGAAAGAGGAAATTTGCCAAGAAACGAATGACACTGCACTGAAGGTGGAGCCTCCAACAATGTGTGCAAGATCAAAGATGCCATCTGAGTGAAACCATATTAAAAAATGATAACTTTCAGGATAAACTCTTCACTGCCACTTATGTATGCTAGATTCATGTCAAAGTACTTTGTTTAATCCTCTACTTTGTGCAAACTTTTTAATCTTCCTGTTTGACTACACGCTCTATACCAACTCCTGCTTACCTCAACATTTCTATGTCCTCTTTTGAAAATTCATTATTTGTCAAAATTATGAACGTTAGATTTGTTACTGTATTCTTCAGATCAGAGAGAGAGAGAGAGAGAGAGAGAGAGAGAGAGAGAGAGAGAGAGAGAGAACTACTGCACTGTCAGAGAGATGATAGTGTCATTTTGTCATGAAAAGTAAACTACAACATAGTATCACACAGTAGTTTGAAAACAGATAACAAAGATAATGAAACAGACTTTTTTAAAGCAAAATAATGAGTAAAAAATTGCTTTAGTTTCTTCATCACCTATAGTTCTGACAATATATTTAGGAAGTGTCTTCACACTGAGGAATAAAGCTGTTCAGTAAGGAAGTGTGGATTGCTGAACCCTGACGATATAATACTTCAAGACACATTGAACTTCTCTTTGCCCAAACTCCTAATGAAACTCGAAAATTGGGCAAAGCAGTAAGGTTGCTCAAAATGAACAAGAAGCTATTTGACACTGATGAAATACATGGTGATACAGTATTCACTCAAATGCTTCAGAAAACGTGGTGCCAGGAACTCTTCTCATCCTGTAACAGAAAACCTACATGTTATTTGAATTATTTGTTAATATCTCTCTCTCTCTCTCTCTCTCTCTCTCTCTCTCTCTCTCTCTCTCACACACACACACACACACACACACACTAGGGCATGCAGGGGTACAGCAGTACCCTTAATTTCACTCATTTAAGCATGAACATTTGCTATGCGCTTTGATATTTGAACAGCTATCTAGGTAACATAACAAAAATTAGCCAAGTCACTAAAACTTTCAGTCACAGTTAACTTTCATGACATGATTTATTTTGTGACACCAAAAAGCACTCAGAGTAGTCTCTTGATTTTGAAATGACATATAAATGATAACTTTCTATATGTCATAAGTTCGTTTGATAATATTAATGGATACTGTAAAACAGCTCCACATATGCAGCACATAAGCTTCAATGTATGCTCATCTCCAACTCATACAGAACCTCCTCTTTTTTGTGTGTATCATAGTTTTGTAGACATATGTCACAGTTGGTGGTTTTATCTCTTGTGTGTTCTGCTTATCATTTCTTAGTCTCTGATTAGGTTGGAGCATGTTTTTCATGATTTTATATAATTTTTACACACCAGAAAATGGACAGGTATTGCACTTGTTGTGTAGACGCAAGGTGAATTGGCCACTATCCAGAAACAGTTGGAAATTGTGTTGGCCACAGTTACAGGCTTCAGACTGCCATCTGGAGCTGTTTTCATGCTGGGCATCAGTGGTGAATGCTGTGACACTACAGGTACCACTGGGATTTCCTGGAAACTCTGCTGTCACTGTCTTCCGGTGTGCAACATCTGATCATTTTCTCCTCATTTCAGGATAACAGGCAGACAGTAGTGGGTTCGTGTGTCTTTGGGCAGAAGGTGAATTTGAGAACTGGTGCCCTTACACTTTAACAGATATGAGGCACTGCCCAGTACTGATACCACATCCATTGGGCCAATGGCCAATTTTCCTGGAAAGTCCAGATGAATACATAGGGTAATTCTGGTTATTAGAAGTTGCAGTGTTAAGTGAGTAGTTGTGCCCTCAGACAAACGGAGATCAGATTAGGAAAGACAGACAGTGTGCGTTTGGTATTTGCGAGTAGGTCTCATCTAAGACATAAAGCAGGCTCTACAAGCAGCTATTGAGTACAGTGTATACAACCAGCTGCAAACAGTAGCTCATGTTGGCACAAATGAGTCATTCCAGCTTAGATTAGACAGTTGGCTGAATTGGTGAACATAAGTAGTTTGCATGCAGGAAGGAAGCATGGTTCACTGTTTACAGCAATATGCCCATAACTGATCGCAGTACTCTGCTTGGGGCTGAGTGGAAGGCCTAAAGTAGAAGTTCAGATGATTCTTTGTTTATCTCAGATGCTGAATTACCTATTGTAAGTGGAGAAAGACCAGTGACATTACTTTTGGAGGAGAATTTCATTCTTGCAGATTAGAGAGATTAATGTGATATTAGGAGCACCATTCATGTTAAGATCTTGTTTATTAAATGTAATAATGTCGACATAGTATTGGGCACAGAATGCTGGCTGAAATATCAAGTGAATAGCACTGAAATCCCAAATTAGACTGCAATGTATATCACAAGGATAGGCTAAATACCACTGGCAGGGGCATATTTAATTCTGTAAAGAACTCAATAATATCTAGTGAATTTATAGCTGAATCTGAATGTAAAATAATAAGAGGTGAAGGTAAATCAAGAGAAGGTCAAACAGAGTAATTGTGTGCTTTTACAGACAACCTGACTCAGGGGCCATAGTGGCAGAGCATCCCAGATAAAACTTGAGGAATATCATGAGTAACTTTGCTGTCTGGAGAAGACTTCAATTTGACTGCTGCAGAATGGGGAGTTATGCAGTTATAATTGGTGCCAGAGACAAAGATTCCTGCGAGAATGTTCTGAATGTCTTGTCTGAAAATTATATTGAGCACATAGCTAGAAAACTAACTCCCAAGGACAATGGTTTATACCTCCTTGTAACTAACAGCATCGAACATTTCAAATCAGTTAATGTCACAGTGATCAGAAGGACATTATTGTATCAGTAATTACTCGTGTTGCAAGGGATTTTAAGAAAGGTAGGAAATTATTTTTATTTAGAAAGAGTGACAGGTAACAAATTGCAATGTATTCGAGCAGTCTATAACAAATATTCAGCTCTACAGATATGGACAGAGAGCACAAATGGATAAAACACACAAACATTGTACACTGTGTCTTAGGCAATTATACACTGAGTGAGGTTGAGAGAGACAGAAAAGACACACTATGGTTTACCAGTAATGTTGGAAAGCTGCTATGAATGCAAAGAGTGTGTCAGCATAGATTTAAGTGAAGTCAAAATCTAGTTTAAAAACAAATTCTGAACAAAGAAAAATTGAAAGTAAGGAGAACATTGCACAAAGCATTCATTGAATTGGAAAGTAAATGTTATCAACCAATCTGACTAAAAATACTAGAAAGTTTGCTACATTACGTCAGTAAGTGAGTAAGTGGGTAGAAATCACCTGCTCAGTCCCATCATTGACCATATTGTCACTGTAACAGAAGATAACACAGAGAAGCCAAAAATACTTAATTTTCTGAACAAATCCTTCCAGTCTTTGCAGAGCCACACGAAATGACAGAATTAAGACAAAAGACTGTAGAACAGAAAAGCAAGTAAACTGCTCAACATTGCAAAGGGACTTGGATGAGATGATATACTTGGGAGATTCTACAGAGCTTATGTGAAAACTTGCTCCCCTTCTAGGAATAGTTCATCATAGATCATTGTAGCAACAAAGAGTAACAAGTGAATAGAAAAGATTTGCAAGTCATTCCCATTTTTAAGAGGGTGTTTGGACAGGTGCTCACATTCATAGGCCAGTCTATCTGACATCAATCTGTTGTAGAAAACCTGCAAAAACAGATTTTGTGAAGCTCAACTTTCTCAGTTCCTCCACGGGGTGCAGAGCACCATAGATGATGCAAACTGGATGGATCTTGTGTTCCTTGATCCTCAGATCTGCACTGTCATTTAACAAATAAATTTGAGCTTACTAAGTGTCAGATGAGATTTGTGATTGTATGCAGAACTTCTTTGCATACAGAACATAAGCTGTTTTAAAATGGTCATATATAAGGATAATTTCAGGGTTTGTAACTTTTTACGTTATATGTAAACAATCTAGTGGATAACACTGCAAGCTCCATTATGGTTTTCGCAGACTATGTAGTTATCTATACAATGTTGCTACAGCTGAAGACTGTAGCAAAATGCAGCAGGACCTGCAGAGAATCAACAATTGATACAGGCACTTGTAGTTCCTGCTGAATGCACACAAATGTACTGTCTGTGCATACCCAGGTGAAGAGATTCATTACTGTTCAGTTACACTGTTGGTGATAAAATTACAACAAACAGTAAAAACCGCAAAATACAGAAGAGTAACTGTGCAGTGCAATGTAAAGTGAAATATGATCATATAAATTCAGTTGTAGGAAAAGTGAATGACAGGTTGTAATTCACTGGGAGGATCTTAAGAAAATGTTAACTCTTGTCCTTTGTAAAATCGCTAAGTGGGTCAAGGCTTCCATCCAGTCCCTTGTTGACCACTATGATGTGGCAGTAGAAGATAGCAAAAAACTGAGAGAAGGAAAAAGTCTTTCCTTCTCATCCTGTGCAATAAGTCTACCCTCACTTGCGGTTCTCGGTGACTTTCCCAGAATCTATCCCTTTCCTAGACCTCTCCAATCTTTTTCCTTAACCCCTCTTCTTTCCCCTTCAACCCCTCTGCCTGAAGAAGGGGCTACAGGCTCCAAAAGATTGCCTAATTACAACAGTCTTTTTTGTGTATGTTCTGCTGCTGCTTGGCGAGTAGATTTTTTTATCTATCCAATTAAATTACTTTGTCAAAAATTGATTGTTTTTGTTGCTATAGTTTAAGCTTCTGTATGACTCACAAACTGAAAATGCTTAGAATGAATGTACTGAGCGCTATGTGTGGTTATTTAGTAAGTGCAATAGTGCCTGGTTATTTAAATTATATTGACACAAAGGAATTAATGACATTAGCTGCTAGTGGACACTGATTTAAATCAACAGGGAAATTTGAAAATTTGTAGTGGACTGCAATTTGAACTCTGGTCTCCTGCTTACTATACAGATGCACTGACCACAGCGCCATCCGGACACTGTGGTCATCGCAACTGCACAGATTACCCTAGCATGCCTCCCATCTGACCCTAATTCTCAACTTATCCATACACTATAAGAGGGGTGCCCCATGCCCATTATCCTTGTTACTCATAGCATTTTGTCAATTCCCATAAGAGTTCAAGTGTGGCATGCATCTTCACCAAAGTGATCAGTTGGTCGTCCTCACCTTTAATTACATATATGGTGTCTGTTCTTTTGGCAATCATGCCATTCAAACACAGTGGTCTTGTAACTGCATAGACTACCCTAGCATGCCTCCAGTCAGGTCCAAATTCTCAACTTATCCACACAATACAGGTGGAATGCCCAATGTCCATTATTCTCATTACTTATTGCATTTTGTCAACTCCCATAAGAGTTTGAGCAAGGTGTGCATCTGCACTGAAGTGATCAGTTGGTCATCCACAGCTTTAATTATATATGTGATATCTCTTCTTTTGGACATGTTCAAAAGAACAGATGCCACATATTTAGATTATACAAATATTAGAAAAAATAGTACAGTACTTTTCTGTAAAAGAATTAAAACTATACAATAAAACTTCCCATAACAGACACACTCCAACAGCAGACTCCTCTTAATAGCGAACATTTTAAAATTTCTTTGCAAAATAACATCAGCCCTTAACGTAAAATTCTTTCATATAGTGGGCATTTTCACTAATGGACATGGGCACTGAAATGTCTCCCCCAGCAATAATCAAAACTTCCAAGTAACAGGAAGAAAAAGACAGATGTAAATTAAACTAAACAGCTGAATATTTTGCAAATTAAAGTGCACACTGTTTCTATTTTGAAGTGAGAAAGTTTGGCAAAAAAGGGTAACAGGAATTTGTGAGGTCTATGTAGAAACAAACATTTTTAACTGTGATGAGACTGGCCTTTTCTTCAGAATTCTTCCCAGTAAAATAATGGCTTGAAAAGGTGAAAACTGCTGAGGAGGCAACATTTCAAAAGAATGACTCATTGTACTGTGTGTTAGTAAGATATGTGAATCTGAAAGGTCTTTAGTTATTGGTAAGGCTGCAAAGCCCATACGTTTTAAGGGCACTTAAGTAAATTAAACTTGGCATGGTATGCTAATAAATGATTTTGCATGCAAGGGCAATAGAAATTGAACTGATGCTGTCATTTGATAGAAGAATGGAAAGACAAAGGAGGAAAGTGATTTTTTTATTGATATTTCACTTCCCATAGTGTTGCTCCACTAAAAAATTGTGAAAATAATCTGTTTGGTGGCAAATTGACCTTCACATTGCTGATCACTGGATTTACAGACAAAAGGTGTTAGGACATATTTTGTCTCAAATAACATTGTTGAATGTGGATATGAATTCAGAAAATCTGTCGTCGTATTGGATGCAATTCTGTGGATTTCTTCAGCCTTAAAACAGGTAACATCCACTACAATCAGGAGCTGTTTCAAGAAGGCAAGGTTCATTCTGAATGACTATGCTTCAGTGATCAACAAATGTGTCAAAGAAAACAACTTCAAGGAACATGAGCATGAACTTCGTACTTTAGTAGAAGAATTTGGTTGCTCTGATGGATACATCAATATCAGTGATGGACTGCTCACAGAAATTACATCAACCAATCTAAGTGAACTCATATAAAAGCTTCATAAAAATGGGCATTGTGACAATGTTGAGAATAGGACTGAGATGAAGGTGACATAACTGAATTTGACTTTTTGAGTCTGCAGGTAGCTAAAGAGGTAAGAAAATTGAAACAATACTTTTAAGTGAAAAATGATGAAGAGGGATTCAAATATTAGCAGTTGAGGTACATATTGTGAAGATGATTACAAATGACACTTTGGTTCAGAGAAAAAAAGATTATTTCAAACCAACCTACCACAGCGCATGAAATAAATTTTAGTATTGTATTATATTAGTGTTTGACGACTTATTAACATAGTACTGTACGTAACCAAAGATAAGTTTTCCATGTACTGTATTGTATTCTGTATATTTATCTTTCTCTGAATAGTGGACACTTCTTAAAAGCAGACATTATTATTTTCTCGATGTATGTCCATTATTCGGCAATTTTACTGTACATTTTACTCACAGCTGGAGTGTCATTTACAAAGAATAAAGGCAGAACAATTGGCTTATGTGATGTACAACTACTATTTGCACTGTATGGGCCCACTTTTGACATGACAACAGAAATATATGCTCTTTTATATATTGTTAATATCACACTTTTTCACAAATGTAATTAATGTGTGGTTGTTCAAGTAAATTATGGAAATGGCTATTTGCTGTTTGTCTTAAAATACTATAATTCACAGACACAAGCTCAGTAACCAATAAAATGGATAAATTATCATTTGAGTCACAGGTATACCAGTAGAGCTAATCAACAGCTCCAGTCAACCAGTGAGTAAGTCTGAGTTCCAAGGTGTGTCCTTGGCCCAGTGAACTATCTTAGGAGCAGATGAGTTACTTGTAGTGCAGCTGATGTAAATGGAAAAGACAGTCATTTGACCAGAATAAGGCTAGCTAGCAGATCCAGCTAACTGATGAGTAAATTGAAGCTTCCAACTAGTGTGCTCCCTCTTGTTTATAATCACATAGATAAGTTAAAAACTTAGATGGACAAGGGCAGATATTTGAAAGAGTGGAGGACCACTAGAGCTAATTGCAACAAATGGACCTGAACCCTTTGAGGATGTCCACATCGAAACTGCTATCAATGACTAAGAAGTTGTGGTAGTGACAGTGATTACCATGGTACAAAGGGCAACTAAAATAAATAGAAAGATTTATATGTTCGGTTTTTATATATAGAAACAGTCCTTGTCATATCTCAATGAAGAACTTGAAACTCTTAGCTCATGATAGGAGCATGTTGAGGAACTATGGCTTACGTTTAAAAGAAGAATTAACCATACACTGAATAGATAAGTGCCCAGCGGAACAATTTCTGATAGGAAGGACTTTCTGTGGTATATAGTCACTATAAAGAAAATTTTTTAAAATGTTTTTTGATTAGGGAGGACCACAGCAAGTCATCTCGGATGGAGGGTCATCGACACACGTAGAAGTAACTTCGTGTGTGCCACAGGAAATGTTTAGGGACTCTTGCTGTTTATTTATATATTAATGACCTTGTGGATAATATTATAAGTAACCTAATACTTCTTGCAGATAATGCAGTTCTCTATAATTAAGTACTGTCTTAAAGAAGTAGCACAAATATTTGGTCACATAAAATTAGAAAGAGGTGCAAAGATTGGCAATGTGCTTGAAACGAACATAAATGTAAAATTTTGCACTTCACAAAACGAAAACACATAGTATCCTATGACTACAGTATCAAGTCACAACTGAAATCCATAAACTCATACAAATACTTAGGTGTAACACTCTGTAGCGACAAGAAATAGAATGATCACATAGGCTCAGTCATGGATAAAGCAGGTAGCAAACTTTGGGTTATTGGTAAAATACTGTGGAAACGTAATTAGTCTACAAATGAGATTGTTTATCAGTCACTCATGCAAACCATCCTACAACACTGCTCTAATGTGTGGGACCCATACGAAATAGGACTAACAGGGGATGTAGAACAGATACAAAGAAGAGCAGCACAAACTGTCACAGGTTTTCTCAACCAATGAGAGACTGTCACAAACATGCTGAAAGAACTGAAGTGACAGAGTCTTGAAGGTAGATGTACGGTAAACTATCTGATGAAAACATTCTCACAAAGGTTTTTTTTGTTATTCTGGCAGTATATTACAGCCCCCCGTCTTATTACTCCCTTAGGAAATGAGATTAGACTAATCACAGCATGCAGAGAGACATTTACGCAATCATTCTTCCAATCCTCGATACGTTAATGGAACAGAAAAAAGTCGAAATAACTGATACAATGGGATGTACCCTCTGCCATGCACTTCTCAGTGGTTTGCAGAGAACTGATATACATGTAGATGTAAAAGCAAGCTGTATATAACTTATATGGGTGGTTCTATGCCAGAGCTGCAGGAAAGTCTAATCTTCACGATCATATCAAAATCACATTTAATGATTATCAAATCTTGAAGTACAATAAGGAAAGCATGTACATGAAAATTTCAGAAGGTAATTGTATGAAAACACATCAAAAATTCTAAAATTTATATACAATGAGAGGCAGCTAAGAGACACCATCCAAAATATATCTAAAATGAGTAGCTATGCAAGGTGAGCTCAAAACTCCACCAAGAAAATTTTAGAGGTTGTTCAGTGATATATATTGAGTATTTTGGCAGAATGAACCCACTGTCTGCAATGGTACATTACAGAAAAATAATTTAAGAATGATTTATTTGGTTTGTTAACCCAATTACCTATGTTGTTGTTGTAGTCTTCAGTCCTGAGACTGGTTTGATGCAGCTACTCTATCCTGTGCAAGCTTCTTCATCTCCCAGTACCTACTGCAGCCTACATCCTTCTGAATCTGCTTAGTGTATTCATCTCTTGGTCTCCCTCTATGATTTTTACCCTCCACGTTGCCCTCCAATACTAAATTGGCGATCCCTCGATGTCTCAGAACATGTCCTACCAACCGATCCCTTCTTCTAGTCAAGTTGTGCCACAAGCTCCTCTTCTCCCCAGTTCTATTCAGTACCTCCTCATTAGTTATGTGATCTACCCATCTAATCTTCAGCATTCTTCTGTAGCACCACATTTCGAAACCTTCTATTCTCTTCTTGTCTAAACTATTTATCGTCCACGTTTCACTTACCTTTACAACAGTGAAAAAGCCTGTAATTCGTAATCACCAAAATACACAACACAAAGCACAGAATGACACAACAACCGTCAAATGAGGCAAAAATACTGTGATATGTTTGCTGTCACCGTTGGAAAAACCTCAGCATAGTACTGTTGTGCTGCTGTGCCACTGTACTCAATGGTCTCGAGCACAAGGTACATATCAGTCAACTCTTCATCAGTAAACTTACCCATACCTATAACATACCACCGAGAAACATTCGAAATTTGTCAGTGAAGTTCATATTCACTCTGTATAGAGGTGTGGATAATGTGGCAGATTTTCTGAAGCAAACAAGTAGATTTTAATGTTCATAGCCCCTGGAATATGAGATCAACTTTGTTTTTCTTTTATGGAACGATGTAATTTTTTTTTGCTGGGATATTGTGAAGAGCCTTAAAAAGGATCACAACACAGTGTGTTCAATATGTTATAATATCATTAATTTTTAAAGTACTAGAATTAGGGAAAGGCAACCACTCACTTATAGTAAACCAACGTGTGAAGCAAAGAATCACACAACAGAAAATACATTAACTTTTGAACACTAACTCTTTTTCTAGCTAAAGTACACATTCACACACCCAACCACACAGACACCCAAACACACGCTCCTATGGCCACAGCAAGACTAATTATTGATGCTTGGTTACTGAAATCAGCTGCCTGAGCTGGTGGAGGAGGGTAGGGGGTAGGGAAGGATGCAAGGAGGAGGTACAGAGAAAGAGGCAGGTCTTTCGACAGATGACTCTGCAGCCACACAACAAGATAAAAAGAGTACAGAGGCTACAGCAAAAAGAGATGCAGGAAGGAGGGGGGTGGGGGGGGGGGGGGAGGGGTGGAATATTGAAGGAGAGAAAGGGAGCGGGTAGGAAAGAAACAAATTTGAAGGTGAAATTGGAAGGAAGGGGAATGAAAGAGAGAAAGAAAGAAAAAGAGAAAGAAAGAAAAAGAGAAAGAAAGAAAAAGAGAAAGAAAGAAAAAGAGAAAGAAAGAAAAAGAGAAAGAAAGAAAAAGAGAGAGAGAGAGAGAGAGAGAGAGAGAGAGAGAGAGAGAGAGAGAGAGAGAGAAGAGAGAGAGAGAGAGACCCAAATCTAATGTCAACCATGTTAGACTTGTAAGGGACCTTCTTTTCTTTATTTCTTCTTTGCAGTGGAAACATTTCTTCACCCACACCCCACGGACAACAGCCAACCAAAATCCCACACAGAACCTCATTTAAAACAGTTCCAGATTCTCTCCAACCGTGATTCTATTCCCGTTCAAACTAGTCATCTTCTAGTAATCTTTCAGGAATTTCTCGCTTCTAGTCTGGCCTCACCCTCCTTTCCTAAATGTCTCCACAGTGAGTCCACTATCACTACTATGGGACACACTGCTATCCACAATCTCAAAAACAATCCAGACCTGATTATTCTTTTATCCCAATCCAGATCTTGTTATCCTTTATCCTTTTGACAGACACAGGCTCCATCACAGAGCTGATGAATCATAGTGATTATGTGGCTGAGGGTCTCCACCAATTTTTCAACACCTCTGCAAAAAAACCTAATGACCACATCACAAGTTCAACATAACCTCAAGCAGCTCCTTGAGGACTTGTGTCCATTCCAAAACCTGACACCTGAATCCAACTCCCTCCTCACACCAGCAACCTTTTACCTACTCAGAACACCACAAACTGAATCCCACAGGTTTCCCTACCAGTCATCCCTTATGGCTGGGTAGAATGCTCCCACAGGAAAAATCACTGCCTTCACTGATAGATTCGCCAAACTACTGTCCGTAACCACCCATCATACATTCAAGACACTGCTCACTTCTTTCACCATCTCTCCACAGTTCCTGTCCTGTTACCACGAGACTCCTCGTTGGTCACTGTGGGTGTGACATTCTTGCACATCAACAACCCCCACGTTTACAGCCTAATTACTATGGAGCACGACCTATCCCAATCTCGTCCTGAGATAAAATCCGCCTCTTCTTTCCTAATCCTTCTGGCCACTCACATCCTAACCCACAATTAATTCACTTTCAAACATCAAATATATAAACAAATCTCTGGTACTGCCATGGGGACTCAAATGGCATCATCCTATGACAACTTATTTATGAGAGATCTCGATGAATTCTTCCTATCCAGTCAACACCTAAAATCTCTTGTCTGGTTGAGATTCATTGATGTCATTTTCATGTTCTGGGCTCACAGTAAGGACAACCTATGTTCTTCCCTCCATAACATGAACATGTATTCCCAAATCTGCTTTATCTGGCCCTTCTCAACTCAACACATTAAGTCACTTTCCTAGATGTCAACCTCCACCTCTCAGATGGCTCCATAAATATGTCTGTCCATATCAAGCACACCAACCACCTATAGTACCCCCCACTCTGACAGCTGTCACCCATTCCATGTCAAAAAGCCTCTTCCTTAGACCCTCATTATCTGTAGTCACTTTATTTGCTGTAGAAAGCAGGAGTCGTAACATACCTGTAACCTTACCAGAACCTTTACTGATAGACAATATCCTATCAAATTCACCTGTAAACACATCTCCCTTGCCAGCTGTTACTCTGACACCAGTAAACCTGTTAAACAGCTACCCACCAGCCACTGACCATCCAACCAACCAACCATCCATCCATCCTACATATCAGATGGACTCACAATTGTGAATGTCTACCATCAGCTGTAGAATGGAATGACGACAATGAAAATTTGTGCCAGACCTGGACTCGAACCTGGATTTCCCGCTTATCGTGAGTGGTTGCATTTGGCAATCCGTGCATGACTAATGGCCAGACCCCAAACTGCTATATGTCATCCATTATGTGTATTTCCATAGCGATCAGACGTTGTACTTGAAAGTTCAATGTTTGATCTGTACAGGAATGCACATAATGGATGTGCAAGTACAGATTGTAGACGCATGGTTGACAACATATGGAAGTTTGGGTCTGGCCATGAATCATGCAGTAAGGCAACCACTTGCGATAAGCGGGAAATCCGAGTTCGAGTCCCGGTCTGGCACAAATTTTCATTCTACAGCTGATGGTAGTCATTACTCACAATTGCAAATCCATCTGATATGTTTCGTAATGCCTGTGGTTGCTGCAGTGCATTGTCATCAGAATAACACAGGCACTGCACTATTGTAACCATCCATCCATCAATCCATCCATCCCCCCCCCCCCCCCTCTCTCTCTCTCTCTCTCTCTCTCTCTCTCTCTCTCTCTCTCTCTCTCTCTCTCTCCCCCCCCTCTCTTCTCTTCCTTTCTTTCTCCCTTTTTATCTTCTCTTCCCCCCCCCCCCCCCACACAACCTCTCTTCCTACATCTCTTTTTGTTGCATCCTCTGTGCTCTTTTCATCATGTTGTGCCACTGTGGAATCATCTGGCCAAAGATTTGCACCTTTCCCACTAGCACCTCTATAAACAAATCTGTGGTACTGCCATAGGGACTCAAATGGCATCATCCTATGACAACTTATTTATGAGAGATCTCGATGAATCCTTCCTATCCAGTCAACACCTAACCCCTCCCCTTCTCCATCAGCACAACCAACTGCATTCAATAACCAAGTGTCAATACTTGGTCTTTCTGTGGCCATGGGAGTATGCAGATTTTTGTGTCTGTTGGTTGTGTGTGTGTGTGTGTGTGTGTGTGTGTGTGTGTGTGTGTGAATGTGTACTTTATCTGGAAAAACGGCTGGAGCTCAGAAGCTAGAGTGAACGTTGTTTTCTGTTATGTGTTTCTACTATAGGTAAGTGGTTGCCTTTCCTTTATTTTATATATTGCTCACGCTAGAAATTACCATTACTGTTATGATTTTGAAAATCACTGAATGAAGCTGTACATGAAATATTCTGGACACTCCTTCAGCTGATCTTACTTGCACACACAGGCTATCTTGTAGTAATATGTGGATTGTGTGTTACTGCTGCTAAAATGTTAGCTGTACTTCTCTCATTTGTTCTTGTATTTCATTTTTTGCACTTTTAGTTCCTTGAATATTTTTTGAAAATTTTCCAAAGACAGATTGTGAGAGCTTGACACCATCCTGATACCTTTGGGCATAAAAAGGCACAACCCTACTAACAGTTTGCCAACATTTGTCATAAATGAAAACAGTCTCCACTTTCTCGGCAGTTGTACTTATTGTGGAACTTTGAACTGCTTCATGAGCAAGTCATCTGATTGACAGAGCACAGACTGGTAGGCTCCAAGCCCAAAGGTACACTACAAATGATACATGAGTGTCTGCTTTCATTTGGTACAGTAGAGCACGTGTTTGTGGGATATTCTCCTGATAGTGGGAGGGTGCTCAGTGGTGCTGTTACTTTGTTACTATTTGATCAACACTACTGACACATTATGTCTTTCAAATCCTCATCAAAGGTTCTTTCCAATGCCATCAGAAAAAGTATATAGTTTAATTTACGTCTATATCCACACCTACATCCGTATTCTGCAAACTACCATGAGTTGCATGGCAGAGGGTATGTTCCATTGTACCAGTTATTAGGGTTTCTTCCCATTCCATTCAAGTATGGAGTGTGGGACGAAAGATTGTTTGAATGCCTCTGTGCACGCAGTAATTGTTCTGATCTTATCCTCACTGTTCCAAAGTGACCAATACACAGGGGATTGTAATATATTCCTAGAGTCATCATCTAAAGCCAGTCCCTGAAACTTGGTTAATAGACTTTCTCAGGATAGTTTACATCATTCTTCAAGAGTCATCCATTCAGTTCATTCATTACCTCTGTGATACTCTCATAAGGATTAAACAAACTTGTGCCTTTTTCTGTATACATTCAATAGCCCCTCTTAGTTCTATTTGATATGGGTCCCACATACTTGAGCAATATTCTAGAAGCAGTCACATGAGTGATTTGTAAGCCATTTCCTTTGTAGACAGGTTGCACTTCCCCAGTATTCCACCAATATACTAAAGTTTACCACCTGCTTTACTCACAACTGATCCATTGATTTCATATCCTGCAAAGTGTTACAGTCAGTTATTTGTATGAGTTGGCCAATTCTAACATCGACTCATTCATATTACAGTCACAGGATACTACGTTTTTTTGTTGTGTGTAGTGTTCAGTTTTACATTTCTGAACAAGTTGCCAATCTTTGCACCACTTTGAAATCTTATCAAGATTTGACTGAAAATTTATGCATCTCCTTTCAGATAGTACTTCATTATAGACAATTGCATCATCAGCAAAAATTCTGAGGTTACTATTAATATTGTCTGTAAGGTCATTAATATACAACATGGACAGAAAGGGTCCCAACACACTTCCCTGGGGCACAGTTCAAGTTAAAAGTCCTCAATCCAGTCAAAAATTTCAATTGATATACCATATTATCGTACTTTTGATAATAAGCATAGGTGTGGTGCTCAGTCAAACGCTTTTTGGGAATCTGACTGCTTTGATCGAAAACTTTCAGTATGTCATGTGAGAAAAGTGCGAAATGGGTTTCACATGATCAATGATCTCTGAATCCTTCTGGTTGGCACTGAGGTGGTCAATCTCTTCAAGATACCTCACATGTTTGAGCACTCAGAATATCTTCTAAGATTCTACAACATATTGATCTCAAGGATACTGGACAGTAGTTTTGTGGATCACTTCTACCACCCTTCTTGTAGACACATGTGACCTGTGCTTTTTTCCAAGAACTGAGCATGGTTTCTTGTTCAAGAGATCCATGATAGATTACAGTTACAAGAGGCACTAACTCCACTGAAAACCCAGTATAGAATCTGACAATTGGACTATGGAGCATTGTTCAATTTTAACGATTTCAACTGTTTCTCAACAGCACTGAATCTAACACTTATTTCGTTTATCTTTTCAGTGGTATGACAATTAAATTGGGGCAAGTCTCCTTTGTAAAGCAACATTTGAAAACATAGTTAAGCATTTCAGATTTTGCTTTGCTACCCTCAATTTCAGTTTCTATCTCATTGGCTAGGAACTGAGCACTAACTTTAGTGCCACTGACAGCCTGTAAGTACGACAATATTTTCTTTGGGTTTTGTGAAATATCATTTGACAATATTCTGCTACAGTAGTCATTGAAAGTATCACACACTGCTTTCATGACAGCCAAACATGTTTCATTGAGCGTCTCTCTATCTGTAGCCCTAAGCTTTGTTTTACACCCATTATGCAGTAATCTCTGTTTCTTTAGAAGTTTCTTTATACTGACTGTATCCCATGGAGGTTCCCTTCCATTATGAACTGTTCTACTCTGCACATATCTATCCAGTGCATGGTCAACTATTCTTTTAAACATGAGCCATAGTTCCTCTACATGCTCGCTCCCCCCCCCCCCCCCCCCCCCCCCCCTACACTGAAAGCTTCAAGTTCCTAACTGAGATATGACACAACAGATTTTTTATCTCGTTTACTGAACATATATATCTTTATGCTTGCTTTAGATGTCCTTTTTATTTTGGTAATCATTGCTGCCACAACTGTGTCCATGTCACAGATACCAGTTTTGATGTGAACATCCTAGAAGAGATCAGGTCTATTTGTTGCCATTAGATCCAATATATTGCCATCATGAGTGGGGTCCTAACTATCTATTCTAGGTATTTTCCAGAGAAGGTATTTCATAGGATGTCTTATCACACTCACCACTAACAAAATTGAAAATTTTCCAATGAATTGTTGGATGATTAAAGTCTCCACTGATGAATTCAGTATGACTGGGGAGCTTATGTGCAAGTGAAATGAGATTTTCCCTCAAATTTTTGGTTGCATCAGGAAATGAATCTGGTGGGCGACAGAAGGATCCAGTTATCATTCTATGCCCACTCTGATACAGAAACTTGCCCAAACAATCTTACATGCAGCTTCAATCTCTATCTCTGTGAGCTTTTTGCCTACTGTGACAAACACACCATCTCCATTTCCCATTTGCCTATCCTTTCGAATTACTCTTAAATTTTCTCCAATAATCTCACTGCTATCAATTTCAGATTTCAACCAGCTTTCTGTACCTACTATTGTGTGCACTTCACTGTTTTTCATGAGTGCTTCAAACTCTGGCACTTTGCTGCGAATGCTTCGGCAATTAACCATTAGGATTTTGAGACTCTCACCTGTGAGAGACATTTCTTTCAATCTTACACAGATACTTCTGGGTTTCCTGCAGCTATCATTATCGCCTTGAATGCAACCCACACATAGTCAACTACCTGAGTAGCAGCTTCTGGTGTGTAGTGCAAACCAGATCGATTTAGGAGGACCCTACAGTTCTCAACACTTTGGTGCAAGTTCAGGAAGTCACAGTGTACTTGCACAGAACTTTCGAAATCTCTAGTTCAGTCCTTCCACTTGCCTCAGAACCCAAGGGCCACCATAATAATGGGGACACCGCTAAAAATTGTGAGCTTTGTAGAAACTCCACACACAAGGCGGGTCTTGTGAACCTCCTCTGTCAGTTGTTGGAGTGATCCAAGTACGACCTCAGAGTCCAGACAACAGGCATCACTTGTTTCAGTGTGTGCCACAATCTGCAGTTGGTTGCTTCCTGTTCCCTCAATGGGTGCTGGAATAGCCTCTTCATTGTGTTGAATGACACCCCCAGGCATATGTACTGGGTTCATCTGGTCTCCATTCCTGCCCCTTGCTGCCATTTCCCTAAGGGGTACCATAATTCACAGTATGTTTGAACTGCTGACGATTGCATTTACCTCCTCTTGAGACTGGACAAAACAAGTGAAGCAAGTCCCACTGAGGCAAGAAAGAGTTTCTGTCATAATTCAGAAACCATAAATGCAAAAAATTACTTCCTCCTCTTCTTTTTCTTCTGATTTTCACAGATTAGGCCTGCTGACCGTTTCTGGTCTCAGTCAAAATACTTATGTCAGAACAAAACAATATTCATCAAAATGAATCAAGTAAAGAGAAAAGAATCTTCAGTTACAGAACATACACAATGTTTTCCAAGATGTGAAAACTGCATTAAGTAAAAAAGAAATGAGGGCATATTCTATGACTTCCTTGTTATTTACACACGTGTCCAATTGAACTAAGATTTAATTTATAAAGAAAATAAAAATAAGAAAAGGAGACCCAAGAACATACTGAAGTTAAACATAAACAGTGAGAAGAAACTCCAATATGTATACTTTTCCACGCTTGTGATACAAATTTAACTTGATCCATACAACATACACTGAGGTGACAAAAGTAATGGGCTATGTCCTAATATTGTGTCGGACATACTTTCGCCCAGTGTAGTGCAGCAACTTGATGTGGCATGGACTCAAGAAGTCATTAGAAGTCCCCTGCAGAAAAACTGAACCATGCTGCCTCTATAGCTGTCCATAATTGTGAAAGCATTGCTGATGCAGGATTTTGTGCACTATCTGGCCTCTCAATTATGTCCCACAAAGGTTTGATGGCATTCAAGTCACATGATCTGGGTGGCCAAATCACTTGCTCAAATTGTCCAGAGTGCTCTTCAAACCAATTGTGAATAATTGTGGCCTGATAAATGGTGCGCTGTCATCCATAAAAATTGTTATTTGGCAACATGAAGTCCATGAATGGCTGCAAATGGTCTCCAAGTAGCTAAACATAACCATTTTGAGTCAAGGTTCTTTTCAGTTGGACCAGAGGACCTAGTCAATTCCATGTAAACACAGCATACATGATTATGGAGCCACCACCAGCTTGCATAATGCCTTGCTTGATAACCTGGATTAACAGCTTCGTGAGGTCTGCATCACACTCCAACTCTATCATCAGCTTGGGACTGATCTGATCAGGCCATGCTTTTCCAGCTGTCTAGGGTCCAATCGACATGATCAAGAGCTCAGGAGATGTGCCGCAGGCAATCTTGCACTGTTAGAAAAGGCTCTTGTGTTGGAGTCTGCTGCCATAGCCCGTTAATGTCACACTGTCCTAACACATACGTTCATTGCATGGCCCATTGATTTCTGTGGTTATTTCATGCAGAGTTGCTTGTCTGTTAGCACTGACAACTCTACATAAATGCTGCTGCCCTTGGTCGTTAAGTGAAGGCCATTGGCCACTGCATTGTCCCCAGCGAGATGTGATGCTTGAAATTTGGCATTCTTGGCATACTCTTGCCACTGTGGATCTCAGAATATTGGATTCCCAAACAATTTGTGAAACGAAATATCCCACATGTCTACCTCTACCATTCTGTGTTAAAAGTCTGCTAATTTCTGTCATATGGCCATAACCACATCGAATACCTTTTCACATGAGTACCCTGAGTACAAATGGCAGCTCCACCAATCCATTGCCATTTTATACCTTATGTACATGACACCACCACCATCTGTATAAGTGCATATCGCTATCCCATGACTTTTATCACCTCGGCATGTACTGTCTACAGAGCCAATAAACATTACATTATTAACTTTCTGCTTAACCAACTGAGTAGGAAATGAAACATTTTTCACTAGTGATAAAGATTCAGCAAACTGTGAATTTATTATTCTTACACATGCACAGACTTTATTCAGCACTGCTAGAGGGAACTTCATACTGGAAATGTCATTTTACTTCCTTGTAAATACAGTAGCTTCTTAACTGCCTACGACATCAAATACAAGGAAAAAGAAATCAGCTGGAAGTTAGACGTCACACAGTTACCATGCTCCAGAGAAGAATTAACATACCTGCTGCAGAGCTGGTGGTGTCACCTCACTCTGCTACTGTAGAGACATTTCTCGCAGTTGAGCCTGCAGCTGTTCCTGCTGCTCTCGCTGAAGAAATTAATATGTTAAAAATTCAACTATGGTGTATTTCATAGACAGGAAAAATGAATCTTTTGTTACTGTGAGGTCAGTAAGTCCTCACAAGTACAATGGGTGTAGCTGCATTTAAAATGTATAACAACATTTATTGATTGTCATTTCAAACTTTATATTGGGTAATATTCTGTCACTAAATTGCAGGAAATGAGTGCTGAAAGTAACAACAAAATGTTTTACACTCATTACAAGAAGGTGGAGCAAATATAAACAGACCTAAATATATTTATGTTTGAACATTACTTGACGTTAGTCATTAAGGGACCACACAAAGAACTACAGTATTATGAAAAGGACAGATTTCTACTCATCATATTTAGGAGACCTTGAGTCACTCGGAAGCACAATGAAAAGACTGCTATACATTTTTGGTTTCACCGAGAAGGTCTTCTTCTGAAGTAGAAAACACACACACACACACACACACACACACACACACACACAAAAATCACTGACTCCATCTGCTGTGTGTGTGTGTGTGTGTGTGTGTGTGTGTGTGTGTAAATGTACAGGGAGTAGCAATCTACCTTTTTCATAATTTTTAAATTCATTCCTGAAATTTGCTCACAATAAGCAGGAAATCCAGGTTTGAGCCCCAGTTTAACACTAATTTTCCTATGTTGCTTTAGGTAGTACATCTATGCCTAGTACAGTTAAGCAGAATTTCAGGAATAAATTTCAATATTTGAAACTTTGGTCCATCATCAAATATAAAAATTTTATAATATTGTTGCTATTCCATCTTGGACTTTCCACTGTTTGATTTTGCCACGTAAAGAACTGTAATACATTCATTTTTGTCTGTTCTGCACTTCCTTTCTTGTTTTCCTGTAACTATTCAATATTCTGATGTTTTCACCTTCTTTCTTCTGCCTAGGAGCAATTTCTCTTCCCCAATTCTTGTGTAACATATGTTTCTATTGTTCACATTTACTAGTTATATATTTTATTCTTTTTCAAAATAATTAAAACTTTCTTTAATGGGCCGCATGTCCAAAGAACTGAAACGCCCTGGGTTCTTTTGTCCCAGCAAACATCTTTTCACTTTAATGATTCATACAGACATCTTCACTTTTAATACCTATACTTAATTTCTCTGTTCTCAGTAGCTTTGAAATGTTCTATTACTTTAAGGTCTAATATTGTAGCTGATTTATTTATTATATTTACTGCAAGTGCTATAAGTCAATTTACATGCTATAATAAATTAGGATCTGACAGTTCTTTTGCTCAGTTAACAAACTATATGATACCACTGAAATTCTGGCTAGATTTGAATTGGTTTTCATATGTGAATTATATATTCCATGGATGTTCATAGAGTTTTACAGTCATTGGGGGCAATTTTTCCTAAAAATTATTTTCTGTTTATGTATCAACATATTCTCATGCTAAATGATTAACAACTGCTCTGAAAAAAAATCTACATTAATTTTACTATTTTTACCGTTCAGTATCAAAAGCAGACAAAAATTTCAAATTTTTTTACCTGCAACCTTTATCATCAGCCAATATTACAAAAATATTCAAATGAGTACAAATCTCTAAAAGACATTCTGTAAACTAAATCTCATATATTACCTAAAAAAGGGACATTATATTAGTGTTATTGTGACTTATGGAATGTTCTTGATGATTCAAAAAATAACAGTATGTCACATGCTATGGTTGGTTGGTGGCAAATGAGTCTGATTCAGTTCAGGTCAGACTTGTCTATACTGCTTTTACACTGCTTGAATTAACACTAGAGAAGCTCTTCACAATACGTGATTAGCTCTAAGTTTTATTTTTTGATATTTACCTGTCATATTGTGAAAATACATTGAGAGAGAAGAACTATTATCTCCATACAGTGTCATTTCACAACCTGGACACCTTTGGACATTGATGCCATCTTAAAAAGGTAAGTTAACTTTTTACTGTTGTTCAATGTTACCTTCATTGCAGTTGAATATACACTACCTGGTAAAGTGTAAATGTATTTGTGGAATGCCGACGTGAACTATAACCATAAAATTTTAACAACAGCAAGGGAGAAGCACCACACGTGTCAGATGGAATATTAATAGTTTTTCTATTACAGGGAAGACATCCAAAAGAAAATTTACATTGATAAATATTATGTATGCAGTATGCTGTGAAGAAGCTTGGAAGCTAGATGCTGAAGAAATACTGATTTGCATTTCGAAGCTGCAAAGGAAGTTTATGCATACAAAGATGATGAATAAATGAAAATAGATAAGCAATCTGATGATCTTCACAAGCAACTATGGAAGCAAAGTCAAGATAAGTGTTTACTATTTGTCAAACTTAGCATTATGTGCAGCAAAATACTTTTAAATGAGTGTAATTAATGAAGCAGAAAGTAAAGCAGTGGGTGGGGTTGTAGATGCAAGCCACAATATTATTGAAAACTTAAATGATATCTCAGAGGGCTAGAAGCCAGATCAAAGAAACATCTTAAGTATAATATTGGGAAAACTGGGGAATATACAAACATAAATTAAATATAGTAACACTAATTTAGAAATCCAAATAAAGTCTAACAGTAATGCTCTCAATATACAATTACAAGAGATAGTGAAGGAGAAGAGTGAACACTTAGTTCAACATAATCTACATTTGGAGGAATTGAATCTAACATAAAAGGCTATTGGCGAACAGGTAAATAAATTCACAGGACACAAAACTTTCTTTGGACAGTATAGTGGAAAAAAATATCACATCTAAAGTTAGACCTGCTGTTAATGAAGATCCTTTAATTGAAACAGATACTGCCATTTTGTGGTATAGGAAACATGTGTGGATCTAACTTCACCATGTATGAACTTACCTGCAGTAGAAAGGAGTGGAATGTCAGAATATATTTACAGATATTTTTGAGGAAAAGTTATTAGAAGCAAATCTGAATTGAGGGCAGAACTATACACGGAAAATATTTGTAGGAAAAGCAGCAGCTGTAACTTTATGTTGACAGACAGCAACAATAAACAAAACTCCATCCACAACAGGCTACTGCAAAAACTTTGGTTTTAGAAGTCTTCAAACAATCTTGCAATTTGAAACATGGGGAAACATGTCTTAGCTGGATTACTGGCAGTACATTGTGGTCACAAACATTGCTCAGGAAAGAAAGCTTAGATGATGTGCACAACAGATGTTAAAAATAGCAGTCATAGTAATGACAGAACTAGAATCGACAAGTGACACAGTTTATGAAATAAACAGAAACTAAAAGAGTGATACAGATGAACCATTCCAATAGAGTCTTCAGCAGATCACATGTGCTTTACGTAACATGGGCTTCGCTAATCCAGGGCCATGATGGTCTTGCAGTATTTCTTCGAAATTTTCAAATTTCTGTACTGCATGTCTTCTCCATCTCACCTTTATATGTTTTTATGACTATCTCTCACTATCAATGTGTCTTCTTTTTACTCATCTAATAATTATGCTGTAGTTATGTAGTAGCCAAATAATCTCACAACAACCCTCAAATACACGAAACTGAAATTGCATCTAACAAGGGAACCTCCCCATCGCAACCCCCTCAGATTTAGTTATAATTTGGCACAGTGGATAGGCCTTGAAAAACTGAACACAGATCAATCGAGAAAACAGGAAGAAGTTGTGTGGAACTATGAAAAAATAAGCAAAATATACAAACTGATTAGTCCATGGGCAACATAGGCAACATCAAGGACGATGTGAGCACACTAGCGCCGTGGTCCCGTGGTTAGCGTGAGCAGCTGCGGAACGAGAGGTTCTTGGTTCAAGTCTTCCCTCAAGTGAAAAATTTTATTTTTTATTTTCAGACAATTATCAGAGTTCAGGCACTCACACATAATCAACTTCGCTCTCCAAAATTCCAGGACATGTTCACATTTGCTTGGACATATGCAGGGTTTAACGGTCTACACACGGAAAAATTTGAAAACGTTAAAAACATATGTTTTGACAGAGCACAGAGAAAACTTTGTGACTGTGAAACTGTTGCATTCATTTGTTGCAGTTTATGTGACACACTCTTATGTATTCATCACTTTTTTGGAAGTGATTATCGCATCAACAAGAAAACCTAAATCGGGCAAGGTAGAGGAATCTTTTTACCCATTCGCCAAGTGTGCAAGTTAGGTGGGTTGACAACATATTCCTGTCATGTGACGCATGTGCCATCACCAGTGTCGTATAGAATATATCAGACGTGTTTTCCTGTGGAGGAATCGGTTGACCTATGACTTTGCGATCAAATGTTTTCGGTTCTCATTGGAGAGGCAAGTCCTTTCGTCTACTAATCGCACGATTTTGCGGTGCAGTCGCAACACACAGACACTAAACTTATTACAGTGAACAGAGACGTCAATGAACGAACGGACAGATCATAACTTTGCAAAAATAAAGTAAGTAAACTCTTCGCTCGAGGGAAGACTTGAACCAAGGACCTCTAGCTCCGCAGCTGCGCACGCTAACCACGGGACCACGGCGCACCTGTGCTCAGATTATCCTTGATGTTGCCTATGTTACCCATGGACTACTCAGTTTGTATATTTTGCTTATTTTTTCATAGTTCCACACAACTTCTTCCTGTTTTCTCGATTGATCTGTGTTCAGTTTTTCAAGGCCTATCCACTGTGCCAAATTATAACTAAATCTGAGGGGGTTGCGATGGGGAGGTTCCCTTGTAAGAAAGAAAATATAACATCTGTTGCTGTTTAAGCCAGAAGAACTTTACAGAGAAAATAACATGAGTTATATGGAAATGCAGCCTTTCTCGGCAAATCTCAATAATGCTTTCTCAGGTTATCAGCAGTGTCAAGGCATTGTTCAGGAATTCTAGTGTGTGAGAGCTTTATGGTGTTTATGAGATATGTTGGAAATATGAAAATTCTTATGCTTGCTATATTAACACTATTTGCAATGTGCTGAAGGCAAATGGTAATGAAAATAATAATGTTTCGGGAAACTTATGTGCATTCTGAAAAGAAATTTGGATTTTTACATAAGGATAAGTCAGAGAAAATGTTCTTGTTTATTTTGATTACAGTCACCCAGTGAGAGGAACACCAAAGTTTCTAGTACTTACTGAATGAAAAACATTTAAGAGGAATGAAAATGTAAGATTTTTGCAATATATGTGAAGTCTGTTACTGGTGTACTGTTGTTATAAGAGAAAGGCATAAAGGAGAATGGTGTTTTTTCAGACCAATTCAAATCAATGATTATAATAAAGGTACATGAAAGATAAGTTATGATGTAAAATATATTTCTTGGTTCAAAATACATAATGTAAATTTTAGATGGAGTTTATGGATTCTATACAGGGCACTTTTTATATCTGGGGTATATTTATGTGAACTTTATATCCATAAAGTATTGTTTATGATGTTTACACTGAGACAATGTTTATGATTTTCTGTGAAATTATTATGATGGTGTGTTAGGGACTGTTTTGTAATGCATTGTACTTCTGTTTATGATGGTATACTACATATGATTCACAGTAATAACTATGAGGAATTTACATTACACATTGCTATTCTATGATTATACTATTGATGTTTACAAGATGGTTCCGACATATTGGTAATATCTGAATTTCAGCTAACACCTATGTGATGAGCTAGTCTTGGTATGAAATGGCTTGTATGAAGTATTAAATATAATGCTGTTGCTGATTATAAAATGTTAATAGCTAATGAAAATCTTTAAAACGTCTGACATTTAAATGCATGGATGCATATACGAGGGTTGGAACTTTAATAGTGGCAACTATTTATTTACAGCTCATACAAAATAGATAAGTGTTTCTAAGTATTACTGACCTTCAAAGTAGTCACCAGCATTGTGTATTACCCATTGCCAGCGATGTGAAAGTTGTAGGATACCCTTAGCAGTGCCAGTTGTGTTGACAGTTCGAGCGGCGCAGTCTATTGTCCAATGAATTTGTAGCAGTTCTGAAGCGAATGCCTTGAAGTGTTTCCTTGAGTTAAGAAATCGAGTTGAACCCACGAGGCCTTAAGTCAGGGTAGTGCAGTAGGTGGTATAGCACTTAGCAGCCCCATGAGTGAAACAAATCAGCAACAGCTTGCACTGTACGTGCTTGAGCATTGTCCTGCAAAATGATGGTCAGGTCCTGCAGAAAGTGTCATCACTTCTGTCTCTGTGCTGTTCATTTTTGGACACAATGTACGACCAGCTTAGAGACAGAAGTGATGACACTTTCTGCAGGACCTGACCATCATTTTACAGGACAATGCTCAAGCACGTATAGTGCAAGCTGTTACTGATTTGTTTGACTAATGGGGCTGCTAAAATGCTATACCACCTACTGCACTACCCTGACTTAAGCCCTCGTGGGTTCAACTCGATTTCTTAACTCAAGAAAACACTTTAAGGCATTCGCTTCAGAACTGTTACAAATTCGTTGGGCAATAGACTGCGCCGCTCGAACTGTCAACACAACTGGCACAGCTAAGAGTATCCTACGACTTCCACATCACTGGCAACAGGTTATACACAATGTTGGTGACTACTTTGCAGGTTAGTAAAATTTTGAAAAACATATCTATTTTGTACGAGCTGTAAATAAATAGTTGCCACTATTAAAGTTCCAGCCCTCGTAGTTAAAAAAGTAGGGGATTGTTTGGTGCTAAAAAAATGGGGAATCAGTATGTTGAAAAGAATATAATGCCGCTCCCAGGATTGGAATGACTCCTTTCCCTCTCCTTCCCTCTTTCCTGATGAAGCAACCGTAGGTTGCGAAAGCTTGAATTTTGTGTGTGTGTTTATGTTCGTTAGTGTCTCTATCAACATACCAACGCTTTCGTTTGGTAAGTTACATCATCTTTGTTTTTAGATATATATAATACACAACGAGGCTGAAAGCCTCAAGACAAGGGTGAATAGACAAACATAATCAAGATGCATTTATTATTATTATTATTTAAGTGGCTGAAGGCCCACAGTTGATTTTGCGAAATCAAAAAATACATAAAATCCAGTAAAAACAAGAATTTTTTAAATCATTGACTATGATAGATTATAAACAGACAATTAAACACTGGTGAGATGGACAATAAAGAAAATGGCACTCAGAAGCCTCCAGGGAGGTCGGTCTGCCCTTGTTCACTTAGGTGAGACAGGTGGTGACCCGAACTACACTTGATCTGTTGGAACCCAATCAGGTGACAGCCACGGACCAACCAACAAAACGACTTGCTTGCTACCAATTGGTACATGAGAACACAAAAGTTACAAACGTGATTATCCACAATGAAATATACACCATGTTGGACAGTGACAACAGGTGAGGAAAGGATGCTGCCCGAAATTACGTGAGTGGCCAGGGCAGGTAACCGGAACACTAAGGCAGAAAATTCCACTGGTACGCTTGAACTTGAAATACAGTAATATAGTTAACTTCACCCAAAAAGAACACTGCTTAAATTTATGTTAGTGGTCAGGGCAGATAACCAGAACACTAACGGCCACAAGGCAGAAAATTTCGCTGGTGCACTTGAATTGTAGTCAACCAATATAGTTAATTGCACTGCATGGCAGCTAAATTTCAGCAACAGAAACACTCGGTGTTGCTCACAGGAAAAAAGCTCCCCAACAGCGAACCACTGAAACGAACCACACAACATGAATGGACGTGGCTTGGATAGCTGAAACCACTACTCAACTTTGACGTCCTGGGTCGGTGAACCATGAAGCTTGTAGTGATCGGACAGCTCCACACACGCTCCGGCACTGTGCAGGAACCGCCAGCGGACCCAGCCGACTGCACCGCGCAGAGATAACTTCCCTGGTCCGCAGCAACTGACCGACTCACTCAGAATGCCAACAACATTTAAAATAGTCGTCAGTGAACATGACGCCCACTACACACACAACCTGACCAACACTTGCATGAAGACCTGAATGATACCCAACAGTAACTAAGCATGCACAAAGACAAATCGGGAGTCGATGTGCGCTCCCCCCCCCCCCCCCCCCCCCCCCCCCCCCACACACACACACACACACACACACACACACACACACACACACACACAAACTGCTGACTTATGAATGATCAGCGAGCCAAAACGCTTCATCCGGTAAGACGACCGACAGATGATCCACCCAGACCGCGGCCCGGCTCAAGTGATGCGTGGCGGCAACGGTCAGGCGAGCCATGTCGACGCAGACCTCACTGCTGCTCCAACCTGCATTGCAACTCCCCAACTGGCAGGTCTGGACTGCACTCCAGACGCGTTCCAACTGACTGGCAGACCCGAACTCGCAACTCGAACTCCCTTATGACAGACCACAACCGGGAAGTAATAGCAGTCGAGCAAAGATACTACAAGAGGGGATATATCGATATGCACTGCTAATGCCGCTCACAATCAGGCAAAGTAGCAACTCAGTGACAGTAGTAATTTAAATTAACGTAGTGAAGTACATTAAAAATAGTGTGTGAAATACATGATGGCAGGAACACAAGCCACGCATGGCTCACATACCCTAGCTGGATGACTTTATTCTTCTGTTTACAAAAACACTCTCTTATGAAAATTTTTTTTACTTTAAAATATAAGAAAATTGACATAAATATCTCTTACTAAAATTACTGAAAATATGAGGTTAAAATATGTTCTTCCATTTTGATACATAGTCATGGGCACCATCAATAAAACCTAATTGTACTTTATTGTGCAATGTGACAATTATTGAACTACATGAAAAAAAACATAAATTAGTTACAAACTATGGGATGCACATGCTTTATTCAACATGTAAACATCACTCCAGATATTCAGATTTAGTTTATGACATATTCAATATGCCTGCCATCATTGGCAATGATGTGGCTCAGATGAATGGCAAAATTCTGCATGACTTGCTGAAGTGTCGGAACATCAATGCTGTCGATGACCTGCCGAATGGCTGTTTCCAGCTCACCAATGGTTTTGGGGCTATTGCTGTGCACCTTGTCTTTAATACAGCCCCACAAAAAGGAGTTGCATGTGTTCATATCGGAGAATATGGCAGTCAATTGAGGCCCACACCAGTGTCCTGTGGGTACCTCAGAGTCAGAACGCAGTCCCCAAGGTACTCCTCCAGGACATCAAACACTCTCCTGCTTCAATGGGGTCAAGCTCTGTCTTGCATGAACCACATCTTGTCGAAATCAGGGTCACTTTGGATAATTGGGATGAAATCACCTTCCAAAACCTTCATCTACCGTTCGGTAGTCGCTGCGCCATCACGGAATATCACACCGATTATTCCGTGACTGGACATTGCACACTACACAGTCACCTGTTGAGGGTGAAGAGATTTTGATCATGAAATGAAGATTCTCAATCCCCAATATGCACCAATTTTGCTTATTGATGAACCTATAAAAATGAAAGTGGGCTTCATCACTAAACCAAATGCTCATGCGCATACTAATTTCCTTCATGCCCCACAGCCAACCGTGCCATTTGAACATGAAGAGTCCAGGGGAAAAAAACCTTATAAGTCACAATTCTTATTTTTTTCAAGAGATGAAATTTAAAGTTTCAAGACTCATAAAATTTTAGTTTTTCAAGTTATATTCTTCATTTTTGTTTTAGACCTTAATATATCTTTCAGAGAAAGAGTACTGTTGAAATTATACACACTGAATAGGATTTACAATAATATGATGCATTTTTATTACAAAGGCAGGTCGTACAAAGGAAAAATATGACAAGTCCATAACTACTGCAGGTAACTACAAGATTTCAAATTCATGTTACAACAAATTATCTCATATAATCATTTAATAATCTTCTGAAAAAGGTCCTGTGCTAATTCAATGGTGGATTAATGCAAAAGATGATCAAAATACACTTGCACTTAATTATGGCAAAATCTTTTCAAGTCTTTTAAATCTCTGTATTTCTCAGCAGATATTTTAAGATCACCTGCAAAAAATCAGAATCCCTTAATTTAAATAGCTACATGCCCAATACTAAAAAAATACTCATTTCAATAAATAAAATAAAAAAACTTTCAAATCATATTGCTGTAAAAGAATTACTATACCTTCATATTTAGCAGAGGGAAGGCTGAACTCGCTCCTTTTAGACTGGAATCTTGCCCTTTCTTTCCACGAAGAAGTAATGAAGCTTGCTCATATGCTCCATTGTAGCTTCCTCTATACCAACCAGTGCTGCATGGTGTCGTGTGACTTCCAATTCTCTTATTGGCCTGGACTGGAAAGGGTGTTTCTTCGTGTATATTGTATTATCCAGATGCTCTGTCCAGCATTTGATTATCTCTGGTTGTTCCTCAACATCAATGATGACAAAAGGTGAAGTGTGTGTGTGTGTGTGTGTGTGTGTGTGTGTGTGTGTGTGTGTGTGTGTGTGTGTGTGAATTCTGAAAAACCTGACACCAGTCCTTTGGAATTTGACATTCCTGAGTTTGGTCTATCATACCAATATTTTTCTAAAAACACAGATGACGTGACTTACCGAACGAAAATGCTGGCAGGTCGATAGACTGTGTGTCTACACACTAAATTCAAGCTTTCGCAACAATCTGTTGCCTCATCAGGAAAGAGGGAAGGAGAGGGAAAGACGAAAGGATGTGGGTTTTAAGGGAGAGGGTAAGGAGTCATTCTAATCCCAGGAGCGGAAAGACTTACCTGAGGGGGAAAAAAGGACAGGTATATACTCGCGCGCGCGCACACACACACACACACACACACACACACACGTATCCATCCGCATTTACACAGACACAAGCAGACATTTGTACACGCAAAGAGTTTGGGCAGAGATGTCAGTCGAGGTGGAAGTACAGAGGCAAAGATGTAGTTGAAAGACAGGTGAGGTATGAGTGGCGGCAAATTGAAATTAGCGGAGATTGAGGCCTGGCGGATAACGAGAAGAGAGGATATACTGAAGGGCAAGTTCCCATCTCCGGAGTTCTGACAGGTTGGTGTTAGTGGGAAGTATCCAGATAACCCGGGACAGTGTAACACTGTGCCAAGATGTGCTGGCCGTGCACCAAGGCATGTTTAGCCACAGGGTGATCCTCATTACCAACAAACACTGTCTGCCTGTGTCCATTCATGCGAATGGACAGTTTGCTGCTGGTCATACCCACGTAGAAAGCTTCACAGTGTAGGCAGGTCAGTTGGTAAATCACATGGGTGCTTTCACACGTGGCTCTACCTTTGATCATGTACGCCTTCCGGGTTACAGGACTGGAGTAGGTGGTGGTGGGAGGGTGCATGGGACAGATTTTACACCAGGGGTGGTTACAAGGGTAGGAGCCAGAGGGTAGGGAAGGTGGTTTGGGGATTTCATAGGGATGAACTAAGAGATTACGAAGGTTAGGTGGACGGCGGAAAGACACTCTTGGTGGAGTGAGGAGGATTTCATGAAGGATGGATCTCATTTGAGGGCAGGATTTGAGGAAGTCGTATCCCTGCTGCAGAGCCACATTCAGAGTCTGAGCCAGTCCCGGAAAGTATCCTGTCACAAGTGGGGCACTTTTGGGGTTCTTCTGTGGGAGGTTCTGGGATTGAGGAGATGAGGAAGTGGCTCTGGTTATTTGCTTCTGTACCAGGTCGGGAGGGTAGTTGCGGGATGCGAAAGCTGTTGTCAGGTTGTTGGTGTAATGGTTCAGGGATTCCGGACTGGAGCAGATTCGTTGGCCACGAAGACCTAGGCTGTAGGGAAGGGACCGTTTGATGTGGAATGGGTGGCAGCTGTCATAATGGAGGTACTGTTGCTTGTTGGTGGGTTTGATGTGGACGGACGTGTGAAGCTGGCCATTGGACAGGTGGAGGTCAACGTCAAGGAAAGTGGCATGGGATTTGGAGTAGGACCAGGTGAATCCGATGGAACCAAAGGAGTTGAGGTTGGAGAGGAAATTCTGGAGTTCTTCTTCACTGTG
Source organism: Schistocerca piceifrons (assembly GCF_021461385.2). Taxonomy (NCBI): domain Eukaryota; kingdom Metazoa; phylum Arthropoda; class Insecta; order Orthoptera; family Acrididae; genus Schistocerca; species Schistocerca piceifrons. The sequence continues at coordinate 198,197,522 of NC_060144.1, forward strand.
AGTTCAGATCATGAAGATGTCATCAATAAATCTGTACCAAACTTCGGGTTGGCAGGCCTGGGTAACCAAGAAAGCTTCCTCTAAGCGACCCATGAATAGGTTGGCGTACGAGGGGGCCATCCTGGTGCCCATGGCTGTTCCCTTTAATTGTTGGTATGTCTGGTCTTCGAAAGTGAAGAAGTTGTGGGTCAGAATGAAGCTGGCTAAGGTAATGAGGAAAGAGGTTTTTGGTAGGGTGGCAGGTGATCGGTGTGAAAGGAAGTGCTCCATCGCAGCGAGGCCCTGGACGTGCGGAATATTTGTGTATAAGGAAGTGGCATCAATGGTTACAAGGATGGTTTCCAGGGGTAATAGATTGGGTAAGGATTCCAGGCATTCGAGAAAGTGGTTGGTGTCTTTGATGAAGGATGGGAGACTGCATGTAATGGGTTGAAGGTGTTTATCTACGTAGGCAGAGATACGTTCTGTGGGGGCTTGGTAACCGGCTACAATGGGGCGGCCGGGATGATTGGGTTTGTGAATTTTAGGAAGGAGGTAGAAGGTAGGGGTGTCGGTGGGGTCAAGAGGTTGATGGAGTCAGCTGAAAGGTTTTGTAGGGGGCCTAAGGTTCTGAGGATTCCTTAAGCTCCGCCTGGACATCAGGAATGGGATTACCTTGGCAAACTTGGTACGTAGTGTTGTCTGAAAGCTGACGCAGTCCCTCAGCCACATACTCCCGACGATCAAGTACCACGGTTGTGGAACCCTTGTCCGCTGGAAGAATGACGATGGATCGGTCAGCCTTCAGATCACGGATAGCCTGGGCTTCAGCAGTGGTGATGTTGGGAGTAGGATTAAGGTTTTTTTAAGAAGGATTGAGAGGCAAGGCTGGAAGTCAGAAATTCCTGGAAAGTTTGGAGAGGGTGATTTTGAGGAAGAGGAGGTGGGTCCCGCTGTGACGGAGGACGGAACTGTTCCAGGCAGGGTTCAATTTGCATAGTGTCTTGGGGAGTTGGACCATTAGGAGTAGGATTAGGATCATTTTTCTTTGTGGCAAAGTGATATTTCCAGCAGAGAGTATGGGTGTAGGACAGTAAATCTTTGACAAGGGCTGTTTGGTTGAATCTGGGAGTGGGGCTGAAGGTGAGGCCTTTTGGAATTTTGAGGTTTTGGGGGGAGTGGAGCTGGAAGTGGGAGATTGAGTAGATGGGAGAGACTGGGTCTGTGTGCAATGAGAGGAGGTTGATGTTTGCTGGAAAGGTTGTAAAGGGTGAGTGAGTTGCCTTTCCGGAGGTGGGAAACCAGGAGATTGGATAGTTTTTTGAGGGGGAGGGTGGCATGCTGTTCTGATTTGCGACTGGCCTGTAGGATGATGCTCTGAACAGCCGATGTGGATGTGGGAGAGGAAAGATTGAGGACTTTTATTAAGGATAGGAGTTGACGGGTGTGTTCATTGGCTGAGTTGATGTGTAGGTGAAGGATTAGGTGGGTGAGGGCAATGGATTGTTCAGTTTGGAACTGGTATAGGGACTGATGGAAAGAAGGGAAAGAAGGATTACAGCCAGAGATGTGAACTTTAAGTGTGAGGCCTTTGGGGGTAATGCCAAATGTCAGACAAGCCTGAGAAAATAAAATATGGGAGTGTAATCTGGCTAGGGCGAAGGCATGTTTGCGGAGGGAATGTAAATAAAACTTAATGGGGTCGTTGTGGGGATGTTGTGAGTGTGACATGGTATTAGAAGGTGGAAAGTGTAACATGAGGCTGAAATGAAAATGAAAATAAAAATATATGGCGAGAGATCAGGTGAACTAGAAAGCAACTGGAGATCTGGTGTGAAAAAAGGCGAAAAGGTGTTGGTTATAGCTGGGCTATGTTGATCCTGTGGTGAACTTGGGTTGGTAGTAAACGATGTGCACAAAGGTTATGTGGTTGTGTTGCTGCCAAAACACGTTCAAGGGTGGAGCAATTCGGGAAAATTTCGAAAAAACTGCGTGTAAATGTATTAAAAGGAGTGGTTGCAGATTGTGAAAATGAGGCTAACAATTGTCTGATGAAGAAATGATGAAGTTAAAACCTGTGGGAAGCGGCTAAAAAAGATCAGTGATGTGGGAAAAACGGAAATGGAAAAAAAAGTGAAAGTTGTTGGAACTAGCCGAAATTGCTGTTTAATAGCTGAAAGGAACTGTTTGTGAACTGGAAACGGTGGATTTTGTAGCAGCAGTATTGTTGAAAGTGGAAAAAAAATTATTATTTGTGTTATGGTTTGGAAGTGGGTTATGTATTATTGAGTACATATAGGCAGGATAAAATTGTATGGTAGATTCGGTAAAGAGGAAAAGGTGAATACAAAGTGAAACTACTTGCAAAAACAGAAAGAGAAAATAAGATGACAGAAAAGATTTCGAAATGCAACAGTGAAAATAACAAACGTAATTGTTGGGTTCAAATTAATTATATGAATATAATAGAGGGAAACATTCCAACGTGGGAAAAATATATCTAAAAACACAGATGATGTGACTTACAGAACGAAAGTGCTGGCAGGTCGATAGACACACAAACAAACACAAACATACACACGAAATTCAAGCTTTCACAACAAACTGTTGCCTCATCAGGAAAGAGGGAAGGAGAAGGAAAGACGAAATGGTGTGGGTTTTAAGGGAGAGGGTAAGGAGTCATTCCAATCCCGGGAGCGGAAAGACTTACCTTAGGGGGAAAAAAGGACAGGTATACACTCGCACACACACACATATCCATCCGCACATACACAGACACAAGCAGACATTTGTAAAGGCAAAGAGTTTGGGCAGAGATGTCAGTCAAGGTGGAAGTACAGAGGCAAAGATGTTGTTGAAAGACAGGTAAGGTATGAGCGGCGGCAAATTGAAATTAGCGGAGATTGAGGCCTGGCGGATAACGAGAAGAGAGGATATACTGAAGGGCAAGTTCCCATCTCCGGAGTTCTGATGGGTTGGTGTTAGTGGGAAGTATCCAGATAACCCGGACAGTGTAACACTGTGGCAAGATGTGCTGACCGCGCACCAAGGCATGTTTAGCCACAGGGTGATCCTCATTACCAACAAACACTGTCTGCCTGTGTCCATTCATGCGAATGGACAGTTTGTTGCTGGTCATTCGCACATCGAAAGCTTCACAGTGTAGGCAGGTCAGTTGGTAAATCACGTGGGTGCTTTCACACGTGGCTCTGCCTTCGATCGTGTACACCTTCCGGGTTACAGGACTGGAGTAGGTGGTGGTGGGAGGGTGCATGGGACAGGTTTTACACAGGGGGCGGTTACAAGGGTAGGAGCCAGAGGGTAGGGAAGGTGGTTTGGGGATTTCATAGGGATGAACTAAGAGGTTACTCCTCCTACAAGCCAATCGCAAGTTAGAACAACATGCCACCCTCCACATCAAAAAACTATCCAATCTCCTGGTTTCTCACCTCCGGAAAGGCAACTCACTCACCCTTCACAACCTTTCCAGCAAACCTCAACCTCCTCTCATTGCATACAGACCCAGTCTCTCCCATCTACTCAATCTCCCACTTCCAGCTCCACTCCCCCCAAAACCTCAAAATTCCAATCAACACAATCTGGAACCACAACACCCTAATTCAGTAGTTAACCTTTCCTCCAAACCTCTCTCCCAATCCGAAACCTCTGTCCTATCCAAAGGCCTCACCTTCAGCCCCACTCCCACATTCAACCAAACAGACCTTGTCAAAGATTTACTGTCCTACAACCGTACTCTCTGCTGGGAATATCACTTTGCCACAAAGAAAAATGATCCTAATCCTACTCCTAATGGTCCAACTCCCCAAGACACTATCCAAATTGAACCCTGCCTGGAACAGTTCCGTCCTCCGTCACAGCGGGACCCACCTTCTCTTCCTCAAAATCACCCTCTCCATACTTTCCAGGAATTTCTAACTTCCAGCCTTGCCTCTCAATCCATCTTAAAAAAACCTTAATCCTACTCCCAACATCACCACTGCTGAAGCCCAGGCTATCCGTGATCTGAAGGCCGATCCATTGTCATTCTTCCAGCAGACAAGGGTTCCACAACCGTGGTACTTGATCGTCGGGAGTATGTGGCTGAGGGACTGCGTCAGCTTTCAGACAACACTACATACAAAGTTTGCCAAGGTAATCCCATTCCTGATGTCCAGGCGGAGCTTCAAGGAATCCTCAGAACCTTAGGCCCCCTACAAAACCTTTCAGCTGACTCCATCAACCTCCTGACCCCACCGACACCCCTACCTTCTACCTTCTTCCTAAAATTCACAAACCCAATCATCCCGGCCATCCCATTGTAGCTGGCTACCAAGCCCCCACAGAACGTATCTCTGCCTACGTAGATAAACACCTTCAACCCATTACATGCAGTCTCCCATCCTTCATCAAAGACACCCACCACTTTCTCGAATGCCTGGAATCCCTACCCAGTCTGTTACTCCCAGAAACCATCCTTGTAACCATTGATGCCACTTCCTTATACACAAATATTCCGCACGTCCAGGGCCTCGCTGCGATGGAGCACTTCCTTTCACACCGATCACCTGCCACCCTACCAAAAACCTCTTTCCTCATTGCCTTAGCCAGCTTCATCTTGACCCACAACTTATTCACTTTCGAAGGCCAGACATACCAACAATTACAGGGAACAGCCATGGGCACCAGGATGGCCCCCTCGTACGCCAACCTATTCATGGGTCACTTAGAGGAAGCCTTCTCGGTTACCCAGGCCTGCCAACCCGAAGTTTGGTACAGATTTATTGATGACATCTTCATGATCTGGACTCACAGTGAAGAAGAACTCCAGAATTTCCTCTCCAACCTCAACTCCTTTGGTTCCATCAGATTCACCTGGTCCTACTCCAAATCCCATGCCACTTTCCTTGACGTTGACCTCCACCTGTCCAATGGCCAGCTTCACATGTCCGTCCATATCAAACTCACCAACAAGCAACAGTACCTCCATTATGACAGCTGCCACCCATTCCACATCAAACGGTCCCTTCCCTACAGCCTAGGTCTTCGTGGCCAACGAATCTGCTCCAGTCCGGAATCCCTGAACCATTACACCAACAACCTGACAACAGCTTTCGCATCCCGCAACTACCCTCCTGACCTGGTACAGAAGCAAATAACCAAAGCCACTTCCTCATCTCCTCAAACCCAGAACCTCCCACAGAAGAACCCCAAAAGTGCCCCACTTGTGACAGGATACTTTCCGGGACTGGATCAGACTCTGAATGTGGCTCTCCAGCAGGGATACGACTTCCTCAAATCCTGCCCTGAAATGAGATCCATCCTTCATGAAATCCTCCCCACTCCACCAAAAGTGTCTTTCCGCCGTCCACCTAACTTTCGTAACCTGTTGGTTCATCCCTATGAAATCCCCAAACCACCTTCCCTAGCCTCTGGCTCCTACCCTTGTAACTGCCCCCGGTGTAAAACCTGTCCCATGCACCCTCCCACCACCACCTACTCCAGTCCTGTAACCCGGAAGGTGTACACGATCGAAGGCAGAGCCACGTGTGAAAGCACCCACGTGATTTACCAACTGACCTGCCTACACTGTGAAGCTTTCTATGTGGGAATGACCAGCAACAAACTGTCCATTCGCATGAATGGACACAGGCAGACAGTGTTTGTTGGTAATGAGGATCACCCAGTGGCTAAACATGCCTTGGTGCGCGGCCAGCACATCTTGCCACAGTGTTACACTGTCCGGGTTATCTGGATACTTCCCACTAACACCAACCTGTCAGAACTCCGGAGATGGGAACTTGCCCTTCAGTATATCCTCTCTTCTCGTTATCCACCAGGCCTCAATCTCCGCTGATTTCAATTTGCCGCCGCTCATACCTCACCTGTCTTTCAACAACATCTTTGCCTCTGTACTTCCGCCTCGACTGACATCTCTGCCCAAACTTTTTGCCTTTACAAATGTCTGCTTGTGTCTGTGTACGGATGGATATGTGTGTGTGCGCGAGTGTACACCTGTCCTTTTTTCCCCCTAAGGTAAGTATTTCTGCTCCCGGGATTGGAATGACTCCTTACCCTCTCCCTTAAAACCCACATCCTTTCGTCTTTCCCTCTCCTTCCCTCTTTCCTGATAAGGCAACAGTTTGTTGCGAAAGCTTGAATTTCGTGTGTATGTTTGTGTGTCTATCGACCTGCCAGCACTTTCGTTCGGTAAGTCACATCATCTGTGTTTTTAGATATATTTTTCCCACATGGAATGTTTCCCTCTATTATACCAATATTTTTATCACATTCGAGGTACGAATGGTCTGTTATGGAGAATGTAATCTTTACATAGTCAAATTGTTTTTCTGTATGGACCAGATGGTGCAGGAATCTGCAGGAGTCACAGAACATCTCCAGATGTCTGTCTTCTGGATTTAGAAAATTGTGCACAAAATGATGAAGGAACGATGAAACTTCATCTGCTCGTTTTCGGCCTGTGCTCTCTGGATACATGTAAAAATAGCTGTCCCCAGTTGCCAAAACATGAACATTGAATATAAATACAGAAAGATGTCATTCATAATAAACTTCATTTGTCTTTATATTTGGACAAGGAAAGTTTTTGCTATAGTCCATCGTAACTGCAACCTTTGATGGATTTTTTTCCGACATTCCATCTTTGCCTTTTTTTCCTGCCATAAAACACTTTTTGTTTTCTGAGATGCAATTCATGGGCTATTTCATGGGATTTAAGTTCGGCATGAAGCCTTACTTTATTTTCAACAAATGATGTTAAAGTCAGTTCCTTCTCCAAATTTTTCTACTTGGCTAGATAGTCATCGCAGAAGCCACAAGTATCAGATCGTGGATATCCAAAACTTACATTGAAATCTGAATTGAATATAGTGCAGTATGTTTCATACGACACGTTCTGATCCTGAAACTTCTCCCTGAACACATGGAACATTTTTTTAATATTCAAAGACTCTGGTAGGTAAATTTTTTCTGACTTCGTCAAACTGTAGTGGCTGTTGTGGCCTTCGAATGATTTAATGTGCCCTCTAATTATTGCATGTGTTTCATCTTTCAAAGCCTGTGGGCAAGATCTGTGTTTCCCTCGGCCATCTTGTAGAGGTTGGTCTCCAGATTTAAGTTTCTTCAGTAAATGATCTACCTTGCCCTTCTTTATTCCATGTAATGACATAAATGCTTGCTTGCACACATGTACTTCTTGGACACTTCCATTAATGGTAATACATACACTGAATTTACAAGATGCATCACAAAACTTTGCTTCCTGCTCTTCTCTTCTAGGACGCCTGCGCTGTACAGGGATCACTTTGATTAAACAACTTAAATAGAGGTTTATTTCATCATCATTTTGAAAGTGGTTCATGTTATTAATAATATTCTTTTTATTTTCATCACTGACAATGTCAAAACAATTGTTTATGCACTTACATGGTTCTCCTGTTTCATGTGACTGCAATCTTAAACATTTGGAGGCATCTCTAACGTGGCCATAGTTCTTCCTTTTCTTTGTCAGATTATTTGATGACATTCTATAGTTTTCTTCGCAAATACATGAGGCACTGTCTTCTTTATTCATTTTACACTGACAGAATACAATGCTAGATCCAACTTCATTCACAAACTCGACAAAGCTAACAACAATGGCCAACTTATACACAACAATGACTGTGGCAACAATGATAAAACAACAATAACATTAGTGAAAACAGACCTGCGTGGGCTGGGAATCATTAAGTCATAAAATTTTATCATCGCATTCCCTGGACTTGTCAGGATATTCCCCTGTTTTGTGTGGACTTATAATGTTTTTCGCCTGCACATGCTTACAACATACCTGAATATCTCTTGACTCATCAGGTTTTTGACCAGTTCTGTAAAACGAGCTAAAACTACACTGGCTGGTCTATTAAATTATGAATAAAACAGAAATTTTGGAACTTCGGACTTATCAGGTTTTTTTCCTTCAACTCTTCACATCCTAACACAAACTGATCAAAAGGTATGATGATTTTATTTTATATAGTTCAATAACTGTCACTCTGTGTTTTTATTGGATAAGTCTTTTATGAAACTAACCTTTCTTGGTGACTCTTTGTCTAGTATTTGTAAATAGTGTAAAGTGGGGGATCAAATTCTTAAAGTTATTCAATGATTCTTGCATTCAACTGAAAATATTATTTATACATTTTTTTAAACCTTACTTGTGCCAATCGTCAGACCACAACTGGCAGAAAAGCCACTAATGGAAGTTACAAAAGTTTTTTCTTTGAGTATTAGTTCATTTTCTATGTACCCATGTGTTGTGTATTTTACTGAATTGTTCCTGTATGTGATCTATTAGTAATTTTTTCTACTCTTAATCTATTTTGAGCATAATGCATGCAAAAATTCGTACCAGTCCTCCTCTAATTACACAAATTGTAACCAACTTTCAGAAGAACAACTATGTATAGGGCCCAGATGCGAAGACTACTATGGAAACAACCATAAAAGTCTATATGGACAAAAAGGCATCATTCATGAAAAGAAAAAAAACAGAACTCGTCTCATGATGGGTACTGAAATTATAATTTATTGTTACTAATATGAAATACTACACATGAGCTATTACTTTATGAATGTCACCAACAGCTTTAAACAAAAAGTAGTAGTAGCCTACTTATAAAAACTTAATTTCATTTTACGAGTATATCACTGTAGGAAACCACACAGAGTCCACAACTGAGATCCAAGCGCACAGTTGTAAGGTGCACCATGGAAATTCGAAGACACTAGGATCAGCAGAGGCCGCCGCTCACGGATGCACGCAGCCTCTTCCATGTGCACTCTACCAGATGGTCAACAGCCAGCCAACTTCGCCCTCAGGTACATGGTGACATTCTGACTAGGATTGCCAGACTAGTAGTGTACCCGTACCATGGCAAGTGTCTTCTTGCACAAGTTATTTCTAGACATAATAAAGTGTTGTGTCCATTATTGACTGTATGTGCTTGGTTTGGAACAATTACAACATTTTTTTTTATCAAAATTGTTCTGAAAACAAATGAGACTTTACCTTACATACATATTTGAATCTATTTTCATAAAGTAAATTATATGTTCCATAATTGGGGGTGTTCAAGGAGTTTTCCAGTCATTTGGTGCAATTTTTCTGCAAAGATAAATTTCTGTTTATGTATCGATATATTCTCATACTTCAATCTTGCACTTGACAATTAGTACATAAATAATTAACAGTAATTTCTCTGAAAACAAATCTTACATTCATTTTGCTATTTGAAAAGAAATCTTCGTTAATTTTGTTATTTTTACCACTCTGTTTCAAATGGAGATGATGAATATGTTTATATATTCACTTTTTTATTTATTTTTCTATCAATTTGTAATTGATATTGCAACATAACAGGAAGTTTCCAATTTTTATGTCTGCAAATTTAATATCCTTTGTTATCAGCTATTATTACTAAAAATCTTCATATGAGTACCTGTCTCCAAGAGACATTCTATGAACTAAATCTGATACAGAATCCTAAAAACCATCATCTTAGTATTATTTTCACATAAGGAATGGTCTGGAAAACTCAAGAAACAATTATGCGTCATATATTACGACTGTTTGGTGCCAATTGAGTTTAAATCAGTTCAAGTCAGACTTTTATATACTGTTTTTGACATTGCTTGAGTTACCACCTAGAGGAGCTCTTTGTAATAAGTGATGAGCTCTAAGTTATTTGTTATTATATTTACCTGCCATACTGCAAAAATATGTGAAATGTTACATGGAATGATGAATAAACTACATTGTGGGAGAGAACTATTATTTCAATGCCATGTCATTTCACACCCTGGACCTTATATATGTAATTATGCAACACGTCAATGCTTTTGGACAACAATGGAAAATCTACTATGGATAGATTGCTGCTCACCATATAGTGGAGATGTTGAGTCACAAACTCAAAATGCAATATGGTGTGTAGCAATCTATCCTTTTCATAATAAGTGGATTTTTTACTATTGCTTGATCTTACCTTCCTTACACTGGAATACACACTGCCTAATATACAGTAAATGTTTTTGTGCAATGTCCACATGAAACATAACCATAAAATTATTTAACAATTTTTGTTTTACTGGTTTCTTGGGCCATTTCACCTAAGAATCCAAGTATGCAAGCAATATTGAGACCAGCACCCACACATATTATTGTGTGTGTATTATCATGGACTATATGTGACATAATAGCTTTATTGTATTTTTTATATCTTTCATGACATAATCACATGAGTATTTCAGAATGCCTTAATCAGTTTCAACCAGACATGGGTCATCTTCACACTAAGTACACATGCTATAAGCATGTCCTTTTAGTCCAAACATGATCACTGGCTGGTTGAATCTTGTGACAGCACTCTGAAATTCTGATGTAACTGTGTCAAAAAATATAAAAAATTAAAAGAACATAATCAATCAGTCACTCAATCTCCATGAACAGTGTGTCATTTTTTTAAGGTAACAGTGCCATATCTATGTATCTTTGAACATTTACGTGGGGAACAGCACTGAATAACTAAAAGGTCATGCAACAATTTCAGCTCAGAACAAAATTCTCTTATTTCACTTGAAAATGTGAAAGAATTGCACATGTTGCCAGTTCACAAGTTACAATGTAATGTTCTGTTATCAGCAGCTATGTTCTGACATATTATTTTCAATAGTTAGATGTACCACCTGTGTAAGATGCTACTAGCTACATGGTATGTACATGATTTACCATTAAAGTTTCTGAATTCAATAGTTTTTTCATACCTGTTACTAAGGATTTGGGTGAGGTTTGTACACTGGTAATGAATCTGGACTCCTCAAAAATGGGTATGAATATAGATTTATTAAAAAGACAGATTTTTTCTGAGGCTTTTGTTGGGAATTCTACATCATCTTTTTATACATGCTGACTGACTACAGAAAAAAAATCTGTGGTAGTGGTAGTCAAAATGTGTTGATATCTTCTAGTGATGGTTTCAAATACTTGACTTCACGAAAATCTTAGTATGACAGACTACAAGAACAGACTCAAATGTACATCCAGAATTACGCGATCCTTAGCACTTGCCAGACTGACTGAAACTTCCTGCAGTGCAGTAATTTTACCTCTCTAATGATGCTGTAGTAGTAATTAAGGACTATCTATTTCCAATAAGATTTTTTCATTATTAATGCCTCTTCTGGACTCTGCATTGCCTCTATCTGCATTTTAAGTACAAGTTTAGAAAATAGTTCATCTATATTTTTATTTTATTTAAACTATTTAATTCCATAAGCTCATTTCTTGAATATCAAGAAATAATAGCATCATACATAAACACCTCCAAGAGACATTGCTTTGAAATAGTCTAATACTCTTAAAAATTACTGTGATGGGCATTTCCCCATTTTTGATCATTATTTTGTGATTTGAAACTAATATCTTCGAAAGTCACAGCAACAACACCACCATCACCACCATCACCACCACCACCACCATTAAATATTGTTGTTGTTGTGGTCTTCAGTCCTGAGACTGGTTTGATGCAGCTCTCCATGCTACTCTATCCTGTGCAAGCTTCTTCATCTCTCAGTACCTACTGCAGAATACATCCTTCTGAATCTGCTTAGTGTATTCATCTCTTGGTCTCCCTCTATGATTTTTACCCTCCATGCTGCCCTCTAATGCTAAATTTGTGATCCCTTGATGCCTCAGAACATGTCCTACTAACTGGTCCCTTCTTCTTGTCAAGTTGTGCCACAAACTCCTCTTCTCCCCAATTCTGATCAATACCTGCTCATTAGTTACGTGATCTACCCATCTAATCTTCAGCATTCTTCTGTAGCACCACATTTCAAAAGCTTCTATTCTCTTCTTGTCCACACTATTTATCGTCCATGTTTCACTTCCATACATGGCTACACTCCATACAAATACTTTCAGAAATGACTTCCTGACACTTAAATCTATACTTGATGTTAACAAATCTCTCTTCTTCAGAAACGCTTTCCTTGCCATTGCCTGTCTGGTACGGGTGCAATTGATGTTTTTGAGATTTCCGATTATCGCGCAATTTGTCTGCTACTGATGCGTGGATTAGCCGCGACAGCAGCTAAAACACCTACATTTTATATCCTCTCTACTTCGACCATCATCAGTTATTTTGCTCCCCAAATAGCAAAACTCCTTTACTACTTTAAGCGTCTCATTTCCTAATCAAATTCCCTCAGCATCACCCAACTTAATTCGACTACATTCCATTATCCTCGTTTTGCTTTTGTTGATGTTAATCCTATATCCTCCTTTCAAAACACTATCCATTCCGTTCAACTGCTCTTCCAAGTCCTTTGCTGCCTCTGACAGAATTACAATGTCATCGGCAAACCTCAAAGTTTTCATTTCTTCTCCATGTATTTTAACACCTACTCTGAATTTTTCTTTTGTTTCCTTTATTGCTTGCTCAATATAGAGATTGAACAACATCGGGGAGAGGCTACAACCCTGCCTCACTCCCTTCCCAACCACTGCTTCCCTCTCATGCCCCTCGACTCTTGCAACTGCCGTTTGGTTTCTGTACAAATTGTAAATAGCCTTTCGCTCCCTGCGTTTTACCCCTGCCACCTTCAGAATTTGAAAGAGAGTATTCCAATCAATATTGTCAAAAGCTTTCTCTAAGTCTACAAATGCTAGAAACGTAGGTTTGACTTATTAAACTGATAGTTCGGTAATTTTCACATCTGTCAACGTCTGCTTTCTTTGGAATTGGAATTATTATATTCTTCTTGAAGTCTGAGGGTATTTCGCCTGTCTCATATATCTTTCTCACCGGATGGTAGAGTTTTGTCAGGACTGGCTCTCCCAAGCCTGTCAGTAGTTCTAATGGAATGTTGTCTACTCCCGGGGCCTTGTTTCGACTCGGGTCTTTCATTGCTCTGTCAAACTCTTCACGTAGTATCATATCTCCCATTTCATCTTTATCTACATCCTCTTCCATTTCCATAATATTGTCCTCAATTACATCGCCCTTGTATAGACCCTCTATATACTCCTTCCACCTTTCTGCTTTCCCTTCTTTGCTTAGAACTGGGTTTCCATCTGAGCTCTTGATATTCATACAAGTGGTTCTCTTTTCTCCAATGGTCTCTTTAATTTTCCTGTAGGCATTATCTATCTTACCTCTGGTGAGACAAGCCTCTACATCCTTACAATTGCCCTCTAGCCATCCCTGCTTAGCCATTTTGCACTTCCTGTCAATCTCATTTTTGAGACGATTGTATTTCTTTTTGCCTGCTTCATTTACTGCATTTTTATATTTTCTCCTTTCATCAATTAAATTCAATATTTCTTCTGTTACCCAATGATTTCTAGCAGCCCTCGTCTTTTTACCTACTTTATCCTCTGCTGCCTTCACTACTTCATCCCTCAAAGCTACCCATTCTTCTTCTACTGTATTTCTTTCCCCCATTCCTGTCAATTGTTCCCTTATGCTCTCGTTGAAACTCTGTAAAACCTCTGGTTCTTTCAGTTTATCCAGTTCCCACCTCCTTAAATTACCACCTTTTTGCAGTTTCTTCAGTTTTAATTTACAGTTCATAACCAATAGATTGTGGTCAGAGTCCACATCTGCCTCTGGTAATGTCTTACAATTTAAAACCTGGTTCCTAAATCTATCTGAAACCCGTCAGTATCTCCAGGTTTCTTCCATGTATACAACCTTCTTTTATGATTCTTGAACCAAGTGTTAGCTATGATTAAGTTGTGCTCTGTGCAAAATTCTACCAGGCGGCTTCCTCTTTCATTTCTTCCCCCCAATCCATATTCACCTACTATGTTTCCTTCTCTCCCTTTTCCTACTACCGAATTCCAGTCACCCATGACTATTAAATTTTTGTCTCCCTTCACTATCTGCATAATTTCTTTTATTTCGTCATACATTTCTTCAATTTCTTCGTCATCTGCAAAGCTAGTTGGCATATAAACTTGTACTACTGTGGTAGGCGTGGGCTTCGTGTCTATCTTGGCCACAATAATGCGTTCACTATGCTGTTTGTAGTAGCTTACCCGCACTCCTATTTTTTTATTCATTATTAAACCTACTCCTGCATTACCCCTATTTGATTTTGTATTTATAACCCTGTATTTGCCTGACCAAAAGTCTTGTTCATCCTGCCACCGAACTTCACTAATTCCCACTATATCTAACTTTAACCTATCCATTTCCCTTTTTAAACCTACCTGCTCGATTAAGGGATCTGACATTCCATGCTCCGATCCGTAGAACACTCCTGATAACAACGTCATTTTGAGTAGTCCCCTCTGGAGATCCGAATGGGGGACTATTTTACCTCCGGAATATTTTATCCAAGAGGACGCCATCATCATTTAACCATACAGTAAAGCTGCATGCCCTTGGGAAAAATTACTGCCGTAGTTTCCCCTTGCTTTCAGCCGTTCGCAGTATCAGCACAGCAAGGCCGTTTTGGTTATTGTTACAAGGCCAGGTCAGTCAATCATCCAGACTGTTGCCCCTGCAACTACTGAAAAGGCTGCTGCCCCTCTTCAGGAACCACACGTTTGTCTGGCCTCTCAACAGATACCCCTCCGTTGTGGTTGCACCTACGGTACGGCTATCTGTATCGCTGAGGCACGCAAGCCTCCCCACCAACGGCAAGGTCCATGGTTCATGGGGAAATTAATTGGAATCAGGAATGGCTAAGGAATGGACTAGTTTGTTGTGTACATTGGGTGGTAAGGAGATGAGGGTATCCTTCATCTCAGAGTACAACAAATATTACTTTTAAGCACTGGCAAAGAATGTGACTGAGTGTTTCAAGGTTTGTGTAATGACAGGAGTGCTGACAAATTGGCTTGTGCACAATGGCAAAGTCTTTGTTCTATAAGAAATTGTATGACAAATCTGATTCTGGGGTATCTGGGCAGAATATTGTCTGTCTGTAAAGTCTCTATGCAAGAGTCTCAACTCACAGAAAGCATCTAGTGCAGCATCACATCTACTGAGAACAAAGATGTTAAGTGACTAGTCCAAGAGTGATGTGCTCAAGGTAGTGCTGCAGTCAGTGGCTGTATTAAGGCCAACCCCAAGAAGCTGTGAGAGTCAATCCACTTAGATTAAATGGAATCTTCCATGAGAATAATTTGGATACCCTTTCTAAATATTAGGGTTATGCTAAAAGTTTTTAACAGAAATCCAGACTTTTTTATTTAAATTAGCAGAGTACCTGGCATTGCCCGGGTATGTATTTATTCCATATGTAATTATTCCAATTTTCTATCAGTCCATCTCCTCTTTCTCCCCCTCTCTGTCCATATCCTCCTTCACCCCTCTCTGTCCATATCCTCCTTCACCCCTCTCTGTCCATCACCTCCATCGCCCCCCCCCCCCCCACTCTGTCCCACACCTCCTGCCCTCTCTACTTGTTTATCTTCTCCTCTTCCCTTTCTCTGTCCATCTCCTTCTCCCCTCCCTTTGTTCATCTTCTCCCCTCCCCACGCTCTCTCCCCCTCCCCTGTCTCTGTCCATCTACTACTATTTTCTTTTTTCTGTCCATTTCCCCTTTCTCCTATCTCTCTCCATGTTATCACACTCATCCCAATAGGAGGCTGGTGGTTCTCTCCCCCACAGTATTTCTTTCCATATCACAACTAGCATATGTACCAAATTTCACTGAAATTGTTTGAAGGGTTTAAGATGGGCTTTTATCCATGGCTTTGCCCACATGTGCACATGTCAAATACATTTCACATGTATCTAACATATATTACACATATTTGTACACACATTTCATCTGTACATAGCGAATTACACCCTGCAGTTTCTTTTTCATGCAGCTCAATGTTTATGAGACCAGTCTCCTGAACCACATGTGGTGCACTGATTTAATTTTGCAGGTACATCCAATGGTATGTGGCTATTGCCTATGTTGTAAACAGAGTTAGTAGTAAAGAAGTAATAAATTAAAAGTCATGCATGACATGGCAGGTTTTCATGTATCACAAAATCTGATGTATCTCCTGAACTGTGTGTCATACAATGATATAATTTTGCTGGTACATTCAGTGGTACAGTCAGTTCCATAAGAAAGTGGACACCATTACGTGTACGAAATAAAAGACACTATTATAAATACATGTTTACAAGAAAATACATGTTGTTACTAACTACACAATTAACTAATAGTTAATCCAATCACTGCCATTATCAGTTACAGGTTGGCACCTTTTTGGCATGCTTTCCACAAGATTTTCTGAATATTCTCTTGGTAACGACCTCCATACTGCCCTGATTTTATATAACAGCTCCTTTAAAGTACCTTTAAGCTTCATCTTAGCATCAATCATGGACACACCCCATTGTCTTTTTTCCATGCCGTAAGAAACTGTTATGATGTTTCAGATCACTATCCTCTTGGAGCATCAACTTTGCCTCATTCAAACCAAATAACTTCTTAAGGATGTCAGAGGTAATTTTGATAAATATTGCATATTTTTTCAGTATTTAAATTGGCTGTAATTGTCCTGAGTTTTTGTTGTTGTCCACATTAATCTTCTCTCTGGTAAATCATATAAGTTTCCAACCTCTAAATATAATTTGACTCACTTTGCGACAAATTCTTTGACTTTCTAAGAATTTTAGAAGCGGCTCCATATGAAAGCTTTGGTACCTTTGGATAATTTACATGGAACACTGCCTTGTGATGCTTCAGATATTTTGCACTCATTTTAAACTGCAATCTACAAAACAAAAAATTCAACTCTCACACTGTTCATCTAAACACTTTGCAAAAGCCCATGAATTACAGATTCAAGAGCACTACCAGAGATATTGCTGAGGGTGTTACATTTAAAATTATGGTGTACACTTTCTTGAGAAGCCGACTGAATATTTGAAAACAGTCAGCAACTGAATATGTGAAAACAGTCAGCAAAACGTGTTGCAAATATAATTAGTAGTAAAGAAGTAATAAGTTAAAACATTGTGCTTCATGAGGCAGCTTTGCTGCTTGAGTAGCAAAAATGTGTAAGTGATAAACTTTTTTTCTTTCATAATTTTATTGGGGTTGTCAGCAAGAAAAAGTTTTGTAAAGGTCTGAAATTATATGTAAAGTTTGCTGCATGTCACTAAGTGCTCTCATTCTCAATTACTGGATGACTAAAGCATGGGAATTTGCATGTCGTGGGATACAATCCTTTTTCTCCCCTGCCTCTTTGTTAGGTAGGTGGTTCTTATCCCACAATGATTCTTTACAGACAGTAAGTGATTTCCATACTAAGTTTGGCTGAAGTTAGTCCAGTGGTTTAGGAGGAGATGTGGAATCTACATACATACATTTTGTATTATGTGTGGATACATTTTTCTACCCTTTGAAACTACTTAAAAAATATCTCAGTCCAAGCTTATTTATGGAAGTCACTTAGAGCACTTATGTATACTTCAATATCCTCTTAATCAGATGAAAGAAGCTGCCTATAACTTTTTCCTTTATCTTTGGGAACACGAAGAAATCACACTGAGCCAGGGCGGTGAACACTCACGTGCTTTCCTTACCCAAGAAGTCCATTGTTCTGGCAGCCATGTCCGCTGAGCATTGTTGTCATGCAGAAGAAGGTATCCACTCTTCAACTTTGGTTGTTGTGGCCTCTGTGTGGCCAAGATTTTTGGCAGACATTAAATCACATAAGACTCAGCATTGCTATGTGACATGTGTCCATGGTCACTTAGGTGAGATGAGACATCTTCGTGAAGAAGGTAGCAACCAAATTCTTTCCAGAACTCCTATTTCTGAGCTTTTGTGGGTGGTTCCTCACCTGGAAAGCATCATACTGAGACTGCCTCTTCGTTTTGAGGTCATAATGGCACAATGTGTCTTGTCATCTGTGACAGTATTACAAGTGCCTCTGGCACACCCGTTGTAAAATTTTCAAACATATAGGGATACCAATCCATCCTTGCATATTTTTTGGCTAATGTCTGGGAATGTGGCATCCAACGGGTACATCTCTACGTTAAGCTGAAACGATGACAAATGATGGTGTGTACTGCAACAGATCCAATATTTAGGGTCCCTTCAATGTCAAAATGTGTAATGAGGGTCATTTTCCTCACAGTATCAATGTTTTCTTGGGCCACTGCCATCACTGGTGATCGGGAAGAGGTTCATCTTCAAGAGATTCCCAACCTCTTGAAAATGCATGAAACCAGTTTTCCACAGTGATCCCAGAAGGGGGACACCCAACAAAAACATGTACCATAGAGGAGCACTCTCAGTATTGAACTTCTTTTGTAGTCATAATAAATCACTTCATGAAAATTGCAGAGTGCCAGATCCACTATGTTAGACTCAGTACTGCCTGCATCTTCAATCACCGTTCACAGCATGGTTTGAAATCCAGTGGTGGGGGAACCACTCAGCACATGCTCAAAGGTTGAGAAATAATGCTCTTTCAAACTGAAATAATCCCAATGTTGCCAGACTTATGGTTTAGGAGCTATTAAAAACTTTTGGTACAGCTCTCATATCCTTAAATATCAAAGATGTACTTCCCACTCTTCTGAAGCACCCACCAGACTTCAGCAATCAATGGTTACAGAGCAGATGGATGATATCTGCACAACTCACACCCCAGGTGCAGCCAAGCATATTCCATACATCTAATTTTGCATGCTAATGCATGGATGTGGAATGAGTCAAAACATTTAATTCATTATTATGTTCATATCATTAAGGACCACAAAAAAGATTGAGAATTCAAACACAATCAGTAAGTTCTAATTACACTCACTGGTGATTGAAATTTTGTGAGTAGATTCCAGTGCAACGAAAAACACCTTTCTTTTAATGATGTCCACCCCAAATCCTGTATCATGTCAGTGACACTCTCTCCTTCATTTTGCAATAATACAAAATGTGCTACTCTTCTTTGAACTTTCTCAATGTACTCCAACAGTTTTCAGATATTACCTAAACAATTATTTATAAAGTAAAAGAGACCTTCTTTGGAGCTGACTACAATTAGAAATTAATTTTTATAATATTTTTTACTCATTCTGATCTTGTGTTTTGTTTGTGGACTGGAAATTTATTTGCAGTGATTGATGGTTTTCAATTTTGCATTTGGCTACCTTCATATGGACAGGCTGTTTCTGGTCTCAATGTATGTGCTTCAGTCATATAGGCCCAATGAAAACTGCAACACTGGTTTTCATTGTTCAATATCACTGTTAACATTTGAGCTACATAGGTCAAACAAAAATTTTATTCCAACTGTCTGTATTTGAATTTTTTTATTCGGTCTACTCTGGAAAATTTCAGAGTATGCTGACGCAATAGCTCCATACTTGACAATCATATACAACCGTTCGCCCCAAGAAAGATCCATACCCGAAGACTGGAAAGTTGCACAGGTCACACCAATATCCTAGAAAGATAGCAGGAGTAACCCACTAAATTACAGGCCCATGTCATTAATGTCAATATGCAGCAGGATTTTGGAACATGTATCATGTTCGAACATTATGCATTACCTCGAAGAGAACGGTCTATTGACACACAGTCAACACAGATTTAGAAAACTTCATTCTTGTGAAACACAACTATCTCTTTACTCACATGAAGTGTTGAGTGCTATTGACAAGGGATTAACTGATTTCATATTTCTAGATTTCCAGAAGGCTTTGGACATGGTACCACACAGGCAGCTTGTAGAGAAATTGCATACTTATGGAATATCATCTCAGTTATGTAACTGGATTCATGATTTCCTGTCAGAGAGGTCACAGTCCATAGTAAAATCATCGAATAAAACAGGAGGGATTTCTGGCATTCCCCAAGATCATGCTACAGGCCCTTTGCTGTTCCTTATCTATATGAACAATTTAGGAGACAATGTGAGCAGCTGTCTTAAGCTGTTTGCAGATGATGCTGTCATTTATTGACTGCTAAAGTCATTAGAAGATCAAAACAAATTGCAACACAATTTAGAAAAGATGGTGCAAAAATTGGCAATTGACACTAAGTAACGAAAAGTGTGCCATCATCTACATGAGTGCTAAAAGAAATCTGTTAAACTTCAATTACACTCTAAATCAGTCAAATCTAAAGGCTGTAAATTCAACTAAATACCTAGGTATTACATTTACAAACAATTTAAACTGGAAGGAACACATAGGAGATGTTGTGCGGAAGGCTAACCGAAGATTGCCTTTTACTGGCACAACACTTAGAAAATGTAACAGATCTACTAAAGAGACTGCCTACATTGCATTTGTCCGTCCTCTTATAGAATACTGCTATGCAGTAAGGGATCCTTACCAGATAGGATTGACATCAAGAAAGTCCAAAGAAGGGCAGCACGTTTTGTATTATTGTGAAATAGGGGAGAGAGTCTCACTGAAGTGATACAGGATTTGGGGTGGACATCAGTAACACAAAGGCGTTTTTCGCTGCAGTGGAATCTTCTCACGAAATTTCTATCACCAACTTTCTCCTTCGAATGCTAAAATATTTTGTTGACACCAATCTACTTGGTGAGAAATGATTATCATAATAAAATGAGGCTAATCAGAGCTCGCATGGAAAGATACACGTGTTCATTTTATCTGCGTGCTGTACAAGATTGGAACAGTAGGGAATTACTGTGAAGGTGGTTTTATGAACCCTCTGCAAGGCACTTAAATGTCATTTGCAGAGTATCCATGTAGATGTAGATGTGTCATTTTCTGATTATCTTTTTGTTTTGTAAGAGTGTGTCGGGCATCATAGTCTTCATTTGACCTAAATAGGTCAATTGCATTATTCAATTCCAACTTCATTTTTTCTGTATTTTTTCATTCAGTTTATTCTAGAGAAATTTGTCTCCATTACTTTTCAATTTTTTTGTTGCTTTGGAATAAGCTTAACTTTTTTTAGTTTGTCCCTTCCCAAAAACTCCTCGTTCCCACACTTGTTCTGTTAATTTCATTTTACTAGCTGATAGAAATATTTTGCATTTTTATGTGTTTTTTTTTTTATATATACCATAATGGTTTATCTTGTGTTCGTTGTCTTAAAGGATGTAATTGGCCCGTTACTAAATGTTACCTATGGTTGTGTTAGTAACTCGTGTACTCTATGCTCCCTATTTGAAATATGATGTCTTGGAAGTTTGGAATCTGACCCTGCTCTAATATCAATAAATAAGGCATCAGACCATAAGAAACCTGATGAAATGGATACATACATCAAGACTGAATATACTATTTCTAACATCTTAACTTTTCAGAAACAACAGATAGCACTGCATTCCCTAAAGTTGATTAGGTACACTAGTAAGACAGATTTTTACCAACTTTCTGGATGTAATTACAAGTTCATTAATTTCAGGAGGATAAACTACCTAGACTTTTCATCCACTGGTTCAGTCTGCATATATACATCATAGATCTTTGAGACTTGAAAATATCTTTGGAACAATATAGTTACATTTGATTGTTGAAACTGTTTTAATTTAGGTTGCATCCAGTTGAAACTTGTATATATGAATAACCATCTCTAAGAATAACTCAGTAACACAATTTAATCATAACTATTAGTGAAAATTGGAAATTTTTTAAATTATTATTTTTGTTGCCTCACTGTACTATTAAAGAATACCAAAGGAAATAATCAAATACACACTAACTTTATAAATTAAAGAAAGCAGATGAGATGAACAGAGACATTCTCTGATTAATATTCTTCAAATTGCTTTCAATATAGCGTTTACCTCAAGTTGGGACTTTTCTTGCATTTCTTGGGTTTCCTGTTGACCAACTTCCATGTTATCAATTGGCGGCTGTTGAGGACCAGGACCTCCTGCTGCCTGACGATCTTGAATAGTGCCTCCTGGACCTTGCTGCTGCTGCTGCTGCTGCTGTTGCTGCTCCTGCTGAGATTGCTGCTGTTGCGCAAGTGGTATTTGTTGATCCTGCTCCTGCAGGATGAGAATATCAAATTCTGCCATCAAGAAAAAGTGTTTGACAACGCATATCCAAAGTTCCATTATCAGTACACAGTACACTGACAAGCACACACCCTGCAAAGAAAGCTCTGTTAGCTCAGGACAAAAATCAGAAAAAAATCAATGTGTAAATTTTCAAAATTCAAGCAATGGAAACTCCAGGTTGGAATATTATCAATATGAGGAAAAGATAGATTGTTACTTAATGTAAATATGATACACTGAGTTGCAGACACGTGCAATGTAAAGACACTTACACATTAACATTTGCCCAAAGCCTTCATCATAAAAGGAAGCACACGCACGTTCATCCATGCAAGCAAGCACACTTCACGCACACGTGATCAGCTTCTCTGGCAGCTCGAACGTGAATGCAGCTGTCACATAGAATGGAAGCAGCAATCTGGAGGGGGCTGGGGATGGCAGGGTATCAGTGGCGGGAGAGAAGAGCACTGTCTGGTGGAGTGTGCAAGGACTGGACTACCAACAAGCACAGCATTGGGAAGCTGATGGGCAGGGAGGCGGGAGGTGATGGGAAAGGGGGGGGGGGGGGGGCGAGTAGGGAATGAAAAGGGATAGGAGTAGGGAAAGGAAAGGGAAGGGAAAGATAGGTGGGTGCATTGTCAGAGGGTGGCACACAAAGAGGGTGGGAGATGAGAAAAGGGAGGTGGTCATAGTACAGAGAAGAGGGAAACTGTTGGCAACAGGTTACCGAAGGTTGAGGCTGGATTATTTTCGGGATAGAGAACGTGTTGTAAAAATAATTCCCATAAAAACTGGTGGTGGAGGGGAGGATCCAAAGGGCTTGAGCAGTGAGGCAGCCATTGTAAGCAAGCTGTTGGCCACAGTTTGGCAGTCACTCTTTACCCTGGTGGATAGCTGGTTGGTAATCATAGCAATATAAAAAGCTGTGCAATGACTGCAGCAGAGCTAGTATATGAAATGGCTGCTTTCACAGATGGCCTTGCCATTGATGGGATAGGATAAGTCTGCAAGAGGACTGTATTAGGAAGTGCTGGTTCTTTCATATGGATACAATCCCTGTGGCAAAGGGATTGGGAGTGGAACAGGGGTGGACTAGGACGCTATGTAGATTGGGTGGGTGAAGGAACACCACTTTAGGAGGGGTGAGAAGCGTCTTGGGTAGGATGTCCCTCATTTAGTGCATGATGATGTGCAATCAAAGCCCTGGGTAGGATGCAGTTGTTCCAGCTGGGGCAGTAATGGATGATGAAGGGGGCGGTCCTTTGTAGCTGGTTCTTGATGGTTGTGGGAGCATTGGGAATCTGAGGATAATGGCACAGGAGACCCTCAGCATACTGGGCAAGGGAGTTCTTGCCTCTGCAGGTACGCCACCCCATCTAGCCACATTGTATGGGAGGGATATTTTGGGTGGAAGAAATGACAGCTGTCAAAATGCAGGTAGTGTTGGTAGTTGATAAATTTAATGTGGACAGAGGTGTGGATGGAGCCATCAGAGAGTAGGAGGTCCAACATCAAAGACATCAACCACTTTCTTCACCAGCTCTCCTCCATTCTCACCCCTTTATCTTCTGGATCCCTACTCATCACTGACAATGCTCCCTCCCTATACACCAACATCTTTCATGCCCATGTCTTACCTTTCCCAACATCGTTCAGGTTCCATGCCCACTACTTCATTCCTAATACATCTTACTAACTTGATACTAACTCACAACTACTTCTCCTTTGGAGTGGAGGTATACAAACAAATCTGCGGCACAACCGTGGGCACCCGCATGGCACCCTCCTATGCCAGCCTGTTTATGGGCCATCTAGGAGACTTTTCTAGTCTCCCAAATGCCAAACCTCTAATTTGGTTCACATTCATTGATGATATTTTCATAATTTGGACTCAGGACTGTGACGCCTTCATTCATTCACAACCTCAACACCTTGTTTCCCGCTTCACCTGGTCCTCCTCAGCTCAGCATGCCACCTTCCTGGATGTTAACCTCCTCCTCTTTGATGGCTCCATCCACACCTCTGGCCGCATTAAACTACCAACAATGCCTGCATTTTGACAGCTGTCATCATTTTCACACCAAAAAATCCTTCCTTCACATCCTGATCACCTGGCAACGGCATATCTGCAGTGAGAAGAAATCTCTTGCCCATTGTGCTGAGGGTCTCACCAAGGCCTCACAGACAGGCACTATTGCCCAAACCTAGTCTGCAAACAGATCTCCTGTGCCATTTCCCCTCACACCCACAATCCTCCCACCAGCCTCAAGAAACAGCTACAAAGGAGTGCCCCCTTCATAACCCACTATTACCCCAGACTAAAACAAAATTGAAACCAATACTTTTCTTCTTCTTCTTCTTCTTCTTCTTCTTTCTTGGCTCTACAGCTCATGATGAGCCTTGGCCTCTTCTACAATTTCCTTCCATCTCTCTTGGTCCTTTGCCAATACTCTCCAGTTTCTATAGCCCATCTTCCTAAGATCTTCGATTACTCCATCTTCCCATCTGGCTCTTGGTCGACCACGTCCTCTCTGCCCTCCTGGCTTTCCTTGTAATATTCTTTTTGGTACTTCTGTATCATTCATGTGAGCCACAAGTCCCGCCCACCTCAGTCAGGATGATTTCACTATCCTTCTGATGGGTTGGTCTTTGTATATGGTATACAACTCATGGTTGTATCTCCTCCTCCATCTTCCTCTTTCACAGATTGGGCCGATAATTCGTCTAAGTACCTTTCTTTCAAATGCATCCAGTGTTTCAATATATTTACTTGTTAATGTCCAGGCTTCAGAGGCATATGTAAGCACTGGTCGTATAAGTGATTTACACATAGTTAATTTCATAGTACGAGTCAGGAGCCTTGAGGATAGAAGTCTTGTTATGGCAAAATAGACTCTGTTGGCCAGTATTAATCCCTGCGCTTAATTTCAAAGAAGGTATCATTTAGATGTGTAACTGTCGAACCCAAATACTTGAAATGTTCAACTCTCTCAAATGTATAATTGCCCACTGTTATTGCATTTGGCATATTTTCTCTATGTGCTTTTCCAGCTGCCATATATTTTGTTTTTTGTTCATTAATAATTAACCCCCTGTTCCTACTGGCCTGTTCAAGAGCTATAAATGTCTCTTCCATTGCTTTTTGTGTTGTTGCTATTATATCTGTGTCATCTGTGTAGGCCAGTATCTGCACCGATTTATAGAAGATCGTTCCTCTGTTCAGAAGGTTTCTCATCACCTTCTCCAGGGTGGCATTAAAGAGAAGGCATGCCAATGCATCCCCTTGTCCCACTCCATTTTTAATACTCAATGTGTTGGACATCATTCCCCCTATTCTTACACTACCTTGTGTTTCGCTCATTGTCATTCTCACCAGCCTTACCAACTTTCTAGATTCCCAGTTCATCTAGAGCTTGATATAACTGCTCTCTATTTATGCTATCATAAGCTGCTTTGAACTCTATAAAGAGGTGATGCGTTCCAACTCCGTATTCGTTTGTTTTTTCCAGGATTTGTCTTAAGGTGAATATTTGATCTATGGTTGACTTCCCAGGAAGGAATCCGCATTGATACGGCCCCGTCTCCCTCTGTATGATTGGGAGTATTCTGTCGAATAATATATTAGAGAGTATTTTATATTCCAAATTAAGTAGTGTGATCCCTCTGTAGTTGCCACACTCCATCTTATCTCCTTTCTTATATATGGGACACATGATACCCTCTTTCCATTGTTGGGGCATTTTCTTCTCTTCCCATATTCTGGTGACCATTTTCAGAAGGCTTTGTTCCAGCTCTCTGCCTCCTTGCTTAAACAGTTCTGCTGGAATACAATCTGTCCCTGCCTAAAATGGTGTCTCGTCCCCCACCCAACCTCCACAACATCCGAGTCCATCCCTATGTCGTCCCCAATCACAAACCCTTGCCACAGGGATCATATCACTGTGGAAGACCCAGGTGGAAAACCTGCCAAATCCTCCCACCCAGCACTTCCCAATACAGTCCTGTCAAAGGTAAATCCTACCCCACCAGAGGCCGGGCCACCTAGGAAAGCTGCTATGTCATGTAACAGGTCTGCTGCAATCATTGCACACAGCTTTTCATATTGATATGACTACCAAACAGCTGTCCACAAGGATAAACAGCTACTGCTAAACTGTGCCCAAGAGTAATGTAGACCACCATATAGTACAACATGTACCTGAACATAACATGCTTGATTTCGATAGCTGATTCACTACCTCAGACATCTAGGTCCTGTCCTCCACCACCAGTTTTTCTGAACTATGCGGATGGGAGTTATCCTTACAACACATTGACTGCTCCTGAAATCATCCTGGATGCACCCCCCCCCCCTCCTTTCCCTTCCCCGCTCATCTCCTTTTTCACTTCCTGTTCTCCCCTCCCCCCTTCTCATCTCCCTGCCCCCACAGCCTCCCAATGCTGCACCTACTGGCAGTCTAGTCCTTGTACAATCCACCAGACAGCACTTTTCTCTCCCCCACTGTTACCCTGCTATTCTTGCCTCTTCCCCACCCCCTCCAGATTGCTGCTTCCATTCTATGTGACAGTTGAATTCTTGTCCAAGGTGCCAGAGTTGGCAGTCATGTTTGCATGAAGCGTGCTTGCTTGCACAAATGAATGAGTGTGTATTTCCTTTTCTGTTGAAGGCATTGACTGAAAGCTAATGTGTAACTGTCTTTTTCATTGCGACTGTCTGCAACTTAATGTGTCATCTTTACATTAAGTAGCAATCTACCTTTCCCAGAATCCAGAGACACATATGCGTGGCTAGACGAGGGGGCTGAACAAATATAATGGAAAACCTTTTCAGGAAGACTTGTAAATGAATAATATATTTCATATTTTAAAATTTTCCCCCTCCTGTACTAGATTTTTTCTAAAAGTAAAAGTAATTTTGTATTTTTGCATGATATATTACTACAACCCACAAATTTTGTTGTTGTGTTGGTAAACATATCAGAAAGGTATCTGTAGAGTATTAGCCATATCAGATATTTAGCATGTTGTCAGCTGCAAAAACTGTTACATGTGCTTTGGTAGAGCTGGTGATTCTTTTGTGTGGAAATGGATCAGAGAATTTGTATTAAATTTTGCTATAAGAATGGAATAAAGTGCAGAATTTCACCTTTTGAAGATAATTCACAGTCAGCCATTCTATCTCCCTTGTCATTTTGTAGTTTTGTAAAGTAAATTTTTCTTTCAGTACGAAAACTTAAACTGTAAAAATCTGCTCTGGTCTGTTTATTGTGCACATCCTTCATTAATGACTTTTTTTACAATGTGTTGGATGAGCTGTCTTTTCTATATATGTGGAGGGATGAGTTGTGGAAGAAAATGTCATTGCTTCCTGTTTAAAAAAATGAATTTTTCTTATCAACATATTAAGATGAAGTGAAGCAGAAAGCCAACAGTTATCTCATCCACTAAGTGACTACATGGAACAAAATTAGAATGACCGCAGCTGGTTTACTTACAGAACAAAGCAAACTTTCAATGGTTCACAGCAGCAATAGGGACTAATTCATGTTCTCCATGAAAAGGATGGATCTATCAACACAAAATCCAATAGGGATAATGTAGGAGTGTGTAAATGGTGAATAAGAAATCAGGAATATGGGTTAAGTACTATGAACAGCCTTGTGAACACATTATCACATCCAAGATAGAGATAAAGTCAAGACCCACCACAATAGCACAAATATATATGCCTACTAACACAACAGATATGAGGTGAACATTTAATTACATTGGGAGACTGCAATACAAAAGTAGGAACAGGAAGAGAAGGAGTAATAGTTTGAGAATATGCACTGCAGAAACAGAATGAAAGGATTAGTCACCTGGCAGAATTTCCCATAGTGCACAATTTAATCCATGGAAGGTTTCAGGTAGATCAGAAAATGGTACAACAGAGATTTTGAAAGTAGATTTCAGTTTGTCAATCATTTCCTGGGGCAGAGGTGGACTCTTAATTGCTGATCAAAATTAAAGAAATTGAGTGAAAGTATGAAATTAAGGAGAAGGCATATGAAACAACGACAGGTCCTTGGTAGTCTCAAAATGGAGTATTGGGCAACCATTGAGTAAAAAAATAGGCGAATGAAATAAAACAGAAGATGAAACAGTGAAGGCCATTCACGAACAATTGTGCAAACAATTACTGACCAGTAAAGACACTTTGACAACACACAAAACATTTAATTTAAATCAAAAAGTGGAAGCCCCAGGTCGGAATATCAATAATGTAGGAAAAGATAGGTTGCTACTTACCATAAATAAGATATGTCAAGTTGCAGCAGGCACAGTTAAAAGACACTCACATGAAGCTTTCGGCCATAGCATTCATCAGTAAAAAAAAAAAAAAAACCCACACACACACACACACACAAAAAGAAGAAGAAGAAAGAAAGACAGCACACCTCGTGTACACACGACTGCCAACTCCAGCATCTCGGGCTGGAATGCAACATCATGTGGGATGCAAGAAGCAATCTGGCGAGGGTGGGGAAGGGGAAGGGATAGTAGAGTATGGGTGGGGAGAGAGCTGAACACCGTCCGGTGGAGTGTGCGGGTACTAGACTCCAACAGGAGCAATGTCAAGAGATTGTGGGGCAGGGAGCTGTGGTGGTGGTGGGGACTGTGCAATGACTGCAGCAGAGCTGGTAAATGACATGGCTGCTTTCATAGGTGGTCCAGCTGCTGATGAGGTACGATAAACATGTTACAGGACTGGAATCGGAAGTGTTGAATGGGTGGATTGAGCAGGTTTTGCACCTGGATCTTCCACAGGGATGTGATCCTTGTGGCAAGGGGTTGGGATTGGGAGTGACATAGGGAAGGACTAGGAGCTTGTGGACATTGGGTGGGTGATGGAACACCACTTTAGGAGGGGGTGGGAAATATCTTGGGTAGGATGTCACTCATTTCAGGGCACGATGACAGGTAATCAAAGCCCTGGAGAAGGATGTGGTTCAGTTGTTCCAGTTCAGGATGGTACTGGGTGATGATGGGGACACTCCGTTGTGGCTGGTTTTTGGGGGGTGGTGGGAGGATTGGGGTTGTGAGGGGAACTGGCATGGGAGATCTGTTTGCGGACTAGGCCTAGGGTTAGTGCCTGTCTGTGAAGGCACTCAGCATACTGAGCAGGGGGGTTTTTGTCACTGCAGATATGCCATCCCTGTGTAGCCAGGTCATAGGAGGGAGTTTTTGATGTGAAAGGGATGACAGCTTCCAAAATGCAGGTACTGTTGGTGGTTGGTGGGTTTAACATGGACAGAGATGGAGCCATCAGAGAGGAGGAGGTCAACATCTAGGAAGGTGGCATGCTACGTTGAGGAGGACCACATGGAGTGGATGGGAGAGAAAGTGTTGAGGTTGTGAAGGAACAAAGATAGGGTGTCTTGGCTCTGGATCCAGATCATGAAGATATCAACAATGAACCTCAAACCAGGCTAGGGGTTTGGTGTTTTGGGAGAGGCCATCGCCAAACTGTAGCCAAGAGCAAAGTAGACTACCCCATGGCAAACCTTCCACTTGATTTTAAGGCTGCTTCACTACCCATGCCATATGGATCCTTCCCTCCACCACCAGCTTTTCTGAGGTGTGCAGATGGGGGTTATCTTAACAACATATTCTCCACTCCCGTAATTATCCTGGCCTTAACCTACAGTAACATAATGTCCCCACACCCTCCATCCAACAGTTTTCACTCTCCTATGTCCTATCATTCCCTCCCATTCTCGTCTGACAACCTGTTTATTTGCAACCCTCTGCCAATGCATCCACCTGTTTTTCCCTGCTCCTCTCCTTTTTTATTCTTTTTTTCCCCACCTCCCTGCCCCACAACCTCGTGACGCTGCATCTGTTGGAGTTTAGTGTCTGCACACTCCACCAGACAGTGTTCATCCCCTTCACCACCAGTACACTACTATCCCTATCTCTTCCCCACCCCCTCCAGATTGCTGCTTGCATCCCATGTTATGTTGCAATCCGGTCAAAGATGCTGGAGTTGACGATCGCGCGCGCGCGTGTGCGTGTGCGTGTGTGTGTGTGTGTGTGTGTGTGTGTGTGTGTGTGTGTGTGTGTGTGAGAGAGAGAGAGAGAGAGAGAGAGAGAGAGAGAGAGAGAGAGAGAGAGAGAGAGAGACTGATGAAGACTGTGGCCAAAAACTATATGTGAGTGTCTTTTTATCGCGCCTGTCTGCAACTTGACATGTCTTTTTTATGGTAAGTCGCAATCTATCTTTTCCTAAATTGCAAAAAGGAAATTTAATTGACGAGGGAGAATATATAAAATTGTTGCAAACACAGCAGGCCCAAGGAAATACAGGTGTCTAAAAAATGAGTTTGGCAGAAAGTTCAAAATAGTAAAGCAGGACGAGCCAAAGGAGAAATGCAAATCTGTATGTATGACTGTAGAAATGGTAAATTCAAAATACAAGAAAATTAAAGAAACCTTCAGAAAATGAGAAGTGGCTTTGTGAATATCAGGAGCTCACATGGCCAGCCAGTACTAAACAAAGAAGAGAAGGCTGAAAGGTGGAAGAAATATATAACAGAGCTATATAAAGGAAATAAACTTAAAAACAATATTATGGATGATAATGCAGAGGTATATGAGATGGGAGATTTGACAGTGTGATCGATATGCCAAAGAAAAATGCAAGTAACAGCAAATAGGTGCGTGAAATATCTTGGCACAACAAAATTATGTTTAAACATAAAGCAGGGTATTAACTCAACAACCAAATTCTCATTAACATTGTCTAGTTGCAGATGACACGCTACCAATGCATAATAAAGTAAAATGGTCCTGCAGATGCATATAATGTAAAACTGAGGTAATGACAAAAACAAACAAAAACTGTTTTTTAGGCCTAATTTTCAAAGATTAGTTATCACTCAAAACATGTTCACATTTCACAGATTTTATTACAGAAAACCCATTGACAATGCACAAACCTGCTGACATATATTTGGGTCACGTGAAAAAACAGTGTTTTGTACGACAGATGGACCTTATAACAACAAGTATAACAAATATTTGACAGAGCACTGAAAGATCTATGTCAAAACAAGACAACGAGCATAGTCAACATTACCTTGAAATTATTATGATATTTTGGAGACCCAGTCATGAGAAAACTGTGTCATCTAGTAAGCACAACATATGAGAAAGGCAAAACACTGTCATAGTTCAAGAATAATTTACTAAAGCCAGATCTAAAAAATTCAGGTGCTGACAAGTGAATACAGGGTGATTAAAAAAGAATACCACAACTTAAGGAATTTAAAACTCTGCAATGACAAAAGGCAGAGCTAAGCACTATCTGTCGGCGAATTAAGGGAGCTATAAAGTTTCATTTAGTTGTACATTTGTTCGCTTGAGGCGCTGTTGACTAGGCGTCAGCGTCAGTTGATGCTAAGATGGTGACCGCTCAACAGAAAGCTTTTTGTGTTATTGAGTACGGCAGAAGTGAATAGACAACAGTTGTTCAGCGTGCATTTCGAACGAAGTATGGTGTTAAACCTCCTGATAGGTGGTGTATTAAACGTTGGTATAAACAGTTTACAGAGAATGGGTGTTTGTGCAAAGGGAAAAGTTCTGGATGGCCGAGAACGAGTGATGAAAATGTAGCACGCATCCAGCAAGCATTTGTTCGCAGCCCAGGAAAATCGACTCGCAGAGCTAGCAGAGAGCTCCAAATTTCACGATCAACTGTATGGAGAGTCCTACGAAAAAGGTTAGTTATGAAACCTTATCATCTGAAATTGGTTCAAGCACTGTCTGCAGCTGATAAGATTAAAAGAATCGATTTCTGTGATTTTATCCTTGCTCAAATGGAAACAGGTGAATCTTTCGTTTCAAAGATTGTGTTTAGTGATGAAGCAACTTTCCACACTAACGGGAAAGTCAACCGTCACAATGTCTGTATATGGGGCACTGAGAATCCACAGGAAACAACTCAGTATGAACGTGACTCGCCTAAGGTGAACGTTTTCTGTGCCATTTCAGCCAATAAAGTTTTTGGTCCCTTTTTCTTCGAAGGTGCTACTGTAACTGGACTATAGTATCTGGAGATGTTAGAGAATTGGCTGTTCCCTCAGCTCGAACAAGAAGCACAACAATTCATCTTTCAGCAGGATGGAGCGCCACCACATTGGCACTTATCTGTCCGTAACTACCTGAATGTCAACTACCCGAGGCGATGGATCGGCCGCCAGGCAGCCCGTGACAGAGCACTTCATCACTGGCCTCCAACAAGCCCTGATCTTACCCCCTGCGATTTTTTCTTATGGGGGTATGTTAAGGATATGGTGTTTCGGCCACCTCTCCCAGCCACCATTGATGATTTGAAATGAGAAATAACAGCAGCTATCCAAACTGTTACGCCTGATATGCTACAGAGAGTGTGGAACGAGTTGGAGTTTCAGGTTGATATTGCTCATGTGTCTGGAGGGGGCCATATTGAACATCTCTGAACTTATTTTTGAGTGAAAAAAACCTTTTTAAATACTCTTTGTAATGATGTATAACAGAAGGTTATATTATGTTTCTTTCATTAAATACACATTTTTAAAGTTGTGGTATTCTTTTTGAATCACCCTGTATTATATACCATCATTATAAAATGTCAAGATTACGAAATAGCTACTAATGCAAATTATTTACACAATCATGGAAAGACTGATATAACCCAACCTGAATTCCAGAGAAATGACGGAACATGCAGGACAATACTGATCGTACAACTTGCCTTATAAGACTCACTTGGAAAAGGTATGTCTACATACACAGCATTTGTAGATTTAGAGAAAGCTTTTAACAATGTTGAGTGGAATAAATTCTTTGAAATTCTGAAGGCAGCTAGGATAAAATAGTAGTAACTGGTTATCTATAATCTGAAAATAAACCAGGCTGCATTTGTAAGGACCAATGGATATAAAAAGGTGGCAGCTGTTCAGAAGGGAGTGCAACAGGGTTGTCGGGTTGTAGACTATTCCCAATGTTATTCAGTCTGTGCACTGATAAAGCAGTAAAGGAAACTAAGAATAAATTTGGAAAGGAGATTTAAGTTCAGGGAAAATAAATGATAACTTTAAGGTTTGCCAATGAGACTGTAATTCTATCAGACACAGCAAAGGACTTGGAAGAACAACTGAATGGAACTGATAGTTTCTTGAGAATAGGTTATAAGATTAATATCAATGAAAGTTAAACAAAAGTAGCAGAATTAAATCATGTAATGCTGAAGGAATTAGATTAGGAAATGAGACACTGAAGGTGGTAGATAAAGTTTGCTATTAGGGGCCGAAAGTATCTGCTGATGGCGATGGCAAAAATAGAGATGATACAAAGTGCAGATTTGCAACAGCAAGAAAATCTTTTGTGAGAAAGACACAGATATTAATATTAAATAAAAATGTAAGTATGGGAAAGTATTTTCTGAATGTACTTGTCTGGAATGTAACCTGATACGGAAATGGCTCGTGGGTGAAAACAGTACAGACAAGAAGAAATTAAAAGCTTTTGAAATGGGGTGTTACAGAAAAATTTAAAAAATCACAGAGGTAGATTGAATCTTGCCATGGCCTTGAGGATGTGCATTTGGCTGTCTGTGTAGTTGCGTAGGTGAATGTGTGTGCTTCTACCAGAGAAAGAGCACTAGCTCGAAAGCTAGTATAATTAGTTTTCTGTAGTGTGTTTCTATTTGCCACACATCAGTCAGCTATAGGTGAGAGTTTGCCTTTATTTTAAGTAAATGGGCAGACTGAATAACTAATGAAGAGATACTAAATGAAACTGGGAAGAAAAGAGCTAAAGCACAATTTGACAATAAGAAAGGGTAGGCTGATAGAGCACATGCTGAGGCATTAAGAAATAATTTGGTAATCGAGGGAAGCGTGAAGGGTTAAAATTGTAGTGGGCGATTAAAGCTTGAATACTGTACGCATGTTCAAATGAATGTTAAGCAGAGATGAAGGGAGTTGCACAGGATAGACTAGCATGGAGAGCTGCCTCAAACCAGTCTTCAGACTGAAGACATACAAAAGCAAGATTGACGGATTTTCTAACTTCTGAAAGAAGAGTTACAGATTGCAGTTTTTAGTTCAGTATGCTGTCAGATATGTTTTGGGATTGGAAATTATATCCCAATGTTAGGTGGGAACATGGTTTATCTGAACGCGGTTTACAATCTTGGTTCTTTCTGGAAATTCATTGTACAAAAGCTACAGGGAAAAATGCACAGCACAGCGTATTATCTGGAAATCAGCCCAACATCTAAAGCTGTAAACTACTGTGGAGTGCATGACAGAGGGTGATTAACATGGCACCCCATCTTAGAGATTCTTCTTCTTCCATTTAAATATGCAGTGCTGGAAGAATGAATATTTAAATATCTTTGGGAGTGCTACATCTAATCTTATCTTGACAATCCCTATGGGACAATACATATGAAGCTGAAGAATATCTCTCCAGTCTCCACTTCATATTGTTTCTTGAAATTTTGTAAGTAGGCTTTCATGGAATAACTGGTGTTTGTTTGCCAATTAATGTCTTTCAACATTCTTATTACACTCTTCCACGTGTCAAACAAACTCGTCGCTGATAATCTCATCATCGAGCATCCATAAGCTCCTCAAATAAATTTGTGACCACTTGAGCAATATTCTGAGAGGGGATACATATATTACGATCTGCAAGCAATCTTGTAGAATGGCTCCAGATGGAGCTCAGCATTCATAGAAAGGAAAATGCTCAAGGATCTCTAGCTTGCTTAGACAACTATGAGGAAGAAAAGAAGCCACAATCTTCCTCAAGGAACCATCTCCAAATTAAGTAATTTTGGGAAATTAGAGAAACATCTGAGAATGAATGTTCCAAGAGGAACTAAGCAACACATTTCTTCACTTTACTTCTTCCCATATACATATAAAAATAACCATGATGATACAATCACAGAGATGCAAGGTTGTATGGAGGCTTACTGCCAATAGTTCTTCCTTCACACCATTCATGAATTGGACAGGTAAAAAAGGAGAATGAAGTCTTTGTGCTACAAATCTTAAGATGGTCCGCAGATTATAGACACAGTTGATAATGCAGAGAATGTAAGAGGCAACAGACATACAGGAATGTTAACACTACCCATTCTGAATATATGTGTGGTGTCTTAACTGCTGTGTTATTTTGCTCGTTAATATTCATATTGACAATTAAGCCGATGATATGGTTAAAATAAATAAAAAAGACCTATACATTTTGCAGTGCCTTGATCAATTACATTCTGTAACCTTTATACTGTGAGACAGACTGACCAAAATCTGCACTCTTGGAGCATGTTCCAGGATTGTCTCTGCATGAAGACAGCACTCTGGCTTCCCTTGTCACTGCTGACAGACATCTAAATGCTTAAGGTTACAGGATACAAAAAACAGCAAAATGCCCCTGATATTTTCCAATGATTTTTAGAGCAACTGACTATGCCTGTCCAGGGTTGCATCAATTATCTGGGTGATATTGTTGTCATGGGTTCCTTCATGGACAATCACTTGAAAAATTTGCTCATTTTGTGTTCTGTCTTACAGTCTGCAGGCTTACAATGTAACCTCATGAAATCTCCACCTTTCCAACCTACTACTGTTTACTTGAAGTTCAAGGTTTCACAGGATGGGGTTCGCCCTCTGCCAGACCCACTGTTACATCTATGCCTCGCCCTTCGTCTGTGAATGAGCTTCAGGGTTTCCTAGGGAAGAGAGCTACTATAATAAATTCCTACTGGGACAGTCACATTGGCCCACCTGTTGCATGCCTTGTTATGCAAGGATGTACCTTCTTGCTGAAGCCTGGATTGCAAATGTGCTTTTCAAATGTTGAAATCCAAACTACTCTAAGCTCCTTGTTTAGCTATAACTACTCTCAGCTCCTTGTTTAGCTATATTCTCTCCAGACCACCACAAAATACTGGTGACTGACACCTCACAGTACAGCCATGGTGTGGCACGGTGGTGCACCGGTATACCAACAGCTCTCAAGTTTCACCTTATTACTGACCATAAACCCTTGGTTTCCTTGTTCGGCACTCACACTGACAAGGCAGCAAACAACCTACAACAATGTGTGCTTTTATTGTCTCATTACAATTACAAAATTCATTTTTGTCCTATGTCTAAACAGCGAATGCTAACACCTTGTCCCGCCTTCCTGTGTGTCCTGATCCCGACTTTGATCATGAAGAATTGCTTTTTGCTTCCATCTTGATATTCAAACTTGGGCCACAATCAAGGGATTCCCAATTACAAGCTCATGCATAGCAGCTGCTGTTGCTGCTGACCTGGTTCTCTGCCAGATTATTCACTTTGCAGCAAGGATGGCTAGATAAACCACCGGTTCAGGCTTCAGATTCCCTGTGCGACTATTTTTCCTTATGGTTAACTAGAACAGGGGAAAGGAATGCAGTAGAAGATGAATGGGTGGCTTTAAGAGATAAAACAGTGAAGGCAGCAGAGGATCAAATAGGTAAAAAGACAAGACCTAGTAGAAATGCTCGGATAACACGAGATATTAAATTTAACTGATGAAAGGAGAAAATTTAAAAAATGCAGGAAATGAAGCAGGGGTCAGGGAATACAAACATTTAAAAATGAGATTGACAGACAGTGCAAAATTGCTAAGCAGGACTGGCTAGAGGACAAAAGTAAGGATTTATAAACATATTTCTCTAGAGGAAAGATAGGTAACACCTAGAGGAAAATTACACAGGCCTTTTGGGAAAGGAGAAGCAGTTGTATGAATATAAAGAACTCAGATGGTAAACCAGTCCTAAGCAAAGAAGGGAAAATTGAAAGGTGGGGAGTATATAGAGGGTCTATAAAAGGGAGATGAACTTGAAAGCAATATTATAGAAAGGAAAGTGGAGGTAGATGAAGATGAAATGGGAGATGATATACTGCGAGAAAAGTTTGACAAAGCTCTGAAAGATCTAAGTCGAGACAAGGTCCCAGGAGCAGATGGTATTCCATCAGAACTACTGATAGTCTTGGGAACACCAGCCATGACGAAACTATTCCATATCGTGTACAGAAGTAGGAGACAGCCACAGGTGAAATACCTTACACTTCAAGAAGAATATAATAATTCCAATTCCAAAGAAAGTAGGTGTTGACAGATCAGAAGATTACCGAACAATCAGTTTAATAAATCATGATTGGAAAATACGAGGGTTGGAACGTAAATAGTGGCAACTATTTATTCACAACCAATACAAAATAGTTACATGTTTGCACCTCTTACTGTCCTTCAAAGTAGTCACCAGTGTTGTGTAGAACCTGTTGCCTGTGAGCCTGTTCTGTTGATGGTGCGAATAGAGCGGTCTACTGCCTGTCGAATCTTTGGAACAGTTCTGAAGCGAATTCCACGAACTGGTTCCTTCACCTTCGGAATCAAATCAAAGTCACAAGGACTTAAGTCCGGGGAGTATGGTGGATGGTACAGTACTTCTCAAAGCCATTTATCGAACAGAGCAGCCACACCTTGCACTGTAGGCACAAGTTCGTTGTCGTGCAAAATGACGGGTTGCACAGAAAGTGTCACCGCAAAGCTGGTCACAGGTGATGCTCCAAAAACGAACAGTAATACTGTGTACTGACGGTCTGCCATGGAGGAACGTAATGCATTAGGATAACATCATCACAGTTGTACACGCACACTCCATTCGCACCATCAACAGAACAGGCTCTCCTAACGGTATACTGCACCTTCCACATCACTGGCAATGGGTTCTACACAATGTTGGTGGCTACTTTGAAGGACAGTAACAGGTGCAAACATGTAACTCTTTTGTATCGGTTGTGAATAAATAGTTGCCACTATTTAATTTCCAACCCTCGTATTAACACAATTTTTTTTACAGAAGAATGGGAAAAGTGGTAACAACAGACCTCAGGGAAGATCAGTTTGGATTCCGGGGAAATGTAGGAACACGCAAGGCAGTACTGAGTCTATGACTTATCTTAAAAGATAGGTTAAGAAAAGGAATACCTACATTTATAGAACGTGTGGACTTAGAGATTTTGACACTGTTGACTGGAATACTCTCCTCAAAATTCTGAAGGTAGCAGGGGTAAAATACAAGGAGTGAAAGGCAATTTACAACTAGTACAGAAACCAGATGGCAGTTATAAGAGTAGAGGAGCATGAAAGGGATGCAATGATTGAAAGGGGAGTGAGACAGGGTTGTAGCCTATCCCTGATGTTATTCAATATGTACAATGAACAAGCAATAAAGGAAACCAAAGAAAGATCTGGAATAGGAATTAATTTCTAGGGAGGAGAAATAAAAAATCTGAGGTTTGGCAATGACATCGTAATTCTGAGAACGACAGAAAACGACTTGGAAGAGCAGTTGAACGAAATGGATAGTGTTTCCAAAGGACGATATAAGATGAACATCAACAAAAACAAAACAATGATAATGAAATGTTAAATCAGGTGATGCTACGGGAATTAGATTAGGAAATGAGACACTTCAAGTAGTAAATGAGTTTTGTTATTTGGGCAGCAAAGTAACTGATGATTGCCGAGGTAGAGAGGATATAAAATGTAGACTGGCAATAGCAAGAAAAGCATTTCTGAAGAAAAGAAATTTGTCAACACTGAATACAGATTTAAGTGTTTGGAAGTCCTTTCTGAAGGCATTTGTCTTGAGTGTAGCCATGTGTCGAAGTGAAACATTGACAATAAACAGTTTGGATGAAAGGAGAACAGAAGCTTTTGAAATGTGATACTACAGAAAAATGCTAACGATTAGACGGGTTAATCATGTAACCAGTGAGGAGGTACTGAATAGAACTGTGGAGACAAGGAACTTGTGGCACAACTTGACCAAAAGAAGAGAGTGGTTGACAGGATACATTCTGAGACATCAAGGGATCACCAAAACAGTATTGGAGGGAAGTGTGGGTGGTAAAAATCATAGAGGGGGACTAAGAGATGAATACAGTAATCAGATTCAGAAATATGTAGGTTGCAGTAGTTATTTGGAAATGAAGACACTCGCATAAGATAGAGTAGCATGGACACCTGCATCAAAACAATCGTCAGTCTGAAGACCATAACAACAACAACAACAACAACAACAACTCATTTCTGTTTTTGACTGTGTTTTGCTGTTGTCCATGAAAGACCTCTCTCCAACAGTAGTCATTCCTATTGCATTGTGGCACAAGGTTCTCTGCTTGCTTTCTCCACCAGAGCTATTGGGGAAATTTGTGCACTAAAATGTTAGCTGGGAGACAAGTGTTTTGACCAGGGTTTGACGGCAAAATTGTACATTTAGTTGCAGCTTGTGAGCAGCGTGCCCAACAACAGGAGGCTTCCAGGGCATCTCTGTTCCCCTCACCTGCATCATACCAGCCATAGGAAACTATTCATGTAGATTCTGTGGGTCCTTTCTTGAATTCCTACTGGCTCTTGGTTGTGGATGAATCTTCTCAGTTTTCTTACATTCTCCAGTGAGCATTGGCATCAACTGAGGTCACAATTCACACACTTTTGAGGGTTCTTTTCTATTGAGGGGCTGCCTTATATCTTAGTTTCCAATAACAGGTCCCAGTTCATTTCTCACAACTTTATATTGTTTTTTCCTATCATGGCATTTGTTGTGTTACAGTTCCGTCATTCCACCCTCAAACAGATAGCGGGGCTGAACAACTAGTGCATACATTCAAGTCTCAAATGAAAAATTTTGTTGTGTATTCTTCACCGGATGATGCCCTTCTCTCTTTTCTGAGCACCTATCACTTCACATGTATGGAGGAGTGGAGCCTGGTTAATTTGCTTCATGGTTGGCAACTATGCACACTCCTCCACCTTCTACAGCTTACACCGCATCTGCCACCATCAGGTTTGTCTGGCTGCTTCATGCCAGGATGACCGATGTGGGTGCATGGGTTTGGTCGTCAGCCGAAGTGGATACCGGCCACTGTTGACTGCCACCGGGGACGCCATTTTTGTGATGTCCATATGATTGATAGCCTGGTGGCAACCCGCTTTGATCAGTTGTGCACTCACTTGCTGCCAAAAACTACCGGTTGGCAGGTGTGACCCCCGCCACCGCAGCCAATCCCGCCGGCCTCCACCTTGAGCCCATCATTGCCTACTGGGGAGGTTCCCCCATCCCATTGGCTGCTGCTTCTCCATGCAACACCCTGGTGCTCCTACTTCTCAGTGCCGGTCTGCCTCCAGCCTTGGGTCCATTGCC
Organism: Schistocerca piceifrons; assembly: GCF_021461385.2. Lineage (NCBI taxonomy): Eukaryota > Metazoa > Arthropoda > Insecta > Orthoptera > Acrididae > Schistocerca > Schistocerca piceifrons. The sequence goes on from NC_060144.1 coordinate 198,237,805, forward strand.
GCAGCCTGCTGTTACGGTCAGGCTGCCTCCGCCAACCCCTCGCCACCACTGCCTCAGCCATCATCGCCGTTGGGTCCAATCCTGTCTTCTCCATGCTGGGACCTGCTTGTTGATGACGACATAGGGATGGCAATGGTACCCTTCTCTCTGATGCAGTCATCAGGTGCTGTGCAGACCCATTGCCCTTGGGCGTGCCTGCATCCCCACAAGCTCCGGCCCCATGCTCCAGTGCTTGCCTGACACAGTGTCCCACCCCCTCCATTGGCACCAGCTACTGCTGCTCCAGATCTGATGGATGTGTCTCTCATCAGGCCACCAGCATCTCCTCCATTGCCTGGGTCCACAAAGGAGAGGTGTGGTGTATCCTCCTACTAGTGAGAGTGAGTACGCCTGAGGGGGGCGTCACCATGCACGCGTGTTTCAGTTGACTGCCAACTGTATCTGCGTGGGCCAACCACTGCAGGCTGCCTGTGGGAGGCAGGGAGGCATGCGTTTGCTTGGCATGGCTCCTGCTGTGGCATCTGCCAATGACTAGCACATATATATGTGTGGGGCAGTGCTGACTGACCCTCTCTATGTGATTCTAGTTTGTATCATGTTCTGCGTGTTGCGGAGTCCTGAGGGCTTCTTGTTCAGCCAAATCTGTGTGACTTGGATCAGTTTTGTGTATTACTTGGTTACTATAGGATTTCTGTACATCTTGTAATAGGTTCCGAGTTGGTAAAAATGAAATAAATAAAAAAATCCATCACATCAATTTTTTGTTTCACAAAATTTTTTTGTTTGTTTTTAGCATAAAATTCCTAATAAACTTAAAATTTAGTATTTCTGTTATTAAAAAATGGTCTTCTCACATGAACTCTATCAATTAAAGCTGGACTTGGCAATAATGAAAAAATATGTTGTTAATGTTTGAAGAGGGTAGTGGTGGCAGAGGTGGGTAAAGCAGTTTTTCTGTTGGGAGAAAGGTTGCATTTTTGTGGCGAAACAGGTTAAATTAATTTATAATGAGTGATATACCCAGTGATGGTGAATATGTTTTGACAGTTTATCTGTGGTACTAAGAATAAATATAAACAACCTGGTGTTGGATTAGATCATGTTTCAACAAGCTAAATAAGTTCAGTATCTCTTTGGCAATCTTATGCCACACTCTGTTTATATCCAGCATTCAGACACTATTGTGCTTGTGTTTTTATTTCTGGAATGTGGCTCACAGAGACCATATAATTTGTCCCAACTGCTTCTGTTATGTTTTTGGTGAAAACACAGTGAAAATTCAACAAAGAAACATAAGTGAGTTTGTGAAGAATGTTTATTTTGTGTATTTCAAATTGAAACCTGGAGATCAAAACAAAGCACGGACTCCACAGAAAAGTGTGCAGAAGATGCAGGGAAGATCTCTGTTTGTGGTTTAAAGGTAAGAAAATGTCATTTCATTTTGGCATTGCTGTGATACGGTGTAAACAGAAAAGTCACACAAGTGACTGCTACTTCTGTCAAAGGATTTAACAAAAATAAATAAAAAGGATATATCTTACCCAAATCTTGACTCAACTATTCATTCAGTGTTCCATGGCTCTGAAGTAACAGTTCCACAGAAACCACCTAATTTAGATTATATCCTAACAAGGGGCACCTTTGGCCTTGAGTGCTCAAAACTGCACAAAACCATGCTTAGACTAACACTCCATCATAAAAACAACAGTGGTCTGTGTCATTTCCATGCAACACTCCACTCTTGTCTGTGCCACCAGACAGTAGCATGTTGTAGCTGCACTAACAAATGCTCGAGTTACATGAATGGTATAGCTGCAATACAAATGCATGTCTTTGAGTGTTCTCTGTGTGTGTGTGTGTGTGTGTGTGTGTGTGTGTGTGTGTGTGTGTGTGTTTGGATCTGATGGGCACCCAATAGCGAGATCATCAGTGCCCTTACTCTTATAAAAACAAACGGATGTGGAGATGAACTAAAAGTGTTGTACATGTATGCACTCAAAATGACCACACAGTCACTCCGTATCACATGAACTCTCACTTGCACTAAAACCAATTAGGAGGGAAGAGAGCTAATCAAGAAATTAAAACACAGAGAAAACACAACACAGAATAACTAAAAGAAAAGCACAGGAAAATGTGACTGGCTGACCACTTACAAAAAATCTAGGGTGAGCCAGCCACCCTTTGACACAATAAGAACATCCTCCCTCAAATCTTGTTAAAACATTGGACAATTCACAACACTTTAAAACTCTAACCACATTCGTTTGATCATTACATAAAATAGACGGAAGATCCACCGGCAAATCTGCCGCAGTCCGCTGGTCGACAAATTAAATGCACTCCAATAAAATGTGGCACACTGTGATCTGCACGCCACAAGCACCACACATTGGTGGGTCCTCTTGCCACAGTAAGAATCCATGTTTCATAGGGCTGTGGCCTGTGCGAAGATGATTAAGAAGGACCTCATCCTGCCAATGTGGCTGGAAGGAGTACTCCATGGCCGAGTTGTGGGCTTGATGAACAGAGCTTTTTATCAGTCACTGCCAGCCACTCTTCTTCCCAGTGTCACACGACTTTGTACCTCAACAGCAAAGCGATAGCATGCTAGGGGATATCACACTGAAATACCAGAGGATCACGACACGCCTCCTTGGCTGCTCAATCTGCCCTTTTATTCCCCACAATTCCAATGTGCCCAGGTACCCAGTAGAAAGACAACTCCTTCCCTGGTCGCTGTAGTTGTAGGAGCACATTCTGTATGCTCTGGGTTACTGTATTTGCTGGGTACAAATGTTGGAGAGAGCAAAGGGCACTGAGAGAATCTGAGCAGATGAGAAATCTAACACCAGGAGAACGTCTCATCTGCTCCAGTGCTCACAAGATCGCAGATAATTCTGCATCAAAGGCAGTAAATTCTGAAGGCAGTCTGACCTTCAGGCCACAATCCGGGAAAACAACAGAGCAAGCAACAGGGTTCCCCTGCTTAGACCCATCCGTAAAAACAGCTACATGGACGTGGTAATCAGTAAAATATCAGAGAATATCACATTAAAAACAGAAGCAGGAGTGCTATCTCTCCTGTACTGCACCAAATCCTGAATTACTCTGGGCCTCTCCAATAACCAGGGCAGCAGGTGGTTAAAACCCTGGATTTGGGGGGTCATACTGGTTCCACACCGAGTGACTCCACCACATCCTGCAAACAGATCCCAAATGGCATCATGGCTCATGGACAGTTGGAAGAAAGAGGTGGATGAGCAACAGTATGGTGTGAGGGTGAAGTTGGAGCTCCAAGGAACTTACACACCTGACGCACCATGAGGAGCTGGCACCGGATGGCAAGTGGCAGTTCCCCTGCCTCAGCACAGGTGCTAGGTATAGGACTGGTTCGATAAGCACCAGTGGCCAGCCCCCATGATGGTCAGCGTCAATAATAAGCAAGTAAAAGGGCCTTGCTGACCCATACACTGTGCAACCATAGTCCAGCTGTAAAAAAAAAAAAAAAAAAAAAAAACCTGATAAAACTGAAGGAGACATGCCCTGTCCACTCCCCAAGAACTGTGACTAAGGCACCTGATGATGTTCAGTGCCTTCAGGGTTCTGGCTTTCAGGTCTCGCAGGTTTGGTAACCACGACAATCGAGAGTCTGATGACTCTCAAGCATACCCACCCCATTACCAACTGTATTTGTACTCACCACTGTTGATGCCACCTCCATATGCAGTAACACTGCTCATACCCAGGGCCTTGCTAAACACACATCTCTCCCAAAGTCCTTCTGACTCCAACCCAACTCCTCAAACTTATAACTAATTACATCATCACACATAAGGTGAAGACATATAAACAAATTCACCACACAGCCATGGGCATCGTCCTATGCCAATCTGTTTATGGCATATCCCTAGGAAACCTTCCTAGGCTCTCCAAATCACATTCTGGTTCACGTTCATTGAGTGTCTCTTCACGAGCTGGGGCCAGACCCAAGCCACCTTATTCTCATCTTAGCACCTCCTTTCCCATTTGTTTCACTTGGTTCCCCTAAGTCCAATGTGCTACCTTCCCGGGTATTGATCTCCCACTTCTCTGATAGGTCCATCTATACTTCTGTCCATATCAAGCACACAAAGCTGCCATACCTACGACATCAAAAAACTGTACCCATATAGTCTGGCAACATGTGTATCACATGTCTGCAGTGCTGAAGTTCTCAAGGCTTTCAGAGACAGGCATTAACCTTAACCTCCCCCTCCCCCCCCCCCCCCCAAACCTGACCTAGTACACAAACACATTTCCTCATGATCCCTTATCCTCCCACTACCCCCAAGAACCAGCTGCAAAGGAACAATCCCCTCATCACCCAACATCATCACAGATTAGAGCCAACTGATCCACGTCCTACAACAGTACTTCAACTATCACTGTAAAATGAACATAAACAGTCACAACCGCAAGAACTACTCTTTTAAGTTACTGGTTTTGATCCATTTTAGACCATCTCATAACATGATGGTAGGCAATGGTGGTGAATGGAGCAAGTGCTATGGCTCCATGAACACTAATTGCTCATGGTATGAGGTCTGAAGATTGTCTAAAACAGACCAAAACCGATAACCTCAAGAAAGGTTCTTGCAGTTGTGACTGTTTGTGTTCATTTTAAAGTAATAAAAGAAACACTGTACTTCAAGAGAAATGTTTTAAAAAATTACTATCACTGTGCCTGGACATGAGGTACATCATAGCCACAATCCTTCCCACTCCTCTTAAAGTGGTATTGCAATCTCCAACCAACCTACATAATACCATGCTACATATCTACACTATGCACATTTTTAACTCCTTGCCATATGCATCACATCCTTGTGAAAGGCCCATGTGCATGTTCTGCTGATTCACCCACACAGCACAACCTACTCCAGTCTCATTACAGGCTAACCCTGTCCCATCATAGGCAGGACCACTTGTGAAAGCAGCTGTCGAATACCAGCTGTAAGGGCGTCGTTACCAATATCACTACCAGCAAGCTGCCTAGCAACATGCGTTGGTTGGTGAGCCTTAGCATCCAGAACTTTCGGCCATTTCACGTGTTTTCCAGCAGATACGGCATTGGCTTGTCAAACCAACAATGCTAGGCTGTAATGAGTATGTGAAGTCAACACTGGGATGGAGTCAGTTGAGTGCCCATCTGATGGAAGAGATGGGAGGCAGAAATACACAAATTTAAAGGGGAAGATTATTAATAATTACATTGATGGGTGTAATTAATGAACATATGAAGGCTGAACAGTATGGGCCTATTCAGAGTGAATGGATTTGGATGTGCCACATTCATCAACGTGAAAAAGTGAGATACATGGTTAGCTGTGTTTCTATTGTTGGAAGTTGAATAAACTATGTACACAGTCACAATCTTTTATTGCAGAAGACATTGCCATCATTTCTGATTAACAATGTGACAGATACTTACAGACACAACTTGCACAACTAGGCTACAGTTTATTCTCCATTATCAGCTGTGGTTTGATGTAAGTCAGTTCCCTTAAAGGTTCAATACCCAAAACCTTATGAACATGATCAGTTTAGTTGGAATTGCTGAGGGACAGGTTACACAGCTCTGTTGCAATTTTTGCACAGCATTTCATGTGATCATCACCACAAAACAATTTTCCATCCAAATAAATGGTCACTGCCAACTGTAGCAAAGAGCAGAGTTGACCATAGAGTGGTAGAACATGCTGCTGAGCACAATGTACCCAGATTCAATGGCTGCTTCACAGCCGGTGCCATCTGGATCCTTCCCCCCAACACCAGCTTTTCCAAACCATGTAGATGTAAGTTACCCTTGCAATGCAACACTAGCTTTGCTAAATCCTGTAGATGTAAGTTACCCTTGCAATACATCTTTATTCCCATAATTCTCCTGGTCTCAATATTCACTAATCCCTGCACCCAAACATCCTCTTCTCAGCAGTCTCCTCCCTCTGTTCTGTCACTTCCTTCCAATCCAATGTGGTTGGATGAATGTGGTTGGATGAAACAAGGAGCAGTTCTGGCCATGTTCACAAGAAGGGTGTAGAGATGAAACAAATCAAGGAAGAATGGTAATTCCATTTGGCAAGAGGGGCAGCATTATTCTCCTTCATGCATGTAACTTCCAAGGCTTCCTCCCAACTGCCTATCAATTTTTAAATTAAGGAAAACAGGAGATTATTAGGAAGAAATAAATCACGATGAATTTAGTAATGGTTCATAGACTCATTAACATCAAGCATGGGCAAATCTTCAACAACTGCTCTCAACAATAAATTTATATTGTTGTTTACAAGATGCCTTCTATGTAAAGCGAATGATTGGCTTCAGTGCTGAAATAATGAAGTAAAATATATTACCACAATTTTAAACAGGACTGACAACAGCAATCATAAATAAATTTTGAACAATGGAAAATCCAGGCTTGAATGTAACAATATTGTGAAAGGGAAAGTTGCTACTCATCATATAGCGGAGATGCTGAATCGCAGATAGGCACAACAAAAAGAGTGTGGTCTCAGAAGCCTGAGACTGCAGTCACATGTGTGTGTGTGTGTGTGTGTGTGTGTGTGTGTGTGTGTGTGTGTGTTTGTCATCTAATTTTGATGAAGGCCTTACTGGCCAAAAGCATTTTTGTGACCTCAGTATTTAGATAAGCCAATGGAAGGAGGAGGCTTGGTACAAATTTTAATTAGACAATTACCCATCTATGCAACAAAAGATATCTTATGTAGCGGCTGGAAAACAGTAGAAGAGTTGTTATCTTTAGTTGATTCACTAGATGCTATAAATAAGGACCATAATGAAACTTTACACCAAGGGGAAAATTCATATTATAAAAGAAATAGTGGAAATAATTTCAAGAAACATGAAGCTAACCTAGCAAGAGTGCACCAATACAATAAGAAAGATTGTAACGACAATTACCAAAAGAAGCATCCACCTTCAAATTTAGGTCCAGTAACTTTCAGGAATTTGTACTGAGTAACAATAGAACACAGAATGGTAAAGTGGTATCTTGACTTGGTAACCAACCCGTAATGAGTGGTAATGAGGAAAACATGGTTCGATATGGATCCAGGGCCGGGGTCCAGGTTGTGGAGATACACTAGGAGGCCTGGTTTGTTATAAGTCTGTTAATTTCACACACAGAAAACCTAAAAAGGAATGGTTACTGCTTGAAGAACCAAGCTTAGTTACTAATAATCCACAACCTATAATAATAGGGACAGTGGAAACTTCGGAGGTTAACATATTTATAGAGTCAGGAAGTGAGGTATCACTCATATCTAGTGCATTCTTTAACTTGATACAGGATAAACAGCACTTACCATTATTGCCAGTGACTGAAATATATATAAACGGGATAACAGGAACGAGAAGTAAAATTGTAAAATACGAAACTCGAGTGAACTGTCATATTGTAAGTATATTATTTCATCATATACTATTAATAGTAGAAAATAGTAATAGAAATGTATTGTTTGGTTTAGATTGGTTATTAGAGTTTAAAGTTATCTTAAACTTTGATGAAAATCTTCTTTGTTTTGGTAAAGGGGATAGTAGATGTTGGACACCATTTGTGACAGACAACTACATTGGTAAACAAACAACGGAGGGTCCGTGTCTGCGATTAACAGCTACAGCACGACTGTCACCAAAGATCGATAATGTAGATCAAAAAGTACATCTAACTGATATACAAGACAAAGTAGTTGTTGTTGTTGTTGTTGTTGTCTTCAGTCCTGAGACTGGTTTGATGCAGCTCTCCATGCTACTCTATCCTGTGCAAGCTTCTTCATCTCTCAGTACCTACTGCAGAATACATCCTTCTGAATCTGCTTAGTGTATTCATCTCTTGGTCTCCCTCTACGATTTTTACCCTCCACGCTGCCCTCCAATACTAAATTGGTGATCCCTTGATGCCTCAGAACATGTCCTACCAACCGATCCCTTCTTCTAGTCAAGTTGTGCCACAAACTCCTCTTCTCCCCAATTCTATTCAATACCTCCTCATTAGTTATGTGATTTACCCATCTAATCTTCAGCATTCTTCTGTAGCACCACATTTCGAAAGCTTCTATTCTCTTCTTGTCCACACTATTTATCGTCCATGTTTCACTTCCATACATGGCTACACTCCATACAAATACTTTCAGAAATGACTTCCTGACACTTAAATCTATACTCGATGTTAACAAATTTCTCTTCTTCAGAAATGCTTTCCTTGCCATTGCCAGTCTACATTTTATATCCTCTCTACTTCGACCATCATCAGTTATTTTGCTCCCCAAATAGCAAAACTCATTTACTACTTTAAGCATCTCATTTCCTAATTGAATTCCCTCAGCATCACCCAACTTAATTCGACTACATTCCATTATCCTCGTTTTGCTTTTGTTGATGTTCATCTTATACCCTCCTTTCAAGACACTGTCCATTCCGTTCAACTGCTCTTCCAAGTCCTTTGCTGTCTCTGACAATTACAATGTCATCGGCAAACCTCAACTTTTTATTTCTTCTCCATGGATTTTAATGCCTACTCCGAACATTGTCAAAAGCCTTCTCTAAGTCTACAAATGCTAGAAACGTAGGTTTGCCTTTCCTTAATCTCTCTTCTAAGATAAGTCATAGTGTCAGTATTGCCTCACGTGTTTCAACATTTCTGCGGAATCCAAACTGATCTTCCCCGAGGTCTGCTTCTACCAGTTTTTCCATTCGTCTCAAAAGAATTCGCTTTAGTATTTTGCAGCTGTAACTTATTAAACTGATAGTTCGGTAATTTCCACATCTGTCAACACCTGCTTTCTTTGGGATTGGAATTACTATATTCTTCTTGAAGTCTGAGGGACTTTCGCCTGTTTCATACATCTTGCTCACCAGATGGTAGAGTTTTGTCAGGAATTGCTCTCCCAAGGCCGTCAGTAGTTCTGATGGAATGTTGTCTATTCCGGGGGCCTTGTTTCGACTCAGGTCTTTCAGTGCTCTGTCAAACTCTTCACGCAGTATCATATCTCCTATTTCATCTTCATCTACATCCTCTTCCATTTCCATTATATTGTCCTCAAGTACATCGCCCCTCTATATACTCCTCCTACCTTTCTGCTTTCCTCTCTTTGCTTAGAACTGGGTTTCCATCTGAGCTCTTGATATTCATGCAAGTGGTTCTCTTTTCTCCAAAGGTCTCTTTAATTTTCCTCTGGCAGTATCTACCTTACCCCTCATGAGATAAGGCTCTACCTCCTTACATTTGTCCTCTAGCCATCCCTGCTTAGCCATTTTACACTTCCTGTCGATTTCATTTTTGAGACGTTTGTATTCCTTTTTGCCTGCTTCATTTACTGCATTTTTGTATTTTCTCCTTTCATCAAAGTTAATGAATCCCTAATATTAACCGAACAACAGAGACGAGATTTATACAAAATTCTAATGGGATATGAAGTAGTGTTTTCCGATTGTCCAGGTAATATCAACGACTACATTTGGAAGCTCAAAATCAAATATGACATCCCATTCTTTTACAAACCATATCCAATAAAAGTAAGTTTGAAAGAAGCAGTTAGGCATGAAATCAACAAAATGATTGATAACAATATTATAGAATGAAGTTCCAGCATAATGAATAATCCTCTGGTCATGGTGAGGAAAGCTACAGGGGGAGTACGATTAGTGTTAAACGCTCGTACACTGAATGGACCTATAGAGATAGAAAGAGACAGACCGATTAATATTGATGAATTGTTATCCAAATTTGAAAAGGCAACATTTTTTAGCACAATGGATTTGACTGCAGGATATTGACAAATAAAGTTACATCCAGAATCTAAAAAATATACAGCATTTTTGATTGATTGTAAATCATATTATTTCAATGTATTACCATTCGGACTTAATATCTATGTGTCCGATTTTTATACATGTTATGCTTATCCATTTCGGATTTTTTAGAACCGTGACTGTATATTGAATGTAAATAAGTTATACACAACTGCAACCAGTCACATTTGTGAATAGTAATGCTTTATTACATGAACCAGTTTTTGAACCTTTTCAGGTTCATCTTCAGATGGTTTCGGGAGGATCCGGGAAGTTACATCATTATTGGTAGTAGCATAATGCTGGGTGCTGGTTCTATGGCAGAAAGATGGGTCACACTTTAACGTATCGCCATGACTGTTCTATGTTGTTTGCAGAATGATTGTGTTGGGCAAGATGTGAGGCAAAGCTGAACTTGTCATAGCTTATCTGTCGATATGGATGTAAATTTAGTTTTTACTTACTGCGACAGTATAGGCATCTTTTTGCGGATCTGTCTGCCTCCATTTTGATGTCCGGAACACTTTCACACAAACTATATTAGTTTACACTTTGACAGTGACACTTTTCCAGCATCCAGCAAGTGCTTTACAACTGTTGCTTGTAACAAAGATCTTGACAGAAAGATATGGAGTAAGCCTACTTTGTACAGAGATGTAATGTGTTGTTCTTTACATGTGTTAAAGTTGATATAAGGGCAAGTAGTTTAATCAGAATGGCGATAACATGAGAGCACAAGATAAAATAAATAAATAAATTACTACAAGAACAAATTTCAGGTGATCTGATATCTTATTTCTACTTGTATATTACAGGCAGTTATATTATTTTCTTTTTAGTTTTTTTATTTTTTTTATATTTTTTATGAATAGCAATTATCATGTTTGACATTAAGATGAATCCCAAGGAATCAATAATACAGAGTTATTGTATCTGCAGTGAGATGCAGCTGTCTGTATGACTATGACCTGTATATTTAAATTATGAACAAATCTTCAGATGAACTGTTGGCTTATTTCTGTTGTTACGTTAACATGATCTGGGGTATTTTCAAGAGCAGATTATCTTTATTTTAGCTAAAGGTATATGTATAAGAGTTATAGTGATTGTAATGGACTAAAGCTGTTTGTATGGCTGTACATTTAATATTTAAAAAACCAAGAACAAAAATTCTTTAACTGTTGACTTATTTTTATTCTAACATTAGAGTGATCTGGGATATTGGTAAAGGCAGCTTCTGTTTGTTCCAGCTAGAATTAATATGTATAAAGTACTGATTTATGTTAGCAATGGAGGGCTTTAACATTTAGAGATATGGTACAGGTCTTATTTTGTGGTAATATATTACATTGACACCGGTGTGGTTAGGATGTAAGGAGAGGGAGGGGGTGGGTCATTGGGAGGAAGGGGGTGGAGGGGGGGTTGGGGATCCGGTGTAGGGTTCGTTGGGTGGTTACTTGTTTTGAACTAATAGATCTTCAAAGTTCTAAAGGAAAAATTTGTTTCTCAGTTCAGTTTGATCATTGAGTAGGTAGTCAGGTGCTGTATTTGTGTAGATAAATATTTTAATTTCTTCAAGGAGGTCAAGTATTGTGCCTTTGTTGGCAAAATGTAGTATTCGGAGATTCTGTTCTATGTTGTTTGCAGAATGATTGTGTTGGGTAAGATGTGAGGCAAAGCTGGACTTGTTCAGGTTGTTAAGACGGAGTGCATCTATGTGTTCTTTAAGTCTTGTTGTGAAGCTTCTACCAGTTTGTCCAATGTGGAAGCTTGGACATGAGTTGCAACTGAGCTTTTACACACCCAACTTTTGATACTGTTGTATAGTGGTTTTGGTGCTGTGTATGATTTTATTTTGTATTTTGTTGTTGGTGAAGAATCTTATTTTTATGTTGTATGTCTTGAAGAGGTTGGCAATTTGGTGAGAAATCTTCCCTAGGGAAGGCAGGCTAACAAATGTGGTTTTCTTGTTTGTGGGTGGTTGTTCAGCAGTTGGTTGATTTAGTTTTGCTGTATGCATTAGTTTATCTATTATTGCAGGGTTGTACCCATTGGTGGAGGCAATTGATTTAATAATTTCTGTTTCTTTTTGTCTTTCACTTGTGTCCATTGGGATTTTAAGCATGCGATTAACCATTGTTCTGAAGAATGCTTTTTATGTTGGTCTGGATGGCAAGAGGATTTGTGTATGGTAACATTGGCGGTTGTTGGCTTTCTGAAAATTTGAAATTTATGCTTTTGATTTTTATTTGAGATTGTTAGATCAACATAGTTAATGCCTTCTGGTGTTTCATGTTCTACTGTCAATTGGATTTTATTGTCTATTTTATTAAGTTCTTTGGCTAGATTATTTATTTCTTCTGTTGCTCCATTGAACAAAATGAGTGTGTCATCAACATAGCGTTTGTAATAAAGCAACTTATCTTTTAGTTGGGTTTGGGTCCTGAAAAAGTTATTTTCAAGGTTATTGATATATATGTCTGCTAACAAGCCTGCAAAATTACTACCCATTGCCAGTCAATCTTCCTGAATGGAAAACTTGTTGTTGAACAGGAAGTAGTTGTGTGACAATATAACTTCCAGGATCTCTATGAGTTCATAGATTTCAGCTCTACCCATTGTCCCATGTTTGAGTAAGTTAATCCTTATTAAACTAATTGTTTCCTTGACAGGTATGTTTGTATATAGGTTTACTATGTCAAGAGATGCAAATTTAGCTGTGACTGGGATGGAGATATCTTTTATACTATTGATGAGCTCATAACTGTTTTTAATGGAGTAATTATTTTCAAATACATATGCCTTGCGGATAATGTCATTTAGTTTTTTGGTGATTTTTTAGCTTGGGCTATTGAGAGAGTTCACAATGGGACATATCGGACATTCTGGTTTGTGGATCTTAGGTTGTGATCTCAGTTTTGGTGCTGATGGGTTCACCACTATACAGTTATCGATGGTAAGAACTAAATGACATGAGAATTTTATGTTTAGTAAGAAAGGGAGTACTGTGGACTTGGGATGAAGGGTCAAATTATGCATTTGAGAACGTCAAAAGTGTGCATGTTGAATCACCCATATTACATCATCCAGTTATGGGTGAACCATTTAAATTGTCAAAAGATGCATCTGATTACGGTATTGCTGCTGAACTTTCCCAAGGAAAGTGGGATCCAAATAATGTAGAACACCAAACCATAGTTATTACTAGCCGTAGTCTAAATAAGCATGAATTAATATAATAGAGGGAAACATTCCACGCGGGAAAAATATATTTAAAAACAAAGATGATGTGACTTACCATACGAAAGCGCTGGCAGGTCGATAGAAACACAAACAGACACATACATACACACAAAATTCAAGCTTTCGCAACAAACTGTTGCCTTATCAGGAAAGAGGGAAGGAGAGGGAAAGACGAAAGGAAGTGGGTTTTAAGGGAGAGGGTAAGGAGTCATTCCAATCCCAGGAGCGGAAAGACTTACCTTAGGGGGAAAAAAGGACGGGTATACACTCGCGCACACACACACATATCCAATCACACATATACAGACACAAGCAGACATATTTAAAGACAAAGAGTTTGGGCAGAGATGTCAGTCGAGGCGGAAGTGCAGAGGCAAAGATGATGTTGAATGACAGGTGAGGTATGAGTGGCGGCAACTTGAAATTAGCGGAGATTGAGGCCTGGTGGGAAGTATCCAGATAACCCGGACGGTGTAACACTGTGCCAAGATGTGCTGGCCGTGCACCAAGGCATGTTTAGCCACAGGGTGATCCTCATTACCAACAAACACTGTCTGCCTGTGTCCATTCATGCGAATGGACAGTTTGTTGCTGGTGGGAGGGTGCATGGGACAGGTTTTACACCGGGGGCGGTTACAAGGCTGGAAGTCAGAAATTCCTGGAAGGTTTGGAGAGGGTGATTTTGAGGAAGAGGAGGTGGGTCCCGCTGCGACGGAGGACGGAACTGTTCCAGGCAGGGTTCAATTTGGATGGTGTCTTGGGGAGTTGGATCATTAGGAGTGCGATTAGGATCATTTTTCTTCGTGGCAAAGTGAAAGGGCTCAGAAGACCGATGGAGTTTCTATGTTATTATGTGCTAATTGTGTCAGTGACCATTGTTATAATAATGAGAATAATTGAGAAGGTACTCTTGAGAAGAACTCTTGTCTTAGCCTGGTTGAAGGGAAGACGTGTATTCTGATCCATATTGAGAATGGACAAGGTGTTTAAGCCACATTTCTCTGATATGTAAATTATTTTGTTTCTGATGTTTGGAGACACGAGAGACGTACTAAACAGTATATATTTATGTGAAGAGTGGGATTTGTAAAATGACTGAATTTCAAATATATGTCGTTAGTTGAAGCAAATGAAACTTCGTATGTCTACTTATTTTTATAAGTAATAAGAGTCTTAAGAGATTCCTGTACCTATCAGCATACTTCGGAGAAGAAGTGAAAGAGAGTTTGCAGCAGCAGGTTAGCCAGCAAGGAAGGTCGGTCGAACATCTCAAGTAAGTCATCTCGTAAAACAAGTGGAAGTTCATATATCTACTTTGCATTTAAATCGTCATCCAAAGCATTAGAAAGTGAACCATTGTGTGTCACAAGTAAAATTATTTTAAGTTAAAAAACTCTGCAAGGTTCCGATTTGAAGTGGTTGAAAATATGATGTACTTGTAAGATCTTGTTCACACGTGTTCACTTATCTTCAATAAGATTTCCGCATGCCGAAAATTCATTAATGTCATCAGAAAATCCATTTTTGCAGACTGTCCATATAGTGCCTTAATAATTTGCTGCTGCAAATGAAACTAAAATGAAAACATACAATGACTCTTCCACAACACACTGATTCCAGTTCCACATATAAACAGTGAATAGTTTGCCCGTTTTAAAAAATAGAGTGATATGCAAAATTATGTGTGTATTCCATACCTCCACGTGTTCCTAATGAACTGTCATTCTTAAGGTAATTGCTTTAAAAAAATCCATTACCTTTTTACAAAAGTAACAAGTCAAGTCATCATTAAACACTAATTGCGGTCACTTAAAATATACCTAACAAATGCGATTAAGATGTTTATGAGTATTTGAATAATATCACATGCTCTAGTTTGGTAATGTCAAATTTCATTAAAAACACCTCAGTGAGGCCAGGTGACAGTGGGACAAGCATGCCACATAGCCACACTCTGCACGACTTACTGGTGTCTGAGAGCGAGGGCTTCCAGTGCGGTGAACTGTGGGGGGGTGAGGCAGCCCGGAGCAGCGAGCTAGCAGGCAGCTGCGTCGAATGTTGCGAATCGGGCCAGAAGAGCCCAAGGCTTTGGAGAGCTGCATGGTATTCCACTCTGCTGTCTTCTGCAACAAAAAAAAAAAAAACTGTAAACAACATGCACACAAGCAAATGAAATATGGAGAATTATCTGCAACAAAAAGTGAAAATAGTGGATATACAAACAGGTATGTTTGAACTAAATGGCATCTAATGAATTTATATCATATGATGCTATGAAGGAAGAAACAGAGAGAAAGAAAGAATGTAACATCATGACATCGCACATACAGCGACATGTCATTCAAAACTCAGCATCGACAATGGATTATTGGAGATACAAGAAAGATAATGTAGAGAGATAACTACAGACAGACATAAATGAAGTAAAAGAGAGATTTGCATTACCAGCTACAATACACAAGCGCAAAAAATGTTGTATGTTGTGTCATTACAAAAAACAGCAACAAGTTCTCCGAAATAGGTTTGGGATATATTCTGTATGTTAAATATTGGATGAAAAACACTACCAATCAGAAATCTTATAACACTACATACTACTATGCAAGACATAAATATGATTCTTTTTCTCTACACAGCTGCTCAGTTAGTGAACACAGAGGCAAAGGAAGAAACAACTTGGTCACCTCACACTGCAACAGTATTGGCCTGTGACAGCATGAAACTAGGTGCCTGTGGTTGTGGTTGGGCGTGTATGGCCTCTGGTGGCTGCTGGACATCATCTGGTGCACTCATGGGAGCAAGAAGTGGAGGGGCAGCCTGCAGTGGCCCATTGGCAACCAGCAGTTATGACGAGCTAAGGGCACTGGGCCAACACTAATACGGCTATCTGACTACAGACACCACAACGGATTTTGAGTGAGAAAATACTACCAGTGTTTCTGGTGTGATACACAGGTCACACTTTTTTTGGCATCCAACTGGGTTATTGATTTTAATGTTCACAAATTTTGATAACTTCTCCTGTTATGTCCATTGGGTGACACAATCAATAATGCTGGTTATGCTCACTGCCTGGCAAGTCTAAACAACAAATATAGCCACAATGCTGCTCACACAGCCTGTCAGGACAATGTGCAGTTGACAAAACGTTGTTTGAAATAAAAACATAAAGCAGGCTCAATGATAAAAAATGCGTGTATTAACACCAAATTATTTCCCTGCCTCTGCGTAACTTATTTTCATTCTTATGCAGTGTTAACAACATATGTGACAGGTTGAATTTCAAAGTAGGCAGAAAAACCAAATCTGAAGCACTGCACATTTAAGCACATTCCAGTATGTATAAGGGTTACAAGGTAACAGCAACTAACTGCAAGTCTTCATGTATTTTAATGACATACTTCTATATAATGACCACTTAACATGTTCCCTCATGTATAATGTGTAATTTTTATGACAAAAGTTTATGAGTACCATTATTTTTAGTTACTGTGCTGTCTTTTCTTCATCAAACATTGTAACAAAACCATGTCTTTTCTTCGTATGCAGATTACGTCTCCTCTGCAACCTGTTCTGCACTAGAAACAGAAATGTTTGCAAAGCAAAGCCCTGCTAAATGATCAAAACATTTCTCCACAAATTTTTGTATATTGATTCTTCATATAGAGTCAAGAAACACTTCATAAAATTTCAAGCTCTGTGTACTCTGCTCTCAAGTACTCTGTATGACATGATATGAATGACCAATCTCTCAAGCCGTAATGACAGCTCAGCTTCTTCTTTTGTTCTGTAATGTGGTGCCAATTGTCACAGTTCTCATTGCTCTGTAATGTGTGGCGCATCTCCAGGCCAGGTCAAGATTGCATGGGATAAACCAACCAAACCAGCAGGTACCACTAAGTGTGATAAAGCAGCTATTTTTGTCCTGCCTTGTAAAATTGCTACGTCCATCTACATAAGATTTCATGCACAAATGAGATAAACTTCCCAAGCAGTAGACAAGTCTAAATCCACTATTTAAACCACAGAATATTTATATGAGACCAACATTTGAAAGCGTAAGGGAACTGAGGTCAAAGAAACATTTATATTTTTATGGTGGCGATCACCATCCGTCAGTACTATAGATATTGTGCAACACATCACTTAACCAAAGTGACACGTTGCACCACTTAGCCGCCTCCTAGATAAATGACATTGTTGCAGTTATTTAAATATACACAAATAAACAACACCGGTAGTAGTGACTACCTCTCTCTCATAATGGCAACACAATAGTCAAATCTTCAATATGAATTGGAATTCATGAAGTAAGTTAAAGTTATCCAATGATCTGAACTTAAGTTGCCTTTTACATTACATTATTACATAATGAACATGGACTAACAACCAAGAGAACTGCCAACCATCTGCACTTCTAGTCACAATTTGTAACTTTTTTGTTACCCAGAAAGAATATTAATTGGTGGATCATACTCATTATACACTTCTGATGCCCATTTGCACTGCTTTTACCTCATCTGTAAGATACTGGTATGTGTGTGATGTCTCTGGCAATCCTATGAAAACATATTTTAACAGATGGATAACAGAAGGCTCCACACGACCAAAACTGCAGAATAAGGAAAGAGAGACCATAGACATGGTACTCCGGGAGGAGAAGAAGAAAGGAAAAGAAAGACTATGAATGCTAGAATCAAAGATGGAAAGAAGATGATCCCCAAAGACAGACACAACCCCACCACCCTTTCTGACTCAAAAGATCCCTTCCTGGGAGATACAGGGTGGTTATAACTAAACTTTCGCTACTCGAGAGGGCCACTATGACAACCAAGTGATCATAGAACTTGGGGAAATGTCTGTAAGGGCAACTGAAAGAAATAGGTTTTAATTTCTACAAGAGGGAGTAACATTTGTGAACCGGGTACTATGTTTGATGTTCAGGTTACAAACTTTGCTCAATGTGAGGACCATCTGCATCCGTGACAGCTTGGAAATGCACTATTGTTGCTCAGAACAATGGTGGACAATGGACTGGTCAGCTGTCGTGACACAGCTCGTGTACTGCTTGATGATTGCACATTGCATCCAGCATTCTCAGCCATGACAACAATAATTTCTCCAGCAGTTTGTGGCACAATTGGCCATTGGCCTCTCCCAGTAGCAATTTGCAAATTACCAGTTAATCTGTACTTCCAAATCATGTTCTTCAACCCCTTGTGGAAACAGGACCTCTCCATTCTCTTCTACTGTGTCATTACTCACAAAGAGCAGCAGTACTATTACTTTTGTTTTGATAAAACAGCTCTATAATTAAGCCCTGTTCACCTTGTCCAGATCCACTGCCTGCAGCTGTAATACACACTGTTTCAGCCATATGCTCCCATACAAATACCAGCACCAAATGGCAAGTCATGACACTGACACTAATAACCATGCAAATCCTGCAGTACACAGTCTGAACATCATTCGTATAAAGTTGGGTATCTAAGTGATAAATAATTTTCTGTCTACACTGGCTCACCAATCATACAGAATGTCTCCACCGGCTTCACCTCCACAGGCCCTGAAAATTGGTTCTATCATCCTACTATTGACAGCCTACTGAGAGTGTAGCAACACAAAGAGTGACTTTCATTCTGTCGACCAACTAACTTCTACGGAAAACCACAGCTTATGAGCCATACTCTTATTTGGCTTACGTTAGCTTTAAGTAAGACAGGTAAGTAGGTAGATACACTACTTAATCTAAGTTAACACTAATCTTTGCTACAAAATTCCATATTAGGCCTAACACAAAGATTAACCAATCACAAAAAGGTACAAATATGCCTAGTATAAATATCTTAACCAGCCAGGTTTCTACTAATCAACAGAAAAGCATACCAAAAACTCGGCAACACATATGCTAGTATACTTGCCTATTATACCCACACTAGGTGTCACAGGAGACAGACTGCAGCATGTACACTCCTGGAAATGGAAAAAAGAACACATTGACACCGGTGTGTCAGACCCACCATACTTGCTCCGGACACAGCGAGAGGGCTGTACAAGCAATGATCACACGCACGGCACAGCGGACACACCAGGAACCGCGGTGTTGGCCGTCGAATGGCGCTAGCAGCGCAGCATTTGTGCACAGCCGCCGTCAGTGTCAGCCAGTTTGCCGTGGCATACGGAGCTCCATCGCAGTCTTTAACACTGGTAGCATGCCGCGACAGCGTGGACGTGAACCGTATGTGCAGTTGACGGACTTTGAGCGAGGGCATATAGTGGGCATGCGGGAGGCCGGGTGGACGTACCGCCGAATTGCTCAACACGTGGGGCGTGAGGTCTCCACAGTACATCGATGTTGTCGCCAGTGGTCGGCGGAAGGTGCACGTGCCCGTCGACCTGGGACCGGACCGCAGCGGCGCACGGATGCACGCCAAGACCGTAGGATCCTACGCAGTGCCGTGGGGGACCGCACCGCCACTTCCCAGCAAATTAGGGACACTGCTGCTCCTGGGGTATCGGCGAGGACCATTCGCAACCGTCTCCATGAAGCTGGGCTACGGTCCCGCACACCGTTAGGCCGTCTTCCGCTCACGCCCCAACATCGTGCAGCCCGCCTCCAGTGGTGTCGCGAAAGGCGTGAATGGAGGGACGAATGGAGACATGTCGTCTTCAGCGATGAGAGTCGCTTCTGCCTTGGTGCCAATGATGGTCGTATGCGTGTTTGGCGCCGTGCAGGTGAGCGCCACAATCAGGACTGCATACGACCGAGGCACACAGGGCCAACACCCGGCATCATGGTGTGGGGAGCGATCTCCTACACTGGCCGTACACCACTGGTGATCGTCGAGGGGACACTGAAAAGTGCACGGTACATCCAAACCGTCATCGAACCCATCGTTCTACCATTCCTAGACCGGCAAGGGAACTTGCTGTTCCAACAGGACAATGCACGTCCGCATGTATCCCGTGCCACCCAACGTGCTCTAGAAGGTGTAAATCAACTACCCTGGCCAGCAAGATCTCCGGATCTGACCCCATTGAGCATGTTTGGGACTGGATGAAGCGTCGTCTCACGCGGTCTGCACGTCTAGCACGAACGCTAGTCCAACTGAGGCGCCAGGTGGAAATGGCATGGCAAGCCGTTCCACAGGACTACATCCAGCATCTCTACGATCGTCTCCATGGGAGAATAGCAGCCTGCATTGCTGCGAAAGGTGGATATACACTGTACTAGTGCCGACATTGTGCATGCTCTGTTGCCTGTGTCTATGTGCCTGTGGTTCTGTCAGTGTGATCATGTGATGTATCTGACCCCAGGAATGTGTCAATAAAGTTTCCCCTTCCTGGGACAATGAATTCACGGTGTTCTTATTTCAATTTCCAGGAGTGTATAAGTATATAATATTGTTTTGCTTTGAGGCACTGTCATCAAACCTGTGGAGGTAGAATGTTAGCGCATAAATTATCGTACACCTTACCCTTTCTTTCCCCATTTGACGTGACATTGTTAACGGGCTGCATCTATAAAGATGATTCTACAAACAAAAATATTCTTGTTAATGTTTTTTCCATGGTTTTTTAGAATTGTACTACTGCATATTTTTGGTTATGTGGCATATGCTATCATATATGTGTTTTCAAAGACCTTACACTCACAATATAAGTGTAAAGTGTTGTTGTTGTTGTTGTTGTGGTCTTCAGTCCAGAGACTGGTTTGATGCAGCTCTCCATGCTACTCTATCCTGTGCAAGCTTCTTCATCTCCCAGTACTTACTGCAACCTACATTCTTCTGAATCTGATTAGTGTATTCGTCTCTTGGTCTCCCTCTACGATTTTTACCCTCCTCACTACCCTCCAATACTAAATTGGTGATCCCTTGATGCCTCAGAATATGCCCTATCAACCAATCCCTTCTTCTAGTCAAGTTGTGCCACAAAGTTCTCTTCTCTCCAATTCTATTCGATACCTCCTCATTAGTTATGTGATCTACCCACCTAATCTTCAGCATTCTTCTGTAGCACCACATTTCAAAAACTTCTATTCTCTTCTTGTCTAAACTATTTATTGTCCACGTTTCACTTCCATATGTGGCTACACTCCGTACAAATACTTTCAGAAACGACTTCCTGACACTTAAATCTATACTTGATGTTAACAAATTTATCTTCTTCAGAAACGCTTTCCTTGCCATTGCCAGTCTACATTTTATATCCTCTCTACTTCGACCATCATTAGTTATTTTGCTCCCCAAATAGCAAAACTCATTTACTGCTTTAAGCATCTCATTCCCTAATCTAACTCCCACAGCATCACCTGATTTAATTCGACTACATTCCATTATCCTCGTTTTGCTTTTGTTGATGTTCATCTTATATCCTCCTTTCAAGACAGTGTCCACTCCGTTCAGCTGCTCTTCCAGGTCCTTTGCTGTCTCTGACAGAATTACAATGTCATTGGTGAACCTCAAAGTTTTTATTTCTGCTCCGTGGATTTTAATTCCTACTCCAAATTTTTCTTTTGTTTCCTTTACTGCTTGCTCAATATACAGATTGAATAGCATCGGGGAGAGGCTACAACCCTGTCTCACTCCCGTCCCAACCACTGCTTCCCTTTCATGTCCCTTGACTCTTATAACTGCCATCTGCTTTCTATACAAATTGTAAATAGCCTTTCGCTCCCTGTATTTTACCCCTGCCACCTTCAGAACTTGAAAGAGAGTATTCCAGTCAACATTGTCAAAAGCTTTCTCTAAGTCTACAAATGCTAGAAATGTAGGTTTGCCTTTCCTTAATCTATTTTCTAAGATAAGTCGTAGGGTCAGTATTGCCTCACATGTTCCAACATTTCTACGAAATCCAAACTGATTTTCCCTGAGGTCGGCTTCTACCAGTTTTTCCATTTGTCTGTAAAGAATTCGTGTTAGTATTGTGCAGCCGTGGATTATTAAACTGATAGTTCAGTAATTTTCACATCTGTCAACACCTGCTTTCTTTGGGATTGGAATTATTATATTCTTCTTGAAGTCTGAGGGTATTTTGCCTGTCTCATACATCTTGCTCACTAGATGGTAGAGTTTTGTTAGGCCTGGCTCTCCCAAGGAAGCACACTTTAATCAACATACAGAATCATAGTGGGTCAGCATTCCTCAACTATACTCTTCAACTGCTTTGATTATCTACAAGGGGGATTTTTTTCACTATAGCTGACATGTTCATCTTGAGTCAGCAACTGTATTGGTATTTAACGTAATTCTCATTTGTTGTTCTATCCCAGTTGCACATTTTTAATTAGATTATGTGAAAATAATACTGTGCCCAAAAGAACACAAGTTCCTCAACAGGCTTGTAATCTTAAGGATATTTGTCTTACAGCTGAAGATATATCGCTTCTATGAAAATATTTAAACTACAGTCTTAAGCCAACAATAGGAGAGAAAACAAAGAGAATTACAGCAGAGATCAAATACATTAGTGATATAGCAAATATTCCCACTCAAACAGAATGATCTAGCCATCAAAGTCACCAATGCATTAAAAACACAGTTGCAGTCAAAAAGTAGCCATAATAATTAAAGTAGGATATAGGTAACTTAAATAAGAAGTTAAAGAGACATAAAAATGTTTATCACAAGGGCAGCACAGTGCTCCTTATAAGTGGCAAAGGTTATGTAAATAAAACTGAAATTTTTTTCTCTGAAAATGGGACAAATGAAGTCACTAGGGATCCTACAAAAAAAGTTCCATGCAGAACTAAAATGAAAAATTCAAAACTCTAATTTTCTGTTCTCTGAAAGGGAAAAATGCGATGTGTAATCATGAATCCACTAATACCAGACACATGTACAGATGTAAGGCTTCATAAAAGGAAGACTCCATGAGGGTTATATCCAAAATGAGACGGAATCCTAATGTCCTGATAAATGTACTGCTAGCACAAAGGTTTAAAACATTATACACACATTACAAGCAATACAGTTTAAAAAACACATACGAGATTGAAGATAAAGTTACGGATACAGTTATACCAGGTGAATACATCTTTGCACCCCTAAATGTATACTAATGGGGCTGTCCACAAAGTTAGAGATAGTTAAAAACAACCTTACAAAGCAGAATAATATGGCTATAAGAGAAATAGCCGAATCAATGGAGCATCTAGAATTATTTCATGCTTAATGGTAAGACATAGTCAGTGGCGGCTCGTAGATATACATTCTGGATGTTAACAAATGTTTTAAATTCAGATAAATACGAGAGTGTGAAATTAATAGCATCCGCTGTATAACAGTTATGCTCATCAACATATTTACACAACTTCAGCCACTGTCAATAAGAATAATAATAATAATTTGTATAACTTGTCTGAAAAAAGGAAGAATAGTTTTTGTGGAATTTTGTTGCTTTGTACATAAATACAGTTTATGGCAAGAACAACAAAATGATGTTTAAGCTTTTGTTACTCTCCGTTTCGCATTTTTGTGTTAGTGGGATTTGTATGTTTTTCTTATTTTTTTTGGACAAACCTACAAGATTCCTAATTCATGTATTACTAAACAAATTAACACCTGGGCTGAAAATCAGATATTCTTAGGCTGCACACACATAATGAGTTATGCTTACTATACACTTCTTTTTAAATGTTTACTTGTAGTCATGCTTATTTGATTTCATCACTTTTTCAGACAGCGAATCTGGTCTGGAAAGCCTTAGTTTCTTTGTCGATAACTTTTCCTGGTAATTTTCTTTTCTCGTAGCACTCAATACAGGTTCAACAGAGCTCATGTTGACACTCCACAGGAAATGATTAAATTCAAGTAGTGCTATCTACCAACAAGGTCACTTGGCTAGAATACAAATGAGGCACTGAGAGCCATAAAGGCCAAAAGCACACTGTCTTCAACCCCCCTATTTAAAATAACATCTGAAAAACAGTGAGACAGCTTTTTTTGAATGTTCAAATATATGTACAATATGGGCCTACAGTAAAGACAAACCATAAGATCAATAGATGTCAGAAGCACAAATAACTGCTACAGTCTCACAATTGACGATGATGTGCTTTACAGTTCTCCAAAACTTTATGTACCACACCTCATGCAGAATACCACAAAATAGGTTTTTCTCTCAATATAACTATGATATCCGATCTAATTTTAGTACATAGTGGGGAATTCACATACCTGTGGAGTGTGCTACCCCCTAGCGGGAGTCATGCGGAACGTAGATAAAAGTGTGCTGCAGTGTGCTACTACCTGGTGACACTGATTGGTAGTTGATTGGTAAGGGCTAGCAGTGCACACAATGAACGGTGCACATTGACAATCAAATCCGTATGTATTTGGCCCATAAGGCAACTACGTCATGTCAGTTGCTCATGTGCAGAAGCTCCTTAAAACGTGCACAAGCGAAGGTGTGCTCATGACCATGAAGCCAAGTATCACCAAGTCTAGTGGAGCAATATCTAGCACAATGCAGTAGATTTAATGCTGTGTGTTTTAGATTACTGCATCTACATTACATTTAACAGCATTCAAAGAAAAATAACCAATAAATTCACAAGGTGGCAAAAGTTACTGTGTTCACATGCTCTTGTGCTCTTACACAGCAGCTACCACTTGATATACCACCAACCTAAAGGGCTAACCATGGCAAAATTCCTAACCCGCATTATAGCTGAGATTTTCTTTAATCAATACGTGAGAAGGGAAGTTGCTACTCACCATATAGCAAAGATTCTGAGCTGCGATCGGCAAAATAAAAAAAGATTCACACAATCATAGCTTTCGGCCATTAAGGCCTTTATCAGCAGTAGACAGACACACACACACACACACACACACACACACACACACACACACACACACACACACACACACACACACGCGAGCGCAACTTGCATACACATCTGCAGTCTCAGAGAGCTGAAACTACACTGCGAGCAGCAGCACGAGTGCATGATGGGAGTGGCAACTGGGTGGGGGCAAGGAGGCAGCTGGGGTGGGGAGGGGGACGAGATAGTATGGTGGGAGTGGTGGAGAGTGAAGTGTTGCAGTTTAGACGGAGGGTAGGAGAGAAGGTGCAGAGGGGGGGAGGGGGTAAGTAGTGGAAAGGAGAGAAATAAAAATAAAAACAAAAGAAATTAAAAGACTGGGTGTGGTGGTGAAATGACAGCTGTGTAGTGCTGGAATGGGAACAGGGAGGGGGCTGGATGGGTGAGGACAGTGACTAACGAAAATTGAGGCCAGGTGGGTTACGGGAATGTAGGATGTATTGCAGGGAAAGTTCCCACCTGCTCAATTCAGAAAAGCTGGTGTTGGTGGGAAGGATACATACGGCACAGGCTGTGAAGCAGTCATTGAGATAAGGGGTATCATGTTTGGCAGCGTGTTCAGCTACGGGGTGGTCCACTTGTTTTTTGGCCACAGTTTGTCGGTGGCCGCTCATGCGGACAGACAGCTTGTTGGTTGTCATGCCTACATAGAATGCAGCACTGTGGTTGCAGCTTAGCTTGTAGATCACACGATTGGTTTCACAGGTAGCCCTGCCTTTGATGTGATAGGTAATGTTAGTGACCGGACTGGAGTAGGTGGTGGTAGGAGGATGTATGGGACAGGTCTTGCATCTAGGTCTATTGCAGGGGTATGAGCCATGAGGTAAGGGATTGGGAGCAGGGATTGTGTAAGGTTGGATGAGTATATTGTGTAGGTTTGATGGACAGCAGAATACCATGGTAGGAGGGGTGGGAAGGATAGTGGGTAGGACATTTCTCATTTCAGGGCACGATGAGAGGTAATCGAAACCCTGGCGGAGAATGACATTCAGTTGCTCCAGTCCCGGATGTTACCGAGTTACGAGGGGAATGCTCCTCTGTGGCCGGACTGTGAAGATAAGGCACGGGAGACTTGTTTTTGTACAAGGATGGGAGGATAATTACAGTCAGTGAAGGCTTCAGTGAGACCCTTGGTATATTTAGAGAGAGACTGTTCATCACTGCAGATGCGATGACCACGGGTGGCTAGGCTGTATGGAAGGGACTTCTGGGTATGAAACGGGTGGCAGCTGTCGAAGTGGAGGTATTGCTGGTGGTTAGTAGGTTTGATATGGATGGAGGTATTGATGTAGCCATCTCTGAGGCAGAGGTCAACATCTAGGAAGGTGGCTTGTTGGGTTGAGTAGGACCAGGAGAAGCAAATGGGGGAGAAGTTGTTGAGGTTCTGGAGGAATGTGAATAAGGTGTCCTCACCTTCAATCCCGATAGCAAAGATAGCAATGATGTCCAATCATGCACTCGTGCTGCTGCTCGCAGTGTAGTTTCAGCTCTCTGAGGCTGCAGATGTGTATGCAAGTTGCACTTGCGCGATTTTGTGTGTGTGTGTGTGTGTGTGTGTGTGTGTGTGTGTACTGCTGGGAAGGACCTTAATGGCCGAAAGCTACGATTGTGTGAATCTCTTTTTTTATTGTGCCTGTCGCGGCTCAGCATCTTTGCTATATGGTGAGTAGCAACTTTCCTTCTCTCGTATTGTTACATTCCATCCTGGATTTTCCATTGTTTGATTTTCTTTAATCAGTTAGAAAACCATTTATTCACTAACAATCCTACAGCAGCCAGTAAAGTTCTCTACTGATACCTCCATGTGGATGACGATGTCTTCTTAGTTAAAGGAGATCAAAGCAACATTAATGGTGTAGCGGAGAGGATGAGTGCTATTTACTCAAAAATTAGATTTACAGTTGAGCATGAAAGTAAAGGAGCCATCAACAGTAACAACATTATTGTTAAAAGAAAGGCAGGTAAACACTGTTTTACTGTGTACTTACAACTGACCAGTACAAACACTCTTACTGACTCTTAATTTTGGCACCCTGAAGTATCCAGATAGTATATTTTCAATCCACAATTAATAGCTTATTAAAACTGCCATTAAGAGAGCATGAGAGGAATAAAGAAATCATTTTTATAAAGAAAGTTGTAGTAACCAAGGTTATCCACCCTCAACAGTAACTGAATGACTACAGAAAGACAACAACAGCATAAAATCAATGGCAGCATACCGACAGGTGAACAGAAAGACAAGAAGTTGTATGCATGCTCATGGGTTATGAAGGATGTGTTTCAGAAATATTGCTAGCCAATTTCGCAGTACCAATTTGCGTATATTGTTAAAGACTAATAACATTACTTTCTTCCGACTGAGGTACTAAGTGAACAGATAAGCCTCAAAATTCATGGCAAAAGGTGTATATAAATTAAAGTATGGAAATTGTTGTAGGTCAACAGCCACGATGTTTGAAATACACTTCAAAGAGCACACTTCAATTTACAGTAATGAAATAGCATTTAGTGAGCATCTTCTAACATCAAAGTATGCTGTTGGAACTACTGACATGCATTTGGAAATGTTGCACAACAAACCTCAGGGACACCACCTAACAGTGAAGGAAGAAAATGAGATTTTTGCACACCATCTGCAAGAACCTGGAAACACATTAAATAAGCAGAACTTTTTCATTAACAGTGCATTTTTAGAAACTTTGAAAGCCTCTTCCAATGGTCTATCTCATGAAAGCACACATATGATCAACAGCTCCACTCACTGAGAAGAGACAGCAGCAGCATGTTGGCTCATATACTGTCTTAGCAGCAGACTGGCATGCATACTGCCTTTTGTATACACTGCAAAACTGTGTGCTGTACAATGCCACAAAACAGAAGCAAATGCAAATTAACCATAAATGTCACAGAATGTCCCCACTGACTTTAGTTGCTGCACAAAGTTTCACTTTTATAGTTTACCAATTTTTTACATTTTATGGTTTAATACTTTCAATTGTTTTATTTATTTATTTTAAATATATTCAATGACTTAATCTTCAAAGAGTTCTAGGTCTTCTAGATAATACCACTTCTATTATTTTACAATCTTTATGTCCTTTACTATTTATACATCTATTGTTCTGAGCCTACACTTCTTATATTTTAACAAAAAAAAAAAAAAATTTACACAGTTTTATTTTTATACTTTCAGAGAAAGATCTTGTGAATTAACACATTCAAAGTTTCACACTTTGAATATCTTAAGAAACTAATTCAGTTTTTGCTGCTATATTTCCACTTTTATAATCTACTATTCTATCCTGGTATTTTAACAGAAGGTTTTTTTTTTACATAATTGACTTTTTGCAATTTTAGTATACGACCCTCTCTTGTTAAACCCATAGCACCCTTACCGCTGATTCTCCACCCTGCCCCCTCCCCCCTTGCCTTCTTTGCCCACTCTCAGCCCCCCCTCACTCCATTTTGTAATTTTACTAGTTTATGCCGTCCACATTTTACATATCCACTGTTCTACACTCTTAGTATTCCAATGAGAATTTTTTACATAATCACACATTGTATAATTTTAGCACAACCCCTCTTATTAAAAGCATGACATCCCCACCACATCTTCCCTGCTTCATTTCTGCTCCACCAATCAGTCTCACTACATTCTCCCTCCCCCCTACCTCCAACTATTTAAAGCAGTAACCACAGTTGTAAAACATAGTACTCTGATATGTGGTTCTGAGAGAACGAGATGGGTTGTTGTTGCAATTTCTCTTTCTTACTTATTGTAAAATAATATATGGTGTATATTAAATATTACTTTGTTTTAGATCTGAAGATCATTCTGAGTGACTGAAAAATGTAATCTAATCAAGACTGGGGTGGAACACCAAATTAGAATTATCACAGATTATCTTGTTGCTTTTATACTACTTAGAGTGTCATTAAGTCATGTTAGAGAAACTTCACATGATATGATCTCATAAATGTAAATGATATTTGAAACTAACTCTCATTTCATCTTTTAATATTTACACAGTTTCTTCTTCTTTTTACATAGAATGAATATGGCACCACAATAAATGTGCTTGGTATTTGTGACCTTCGTCATTGACCATTATGGACAGAATCGTGACCAGTGAGGACAAAATTTTCCTCAAAACAATACTTAGGATAGGGCAGTTGATGGAAATAATTTATAGGAAACTGGCCAGCAGGAGGAAAAGAAAGTGTTATACAGAAATTGAATTAGTAAATTACATAACAGCTAACTGGGAGCCCTACATTCATCACCCCACATACTCCATGAAGAACATAAGACTCACTTGAGGTCAGACTACAGGTTACCTATATTTAATTTCTACCTTAATAATCCTTTGTGTTTTTCATTTGATGGGTCTACCAGAAACACTGTTTTCAGATGTAGTATACTAATGTCTTATATGGGTCTTAGTAGCGGTAAAAGAAATTACTAGTCTCTTTCTTTATGTTCAAATTTGAATGGTAGGGTTTAAAAGGTAACATACCATCTACATGAAAATCAGATATGATTGCACTAAGGTTACCACGTTTTGATCGCAGCCCCCGGAAACTACGGGTGTGCTGTGATTTCCGTAAATGTCAGTATTCTGAGAATCTCTGAGCACAGATTTCCTGATTATTACTTCACAATGCACTGCATTATTTCCAAGCAGTGATGACCTGAAGTCAGACATTCATTCCTGTAGTGCTTTGGACAATTGCTAGATGGATATTCCTGCTTCCACAGAGTGCTACATGACTTGAAAGCGTAACACAGGTGTGATCAGTTCCCGTGTATTCGTTGTTGCAATGCACATTAGTAGTGTCTCGATTGGCTGAAGAGTCATGAGGAATAGAACAGGGGCTGTCACATGAATTCAAACAAAATAAACTATGAGGAGTTTAAATGGTATTCAAGAGAAAAAATTCTGTGCTACCACTTCACTGCAAAGACACTAGCGATGTGTTTGCCCAGCATGACAAGTGGTGTCACCAACACAAAATTCAAAGCCTGAATGATAGAAAAGTTGGGGCCTGATATCATACTTGATTATAACAAAAATAATACTGGTGTTGGTCATGGCAATCAGTTGGTGACATAATATCATTTTCAATGACAACCAATGAAATGGTAGAAAAATATATATTTTTTTCATGTGTTTATCTGTGTGTCGTCAATTCTTACATTCGTTAAAAGACACTTAGGCCTTTGTCTCACAAACGAACCATTTCACTTACATTTATGGTGAGTACACGGCACTGCAAACAAGTGAGGTGGTATTTCAGGCAGTACATATAAATGAGAATATTGCTCAATGAAAACAATTATATAAATCCAATGAACTAGCTTTTTTTTTTACATTTACTTTGTAATAATTTCTTATGTATTATATTTACAAACTTTTTTTCTAGCCCCAAATCTTCTAATTTTCCAAATATAATTATTCCATAAATAAGTGGTGAATTTCGAAACTCCTTAAATAAGCATGGAGGTAAAGGATGATAGTATATATTTAAATTTAAAAAAATTGTTTTTCTCCTTAATCTTATAAGCAGGAGCCATTTAAAAAAGCCCAAAAAGTGTACGACTTGTGGGTCTGACTGGAACATGTTACGTTCTTGTAACCAGCATTTGGCCTGCTTCATTAACTTTCTTTGTGTACAATTCTGTGTATCACTGGCATCCCTCTCTCTATCATCTGGCCAAAGAAAAAAAAATGCTAGTAGTGGTTCCTCACTAAACATCCAGTTCATCATATCACCTGGAGAAAGTTCTACTGACAAATGAGGTAAAACACTCAAAATACTGGGTTCATCTGACCCCAGGTTGTACATTTATTAGAAAAACACGTTCAACATAATCTCCTGATTTTCTTCATTATTCTTCCCGACAGATTAGACTGGGGATGATATTTGGAAATAATGGTGAGTTTGACACCTTTCAAGGCCAGGAACTCTAGTTATTATTTACAAATTCTGTACCATTATCTGTTGATAAAAAATGGGTTTTCCCACATCCTGAAAGAATTCTCTTAAACAGTTGTTTATAGTGGCTGTGTTTGCCAGTTTTACAAGATATAATCTTATAAGTCGCTTGACTACTGTCCTCTTTAACCTTCTGACACAGTGTACAAGTCCTTAAAACTCTCCTTACCTCTCTACTTAAGTTTTTAAAATAGTAGAATTTTGCCAAATGCTTAATACACTTCCTTACCCATAAGCGACCACAGCCTTTAGGCAAAAATCAAATAATATCTTCTTCTGCTATTTGAGGAGTACACAACCTCCAATGTTTTGAGTTCTCCTTGAAACTCCAAAACATAATACCTTTGCACATCAACCATTTCTTCTCCTCCTTTCTGACAATGCTTCATGGCTCCATGACCTAATAATATTACTAAAATAATCATTACACTCCAGTTCTTCTTTGACTTTAGCAACTAGAAGTTGTACTCCATTTCTGGTTTATCCAATAGCTTTACTGTACACGTTATTCTGGGTCCTTTCATTCTATTCATCTTATTCACATGTAAGGGCAGTGGGGAAATGGTGTTTAATGACCCTTTAAGGTAATTTATCTGAACTCTTGTAAGAATAACACTGACCTCATTAATTGACTATGCAGCAACCAACTTTTCATTAAGAATGCTAGGGCTTGGTGGTTTGTGAATGTCATTATTTTTGACCCCCATCTAAGAGTTTGAAATTTATGGAAACTCCAAACAATTGCCAAAAATGACTTTTCTGTAGCTACACAATTCAATTCACATTTATTAATGTTTCTAGTAGCAAAATAACTGTTGACAGTAAGTAAACATATTCATTGTGTCACTCTGTTCTGACAAAAGTAATTCACAAACATGTCTCAACGTTTCTTGGCACTGGTGATAAACTATTATGTAGTCTACTAAGATCACTATATTTTACAGTTTCCATGCTGTTTTCAGTCTTATTGTAATGTCACTATTTACATCACATTCACTAATGGCACAGGCATTCTCGGATATCCATGTAATTTATCAGAATCCAATCATAAAACCTCATACCATGTATTAAACCCTCCAAACAATTCTGTCTTTCACTAGAACACTTGAACCTTTTCTTTGCACTAAATAAGCTGACTTTCAGAAATGTATTTTATTTCAATGTCAAATCAATTAGCAATGTGCCCAATTCTACTGTTTGTCTGGTCTCTGCAGAACACTACTACACAATGCTGAACACAGAACTGCTACTCAGGACACTACATCATTGGCTTGCATTCCGACATCATTGAACATTCTGCCCACACCCCGCCACACTGCACTCAGGCTGCAGCTTTAAACTGTGTTCAATCATCTTATGTATTTCTTTACGAACAGCAATGAGTACTCACTGAAATAGTATATGGTTTCCAAAAGAGAAGTTTTTCACTCTATCTTAAATTTACACACATACTCATCTATGAGATGGCATCATGGCAAGAAATTCCTCATTAGATTCTGACAATACCCTTTTCACTGCAGTCCCTGGTTAGCCAAAAATACTTCTTTATATGTGAATGAAATGTCTTGTAACTCTTCTTTTGCTCAAGAGTTAGCATTTTAGAATCCAGTGGCTTTACTTTTAATAACTTCTACTAATTCTTCCCCTGCCATACTTTGATTTCTACTACTACCATGTTAGGCATAGTGACTAAATGAACATTTTTCACCCTATGTGCTTATTAGAGACCGAACTAGCTTGTACTTTATAGGTACTGTTTAGAATTATCTATTCTACTCTATTTGCATTGATGATGATGATGATGATGATGATGATGATGATGATTTGCAGGTGAAAGAGCTAAACAGCTAGGTCATCAATGCCCTCCTGTGAATGATATAGAGACAGTTGTGGTGAAAGTCTATTAAAAAAAAAAAATAATAAATCAGAAGACCAACTTGCACTCACGCAAACAAACTGAGAAGACAACCCCAATAAGATGAGCCTCATAAAGGCCACAGTAGTAGTCACATGAAACACAGCAGGATAACTACGTAAAATAAAGGAGAAATTACCACAACATTATACAGTGTTAAAAGGGGACTAATGATGATGGCTGGATGACTACTTAGAAATAGTGGGTGACAGAGCCGCTCTGTGACTCATCAAAATCTCACACCCAATATTTTGAAGAGAATTCCAGATGACACACAAAATCTTAAAACACAAACCACACTCACTTCATTATCAGTTTTTCTCCACTCATCTTCAACTATCACAAACAGAGTTAACGCAGCTATTTTACATGCACCCATTTTTGTAAAGAAAATGTGTGATTTGCAAGCCACATAAATCTGACTACGGCTCCTGGAGAATGCTCAGAGTACAAATCATTTTATCTAGTTCATCAATTAGTGCAGACAGTGCTGTTTCTAATAAGACTGTATGCCCAATCAGCAACCAAGTTACCTGCCTCGTCCCATGTGAGGAAAGCTTTACTCTCCTGAATTATTATCTTCAGCTTTGCCCATGCCTTTTGAAAGGTTGTAATTATAATAATATGCCGATCAAAAGTTAGGATTTATACGGTGGGAAACCCTTTAGAGAATTTTTTCTGGGTATTGCCCAATAAAATTTCTGCGCCAAAATCAAGAGACACTTTATAGGCAGGTAGCCAGTCTAGACCCAAAAGTGCATGTAAGGTAAGATTTGGTACAATTAACAGTGTTTTATAGGAAACAAAGACATTAATTGTTGTAAGTAGTCTCATTCCCTTTTCCGTCTTCCTTTACTTCCAGTTATACTTACAACACAGACTCCAGGTTCCGGTCATGTCGGGCACACATATTTATTTTGAAGCTTTAGCATTAATTCATGTGATGTAATCTCACTTCCTGAGTGTAAATGAATATCCACATCCAATTCAAAACTTTCCCCTGAGACTATGAGCTGTATTTGTTCTTTCTACTCATTCTTTCCTATCACTGCCATGTTCTGTGAGTAATCACTCACGTGTAGGCATGTGTCAGTTGAGGGCTATTAGCTTTTCCATATGACAGCCTAATGCTCTATTGCTATGTCCTGAAATATGACCACTGATTCAGAACATGCACTGCTTTCCAATGACCAGTGCGAAGTTAACTGAATGATAATAAAACATTCAGTGTTGTCCACACGATACTATATTTCTTTATGTACATGATAAGGTAGCCTATGTACCAAGTCGTTAATCCAACGACCCCCCTCTATAGGTTCACGCAAGTATTTAGAACTACACCTACATCTACATATATACTCCGCTAGCCGCCAAGCGATGTGTGGTGGAGGGCACAATTCGCACCAAAGTCATATTTCCCTCCGTCTGTTCCACTCGCAGATTGCGCGAGGGAAAAACGATTGTCTGAATGCCTCAGTATGAGCTCTAATTTCCCTGATCTTTGAATGGTGTTCATTCTGCGATTTGAAAGTTGGAGGTAATAATATATGCGCTACATCCTCGGCAGCAACAGTCTTGCCGTAGTAGATAGCCGCCATGTGCTGTTGCCATTTTTCGGGGAGCACTCAGCCTCATGATGCCAATTGAGGAGCTACTTGACCGAATAGTCCCGGCTCTGGTCACAGAAAACCATCATAATGACCAGGAGAGCTGTGTGCTGACCACACGCCCCTCCTATCCGCATCCTCAGCTAAGGATGACATGGCGATCAGATGGTCCCAATGGGCCACTTGTGGCCTGAAGACAGAGTGCATTTACATCATCGGATTTCAGAATAGTGAGCAGCCCCTTCTGCTTAGCGTTCCGTCTATCTGCAAGTGTGTCCCACTTCAAACTTTCTACGAGATTTGTAACACTCTCATGATGGCTAAGTGTACCAGTCACAAATCTTGCCGCTCTTCTTTGGACCTTCTCAATCTCTTGAATCAGACCCAATTGGTAAGGGTCCCATACAGACGAACAACACTCAGACTGGACGAACTAACGTATTGTAAGCTATTTCCTTTGTTGAAGGACTGCATTGCTTCAGGATTCTACCAATAAATTGCAATCTAGAGTTTGAATTGCCCGTTGCTTGTGTAATCTGATCATTCCATTTGAGATCATTTCGAATAGTCACACCCAGATACTTGGCAGATGTTACTGCTTCCAAAGACTGGGCATTTATTTTGTACTCTTACATTAATGGGGATTTTTGCATTGTTATATGCAGTAGGTTACACTTACTACTATTGAGAGATAACTGCCAATGATTACACCACACATTTATTTTCCGCAAATCCTCACTGATTTGTTCACAACTTTTGTGTGATACTACTTTCCTGTACACTACAGCATCATCGGCAAACAGTCTAATGCTGTTGTCAATACCATCAACCAGACTGTTTA
Organism: Schistocerca piceifrons; assembly: GCF_021461385.2. Classification (NCBI taxonomy): domain Eukaryota; kingdom Metazoa; phylum Arthropoda; class Insecta; order Orthoptera; family Acrididae; genus Schistocerca; species Schistocerca piceifrons. The sequence continues at coordinate 198,273,093 of NC_060144.1, forward strand.
CGTAAATCGTAAAAAGCAGTGGCTCTATTACACTGCCCTGGGGCACACCTGAAGCTACACTTGTTTCTGTTGAAGTCACCCCATTCAGGACGACGTACTGCTACCTGTCTGTTAGAAAACTATCTGTCCAATTGCATAAGTCATCAGATAGGCCTTAAGCACACACTTTTTGGAGCAAGCGACAGTGTGGAACGGAGTCGAATGCCTTCCAATCGATATACAACTTATATCTACTCAACTATGATTATAGTATCTAGGATCTAGTACCACCAGCATTAACTTCTTCTGCAAACTGTTTGACCAATACTACAACTTAAACTTATTCTAGAAGTCATCCCATGAAGAGAATTCTTCTTCATGAGCAGTTCCCCATTCAGCTGCATCTCATTGCTTGGGTAGGAATTTAAAAACCAACCTTAAAAATAAATAGAATGAACATTTCCTCCTGGTTCAAAATTTCAGAAAAAGTTTGGATATGTTTGCTTCACCCTCTAAACGTAGTTCCCCTTTTAACCCATGAGAAATCCCATAACTATCATTTCCTCTCGTTTTACTGACGTCTTCCATAGATTTAGATCGTTCACTCCAATCTTCCATAACTTCACTTCCATTTTGTCTGTACCCCCACCCCCCTGAAAAAATAGGTATACTGGTAGACAGTTATACTTTTGTCTAAACTTTCTGGTCAATTAACTTGTTAACATGTTCGTCCAAAATCATGAGTGTAGAGCATAAAACCACAGTTACACCAGAATCTTCACTTTTTTCTAAAACATTTAATCAGTCTGATATATCTGAGATATGTTTAAGCACTTCCAAAAATTCCTGTTCACCCAAATCTTTAATCTGTTTTAAATACTTGGTGACATTTTTAAATTGTTCATTAACTTCATTTCACATTACATCACACTGATTAATTAAGTTTTCAAATCTTGTCCGATGCAATCTCCAACAATCAGTCTTCCTTCTCATACCGTACAGTAAGTCTCCCCTGACCTGTGGTTCTGGGTGACTTTCCCAAAATATGCCCCTTTTCTGAGACCTCTCCAGTCCTTTTCCTTCACCCCTCTTCCTTCTACTTGAACCCTTCTGCCTGAAGCATGGGTGCTTTGAAGACTGAGTTCACTGCAATAAGTAATAAAGTAGATACTTTAAAAGTAGATTTAAAGAATGAATTGACAAATTCTTTAACCACTCATATAAATCATGTGTTTACTGATCTTAGTAAGAAGCAGAGTAACACTTTTCAAGATTTATCGAAAAGGTTAGAACTTAACATTGAGAGCAAATGTAATAACGTAGAATCTGAAATTACTGAAAAGTTAGAATCTTTTGAAAACGTGTACAATGTTATCTATAATCATGTAAGGCAGGGGTTGAATAATTTGAAAGAGATTGTAGATAAGCAGAATGAATTAATGCCAGTCATTCAATCGCAAATTACAGGTGTCAATACACGGGTAGATAATGTAGAAAGAAATTTCAAAGAGGAAATAGCTAACGCTGATATTATAAATGTAATTAGTTTGGAGGAACAATCTGGAGAAATTATAGATCGAAACGTTACCGAGAGAATAACATCCAGAAATGTATCGCCTATTCCTTCTTCCAAACTTAGCGATACCAGGAAGGGTATGGATGACCTGTGGAGAGAATTTAAGCTTATCCAAGACAAAGTAGAGAAAAGGGTAACTTCACCTAATGTTGTATTAACTAGAGAAGTGGTGACTGATTTGCAATGGTGAGCCAATTCAGGATTATCTAGACAATTCCCTAAATTTATGCCAGACAGAGATGTACATCATACCCATTCCTTAAAAAGATTTAATCAAGTTTTATCCTTTCTAATGAGTAGTCAATTACTACACAGTAGGTTAATGTGATGGATGCTTTACCTACAGGAATACAATATTAAGATTTGATATGTAAAAGGTTCCGAAAATATTGTACCGGATGCTTTATCAAGGCTACCCATAAGAATGGAAGAAACAGCATACGGAAGGGCCTGGCATTATTTTTGCCATTAATTTTATGTCAGCAGAATGTCCGAACATCATTGTATAGGAAATGGCTCAAAGAATAACAGGGAATATCCATCATGATCCTTATTTCACAGAAATATTTCCTATGTGTATCCATAACTCGTTACCTCCTAATCAATTAAGAAAATGGAAAATTATGGATCATAACTTGTTTTGGAGAGACAGCATAACATCACAACATTGGCACTTATGTATTCCGAAGTTAGTAGATGACGAACTTGTGTGGTATGTTCACACAGGATATGGACACTTCGGAATCAAAAAATGTATGTCCCATATGAATAAGTTTTATTATTTCAAGAAACTAGGTCATAAAATAGCATCTTTGATAGAACTTGTGAAACTTGCCAGAAAGTAAAAGAGAATAACACTCATGTGAAATACAAAATGTATCCTATTATTCCTATGTCATTACACGACATCACAGTGGTGGAGTTTTTTGGACCAATTCCACAAGAAAAGAAAGGAGTATCATATATTTTGGTTATCATAAAATGCTAGTCAAAATATGTTAGGGCTACATCCCATTAAAAGAGCAAATCCACAGACAGTTATACTCTGTTTACAACAATATTTTCTAGAAGTAGGTAAACCAAAACAGTTTCTTACGGATAACAGACCACAATTTGTGAGTAATGAATTTAGAGAATTCCCAAAGTGGGAAAGTATTTGACAAGTGTTAATGTCCAATTATAGCTCGTCATCAAATCCGTGTGAACGAGTAATGAAGGAAACTGGAAAATTATGTCGTACTTACAGCCATGAAAAACATACTTTGTGGGCAACGAAAATTAAGGATTTTGAACTTATCCTAAATGAATTACCCCATTTATCAACTGGGTGGACTCCTTTAGAAGTTATAGAAAAACTTTTATTGGAGAACCTCTAATTAAGTGTTTTAATTGGTCTGAACAACCTAGTGTCAATTACAAAGTAAATCAGGAAATAGTTTCTAAGAATTTAACTGAAAAGGCACTACAAAGAGTAAGTAGGCATAACGAAAAGGCTGTGGAAGCTCAGTACCAAGTCGATGATCTGGTTCTTATATAAAAAAAAAAAAAAAAAAAAAAAAAAAAAAAAAAAAAAAAAAAAAAAACCATCTTCACAGGTCGACTCTGAAGAAAGAGACTCATATGTTTTTCCAAAAATAGGAGGGACTGTACTGGGTACAAATGGTGATCCATCCTAAGACATTATTTTTAGTAGATCCCACAACTGGATTAGAGAAGGGGAAACACAATGTAAAGGATGTAAAATTGTATATCCTCCAGGGACGTTAACATTCTGAGTTAACAGGCGGAGTAATGACCGTTGGATCCCGAGTTGTCTTCGGTGTTTCTTCCAAAATAGTTTTCCTGCACTGAATTCCTTTAAAATCTAGAAATATCCTATAATCTTATTGCTTGGAAAACCAGATATGAGTATAAAATAGAGAACAACTTAAGAGAATCACAGAAAAAAAGTGATATCTAGACAAATTAAACTGAATAGAGTCTTGTATTTGTGGAATATATAATATAATGTGACAAGCTGTAGAACTGTTATACTGTAGTGTATAGATTTTCTATTTTGCATGGAGTGTTTTATATCTTTGATGAGATGTCATATAGATGAGAGGGTTTGTATAAATTTTGAAAGAGGTGGGTATTGTAGCTAAAAGAACGATTTACAAGTACAGATAAGTCATGACTAACACAACACACACATCACACCTTTCAAACAAACCTCGCAAACAAGTGTGCCTGATTTTTCATCATTTGCCATTTCCATAGTGTTGCTAGGATTTCCTTCGGGGACTTCAAAGGGTGAAAGCGGACATGTCCGTTCTGCAGGGGACGATTTAACACTAGGCCTCTTCTGGTGTCTCACTGAAGTACCTGAGGGGTAGGGATCCTATGGAAGGGGGGTTGGAACGGTTTCCTATTTTTGGGGCTACCTTCTTTCTCTTTGTCAATCCTAGCATCCACATCTATTTTTTCTTTCCTTACTTCTCATTTGAGGACCTGTCTATTTTTCCCCTCTTTTCATATTCATAAACTTCTATCGCTGACGTCCTTCCTTATTTCTGTGTTTACTAGAAACCTAAATCATATCTTTAGATAAGAAGGCAAAAAAAATCAGACTACACGAACACACATCCACATATACACAAATATACACTTCTACACAAACATTAAATTACATAAGACAAAGCCTGTCACCATGTGAGAACTGCCAGGTGTTGTAGAGGAAATGTACATATGGAAATATGTGCCCATATATAGGAAGCTATGACGGTTCTACATCGAATGTACATAAGAAGTAGTGCACATAAACAAAGAACAGTGACAGTTCTAAGCAGAGATTAGAATAGGCACAGTGGATTCATGTGCAAAAAGAGACAAAAGCATATAAGTTTATGGAACAAAAATGCTACATAATGAACAACTATAAAGTAGTAATCAGGAATTGATAAATAAGAAAGAGGCATGAGCATAGAAAGAAAACGAAAGTAGGAGAGGAATTAGTCATGTTTATAATTAAGAAATGTCAGTGTAATAAATACTCTGATGAACTGAAGTATAGCAAGATGTAAATAGTATATGTAGATACCGTATCTATTCAAAATATAGAAGTTGATAAGTAGAGGAGGACTCTATGGAGTAAATGATATATTAAAGAATGAATGTGAAGTTTAAGATATAAACCTATCTTTAGCAGAAGATACTTAATTATGGTATACATAGAAATGTATACTAGGGTAATGAACCATGAGGCCTACTCAGAAAGGATAAGGGGGGCGTACTCGGCATTCACTAAGTATAAAGGGCAGGCGTACCTACGTGGAGGTAGGACGATCTGTGGCCTAAAAAATAGGGATGTTTTATAAGGGGCACACCTACCAGAATGGAAAGAGGAAGTGCTCTAATAAGGTCAACCAACAATCAAGGAATAGGTGCTGATCCTAGGAGAAGGGGACAGTATCATGACAAAAGCCACAAATCTTATAGGGATTATTCTGGGAAGTGTGAATTCTATGAACGACTAGCATTATTATGTTTCGTGGAAATAAATGAGTGTCAAAAGAACACTTTCATTCCATCATTCCATCCAGAGTTCCTCCAAGCTACAAATAATGAAAATAGTACATAATAGGAAAAATGTAGTACAAAAGATAAGAACAGAAAATAGATTACTCATGTGTCAAACACCTGAAGTTTATGGGGGGGGGGGGGGGGGGAAGAGTCCTCACAATTCCAAAATATTAGTAAAGCTGACTAAAACCACAAGTAAATGCTCATGTCTTAACAACTAAGTAAAATAAGAAAAGAGTAGAGAAACAATAAGCAAAAGATTGTTCAAGAGAGGACAGAGAATTGTTATTGAAAGGACAGATATGTATACAAAAATATGTAAGAAATGTATACTGTTAAGATATGAAATGTTATTGTGAGTGATATTATATGTATAGTGATTATGTATAAATTCCAGAACCACTCAGTCTTCTATCCCCTCGAACACACGATATTCTGGATATAAGTGTGGGATGGTAGCATCCTACATACTGCGCATCACATGTTTATGCGTGCAGGCTTAAAATCAGTCGCGGGAAGAAAGTAGACGCGGTGGATGAAGTACCTGTTGGGCAAGCCATAGATGTTTTAGTGAGTGTGTAAGGAACAACCATGGAGTCTATATGCAGCTCTGATTATTCGGTCATTGACTATTGCTATTAAAACAAAGAGAGTTGAAAAAGAACTCAAAACTCTTGATGTAACCTTGCTATAGGCAAGACTTATTTTCTGATTTATATTAAGAACAGTTATGGTATCAAAGCCAACTTTCTTTTAACTATAATTTAATTTGTTTCTGATGTTCGACTGTATGAGGGACTTACCAGAAGTTACATATTTTGTTGAGAGTTTCATTGTGTATGAAAGTCAAATACATCGTTAATTGATGAAAAGCAAAGTTTTTACCTCTACTTATTTCATAAGTAGAAAGAGTCTAAAAATTCCTGTACCTAGCATTATTCAACAGAGAAGAAGTCAAGAGGGTTTACAGCAGCTGGCTATCCAGTAAAGAAGAGTGGCTGCAAATTCCAAGTAAGTCACCTCGTAAAGAAGTGGAAGGTGGTTTGGGGGAATAAACCAAAATAACCCCGATTCATACTCATACTTTAAGTCAGAAACGTTAGAATACATCCACCTACAAACCTGGTCACAGTGACCACATTCCAGAAATCTACCAGGATTCCTAGTCACTCTTTAAATCCTTACGCCTATGCCAAAACCTCTCCCTGGAGCCCATCTCTCTGCTCACTCCTAACACTCCTTGTACTCCAACCTTCTACATACTTCCTGAAGTCCATAAACCCAACCACACAGGACGCCATCCCATTGTGGCTGGTTACTGTGCCCCCACTGAGAGAATTTCTGCTCTCTCGGACCAACACCTTCAACCTATTACCCGGAACCTACCCTCCTAGCTGCAAAATACTAACACGAATTCTTTACAGACGAATGGAAAAACTAGTAGAAGCCAACCTCGGGGAAGATCAGTTTGGATTCCGTAGAAACACTGGAACACGTGAGGCAATACTGACCTTACGACTTATCTTAGAAGAAAGATTAAGGAAAGGCAAACCTACGTTTCTAGCATTTGTAGACTTAGAGAAAGTTTTTGACAATGTTGACTGGAATACTCTCTTTCAAATTCTAAAGGTGGCAGGGGTAAAATACAGGGAGCGAAAGGCTATTTACAATTTGTACAGAAACCAGATGGCAGTTATAAGAGTCGAGGGACATGAAAGGGAAGCAGTGGTTGGGAAGGGAGTAAGACAGGGTTGTAGCCTCTCCCCGATGTTGTTCAATGTGTATATTGAGCAAGCAGTAAAGGAAACAAAAGAAAAATTCGGAGTAGGTATTAAAATTCATGGAGAAGAAATAAAAACTTTGAGGTTCGTCGATGACATTGTATCTCTGTCAGAGACAGCAAAGGACGTGGAAGAGCAGTTGAATGGAATGGACAGTGTCTTGAAAGGAGGATATAAGATGAACATCAACAAAAGCAAAACAAGGATAATGGAATGTAGTCTAATTAAGTCGGGTGATGCTGAGGGAATTAGATTAGGAAATGAGGCACTTAAAGTAGTAAAGGAGTTTTGCTATTTGGGGAGCAAAATAACTGATGATGGTCGAAGTAGAGAGGATATAAAATGTAGGCTGGCAATGGTAAGGAAAGCGTTTCTGAAGAAGAGAAATTTGTTAACATCCAGTATTGATTTAAGTGTCAGGCAGTCATTTCTGAAAGTATTTGTATGGAGTGTAGCCATGTATGGAAGTGAAACATGGACGATAAATAGTTTGGACAAGAAGAGAATAGAAGCTTTCGAAATGTGGTGCTACAGAAGAATGCTGAAGATTAGATGGGTAGATCACATAACTAATGAGGAAGTATTGAATAGGATTGGGGAGAAGAGAAGTTTGTGGCACAACTTGACCAGAAGAAGGGATCGGTTGGTAGGACATGTTCTGAGGCATCAAGGGATCACCAATTTAGTATTGGAGGGCAGCGTGGAGGGTAAAAACCGTAGAGGGAGACCAAGAGATGAATACACTAAGCAGATTCAGAAGAATGTAGGTTGCAGTAGGTACTGGGAGATGAAAAAGCTTGCACAGGATAGAGTAGCATGGAGAGCTGCATCAAACCAGTCTCAGGACTGAAGACCACAACAACAACAACAACAACCCTCCTATATAAAAGATACCAACCATTTCCTCCACCGACTCTCCATAGTTCCTGTCTCTTTACCACATTAAGCCCTGCTCATCACTATTGATGCCACCTCCTTTTACACTAACATCCCTAATGCCCATGACCTTACCACTATTGAACACTACCTTTCCCAACACCCAACAGATTCCAAACCAACTATCTCCTTCGTAGTCACCATAACCGACTATATCCTCACCCACAATTACTTCTCCTTTGAAGGCATTACCTACAAACAAATCCATGGTATGGCTATGGGCACCTGCATGGCACCATCCTATGCCAACCTATTCATGTGGCATCAAGAGGAATCCTTCCTAAACACCCAGAATCCTAAACCCCTCACCTGTTTCAGATTCACTGATGTCATCTTTGTGATTTGGATCGATGGTGAGAACATTCCTCCAGAACCTCAACAGCTTCTTTTCCATTTGCTTCACCTGGTCCCACTCAACCCAAAAAGCCACCTTCCTAAATGTAGACCTCCACCTCAAAAGGTGGCTACATCAGTACCTCTGTCCATATCAAACCTACTAACCACCAACAATGTCTCCACTTTGCCACACAGCCTAGCCACCTGTAGTCATTGCATCTGCAGTGATGAGCAGTCCCTCTCAAAATATACTGAGGGTCTCACTGAAGCATTCACAAACTGTAATTATCCTTCCAACCTTGTACTAAAAAAAATCTCCCGTGCCTTTCTTTCCAATATTCCACCATCTCACAAAGTCCCACATCCAGCCACAGAGAAGCATTCCCCTTGTAACTAAGTACCACCCAGGACTGGAGCAACTGAATTACATTCTCCACCAGGGTATCGATAACCTCTTGTTGTGCCCTGAAATGAGAAATGTCCTGCCAAGTATCCTTCTCAAACCTCCCACAGTCGTATTCCACCATCCACCAAACCTTCACAATATACTTGTGCATTCCTATACAACCCGTGCTCCCAGCACCTTACCTCATGGCTCCTACGCCTGTAATAAACCTAGATGCAAGACCTGCCCTAAACATCCTTCCACCACCACCTACTCCAGTCCGGTCACAAACACCACCTATCCCATCAAAGGCTGGGCTTCCTGTGAAACCAGTCACGTGATCTACAAGCTAAGCTGCAAACACTGCACTGCGAGCTGCAAACACTGCGCTGCATTCTATGTGGGCATGACAACTAACAAGCTGTCTGTCCGCATGAATGGCCACCGACAAACTGTGGCCAAGAAACAAGTGGACCACCCTGTTGCTGAGCACGCTGCCAAACATGACACCCTTCATTTCAATAACTGCTTCACAGGCTGTATCATATGGACCCTTCCCGCCAACCCCAGCTTTCCTGAATTGTGCAGGTGGGAACTTTCCCTGCAATATATGCTATGTTCCTGTAATCCTCCTGGCCTCAACCTTTGTTAGTCATTGCCCTCTTCCATCCAGTCTCTTCTCTGTTCCCATTCCAGCACTACACAGCCCTCATTCCACCAACGCACCCAGTCTTTTTACTTCTCTCCTTTTCCAATATCCCCCTCCCCACCACTCTGCTCTCTCCGTCTAACGTTGTTACTGCACATAGCTGCCCTACCCTCTTTCCCCCTTGTCCCTCCGTGCTCCCAACAGCACGTCACTGTCTGCCACACCTGCCCTACTATCCCTCCCCCTTCCCACCCCAGCCTCTTCCTTACCCTCACACAGTCTCCACTCTCATCATGCACCGGTGCTGCTGCTTGCAGTGTCGCCTCAGTTGCTTGAGACTGCAGTCATGTGTGTGTGAGCTGTGTTTGCATCAGTGTGTATGTGTGTCTTTGTGAAAGCTATTATTTGTGACTGTCTTTTTGATGTCCCTATCTGTGACTCAGCATCTCCACTCTATATGGTGAGTAGCAACTTTCCTTTTCACAATATTGTTACATTCCATTCTGGATTTTCCATTGTGTGACTTCCAAATGATTCTACTGCCTCCAATATATATTGCGCGTACGGACCATGAAGTTAAGATTCAAGAAATTATGGCTGATACAAAGGCATCAAGGTAGTCATTTTTCACTCTCTCTGTTTGTGAGTGGGACAAGAAAGGAAATGACTAGTAGTGATACAGGGTACCCTCTGCTATGCCCTGTATGGTGGGTTGCGGAGCATCTATGTAAATGTAGATGAAGTGTACAGCTGAAAGGTACAATTGGAAGAGAGCAATGAGGGAAGGGATAAATGATACAGGAATACAACAAACATACTGGGGGGTGTGGACCTCCATTACAGTTTGCTTCGACAATACAAAATTATAATGAGCTAATAGATGTTCTCTGCCCCCCCCCATTTTATTAATCTTTTGGCCCCCCATGCACCATGGACCTTGCCGTTGGTGGGGAGGCTTGCGTGCCTCAGCGATACAGATAGCCGTACCATAGGTGCAACCACAACGGAGGGGTATCTGTTGAGAGGCCAGACAAACGTGTAGTTCCTGAAGAGGGGCAGCAGCCTTTTCAGTAGTTGCAGGGGCAACAGTCTGGATGATTGACTGACCTGGCCTTGTAACACTAACCAAAACGGCCTTGCTGTGCTGGTACTGCGAACGGTTGAAAGCAAGGGGGAACTACAGCCGTAATTTTTCCCGAGGGCATGCAGCTTTACTGTATGGTTAATGATGATGGCGTCCTCTTGGGTAAAATATTCCGGAGGTAAAATAGTCCCCCATTTGGATCTCCGGGAGGGGACTACTCAAGAGGACGTCCTTATCAGGAGAAAGAAAACTGGCATTCTACGGATCGGAGCGTGGAATGTCAGATCCCTTAATTGGGCAGGTAGGTTAGAAAATTTAAAAAGGGAAATGGATAGGTTAAATTTAGATATAGTGGGAATTAGTGAAGTTCGGTGGCAGGAGAAACAAGACTTTTGGTCAGGCGAATACAGGGTTATAAATACAAAGTCAAATAGGGGAAATGCAGGAGTAGCTTTAATAATGAATAAAAAAAATAGGAATGCGGGTAAGGTACTACAAACAGCATAGTGAACGCATTATTGTGGCCAAGATAGACATGAAGCCCATGCCTACTACAGTAGTACAAGTTTATATGCCAACTAGCTCTCCAGATGACGAAGAAATTGAAGAAATGTATGATGAAATAAAAGAAATTATTCAGATAGTGAAGGGAGACGAAAATTTAATAGTCATGGGTGACGAATTCAACAGTAGGAAAAGGAAGAGAAGGAAACATAGTAGGTGAATATGGATTGGGGCTAAGAAATGAAAGAGGAAGCCGCCTGGTAGAATTTTTGCACAGAGCATAACTTAATCATAGCTAACACTTGGTTCAAGAATCATGAAAGAAGGTTGTATACATGGAAGAACCCTGGAGATACTAGAAGGTTTCAGATAGATTATGTAATGGTAAGACAGAGATTTAGGAACCAGATTTTAAATTTTAAGACATTTCCAGGGGCAGGTGTGGACTCTGACCACAATCTATTGGTTCTGAACTGTAGGTTAAAACTGAAGAAACTGACAAAGGTGGGAATTTAAGGAAATGGGACCTGGATAAACTGAAAGAACCAGAGATTGTACAGAGTTTCAGGGAGAGCATAGGGGAACATTTGACAGGAATGGGGGAAAGAAATACAATAGAAGAAGAGTGGGTAGCTCTGAGGGATGAAGTAGTGAAGGCAGCAGAGGATCAAGTAGGTAAAAAGACGAGGGCTAGTAGAAATCCTTGGGTAACAGAAGAAATATTGAATTTAATTGATGAAAGGAGAAAATATAAAAATGAAGTAAATGAAGCAGGCAAAAAGGAATACAAACATCTCAAAAATGAGATCGACAGGAAGTGCGGGATGGCTAGAGGACAAATGTAAGGATGTAGAGGCTTATCTCACTAGGGGTAAGATAGACACTGCCTACAGGAAAATTAAAGAGACCTGTGGAGAAAAGAGAGCCACTTGTATGAATATCAAGAGCGTTGATGGAAACCCAATTCTAAGCAAAGAAGGGAAAGCAGAAAGGTGGAAGGAGTATATGGAGGGTCTATGCAAGGGAGATGTACTTGAGGACAATATTATGGAAATGGAAGAGGATGTAGATGAAGATGAAATGGAAGATGCGATACTGCGTGATGAGTTTGACAGAGCACTGAAAGACCTGAGTCGAAACAAGGCCCCGGGAGTAGACAACACTCCATTAGAACTACTGACAGCCTTGGGGGAGCCAGTCCTGACAAAACTCTACCATCTGGTGAGCAAGATGTATGAGACAGGCGAAATATCCTCAGACTTCAAGAAGAATATAATAATTCCAATACCAAAGAAAGCAGGTGTTGACAGATGCGAAAATTACCGAACTATCAGTTTAATAAGTCACGGCTGCAAAATACTAACGCGAATTCTTTACAGATGAATGGAAAAACTAGTAGAAGCCGACCTCGGGGAAGATCAGTTTGGATTCCGTAGAAACACGAGAGGCAATACTGACCCTACGACTTATCTTGGAAGCTAGATTAAGGAAAGGCAAACCTACATTTCTAGCATTTGTAGACCTACAGAAAGATTTTGACAATGTTGACTGGAATACTCTCTTTCAGATTCTGAAGGTGGCAGGGGTCAAATACAGAGAGCGAAACGCTATTTACAATTTGTACAGAAACCAAATGGCAGTTATAAGAGTTGAGGGGCTTGAAAGGGAAACAGTGGTTGGGAAGGGAGTGAGACAGGGTTGTAACCTCTCCCCGATGTTATTCAATCTGTATATTGAGCAAGCAGTGAAGGAAACAAAAGAAAAATTTGGAGTAGGTATTAAAATCCATGGAGAAGAAATAAAAACTTTGAGGTTCGCCGATGACATTGTAATTCTGTCAGAGACAGCAAACGACTTGGAAGAGCAGTTGAACGGAATGGATAGAGTCTTGAAAGGAGGATATAAGATGAACATCAACAAAACCAAAACGAGGATAATGGAATGTAGTCGAACTAAGTCGGGAGATGCTGAGGGTATTAGATTAGGAAATGAGACACTTAAAGTAGTAAAGGAGTTTTGCTATTTGGGGAGCAAAATAACTGATGATGGTCGCCATAGAGAGGACATAAAATGTAGACTGGCAATGGCAAGGAAAGCGTTTCTGAAGAAGAGAAATTTGCTAACATCGAGTATAGATTTAAGTGTCAGGAAGTTATTTCTGAAAGTATTTGTATTGAGTGTAGCCATGTATGGAAGTGAAACATGGATGATAAATAGTTTGGACAAGAAGAGAATAGAAGCTTTCGAAATGTGGTGCTACAGAAGAATGCTGAAGATTAGATGGGTAGATCACATAACTAATGAGGAGGTATTTAATAGAATTGGGGAGAAGAGGAGCTTGTGGCACAACTTGACTAGAAGAAGGGATCGATTGGTAGGACATGTTCTGAGGCATCAAGGGATCACCAATTTAGCAGTGGAGGGCAGCGTGGGGGGTAAAAATTGTAGAGGGAGACCAAGAGATGAATACACCAAGCAGATTCAGAAGGATGTAGGTTGCAGTAGGTACTGGGAGATGAAGAAGCTTGCACAGGATAGAGTAGCATGGAGAGCTGCATCAAACCAGTCTCAGGACTGAAGACCGCAACAACAACAACAACAACAATAGATGTTACAACCATAAATTACTGGATTCTTCCACAAGTGTGTTGCAAAGTAGGAGGAACACATGGAAAGTGAGGCAGACCAACATCCTATCCTCATAATCAAGTGGAAATGTCTCTAGTCACAGCTCAGCCAACAATAGATGTACAGAGAGAGGGTGCTGGACATTGGCCGACGGTGATGGAAAAGTGTCAACACTATAGGTGTGCCAGCTGCAAGGCATTTACTGCTGTCCACTGTGAAATGTGTGAACTAGCTCTGTGTCTGAAGAACACTGACTGCTTCAAAATTTATCATATTGAATAACGCTTATTTTTTACAATATCATGTTGTTTCTAAATATTTCACTGTTACAGTGGTAGTTTTGCAAGCATACTACTATTTTTCTATACTGTAGTGAATTACATGTTATAAGCTACAAAATATTGACTGCACGGTTTGTTAAATGGGGTCAATCTAGCCAATGTTATGTCATACTGCATGATGTAGCATTTTTGCACAATGTCTATTATTGCCATCACACTGCATGATGTGGAATTTTTGTACATTTTTGTTTTTGTACCCATAATGCAATAATAAATGAAAATTTGTTGAATCTTACAAGTTCTATATCATTTTGTCTACTCAAAATTACTGAAATATCTTTTTTTACCATGATTTAATAACTAAAAATAAAATCATGCAGTGTAGCATTAAATCAGCATTGGAGATATCTATTTTAGCACACAGCTCATCACCCTGAACTTTTATGTTTGTATTAAGGGCATCTAACTTACTGTTTAAATCAGCACTTAATTGCATACTCAAACTTTTAAATAACTCTTGTTCATTTGCCTCCTTGTCTATTGTCAGTATAGGCATACAATCACAGTAATAGTAACCTTATAATTAGTCTGCCCCCAAATGTCACAGAACTTTGACAACTTCCCTGTACCCAAACCCAAAAGGAGAAACTTCAGTACACAAATTCACTTCTGACTGCTAACAATGCACAAAACTACTACAATCAGCAACAAATCAACTCGGACTTAACACAGCTCACAACATACAGCAGGTGTAGCTCACTGCAATGTGAAGTTGACTAGAGGCTGGAACACAGAGCTGGGCAAACTGTGTCACAGCAGATAGATGCATTGCTGGATCAGATGTTGTAGGTTGATGAGCTGCAGACATGCTCACCATTGGCTGTCAGGCTGTCATTACGAACTGATGAAACAATTCTAGCACTTCCCCACAGCCAATGATCTTCTGACTAGTGGACTGAAAAAATCTTCTTCAATATAACTGTAGACAATGAAATCAATGATGGCTCACTGACTATGCAATTCCTCTTAATGACTTTTCAGTATAGTCCTAGTAACGACTTCTGCACTGTCCCATTGCTAAGGATAACAGTAATATATTTCACTGAAATTGTTCTCCTTATTACTTCTTTCTTAAATAAAATTTATTTATTGTTATCTATCAAACTTAGTTGTTTCTCCAGCTCAGAAGCATTCTTGTTCCATCGCTTAGGGCAACAGAGTGACATGTTGTCTCGAATGTAACAAGTAAATTTCAGGCTAAAAGTTTACCATCACCATCAGTTTTTATTACTGTGCTGCTGTTTCTTGGTCTAGCCTTGCAGCAAAACTTCATAAGCAGATTCCATCTCCTTTACAACCATTTCTGCTCTGTAAACTGGGAAATGTTCACAAAACTAAAGCTTTACTAAATGATAAAAACATTTTTTTCAGAAACCTTCATAAACCGATTCTACATTTGCAGTCGGGATAAACACTTCTTAACAATTCAAGCTACTACATGTACTCTCTTTGACTTGACATGAATGACTGATCTCTCAAGTCTTAGTGACAGTTCTTTTGTCCTGTGATGAGAAGTCAATTGTTACGGTACTCATGGCACATCTCTGAGCTGGGACGACTGTGTATGAAATAAACTGCCCAAAACAGCAAGTACCACTAAGCACAATAAGGCAGCAATCACCGTCCCACCTTGCAGAAACAATGTGTCCATCTGTACCAGATTCCATGTACAAATGAAATAAAACTCCCACTATTTAAAATACAGAATATTTTTATGGTGGCAATCATCATTTGTTGCTACTACACGTGTTGAGCAAGATATCACTTTACCAAAGTAATATGTTATCCCAAACACTGTGCAGCAGTGGATGTCTCTGAGTTAGTTCCAACTAGTCTCCATCCCTTAAACATCTCTTCCTCATTGGTGTTCACATAAAATGAAGTCACTGAGTGAGTGATGAATTTACCCGTATGTACCTGTTTGTGTCTTGTAATGATGCTCGCCTGCTTTGCTTATCTCTTTGTTTGTTGTTCTTAGTGTCGATGTACTGGCTGAAAAATGGGTTGTGGAAGTACAACTACTGTCTACTGTAAATGATGCAGCCAACAGATGCACAGTTGTGTTTCACAGTCTTTAACTTTCATTATTCACAGCCCCCCAATATTACAGAGTTATATGGCCAGTGCACTATTGTTTAACTTTTGATAAGCCTCATTAATATGGTGCAGGCGAACATCCTCATACTGCTACTATAGTTTACTGTTGAACATCTATGAGCTGTAAAACCTTACCACAAAGTTCACTGTTCTTGGAGAATAGAAAGGTGCGTATGGAGCAGACACTGTCATTGGTTTAACACACGGCCTATTGGTGGAACACTTATTTCACTGTTAAGTTGATGCATTGTTGTCGTTCTAACCAATATAGGTTCCTCATCCGAAACTCAGCCATGGACTGACTGTCTCGTGACCAAAAATTGGGCCATTATATATCCTCACAATAATAGGTGCTGAAACTACACATTGTTCAAAGTTTAATTTACAGAAATTACAATTAAAACCTATCTCCTTAAATTAACTGAATACATCGAAAAATTCTGTCTTTTTAACGGTTTCTTCTACTACAAGAGTTAGGCTGAATTATTTGTTTAAATTGTGAAATTAACAAATATAGTTACAAAAACAATACTTCTGACAAAACTGTTAATTACTTAGGAATTAATTAAGCACTGGCTTTGCGAACAAGTTTTCGAATAGAGCCAAATAGATACTTTAAGATTACTAGTATTTCATCTTCCAAATGTTTATAATTAGTACCAAATTTGAATTTGTTTATAAGTCAACAATAGAATTTCAATTACAAAACAATTACCGATTACATCCTATAAGAAATGATACTAAGTAAGCATATTCCCAATAAATTAGAAAATCAATTACATACATAACACTAAGCACAAAATTAGATCTGGTGTTATATGCTTTAAAGTTGAGGGCCAATCTTTCTCTTTTATGCAAATGCAGATTATATTAACATATGTTAATAGTAAATTGTAAAAAGTTAGAAATTTGAATTTTAAGGAGACAGACGGCAAAAGAAGAGGGGAAGTATAAATATCACAGCTTGCTTCTTCACAGTCTCTCTGATCCAATGACACATTCATGAAACGTATTTGCAGTTGTGAATATGAGCAATCATCAGCTATACAATGGAATGATGACAATGAAAATTTGTGCCAGATCAGGATTCATACCCAGATTTCCTGCTTATCATGAGCGGTTACCTTACCATGTGGTTATCCAAGCACAGCTCATGGCCAGACCCAAACTTCCACATGACATCAAAACATGTCTACAACTCGTACATCCGTTATGTATATTTTGATACAGGTGAGACATTTTACTTGAAACATGCTCATCCAATGTCGCCGGATAAATACAATAGTACAGTGCTTGTGTTATTCCAAATTACAATGCAATGTTCCTTCGACCTACATGCATGTCTGAAGGAAAAGGCACTGTAGCGATTACAGCTGTCTTGAAATACACAAAAGGTATTTGCAGTTGCAAAAATGGACAACCATCAGCTGTATAATGGAATGCCAAATGGTAAGGCGACCACTCACAACAAGCATGAAATCTGGGTTTGAATCCCAGTCCAGCCCAAATTTTCACTGTCATCATTCCATTATACAGCTGATGGTTGTCCATATTCACAACTATGAATAAATTTTATGTATTTCATGATGAATGTTGTCACCACAATGCCTGTTCCTTCAGAAATGTATGCATGTTTGAAGGAACATTGCACCGCAATTTGGAATAACACAGGCACTGCAGTATTGTATTTATCTACTGACACTGGGCAAACCAATTTCACGTAAAATGTCTACCCCACCAAGAATATATATACTGGACGTATGAGCACTAGTTGCAGACACATGGTTGATGACATATGGAAGTTTGGGTCCAGCCACATGTAGTGCTCAGATAGACAAACGGTAGGGCGACTGCTCGCGAAAAGCAGGAAATCCAGGTTTGAGACCTGGTATGGCATGAACATGCATGCGTGTCTGAAGGAACACTGCAACATAATTTGGAACAACACAGGCACTGGAATATCGTATATATCTGCCGATGCCGGGTGAATGACTTTCAAGTACAATCTCTTCCCTGTACAGGAGGGAATATATATAACGGATGTACAAATACAGACTCTGGACACACAGTTGTCAACACATGGAAATTTGGTTCTGGCCATGAGTCAGCTGCTCAAAATAAGCAGAAATTCCATGTTTAGGTCCCAGTCCAGCTCAAACTTTCATTGACGTCATTCCATTATACAGCAGATGGTTGCCACGTTCGCAAGTGCAAATACATTTAATGTACTTCATGACAGGTGTAGTCACCATGTAACACTATTATTCAGCCAGCCATCTAATCTATAAAAGTTTTTTGCCTTTAATGTTTTATCATAATATAAATGTGATATGCGAAGACTATATGGAAAGATTGTATACATGGAGGAGGCCTGGAGACACTGGATGGTTTCAGATAGATTGTGTAATGATAAGGCAGAGAATTAGGAACTAGGTTTTAATTGTAACACATTTCCAGGGGCAGACGTGGACTCTGACCACAATTTATTGGTTATGAACTGTGGATTGAAACTAAAGAAACTGCAAAAAGGTAGGAATTTAAGGAGATGGGACCTGGATAAACTGAAAGAATGAGAGGTTTCAGAGAGAGTATTAGGGAATGATTGACAAGAACAGGGGAAAAAACACACTAGAAGAAGAATGGATAGCTTTGAGAGATGAAATAGTGAAGGCAGCACAGGATCAGGTAGGTAAAAAGAAGATGGCTAGTAGAAATCCTTGGGTAACAGATGAGATATTGAATTTAATTGATGAAAGGAGAAGACATAAAAATGCAGTAAATGAAGCAGGCGAAAAGGAACACACACATCTCAAAAATGAGATTGACAGGAAAAACAAAACGGCTAAGCAGGGGTGGCTAGAGGGCAAATGTAAGGCTGAAGAAGTACGTATCACTCAGGGTAAGATAGATGCTGCCTAGGAAAATTAAAGAGGCCTTTAGAGAACAGATAACCACTTGTATGAATATCAAGAGCACAGATGTAAAACCTGTCCTAAGCAAAGAAGGGAAAGCAGAAAGGTGGAAAGAGTATATAGAGGGTCTATACAAGGGCGATGTACTTGAGGGCAATATTATGGAAATGGAAGAGGATGTAGGCGAAGATGAAATGGGAGGTACGATACTGTGTAAAGAATTTGTCAGAGCACTGAGAGACCTAAGTTGACACAATGCCCCAAAGGTAGACAACATTCCACTAGAACTACTGGTAGCCTTTGGAGAGCCAGTCATGATAAAACTCTACCATCTGGTGAGCAAGATGTTTGAGACAGGTGAAATACCCTCAGTCTTCAAGAAGAATACAGTAATTCCAATCCCAAAGAATGCAGGTGTTGACAGGTGTGAAAATTACCGAACTATTAGTTTAATAAGTCACAGGTGCAAAATATTAACACGAATTCTTTACAGATGAATGGAAAAGCTGGTAGAAGCTGACGTCAGGGAAGATCAGTTTGGATTCCACAGAAATGTTGGAACATGCGAGGCAATACTGACCCTATGACTTATCTTAGAAGATAGGTTAAGGAAAGGCAAACCTATGTTTCAAGTATTTGTATAATTACAGAAAACTTTTGACAATGTTAACTGGAATACTCTCTTTCACATTCTGAAGGTAACAGGAATAAAATACCGGGAACGAAAAGCTATTTACAATTTGTACAGAAACAAGATGGCAGTCATAAGAATCAAGGGGCATGAAAGGCAAGCTGTGAATGAGAAGGGAGTAAGACATGGTTGTAGCCTATCCCTGATGTTTGAGGTTCGCTGATGACACTGTAATTCTGTCAGAAACAGCAAAGGACCTGGAAGAACAGTTGAACAGAATGGACAGTGTTTTGAAAGGAGGATATAAGATGAATATCAGCTAAAGCAAAACTAGGATAATGGAATGTAATCAAATTAAATCACGTGATGCTGAGAATATTAGATTAGGAAATGAGACACTTGAATTACTAAATGAGTTTTGTTATTTGAGGAGCAAAATAACTGATAGTGGTCAGAGTAGAATGGATATAAAATGCAGACTGGCTATGGCATGGAAAGTGTTTCTGACGAAGAGAAATTTGTTGACAGATTTAAGTGTCAGGAAGTCTTTTCTTTTTATGGAGTGAAGCCATTGGTGGAAGTGATACATGGATGATAAACAGTTTAGATAAGAAGAGAATAGAAGGTTTTGAAACGTGGTGCTACAGAAGAATGCTGAAGATTTGATGGGTAGATCACTTAAATAATGAGGAGGTACTGAATAGAATTGGGGAGAAGGGGAATTTGTGGCTCAACTTGACAAGAAGAAGGGATCAGTTGGCAGGATATGTTCTGAGGCATCAAGGTATCGCCAATTTAGTGCTGGAGGTAAGCGTGGAGGGTAAAAATTGTAGAGCGAGACCAAGAGATGAATATGCTAAGCAGATTCAGAAGGATGTAAGTTGCCGTACTTATTCAGAGGTGAAGAGGCTTGCACAGGCTAAAGTAGCATGGAGAGCTGCATCAAACCAGTCTCTGGACTGAAGGCCAAAACAACAACAACAACAACAACAACAACATGGAAAGTGAGATATATGTGATGTTCGAGTGCTTTGTTAATGTATGTTTGTAACTTATGCCATAAATATGCAAAATGTATAATTTATTAAATAATATTTTGTTTTGGGTTAATAAAATGAAAATGTTCATGTACGTAATTTTAAATATTTGTGTAAGTTGTCATTCGTATAAAACGGTACACACTTAGGGACAATGCGTAGGATATGTGTTATGTAAAAGATGGAGTGCTTTTGTACTGTATGGAAGTGTAAAAGGTGGCTTGCGTTTTTGGGACACTACCTGTAGAATGAGCAGAAATGAGAGGACACAGTCTGCAGGCAGCAATGAAAGAGGCAACACTTGGACAAAGCAGGCGATGCCTTCCGTGGAAAGTGTTGCACAACAGCCTCAGATGACAACTGCTGGATTATTACGGCTTTGGTACAAGTATTTGGGCTACGTTATGGACATTAAAACAACGCCAAGAATAATTAAACAGTCGATACTGGAAGAAACTTGTACACCATACCATAGATAGCAGAGCTGCCATTGCCATCCGCCACACCCAACAACTACAGCCAACAGGTTATAAACTGTATAATTAGAGTTGTAGAAGAGTGAACCATTAATTCAAAATTAACTTTTTTATTATTAATGTGTTAAACATAAAATCTGGTTCACACTGTTGTTTTATTCCTAATCATTCACCTATAAAGGGTCCTTTTCCAGTGTTTGATTATTCTGAGTAAACCTGTTATAAAAACATTTGAAGTGCTTTATTCAATATCTATAAGCACTAATTTTCATATCTGAATGAATGTCTGAAAATAATTGTTGTGGACTAACTTTTAAAGTGCACGTAAAAGTACTGTATGATCTATGAGGTAGAAGTGCTGAAGCACATGTTTTCAGACAAATTTAATGATGTTAATATTCTTACTCTCTTTGTGATAATAAGTAAAGCGAAAGTGAGTAAGTTTTGCTGAAAAGATGAAATTGTCATGCATAAATACTGAGATTTAGCAGGTTCAAGTTTTGAGTAAAATAAAGATAAAATTCTTTCATTTATAAATGAAATCCAATAAAGTACAAGGAGTCATAAAAAGAAAATTGCTTTTTTTGGCTCAGTAACACTGAAGTAGTATTGCATAAAAACACTGAATTACAATACAGAGTGACCACACCCCACCTTTGGCTTTTGACAGATCATTTATTAAGACAAATGTATAAGGTGTCTTAATAAATTTAAATGCGTGTATTTAATTTGTTGGTTATACAAAACGCAAACATAGAAGTCCCCCCTGGACAAACTTTCTTTAGCACACAGTGATGATTAAAAGTTCATGGCCTTTCTAGATCAAAGCTGCATATGTATGCAGGTGTAGTAGGTAAAAGATTCCTGTGTCTTTCTCAGAACCATACCCTGAAAAGTTATATTTATTTTTGAAGTTATGTCAGAGAACAGCAGAAAAGTAGGCCAAATTTACTTCTTCCACTTTTCTGAAACTTAACAATTTCTTTGCCTTGACAGGCTGATAACTGTAAATCCTTTTGACAATCCACTTAATGAACTTGTATAGAAAGGCCCTAGAGTCAGTATTATTACATTTTTACTGTGTTTGTTTCTAACAGCTAGAAATCTTTTAGGAAAAGGAACTAATAGTCTGATTTCTACATCTATCAGTCATACATCACAGTCAAATTCTGTAAAAGAGGTAACATTATATGACATGTTGTGGAAACTAGGCACATTTATGATGTGTGTACTATATGCACAAGTCCCCATGTAATAGTGTTATACATGGCTTTTCCCATGACAGGACTATTTATTCTGTTGGGGTTCCTTTGGACATGCAGGCACATCCGAAAGAACATTGCATCATAATTCAGAATAACACAGGCACTGCAGTATCGTAATGACACATTAAATTATAAAATTCAAATTCTATAAACATTAAAGACAGACATAAAAATAAAATTCCATTTTCCCTCTTTTTTCTATTAAACAGCCATCAATATATGATAAAATATGAACATACCTGAATCAAAGCTGCTTCGCTTGGGCTCGATTCCCTTATGGCACTATGGACACCTGCCATATACGCTGGATCATCATTAGGGACAAATCCAACATATTCATTCCTCAATGACGCGTAAAGAAGGACAATAACCTTAACGTTACACTCTGACGTCGGCGTCGACGTCACTCTCTTGAAATGGACATAGCCCGCCTGAAACATCATAAAGTTGATGACACTGTGAGTAACATATACACATAATTTATTTGTTGCTGCATTTTTAAGGGAACACATTATGCACAGTTTTTGAACTTAATTAAGGAAGATTTGTGTAAATGATTACTCTGAGCCTTTCATGTTGCATATCATGAAAGTGGTCAGCATGCAAATAATATACAAAAACACAGAAAAATGAAACATGCAATGACTCTATACTGTGAACTATTTTAATAAACTACACCAATCGAGATTCATAACAAGCTACTGATTATCTTAAATATAAAGTAAAAGTTGAAACAGTTTTGAAAGACATAGATGGATACAAAGGTAGAAATAGAGTGCATGGGAAAAAATTAAAAGAAGGAAGCAGAGAGACAATTAAAATAAAAAAATTGTGAGAAAGTAACACGTGATGACAAAAACATTGCAAATAACGCAAAGTAAGAAAACAAAATTGTGAAAGAAAACAGCAAAGAATTAAATAAATCACTTATTAAACTTATGTTAAAACACTGTGATAAAAAATTCAGTTGTAAAATTGTCACCAGGTTTCTCCAATA
The DNA here is from genome assembly GCF_021461385.2 of Schistocerca piceifrons. Taxonomy (NCBI): domain Eukaryota; kingdom Metazoa; phylum Arthropoda; class Insecta; order Orthoptera; family Acrididae; genus Schistocerca; species Schistocerca piceifrons. Next base: position 198,296,268 of record NC_060144.1, read on the forward strand.
TGTGATAATGTGCCCTTGCAGTTCCTCAGTGTTTCCATTATTTTTATCTAAATCAGTACCTGTTAGAGTAACTGATTAGTTAACAGAACTGTGTTGCACATGTGCAGTTAAGTATGGCATTAGTCATATGTAAGCAACAAATAATTGACAAGAACTTATGTAAAAATACTTCATGTAAATAATTCAGGAGTAAAGGAAATTACTCACTGAACAGTAAAAGCATAGAGTGGTTAACAGGCATACAAAAAAATAATGAAAACTTGCTAGCCTTTGGAAAAATCCTTTCATGAGCTAGGTGTGTGTTTGTGGTGTGTGAGACACACACACACACACACACACACACACACACACACACACACAGAGAGAGAGAGAGAGAGAGAGAGAGAGAGAGAGAGAGAGAGAGAGACAGGTTCAATTCCAAGTATTATCTGCAGGTCAGCATAAAATTGTCAGTCAAGCCTGAACATTGATTTATTTATTCTTTCCATAAAGTAACACTTATTTCTCTCCACAATATTTAATTGTAATATACAGCTTTTCTGTATTGCTCGGTCAAGATGTGCTCTTATAAGTCAGCTACAGTCTCTCAAAAGAGAATTCATCTCTCTTAATAGCTCTGACATAACAATATAAACCAATTCAAGAATTCAGGAAAATGTGTAATATCACCTCACGAAATCTTGGGCTGGCTTATAATGCCAGGCATATCTAAATCGTAATAGCTGTGTATCCTGAAGCATGAGAGGTCTTTCGTTGTTCCTCGTAACACATATTATTTATTTTTATAGATTGCTATTATATATTAAAGATATTTCTATACATAATGGAAGAATAGGATCTTCCACTCCAAATTACAAAGTGAGTAATCCAAAATTCTTTTTATAAAAATGGCTACTAACAAAAATAAGTTTTTATGTGATACTGTACACAATAAGAACTAATAACTTACATATCCAGAACTCAAAGCTCCGGTCAATAATTCAAGAGCTTCACAGTTCTCTGGATGGAAATGCAGAGGATTTGAATTTTTCAGAAAAATACCACCAACAACTCCAAGCAGTTCTTTTGGCACCAACTGCACAATTAGTTTCTGAGGCCATGAGTCAGCCTTCCTGTGAGAAAAATATATCTGCTGTAAGTGTCAAGTGCTGAAACTTGAAGTTATACATTACCTAAAACAGAAAAGTATTACAGCCACTACTGCTTCAATATTTTTTAATGGACACTGAAAAGAAAATAATGTTTATTACATGAGATGTGGTTGAATGAAGTCTGTTCTTGTTGTAGTCCACGATTACCCGAAAATTTTTTTCGTCCAAGTAAGTTACAGATTTTTATAGCCTGACAATGAAACTCTAAAGCACAGCACTTGCTATGATACCACCATTGGTGTTAGATTTCATTATGAAGAAAATACAATCTCATTGCAGCAGCATCTTTCTCCTGAAATATGACTCATTAAAAATATAATTACATCATTCTTTAGTATATGAACTACCCATGTCAATCATTACGAGCCCTGTGATACTGTTGCAAAATATTTTTGCGTACCTTATGCTAAATATTTTAAAATGGAGTCAATATTTGTTTTGGAGTAAATGACACAAAAGGAAGGGCTTAGCAGGCGTCAATGAATGGCCTATTGTTGTTTCTCAAATGAAGTGATATATTAATGTAATGCTCTCAGGTTTCCAGCTGAGTGAATTTGTTAATTTGGTTCACCACTTCAAAAAACATCACGTGTCATCTTTTGGCAATGTCACTTTGCCTTAAGATGATGTTACTGACTCTGAAATGTAATTCCATTTCAGTAAACTCTCTCAGCCAGAAAACAGAGAGTTTTACATTAGTTTACATAATAACATGATTGTACGATGATATACTGTTACGGATACAACATCTCTCCATAATCCAGCTGTTCGGTACATGATGATACTGGGCCACGAGAAGGGTGCTTCTTTGTAGCTGATTCTTGGGAGTAATGGGAGGGTTAGGTGCATGTGAGGACATGGAGAAATCTGATTGTGGATTAGGTTTTGGCGGGGTGCGGGGCAGGGAAGATCCTCAGAGACATTCAGCGTACCAGGCAAAGAAGTTCTCATAACTGCAGATACGCCGTCCAAGGGTAGCCAGGTTCTATGGCAGTGGTTTCTTGGTGCGGAACAAGTGACAGATGTTGAAATGCAAGTACTATCTGTAGTTGGTTTAGATGAGTTTAGTTTAAAGCAAAGTCCACCACCAGGTCACAGGGACAGATGGAGATGGATTCTGACAGGCAAGCAAGGCTTGAGTAACTCCAGACGAAAAAGTAAGATGTGCAAAGATGCCTAAATGAACCATTAGTAAATGCGACCCCATGAAGCAGCATGGTGCCCACACTTGCTTCCTCATTCCTGAGGTTCACACGGGTGATTCCATCTCATCCTGTAATTGATGTTGTAATGGGTTCGCTGGTTCCCATCTTTGAGGGTAAGCCTGGTGAAAAGTCCACACTTTCATACAGCATACAACAGACGTATTGAAATTATCCACATGGCATAGCAAAGTATTGGCAAGATCCATCAATCTTTATTGCAAGGACAGGCACACATTTATGTAAATTCCATAGTAGGGCCAGAAATCCCAAGGCATTTGATGTCCATTCAAAAGGGCTAAGGAGATAAGCATAGAATTAACTATTATAGGGACTAACTTTCCACCCAACATCATAATTCCAGAGAGGATTCAGCTGTGTCATGTTGTACGTATTTACTAGGGAAAAATAATGAAATGAATGAGGTGCTACTCAGCAAAGCTGAAACTCACTGTGTGCAGCTGTATTTGTTCACAGGATCAGCCCACAGGTAAGGTAAAGTGGGCTTTGTTGAATACGCTAAGGGAGGTCGTACGAGTCTCATTTCTATGCCAGGGTGAGCCCCCTAGATGTGCATCCATTGCCGAAGTGCACTACACTCATTGCAAGCACCAAGGATGAGATTCCTTAGTTTTTGCCAACTGCAGGTGCCTAATGTAGAAAGATCAGACACTTGAAAGCAAACTATCAGTCTCGGCAGCATTGCTCAACAAACTAAATAGGTTACAGAGGTGCACAAGGGAATATGAATGGGGGAACCGTCTATGGGAACAGTTCTGTCACTGCACCTTGCTCTCCTTCAGCAAAGTGAATCCAGTAAGAGTATCAAGAACTCACTTGGGTGCCAAAACTAATTTTGTAAAGTAAAAACAAAGGAAGATGATCTACCTTTTGTTCTTAAATCTACTCGTGGTCAAGAATTAAAACTGGCATTGTGACAGTTCATCTTTTTTGTTTCTTTTCTTTGTTGATTGTCTTCGGTGTTGACATACTGTGTTGTTGCACATTTGCATTTCACATTTGTTTACTTTCACGTTTCACAACTTCCTTCCCCCATATACACAATTAACATGGCCAGGGCACTTTCGATAAGCCTCATTAATAGTTTTCAGGCGAACATCCACATACTGTTTCAGTAGTTTACTGTTGAATGTCTATGAGCAGTAAAAAACATAACCACATAATTCACAGTTCTTTTGGAATAATCAGGTACGTATGGAATGGCCACTGTCATTGTTTCAACACACAGTCTAATCATGTCACACTTATTTCACAGTTAAGTTGATGCATTGCTGCTGTTCTAACCAACACAGGTTTCCCGTCTGAAATTCGTCTGTGGACTGACTGTCTTGTGATCAAAAGTTAGGGCCTTATATATCCTAACAACAATAGGTGCCGAAATTACACACTGTTCAAAATTAAATTTACAGGAATTACAATTAAAACTTAACTCTTTAAATTAAATGAATACATCGAAAGATTCCGTCTTTTTAACAGTTTCTTCTACTACAAGAGTTAGACCGAATTATTTGTTTAAATTATGTAATTAACAAATATTGTTATGCAACAATACTTTTGTCAAAACTGTTAATTACTTTGGAATCAATTAAGGGCTGGCTTTGCTAACGTGTTTTCGGATAGAGCCAAATAGATACTTTCAGATTACTAGTATTTCGTCTTCCAAATGTTTATAACAGAATTTATATCTGTTAATAAGTCAACAACAGAATTTAACTTACGAAACAATTACTGATTTCACCCTGTAACAAAAGATACTAACTGGGATTAGTACAAATAAATCAGAAAATCAATTATATACATAAAACTAAGCTGCTGTTATATTCTTTAAGACTAAGGGCTAACCTTTTTCTTTTATGAAAATGCAGGTTATATTCACGTACATTAATAGTAATTAGTTAAAATTGAAAAAATTAATTTAAGGAGGCACATGGCAAAACAAGAGAGGAAATACAAATATCCCAGAGCTTGCTTCATTAAAACATGTTGTAGACTTGGCGGATTAGAAAAAAAAAAGAAGTTAATTTACCCAACAGGTTTGCAATGTGTGGAACCGGAAATAGATGGAGTTCACATTTGAAGTGGTTTGGAAGCATAACCACAATTTTGAGGCCTCTTTAGGCAACGAATTCCTGCACCATTTTTTAGGCATGGTTGACTTCGGAACACAAGAAGTCCAAATTGGGGGAAATGTCCACCATTTTGGCAGTGTTCCCAGAATACATATGCGATGGAGTACAGAACAAATAGTCACGTTCCAACGACTCACTAACCCACGTATGACAGTATTGAAGTTAAATAAAACAGAGAAAATATCAGGCGGTACCAGGGATATCATTTGGATAGAAGTAAGGAAAGATTTTTACGGGGAAATATTTTTTTAGTGGACCCATTAACAAGAAATGAAGTTTTAGACCATAAAGAGATGCATGTGACGCGTAGTTTATCCCAAATGAGTACGACAGAAAAGGGTACACTTTTTCAGTTAGCACATATAATTTTGGGAGCAGAGACATTAAAATTCCCCATGGTAGCATACTCACCAAAGTGTACAAAGCAAATAATGATGAGATAACAGGATACCAAGATAACAAACAGCCTGAATGAAAAGTTAACATACACTATCTCAGTTACGTCACCCGTAAAAACAGAAACTGAAAACAAGCTTGAACACCTGTGCAAGGGAGATTGGGATGTATTGTATCCCATTCTAGCCGAATTTGCAACTTTGTTATAAGAAAAGAAATGACTTCCAGCAAAACTCAGAAAGAATCATTTGCCACAAAAGCCAATGCACATTAAGACTATTAAATAGCAACCAATGACTTCACGTCACTATTATTTACATTCCGCCACTCCATGCAATGTATGGTCTATGGACTGAGAACGAATTTTATCGTAAGTCTTAGGTAGGAGTAGAGTTAGTATTTTCTATATCAATCAACTGTTTAGCTGTGTTGATGATTCTGTTGTGTACTTGTCTCAATCAGGTACTGATTGTCGGAATATTTTGCTTAAGGGATGCATTTGTGCCTTTCTTATAAAGTTGCCTCTGTGCCCAGTATCTCATTCACTGGAGTAGAATTGTCCGCAGTGATGAATCTTGCTTCGAACTGAGCCCTGATGATCAGCAAAGATGTGTCTGGAGATGCCCCGAACAGCTGTGGTATACCAACCTAACTGTCACCTGCCATACAGCCCGACAAGGTGGTATGGTCTGGGGCGCCATTTCATTTCATAGCAGGGCTCCTCTGGTTGTCATCCACAGCATACTTACATCAAAGTGGTATGTCAATGATATTTTCATGTAGAGGAAGGTGTAAGTAGATGAAAGACGAATACTAACTTCACTTAATGAAGGTTTATTCAGCACTTCCACTCACAAGAGCGTGGAGTGAACTGCCTCCGGCCAGAACATATACGGTATATATACAGCTACAGAACATTGTAGCACAATGATTTTTGCCATTTGTGGATACTTCTAGAATGTACTCGAATCAAATATAGAATTAAAATATTACAGTTCAGGTGAGTTTTGAACTCACGACCCTCCATGCAACAATCTAGTACCATAACCACTACACTACGGCAGCTGTGCTACTCGGCTTCTTCTGCGACATTGCTCCCTCCTTCAGAGAACAGCATTTCGGTGTTTTGACCTCCAAGTCTGGGAACAAGTCATCGGTCCAGCATACTCCGACTCCTGATGACTGATTCTCGCCTTGGCGGTGATCTTCTTAGAACTTCCCTTGCCACTACATTCTTTGTCACCTTTCCGCTTGTTGCCTGTTGCTGGAGTTTCAAATTTACCCTGGGTTGCAGGAATCTTATAGGGCTTCATTCGAAGGACGTGGACCAAATCTCTGATCTTTCGTCGTCTTGTGTCGGGTCGAAATCTTCGACTTCATAAGTAACATCAAACAACTGTTACAACATTATAATTCCACAGTAGCGCCTGAGGAGCTTCTAAGAGAGACCAACCTTCCAAGCATGAGTGAAGATCCAGACAAGGTCATCAAGCTGTTAGACAACAGAGAGGTGGCTCACGTCATACCTTCGGCAATCGTATTCTCAACCCTGCAGTGTGCAGAGTCAAGCTAACTGCCGAGCTTCCTCAGCTCTGGTTAACACCTGGCTGATGTAGTCGTCATCCATGTCAGCAGGATACAACTGAAACACAGTGTCCATCGTTATCGTCGCCTCATGCCCGTGCACCGGGAAAAATGGCATAAATCCTGTTGTGTCTTGTTTGGCAGTGTTGTAGGCAAACGTGACAAAAGGTAGCACCTCATCCCAGTTGCTCCGCTCAACATTGACGAACATTGATAGCATGTCGGCCAAGGTCTTATTAAGGCGTTCAGTAAGCCTGTTTGTGGATAGTAGGCAGTCTTCATGTGATGAGTAATGTTGCACTGACGGTTTATCTCTGTCACAAGATTCGATGGAAAAACTTTCCCTCGATCTGTAATTAATGACCTTGGGGCACCGTGTTTCAATACAATGTCTTCTACGATGAATTTGGCTACCTCGAATGCTTCGGCTGTTTTCACGGCTTTTGTAATGGCATAGCATGTCAGATAATCAGTGCAAACAATAATCCATCTATTACAACTAGCAGACATTGGAAATCATCCGAGAAGGTCAACCCCAACACTCTGGAAAGGCGTTTCGGCTGGTGGAATTGGTATGAGTGGGTCAGGTGGTTTCTGAGGAACTGCCTTTCTCCTCCGGCACTCTCGACAGTGCGACACACAGTGACGGACACTCCTAAATAAATCTGGCCAGAAAAATCTCTTGTGGATCCTATCGTATGTCTTAATAAATCCTACATGTCTGGCCTCATGTGTGTCATGGAATTTCTGTAGAACATCTACGTGCATTTGTTTAGGAATCACTGGTAGCCACCTCTTTCTAAACAGATCAAAGTTTTTCTTGCAAAGTAATCCATTAACTACTTTAAATTGTCCTTTCACATCCTCTGACCAATTTAAGACAAGAATAATTTGAGATATCTTGGCGTCCTCCTCCTGCTCAGCAGAGAGATCCTGGAGTGCAGCGAGACAGTCCACTATCTTCATCAAAGTCTTGATGGTCTTGCACAGGGTTTCTTGAGAGCCAGTCGGCATCTTGGTGTTTTCTTCCACTTTTGTACGCTATGGTAATGTCACACTCTAGAAGACGTAGTGCACACCTGGCGAGTCATCCTGTTGGATCCTTAAGACCTGTCAACCAATGAAGTGAATGATTGTCTGTAACAACTGTGAATGGCCTTCCATAGAGATACTGTCGAAATCTGCACATGGCCCAGATCACAGCAAGATATTCTCTTTCTGTAGTTGAGTAGTTTCTCTCGGTTTTTGTAAGTGTCCTAGAAGCATAAGGTATGACCTTCTCTTTTCCATCCAAAATCTGCACCAGAACAGCACCGATCCCATACCCACTGGCATCTATGTGTAGTTCTGTAGGTGCTCTCTCATCATATAGACCAAGTACAGGGTCAGTCGTCAGAGCTTCTTGCAGCACATCGAAAGAATCTTGTTGAGCACCACCCCAGATAAATTTAGCATCGGATTTTAACAACTCTTGAAGTGATCTGGCTTTGATACAAGAGTCTTTGATAAAACGATGGTAATAAGAACACAATCCAAGGAAGCTTCTCACATCTCTAATACTTTTAGAAATAGGAAATTCCATTATAGTTCTCACCTTTTCTGGGTCTGGATGCACAATTCTGTTTGACACAAAGTGCCCAAGTATTTTGATTTCTTTTGCTCCAAAGAGACTTTCTTGAATTAAGTTTCCGTCCACCTTGTTGGAGACACTTAAAAACGACCCTCAGTCTTTTTATGTGTTCATCAAATGTCACTGAGAACACTATAATGTCATCTAAATAACAAAGACCCATCATCTACTTCAGGTGCCTTAGAAGATTATCCATCATTCGTTCAAAAGTTGCTGATGTATTGCACAAACCAAACGGCATTACCTTAAACTCATACAGGCCCTCAGGGGTGATGAATGCAGTTTTCTCATGATCAGCCTCATCTACTTCGATTTGCCAGTATCCCGAGTACATGTCCATGGTTGAGAAAAACTTAGCCATCTTCAGACTATCTAGTGTATCATCAATTTGTGGAAGAGGGTAAATGTCCTTTTTAGTTATCTTATTAAGCTTCCTGTAATCAACACAAAAGCAACAACTGCCATCCTCCTTCCTGACAAGATCCACTGCTGATGACCATGGGCTCTGAGAAGGCTGAATGATGTCATTCTTGAAACTTCCTGGCAGATTAAAACTGTGTGCTGGGCCGAGACTCGAACTTGGGACCTTTGCCTTTTGCGGGCAAGTGCTCTACCAGCAGAGCTACCCAAGCACGAATCATGCCCCATACTCATGGCTTTACTTCTGCCAGTACCTCGTCTCCTACCTTCCAAACTTTACAAAAGCTCTCCTGTGAAACTTGCAGAACTAGCACTCCTGAAACAAAGGATATTGCGGAGACATGGCTTAGCCACAGCCTGGGGGATGTTTCCAGAATGAGATTTTCACTCTGCAGCAGAGTGTGCGCTGATATGAAACTTCCTGGCAGATTAAAACTGTGTGCCAGGCCGAGACTTGAACTCGTTGGTAGAGCACTTACCCGCGAAAGGCAAAGGTCCCGAGTTCAAGTCTCAGCCCAGCACACAGTTTTAATCTGCCAGGAAGTATCATATCAGCGCACACTCCGCTGCAGAGTGAAAATCTCATTCTGATGTCATTCTCCTTCATTTTCTCTACCTCATTGCGAATTATTTGACGTTCCATTGCTGACACATGATACGCTCTCTGGTTTATTGGTTGATGGTCTCCAGTAGTAATCCCATGCTTCACCATCGATTTGTCTAATTTGCTCTTCACCTGTGGATTGAAGCATTCAGAGAACTCTTGAAGAATGGCAAGTAGCTTCTTCTGTTGTTCCTTAGTGAGATCTGGCGAGATAGTCAAGATAAAAGATCTTGACTCGTAATGGTAGTGCTAATTTCACCCACAGACTCGGCATGGGAGGTTTCTATGACGCTCAGCTGTTCTGCAATTAATAGCTCAGCGTTTGCTATGCACATGAGTCTTGGGAGGATCTGTGGTTCACGGTGACAGTTAACTATCCACAATTCACTGAATCCATTCTTAAACGAGACGACAGAGGATGGGATGACCAAGTTATTCTTCAGTGGTGTGCTTGCTTCTCTTACATTGCACTACAAGATCCATGGGTTGATGCATGGCATGACACATGATAGCTACCTTTCTAGTGCTGACTGCAGGAATGATCACTTCATCCAGCACACAGTCTCCACACTCTTCCTGTCCACAGTATCTCGTATCATCTAGCATAATCTTCGAGTGACCACAATCTATAATTGCTTGAGAAGCTTTCAAAAAGTCTCATCCAAGAATGACGTCATGACTACACTCTTGTAAGACAATGAATTTGAAGGGTTGTGTATGGCCACTTATACCCACATGAATAACACACCTTCCTGTAGGTTTTACGTATTTCCCATTAGCCACCTTCAGCAGAGATGTTTTGTTGTTGACGAATATGATTTTCTGCAACTGGCGATGGTACTTCTCCGAAATGACTTAATATGATGCTCCAGTGCTTGGGCTGGTCAGCCATCCATGAGGATATCAATGTAGTTTCCTATCATTTTCGTAGGACGATTTTTCTCTTCGGTGGCCTCACCTCCAAGGAAGGTCGCACCTTTTAGTTTTCCAGGTTGCAGCAGCTAGGTGACCAGCTGGAGCCTCTAAATGGCGATGGATACCTTGATTGGCGTGTTGGGCAGCGTCCTCTCCAGCGGCTAACTTGCGGCGATGGTGACCTACGTCGTCCTGCACCCATATCTTCTTGTTCATCTTCGTCGTCCCGGAGATGGCATCGGCTAAGATCGGTCTGCTATCTTCTGGTGCGGGCATCCTCATATGTCAGAGACAGCAAAGGACTTGGAAGAGCAGTTGAACGGAAAGGACAGTGTCTTGAAAGGAGGATATAAGATGAACATCAACAAAAGCAAAACGAGGATAATGGAAAGTAGTCAAATTAAGTCGGGTGATGCTGAGGGAATTAGATTAGAAAATGAGACACTTAAAGTAGTAAAGGAGTTTTGCTATTTGGGGAGCAAAATAACTGATGATGGTCGAAGTAGAGAGGATATAAAATGTAGACTGGCAATGGCAACGAAAGCGTTTCTGAAGAAGAGAAATTTGTTAACATCGAGTATAGATTTAAGTGTCAGGAAGTCGTTTCTGAAAGTATTTGTGTGGAGTGTGGCCATGTACGGAAGTGAAACATGGACAATAAAGAGTTTGGACAAGAAGAGAATAGAAGCTTTTGAAATGTGGTGCTACAGAAGAATGTTGAAGATTAGATGGGTAGATCACATAACTAATGAGGAGGTATTGAATAGAATTGGGGAGAAGAGGAGTTTGTGGCACAACCTGACAAGAAGAAGGGATCGGTTGGTAGGACATGTTCTGAGGCATCAAGGGATCACAAATTTAGCATTGGAGGGCAACGTGGAGGGTAAAAATCGTAGCTGGAGACCAAGAGATGAATACACCAAGCAGATTCAGAAGGATTTAGGCTGCAGTAAGTACTGGGAGATGAAGAAGCTTGCACAGGATAGAGTAGCATGGAGAGCTGCATCAAACCAGTCTCAGGACTGAAGACAACAACAACAACAACAACAACAACAACAACAGTTTGTGAAGTTATTTCTCTTGAATAACTCTTCCAATTTTTCTGAGACTGTAATGATTGGTTTGTCTGTACATTGTAGAGCAGAGACTTTTCTCTAGTGTATCACAAGATACGCAGTAGGAATGACTTCCACACTGCCCAGCCTTTCTGACAAAGAGAAAGTGTTATAACAAAATATATTTTACTTTTCTGACTCATTCCGAGTAACCCTACTTAATAGTGGACTTACAGTTGAAGAATTCCGTTATGACATTGTATAAACAGAATCTGGATTCTCTGCACAGTTGAAAGAAACACTGAATGCCACTACTGAACCATTCTGTTATTCACCCTAGAATTTAACTTCTCTCACAGTGCACGCCCTGACTTATCAGTTCTACTGGATACTAACAACACTGAACTGTTGATGGCACAGGAGCACCAACAAATTTCACTAGATCACGCAGCCGCCCATATTCTACTTAATATAATTGTTCCCACAGTGACCCCTGCCCTGCTTGGTATTCTAATACTGAGCGTGACTATATACTGATGTTCTACACTCAATTGTATAGAAGAACACACACAGCCACTCCAGCTTACCAGCTGCCTTGGGCTTGGCCGAGTCCCAGTGCAAACGTTATGACAGCTTTTAGTTTCCTACTGTCACGAACTGTAGTTTTGTAATCTAGTTAAGGATTGTTTTCTTTAATTAAAAGTATTATTTTGTATTTGGCTTATGAATGCTTGCTTTTGTGAGTTTCTAACAGTACTCTTTCATTATCAAGCTTATTTGTTTATTTGATATTGTTTATTGTCGTTGGTTAGCTTTACAATCTGCCAATTCAGTCAAACTGGATTTAATTATCTTGATTTGGCAATCACATAAATTTGGATTGAAGAAACCAACCTTCACCTTTTTCTTGTAAATGATTTCTTATTTAGTACAACAAAACACCAGTGAAAGTTGCAAATTTCACTTGTTTTTGTTCACTTGAAGTGAAATTTGCAACTTTGGCTACTTTTTGTTGTACAGATTAACAGAAGTTGCTGACCTACAATTATTTCAGCATGTTGAAGTTAGATTTATTATTTCTTTATAAGATATATCAATACAATTAGAAGCGTAATGTTTTGCAGTTGTCATTTTCTTGTTTTATTAATCAAATATATTCTTGCAAACTGCTTTATGTTGCTGCTAGTAAATTTCCTTGTCAGGTGTAATGAGGAGCCAACGAAAGGCGTCAACTGACATATGTGCAAAATTTTGGAATAAATCTAAAGAAGGCTAGAGCTGCAATTCAGTGTTAAGTGCATTGGCACTACTTCCAAGCACTTCACATCTACATAACAAATCAAGCCACCAACATATTTATTTTCCTACGCCACTTTGTTTGCATCGTCAAAACCAGCGGGCAAAATAATCTTATCTCAGTATCAAAGATTTACATCGTAGCTGTAACTAGAAGTCTGCGCGGACAGGAAAAATGCCGCCATCTATATGTGCACCGCATCCATAAGATCATTATCCACATCTGCCAAGTTGCTTATCCGCATTCTCAGATATTAACGTTTTGTAAAGCAGTTTAACCCACCACTGCTCTGGAAAGAGACTTGTGCCTGGCCTGAATTTTTGTCTGCTGATGCCCGCACTCTGTCATGATGCGAATTAAGGCTGGACATATTTCAGTGACAGTCATTTCAAATTTAAATTCTTTTACTTTGTATGTAACTTGCCGTAAATGATACAAGAGTGGCACAAAACGATGAATTTTGGATTGTTGTTGAAAGGGGGCAGCACGTTATAACAGAATATAAGGTCGACAAAATTCAGATAGGATTGAATGCTTAGGGCTCTTTATTAATTCTTACTCGTAACTAATTTATTGATTTACCTGAATTTAAAGTAACCTTTCTTTATCTTTGAAGGGAAATCTGAACATTTTTAGTTCAGGATTTGTCCGTCTACTCTGTTGTGACAGTGCCACGACATTTAACAGTGCCGCCACGACAGTACGCGCAAACAGCAATAGAGGCGCTCCGCAACTCGGCTGAGCGCAGGAGCGTCACCTAGCTACGAACGGCGCCGGCTGCATGTCACGGCACAGCAGTCGAATAAGAGATACTGAGTTGTTATCATGTAACGAGCTATTGTTTCTAAGTGAGTGTGTTTGAATATCCATGCAATTATTGGTGATTAAAGGTTATAACACTTTTTGGCGAAGAGGTCAGATATTTTCACTGCGTTGTGGATTTGTGTGTTCGTGACGGGGCAGACACGGAACAGCTTATGCAAACACTCATTGAACAACAAACACAGCTAACGGCTGCTATTCAGGCACAACAAACACAGCTGACGGCTGCTATTCAGGCGTTGTCGACATCGCTTACTTATTGTCTGTCTTCCTCTTCTCCGCCTCCATTCCCTCCTTACGACGAGGCCGCTGAAGATTGGGAGGATTATGAAAAGCGTTTGCGGCAACACTTCTTGGCTTTCGGCGTTGTCGACACTCCTATGTGTAAGTCGTTATTTCTATCTTGGATTTCCCCACGAATCTATCAGCTGCTATCTCAGTTAGCCCCTCTGCGGGAACCTGCCTCTCTGTCCTTCCAATAAATGTGTGACTTATTATCTAACTATTACCGAAAAAACATCCACGTCGTTGCCGCCCGCGTGGCGTTCTACCGGTGTCGTAAACAGCCCCATCAATCTTACCGGGCTTAGGCGGCGGAACTACACAGTCCGAGTAGGAAATGTCAGTTTGTCACGGACACTCATCATGAGTCTTATGCTGATTCAATGGTTAGGGATGCTATTCTACGGCTTGCTCCTGATAAGGAAGTTCGGCAACGTGCCCTACAACTGCCAAACCCGTCGTTGTCGGAAGTTCTAAGCATCGCTCAATCCTTTGAAGTGTCTCATGCTGCTGGCGCGCAAATAGACGCGTGGTGTGATGTAGGCGCTGTACAGTGAACTTTCGACACGGACAATTTGCCTGTTTCACAGGAGAACGAAGATGTGGTGGGCCACAACGCTCGCAGCGAAAACAGCAACCACAGAAGCAGGTTTGTTCCGCACTTCCTTCTTGACCACGTTGTTTCGTCATGACAGGGCCGCGTGTCCAAAACGTTGGGCCACGTGTAATTCCGGTAGGAAAAAAGGCCACATTGCTTCTGTGTGTCAGTCCCCTACAGTTCCTGTCGACGAGGACGAGGCATCGGACATGGATGTTAACTGTGTGCTTTCTCAAACAAATAAGTTGTTTGTTACTGTTCGTGTTCTGGATAAAGACATTCGCATGCAAGTGGACACTGGCTCTGCAGTAACTCTCATTAATTCTCGCACGTATTTGGAGTTGGGCTCCCCTTCCTTGTCTCCAGTTACGCGAAATCTGAGAACTTATAATAAACAGAAAATTCCTATCATTGGCCAGTTTGATGCTTCCACTGCCTACAAGTCTGTTGTTAGGCCCCTCACGTTTGATGTGGTGGATGATGCGGGCACTGAAAACCTGTTCGGTTATGATGCTTTCCAGTTGTTCGGGTTCTCCATTGATGATGATGTGCACCTCGTATCTGAGGATATTCCGTATCAACAGCTGGAGGGATTGTGTTCTGAATTTTCGTCCATGTTCTCTGCTGGTCTGGGCCGTGCCAAGGATTTTGAAGCCCACATTACTCTTAAACCTACAGCTCGCCCTAAGTTTTTCCGGGCACGCCCTATTCCGGTGGCGTTGCGTGCACCCGTCAAGGCTGAGATAGACAGGTTAACAGCTTCAGGGATTGATTCTCCTTCCTGTTACCTCCAGCAAATGGGCATCGCCAATTGTGGTGGTTTCTAAACCAAACGGGAGTCTGCGATTGTGTGGTGATTTTAAAGCCACTGTCAATGCTCAGAGCCTCATTGACACTTATCCTCTTCCCCGTCCTGAGGAGTTACTTAGCAAGCTCGCTGAGGGCTAGTTCTTTTCCAAACTTGACTTATAGGAGGCGTACCATCAGTTGCCGTTGGATGCTTCTTCCAAGGAATTTCTCGTCATCAACACTCCTTGTGGGTTGTATCAGTACCAGCGGTTACCATTTGGCGTCGCTAGCGCACCGGCCACTTTTCAGCGGTTTTTGGAACAGCTCACGGCTTCCGTTCCCAGCTGTATAAACTATCTGGATGACATTGTCGTCACGGGGGCCTCCACTGAGGAGCACCTTCGCAATTTGCGTTCACTGTTTCGGGTTTTGCATTCAGCTGGGTTGAGGTGCAATCTGGGCAAGTCACAGTTCTTCCAACCCTCCATTGTGTATCTTGGTTTCCACTTGTCCCATGAGGGTATACGTCCTCTACGTCAGCACGTTGCTGCCATTAATGCTCTACCCCAGCCGTCTACGGTCAAAGAACTTCAGGCATTTCTAGGCAAGATTGCTTATTATCACAAATTCATTCCATCCGCAGCGGCGGTAGCTCATCCTTTGCATCAGCTGTTACGCAAAAACGTCCCTTTCTGTTGGTCCGACGAGTGTGAGCAGGCTTTTGTCTGCCTAAAGGCTCATTTGCAGTCGGCGCCTTGTCTTGCCACATTCCGTCCGGGTCAGCACTTGGTTCTGGCAACTGACGCGTCACAGTATGGCCTAGAGGCTGTTCTCGCCCATCGGTATGAGGATGGGTCGGAACGACCCATCGCCTATGCTTCCAAGACCCTCAATGATGCGCAACGGCGTTACTCTCAAATCGAAAAGGAGGCGCTCGCTATCATTTATGCTCTAAAAAAGTTCAGAGTTTTTTTGTATGGTTCTAAGTTTCACCTCATCACTGACCACAAGCCACTGGTCTCTCTGTTCAGCCCATCGGCGTCGCTTCCGGATAAGGCAGCTCACCGCCTGCAATGTTGGGCCTTATACTTGTCTCGTTTTCACTATGAGATTCACTATCGCCCCACGGCCCAGCACACCAACGCTGACGCATTGTCGCGATTGCCGAAGGCCCCCAACCCGGTTTTCGATCGTGAGGAACTACTCTGTTTCCACATTGATGAGGAAGACTGTCGTGCGGTCGAGGGTTTTCCACTCACAGGTTCGCAGGTCGCGTCAGCTACTGCACGGGACCCGGTCCTGCGTCAGGTGATCAGTTTTGTTCAACGGGGCTGGCCGGACAGGACCAAAGGCCGGGCATTGGATCCCCTTCGCAACTACCATGCTTTGCGCCTTCATCTGTCTGTTGGTGATGGTGTTGTTCTTCTGGCCACGGATGGCGCATCTCCACAGGTCGTGGTGCCAGCCTCTCTTCGCAAAGATGTTCTCAAACTGTTGCATGAAGGCCATTGGGGTATTTCTCGGACTAAGTCCCTGGCCCGCAGGCACGTTTATTGGCCCGGTATTGATTCGGACATCGCCCACATGGTTGCTGCGTGTGGTCAGTGTGCTCAACAACTGGCTGCACCTCGTACAATGCCCTCTCCGTGGCCTCATCCGGCACAGCCATGGGAACGGGTGCACGCTGACTTTGCCAGCCCCTTCCTCGGTACTTATTGGCTACTGTTGATTGACGCCTTCTCGAAATTTCCGTTTGCTGTTCGATGTCCGTCGCCCACCACTGCGGCGACGATGCTGGCTTTGTCCAAAATCTTTGCGCTAGAAGGTCTTCCATCCACGATCGTCACGGACAATGGCCCTCAGTTCTCTTTGCAGGCCTTCCGTGATTTTTGTACTGGACAAGGGATTCATCATGTTACAGCACCGCCCTTCCGTCCACAATCGAATGGGGAGGTCAAGCACCTTGTCCGCACTTTCAAAAGCCAGATGAAAAAATTCCTTAGTGATTTTTCCACAGATGACGTTCTGCTGCAATTTCTGAGTTCTTATCGCTTCACGCCTCTGGGTGATCGCAGCCCTGCTGAACTCTTGCATGGCCGCCAACCGCGCACTCTACTGCACCTGCTTCACCCTGTCAGGCCTTGTGCTGTGTCACCTAGTGGGGGAAAATACACGGTGGGCACCGACGTGTGGGCACAAGGGTATAGATCTCGCCCTAAATGGATTCCAGGGGTGGTCAAGGCTCTTCGCGGCCGCCGGCTTTATGAAATATGTACGGACGACGGCATGGTTGTTCGCCATTACGACCAGATTCGCCCACGAGTGGTGGCCACGCCGGTGCCACCGCCCCTTCCTTCGCCTCCACCAGCCCGAGAAGCCAGTCCTGTCACTGCTGCCGATCTACCGTACGTGTTGATGCAGCCGACGTCGCTACCGCTTCTGAGTACGCCGGAACCGGCCCCAGTCATGACGCCGCCTTCTCTGGGACCCATCTCGCTGGAGCACACCCCCAGGTCCACGACACCTATGGATGCTGCTCCGGAGTTTTCACCCATCATCTCGTCCAGGAGGCACGTTCCACGCACGAGCTTCCGTCCTGGACATTTTCGACCGTACTCTCGTGTCTCTCCGCGGGGCCTCACAAGAGGCCATGGATGTCTCTGCACTGTCCATGTCTCCAAGGAAGTGAGTGTGTGTGTGTTTTTTTTTTTTTTTTTGTTTTTCAAGGGGGGAAAAGTGTTGTGACAGTGCCACGACATTTAACAGTGCCGCCACGACAGTACACGCAAATGGCAATAGAGGCGCTCCGCAACTCGGCTGAGTGCGGGAGCGCCACCTAGCTACGAACGGCGCCGGCCGCATGTCACAGCACGGCAGTCGAATAAGAGATACTGAGTTGTTATCATGTAACGAGCTATTGTTTCTAAGTGAGTGTGTTTGAATATCCACACAATTATTGGTGATTAAAGGTTATAACATACTCCTTCCACAGTTGATATACTCGCAGGCACTCGGCATGACGACTCGATCCACTACCACTGGTATGTCAGAAACAGCTGTACTTCACAGATGCCAAACAGTGGAAAGCTGCATGCATTCGGATGATGTTGCCACATATTTCACAGAACGGAGGGCCATCTAGTGGATGGTGCCACAAGTAAGGTTGTGGCGCTGTCACTGCCTGGTGGCCATTCCCTGCCAAGGGTTGCCTGCTAGACCAAGCGATCGGGCAATCTGTTTCTTACGTGATATGGGGTTTTGAAGGGTATAGTGGATTGTTTTGGACCATGAGAGGTAACATTCCAGTGTGGCAAGAGGAGGGTTTATGGACATTATGTTGTGTGTGGTCATGGGATGCACAGGGGAGCTTTTGGCCGAGTGGCATCTGTGAATTATGTCATGGGGTACTGCCGAGATGTGTTCAGGATTCATCAGATGCCAGTGTTTGCCAATAGAATGCTGGGCATTCCTCAGCCTTAGAAACTGTGTGATCCTCTATGTCATTTTTGTAGGTCACCAACTTGCATTGCTGGGATGCATTGTCTAATTTGGATCAAGCCACCATCTCTTAACTTGCTATCCATAACGTACATCTCACTTAGATCATTACACGGACAGACCTGTGATAAAGCACTGTAGTCTGATAAGCTTAACACTGTTGGGGCAACACGATTAGTGTGCAACAATGAATAATGATATAATGAAAATGATACGATTGCAGCTCACCATGTAGAGGATATGCTGAGTTGCAGACAACAACAACAACAACAACAAAACTGATACACATTTAAGCTCCTGGCCAGGAGGTAGTCTTCTAAAATAGAAAACACACATCAAACAATGGAAACTCCAGGTAGGAATATCAACAATGTGGGAAAAGATAGATTGCTACTTACCATAAAGAAGACACGTCAAGTTGTAGACAGGCACAATTAAAAGAACTCACATAAAGCTTTCAGCCACAGCCTTTGTCAGTAAACACACACACACACACACACACACACACACACACACTATTCACATGCACACAAGCAAACGACCACCAACTCCAGCATCTCAGGCCAGAGAGCAACATCATGTGGGATGCAAGCAACAATCTGGAGGGGGTGGGGAAGGGGAAAGGATAGTAGCGTATAAGCGGAGAGAGAGAGAGAGAGAGAGAGAGAGGAAGAGAGAGAGGAACACTGTCTGGTGGTGTGTGCAGGGACTAGACTGCCAAAAGATGCAGTGTCAGGATGTTATGGGGCAGGGAGGTGGGGAAAAAAGAGAAAAAAGGACAGGAGTGGGGAAAATACAGGCGAATGCATCAGCTCACAGCTTGGCGTTAGCCTTTCATCCTAGTGGACAGCTGGTTGGTAGTCATACCAATGTAAAAAGCTGTGCAATGATTGCAGCACAGCTGGTAAATGACATGACTGCTGTCACATGTGGCCAGGGTCCTGATGGGGTGGGTTAAACCTGTCACAGGACTGGCATAGGAAGTACTGGGTGGGTGGGTTGGACAGGTTTTGCACCTGGATCTTTCATAGGTATACCATCCTTGTGGCAAGGGGTTTGGTTTGGGAGTGGCATAAGGATGGACTATGATGTTGTGGAGGTTGGGTTCGCCAGGATGAACCGCCTCCGCCAGACTGTGGCCAGTAGTAAAGTAGACCACCCTGTGCACAACATGCAGCTGAACATAACACACTTGATTTCAATGGTTGCTTCACTACCCAATCCATCTGGATCCTTCCCTCCACCACCAGCTTTTCTGAACAGCGCAGATGGGACTTATCCTTACAACACATTCTGCTCCCATAATTATCCTGGCCTCAACCTGCAGTAACATACTGTCCCCACACCCTCTACCCAACAGTTTCCACCCCTCCTGTCCTATCATCTCCTCTCCATTCTTATCTCCCACCCCATTTATTTGCAGCCCACCGCCAATGCATCTGTCTGTCTTTTCGTGCTCCTCTCTCCTCTCCTTTTTTGCTCCTTTTCTTCCTCCACCTCCCTGTGCCACAACCTCCTGACACTGTGCCTGTTGTCAGTCTAGTCATAGCACACTCCACCAGGCAGAGTCTCTCTCTCTCTCTCTCTCTCTCTCTCTCTCTCTCTCTCCATCTATACAATACTATCACCTCCCCTTCTCCGCCCCTCTCCAGACTGCTGCTTACATTCCATACAATGCTACATTCCAGCCCGAGATGCTGGAGTTGTCGGTCACGTGTGCGTTAGGTGTGCTTGGTTGCGCACCCGTGTGTGTGTGTGTGTGTGTGTGTGTGTGTGTGTGTGTGTGTGTGTGTGTGTGTGTGTTAGTTTTACTGTAAAAGGCTGTGACTGAAAGCTTTGTGTGAGTATCTTTTAATTGTGCCTCTCTACAACCTGACATGTCGTCTTTACAGTAAGTAGCAATCTATCTTTTTCACACACACACTCAGACAAGCATAACTCACATGCACATGACCATTGTCTCTGGCCAGTGAGGCCTGTTTGCTAGCACATTACATTTGTCGACAGGCATCAGGGTTCTGCAAACTCTAAGTCACTGAAGAGGCTGATCCTGCAATGGAACGCAGCTATGCACTTTACGTAACAGGGTTGCAACTCAAATTGGAGTTTTCACTTGTTGATTCATGTCTGTACAGAACAATTTTATACACAAACACACTTAATATATTTTTGAAAAGTTGAGAACTACAAAAAGCTATAGATAATTATTCATGCTCATTTGTTTTTGCAATGAACACACATGACAGATGCACTCTCAGTAATGCAACATTTGTTTACTCTGTGTCGTAATCACTATATCTAATTTTAAAACTACTTCATTTATTTTGTGTCCTTTTGATCAGGTGTACATATTATATAACTGTAAAGGGTAAAAAACAAATTAACTAACTTTTGCTACTATAGGAGACATTGCTACTGTAATAAAGACATCCCAAATGGGAGAACATTATTATAATGTAACACAAAAAGTTGATCAGAGCTGGCACCTGGCCTAGCTGACAGCACAGGATGCATTGCTGTCACTGCCATCCTCAGAGAATAATTGAATATGACATTTTTTATTGTTCAGCTAAAACACTGCATGTCAAGATGCCAAGATGGCACCCAGTCCAATAGTTTGGTGACCTAATCAAACTGAGGCACCATGGATGGCACAAAGAAACCAATCAATCAAGGAGACACTGCTTTAGGCAGTACAAACAGCGTGACTGCTAACATACATTTTGTACACCAAGTGTGGGAAGTTTCGCTGCATTCTTGGTGGGTTTCTCTTTACAAGCGCCATTTTCACCCATCACATTGACAACAGCATTGAGTCACACCCACCATGTACAGCTTCTTGGAAGTTAAGAGACTTGAGAAAGAAGAATTAAGCTTCCTGGTATTCATGTTCTGGCTGCCATGCAACTGGTCTCCTAGCCAAGCCTGGTGTTGATGGGTGTAAGCTTTGCTGATATTTGGAAAATTTAACTTTCGCTGTCTGCGGTAGTGTGATCCGTATACAGCACAGCTCACTACCTACGTACTCTGGCACGCAACTCGAGTTGCTCATCTGATAGGTATTTGGGATTTTCTCACATTAATGTTGAATACGTGAGCTGCCCAGATAAGGATAACACGAAGCGTTTTCTCTGTGCAGCCTTCCATATGATTTAGTACTTCCACACAGTGTTAGCGCCATTTTTGTGTTAACTCATTCCAGATTTGTACAAAACTTTGCTCTCTGTTAACTGCTCATGTCATCATGTCTGATAATGAGGGCAAATGAAAATCTGTTGTACTCACACTTATTTAAATTACAACATTCTTTATATTGTCCTATAACTTTTCAATGGTAGGCAACCAACTAACAATAAATATAGCCTACTGCACCCCTAAGCTTGTTGTTCTCACTGTGACAGTATTACCACAGCACACAGTATGCAAACTGGAAGATCATTCTGTTATTATTCAGTGAAGATAATGAGAACTGCACTCTCTCATCTTGTTGGATAATAAGTCTGTTTATTTACAGGGGAGAGCTGTGTCAATTTCCGCTAGGATTATAAGTTTGCTGTGTGTTGTTTCATCACTGTTTGGCTAATGCCCCTGCAGTGTTCAGACATAATAAGCAACAACATTTTACAGCAACATCGGAGCATAACATGAGCCTGAGGGGTCATTGCCCACACAAAACCAAATAGCTAAAACTTTCTTGGTGGCCCAGAATCTTACTATTGCTTTCTTTTTATGTCCTGCAGTTAGGACGCCACAGTGAGACACATTCTGGGACATAAAAAGTTGAAACAACCATTTTTGTTCCATTTTGTAGCTTGTGCATTAATCTGCAGATGCAGCCTATGCGGGAATGGCATATGAGAACTATGAGTTATTTATAATTTGTTACTTGTAAATATACCAGTCTTCTACGCAATTGTAATGCAAAAATTTATGCAGTGCCTGGAAATTTTTCATTTCATATGAAGATCCTTTTGCGGTCAGAGTCATTCACTCGTGCCAAATTTTTGATAGCGATAGTTCACTGTGCAGTAGCCTCTGATTTCATTTCTTTTATACATGGAGAGGGCTAACACACTATCCCCACACCCTCAGCCCAACCGTTTCACATTACTCTGTCCTGTCACCTCATCCCATCCCAGTCCACTCCACCATGTCAGCTTCATTATGTGTTGCACTTCACTGACTCCAGTGCACATGTATCACATGTGTAGCACCCCTCCCCCCTGCATTCCTAGCCAGAAACCCTGTTGCCTCTCCCCGAGGGTCTAGCTATCCTCTGTCAACCCATCTTCCTGCCTCAGTTAATAATCCAAATAGATTTGTTATTTCTTATATAGTAGTAGTAGTAGTAGTAGTAGTAGTAGTAGTAGTAGTAGTGAACCTTGCAATGCTTCAGAACTGCTAAATACAGGGTGATTCAAAAAGAATACCACAACTTTAAAAATGTGTATTTAATGAAAGAAACATAATATAACCTTCTGTTATACATCATTACAAAGAGTATTTAAAAAGGTTTTTTTTCACTCAAAAACAAGTTCAGAGATGTTCAATATGGCCCCCTCCAGACACTCGAGCAATATCAACCCGATACTCCAACTCGTTCCACACTCTCTGGAGATGTTAGAGAATTGGCTGTTCCCTCAGCTCGAACAAGAAGCACAACAATTCATATTTCAGCAGGATGGAGCGCCACCACATTGGCACTTATCTGTCCGTAACTACCTGAATGTCAACTACCCGAGGCGATGGATCGGCCGCCAGGCAGCCCGTGACAGAGCACTTCATCACTGGCCTCCAAGAAGCCCTGATCTTACCCCCGGCGATTTTTTCTTATGGGGGTATGTTAAGGATATGGTGTTTCGGCCACCTCTCCCAGCCACCATTGATGATTTGAAACGAGAAATAACAGCAGCTATCCAAACTGTTAGGCCTGATATGATACAGAGAGTGTGGAACGAGCTGGAGTATCGGGTTGATATTGCTCAAGTGTCTGGAGGGGGCCATATTAAACATCTCTGAACTTGTTTTTGAGTGAAAAAAAACCTTTTTAAATACTCTTTGTAATGATGTATAACAGAAGGTTATATTATGTTTCTTTCATTAAATACACATTTTTAAAGTTGTGGTATTCTTTTTGAATCACCCTGTATATATGAGAACTGGATATATGTCCTAATCTCCTCCTCCTCCCTATTTCTATCTATCACTCCCCCCCCCCCCCAACCCCCTGTCCATCATCTCCTTTCCCCTCTCTACATCCCCCTACTTCTGTCCATCTCCTCTTCCCATCTCACTCTGACCTTTAGCCTTGTTTATTGTTAAGGGAAATGAAACCTTTACTGGGAATTAAATCACTAAAATGAGTGGCTAAATTGCTTGGGATCAATGGTAAACAGGGAATGAGAGAGAGCCCTCCAGCTGCTGGATCTGAGAGGATAGTAACTTCAATTGCAGCATTTCATGTAGTTTCAATCTGTGAATGGGCAGGATTACGAAGTTAGCCATAAATAAAACTTTCTTGTTTTCCATCATAACCAAGTACAAGGTAGGAAACAAAACAGCATATTGTCATGTACACAATTTTTGTGTAAAATTATATACAAGGAAATATACTGGAGAAGGATTTGCCTAATGGTTTAAATGCCCTTTATTATAGTTAAAGCTGACTTCAAGAAAAAATGAAACTGCACATTTTTGCAGCACAGCATAGTATTTTCTTTCTCACAGTCAGTTTTAACACAAAACTTTTACATTACTGTTTTAATGGAAGTTTGCCTATATTAATCTCAATGTTCATTAGTGTATTGTGTAAAACTTTGAGGTAAATCAGTCAAGATGTTTTCAAGATCATTGCTAGCAATGTTTTGTCTTTGTAAGTTATATATATCTATACACCATAAATATAATAGAGGGAAACATTCCACGTGGGAAAAATATATCTAAAAAGAAAGATGATGAAACTTACCAAACAAAAGCGCTGGCAGGTCGATAGACACACAAACAAACACAAACATACACACAAAATTCTAGCTTTCGCAACCAATGGTTGCCTCGTCAGGAAAGAGGGAGTAATGATGTGCATAAAGGTTAGGTGGTTGTGTTGCCGCCAAAACACGTTAAAGGGTGGAGAAATTCGGGAAAATTTCGAAAAAACTACGTGAGGATGTATTAAAAGGAGTGGTTTGGTGGTGGCAGATTATGGAAATGAAGGTAACAATTGTTTGATGAAGAAATAATGACGTTAAAACCTGTGGGATGCGGCTAAAAATGATCGGTGATGTGAGAAAAACGGAAATGGAAATAAAGCAAAAGTTATTAAAACTGCCGAAAGGGTTGTTTAATAGCTAAAAGGAACTGTTTGTGGACTGGAAACGGTGGATTTTATAGCAGCAAAGCGGAAAAAAAAAAAAAAAAAAAAAAAAATTTTTGGTTATGGTTTCGAAGTGATTTACGTATTATTACGTATTATTGAGTGTATATCGATGGGATAAAATTGTATACTGGATTACGGTAAAAAAGGAGAAGGTGAATAGAAAGTGAAACTGCTGGCAAAAACAGAAGGAGGAAATAAGACGACAGAAAAGACTTCGAAATGTAACAGTGACAATAACAATAACGATAACAATAACAAACGTGATTGTTGGCTTCAAATTAATGATATGAATATAATAGAGGGAAACATTCCACGTGGGAAAAATATATCTAAAAAGAAAGATGATGAAACTTACCAAACAAAAGCGCTGGCAGGTCGATAGACACACAAACAAACAAACATACACACAAAATTCTAGCTTTTGCAACCAATGGTTGCCTCGTCAGGAAAGAGGGAATAATGATGTGCATAAAGGTTAGGTGGTTGTGTTGCCGCCAAAATACGTTAAAGGGTGGAGAAATTCGGGAAAATTTCGAAAAAACTACGTGAGGATGTATTAAAAGGAGTGGTTTGGTGGTGGCAGATTATGGAAATGAAGGTAACAATTGTTTGATGAAGAAATAATGACGTTAAAACCTGTGGGATGCGGCTAAAAATGATCGGTGATGTGAGAAAAACGGAAATGGAAATAAAGCAAAAGTTATTAAAACTGCCGAAAGGGTTGTTTAATAGCTAAAAGGAACTGTTTGTGGACTGGAAACGGTGGATTTTATAGCAGCAAAGCGGCAACCATTGGTTGCGAAAGCTAGAATTTTGTGTGTATGTTTGTGTTTGTTTGTGTGTCTATCGACCTGCCAGCGCTTTTGTTTGGTAAGTTTCATCATCTTTCTTTTTAGATATATTTTTCCCACGTGGAATGTTTCCCTCTATTATATTCATATCATTAATTTGAAGCCAACAATCACGTTTGTTATTGTTATCGTTATTGTTATTGTCACTGTTACATTTCGAAGTCTTTTCTGTCGTCTTATTTCCTCCTTCTGTTTTTGCCAGCAGTTTCACTTTCTATTCACCTTCTCCTTTTTTACCGTAATCCAGTATACAATTTTATCCCGTCGATATACACTCAATAATACGTAATAATACGTAAATCACTTCGAAACCATAACCAAATTTTTTTTTTTTTTTTTCCGCTTTGCTGCTATAAAATCCACCGTTTCCAGACCACAAACAGTTCCTTTTAGCTATTAAACAACCCTTTCGGCAGTTTTAATAACTTTTGCTTTATTTCCATTTCCGTTTTTCTCACATCACCGATCATTTTTAGCCGCATCCCACAGGTTTTAACGTCATTATTTCTTCATCAAACAATTGTTACCTTCATTTCCATAATCTGCCACCACCAAAACCACTCCTTTTAATACATCCTCACGTAGTTTTTTCGAAATTTTCCCGAATTTCTCCACCCTTTAACGTGTTTTGGCGGCAACACAACCACCTAACCTTTATGCACATCATTATTCCCTCTTTCCTGACGAGGCAACCATTGGTTGCGAAAGCTAGAATTTTGTGTGTATGTTTGTGTTTGTTTGTGTGTCTATCGACCTGCCAGCGCTTTTGTTTGGTAAGTTTCATCATCTTTCTTTTTAGATATATACACCATAAATATTTTTTAATAAATGGAACCTATGTCCATCTGTACATTGATTAGAGTATTGTGTAAAGGTTTGAAGTAAACTGAACAAAAATTTGAGATTTTTGCTTACGGCACTTCCTATTGTATATTTACATTTAGACTCCAAATACATTAAAGAAATATGTAACCCACCTTTGTTTAAATTTTTATTAGAGTATGTAATAATAGATACATGAATGTTATCATTTCCTAAATATCACTTTTCGTTTCATAAGTTGGCAATGCTTATTGAGTGTAGACGATCAGTCCAAAGCAAACAACCAAAATTACTGTGAATTAAGTGTCAGCATATGTTACCTAGCAGCAATAGCATGGAACAATGTAGTGTGATATCATGTGCTATGAACTCTACTGAAGGGTGCTGCCACCTAGCAACAGATATATGAAGTAGTTTAAGGTATTCCCTTTTGTATAGTGTATAAAACATTAATTGTTAAAATGTTTAATATTGAGAATTTGTTAAATATAAAACAAACAACAGAACCCAAATGTACAAATTATTATTATTTAAAGATAGAGAAATGGCTAGGAATAATTAGCTGTGACATAAGTTAGGGGAAGTACTGTAGGACAAAGGGTGCTATGGGATCCTGCCTTCTTCATTAGTTATTCTTTAGAAGTTATAGACACATGCCTGTCTTAAAGAGTCATGGAGGAACGTTGCTTCTGTAAAAGTGAGTGAGTAGACTTTCTAGTGCCTTGAACACTTATATATAATAATGCTACTTGTGAAGAAGCTGATCATCATTGAAGTCGGTTAACTGTGGCTCTGTTTCTGCATATAAGGAAAAGCCCATATTACAGTGGTGATATGGACATCGAAAAGCTCCAAATGGATGATAGTTGGTATTTCATACTAAGCATTCAGCAACTTTTATGTGGTTCAAGCTATCTTCAAGAGCCATAAGTAAGCCATGGTACAGCTGCTTGGAAAGTTGTGTAACATTTTCAACAGAGGCCAACAGAGCGCTCACTACAGCAATTGAACACTTAAGCATTTTTTATTCACAGTGTTATCAGAATTTGTGAACAAGTTGGGCAGCAGCCATTACTGAAAGTTAAGTTGAGAGAGAATCTCTCTCCAGTGTGAATGTAAATTTCTTGAATAATTATTTCATTTTTACCAGAATAGTATGTTACATGTTTTTATTCACAAAGTATGAGTAATTCCAAGTTTGGTACCTTCAAATAACATCTTTTCCCATATTCAACAATCATTAAAGTAATGTTATGCTATGTTGTTGTTGTTGTCTTCAGTTCTGAGACTGGTTTGATGCAGCTCTCCATGCTACTCTATCCTGTGCAAGCTTCTTCATCTCCCAGTACCTACTGCAACCTACATCCTTCTGAATCTGCTTAGTGTATTCATCTCTTGGTCTCCCTCTACAATTTTTACCCTCCACGCTGCCCTCCAGTACTAAATTGGTGATCCCTTGATGCCTCAGAACATGTCCTACCAACCGATCCCTTCTTCTAGTCAAGTTGTGCCACAAACTCCTCTTCTCCCCAATTCTATTCAATACCTCCTGATTAGTTATGTGATCTACCCATCTAATCTTCAGCATTCTTCTGTAGCACCACATTTCGAAAGCTTCAATTCTCTTCTTGTCTAAACTATTTATCGTTATCATTATGCTATGGGAAAGCAAATTCCAGCACCAAAAGATGGCAATGAATTTTAAAGATAAATCTCTATCTCTGTTTAAAATATCATTTAGCTGGGAAATATGCCTAGAAATTTACATTAAAAGGTAATGTGTCAAAATCAGGTGCAGTGGTCATAAAAAACAGTGAAACAGTAGATTTGTTTCAGTGTGTGATGAAATGCACATTTTTTATTTTTTTTTAAATACCAAGGCACAATGTTAAAATTACATTCAGCCAGTTAACTAATTTCAGCACTCTGTCCCAATGTTCCCAGAATGAATTTTTTAAAATCATTTATTCAATATCAGTCTACAATCTTTCCAGAATTTTTCAGTGTTCTCCCCCTGCTTTGGTGTACCATTGCCACTGCTTCACCCAATCACTGAAGGCACCCTGGAAGTCGTCAAAGGAAATCTCCTTCAGAGCAGTCATTGAAGTTGCTTTTACCACCTCCAGCATCCCATGCCAAGTTCCTTTCAGGGCTCTTTTGATCCTTGGGAAGAAAAAGAAGTCTGCTGGTGCCAGATCACGGCTGTACAGTGCCTGGGGCAGCATTGTCACACCCATTTTGGCCAGCAACTCTGACACAACCAGCACAGTGTGTTTTGACACATTGTCATGGTTCTCAATCCAAATACTGCAAATTTCTTTTCAGATATGTCGAACCCTGTTACGCAACCGTCTGAGCACCTCATAGTAAAATTCCTTGTTGATTGTTTGTCCTTGTGGCACAAATTCACTGTGAACCATACCTTTTCTGTCAAAAAACACAATGATAATTGTCTTGATTCATGATTTGCTCATAATTGCTTTTCCAGATGAGGAGACTCCTTGATGAGCCATTTGCTGCTCCGACACTTTGCTTCAGAATCATACTCTAAAATCCGCATCTTGTCCCCTGTGATCAATCTAGGCAAAAATTCTGGGTCCATTTCATAGCACTCATGCAATTCCTGGTACTTCAACAAACGCTGTTCCTTCATCTCACTCGTCAGAACTTTTCACACCAAGACTTTTCTCATCTGAAGATCCTCTGTTAAAATCTGGTGAACAATTGTTCTGGATATTTCACACGCCTCTGCAATCATCCAAACACTTTATTGTCAGTCCTTGTCCACAGCTTGATGCACTTTTTGCACCAAGTTGTCCACTTGTGATGTTGACAGGTGTTCGAGGTCATCGTCATCATAGGACTCCCAACCTTCCCGGAACCTCTTGTGTCACATGAAACTTTGGCTTTGTTTCATTGCCCCATTATGTAGGCCTTCTAAAGCATTTAGAACATCACCCAATTTTTTCCCAGTTTCACACAGAAATTGATTGCACAATACTGCTCCAAAAACTGGTCCATTTTTTGCTTGATTATGGTGTAGTAGATACCTCTGCATGTAGTGTGACCCTGCCTCAACAACCACTCACAGGTGACTGATACCAATCTCACTTCGAAGCTCAGGTCCCCCATCAACTTCTCCACCCGAAGCTCCACTTCGCCAGCCAGCGTTGCCAACTACTAAAAATGATTCCGCGAGCTTTTGGGACGGACCCTGTATGATTATGATAAAGTGAAGTTTTGTTTACTTTTACACACTAAAACTACTGATAAATAAATGTGTTGCAAGTTTCTGATTAAAACAACAGTGTGCATTGAGCCTCCAGCCCCATCCACATTAACCTCCGAATATTAATTTCATAGAAACAACTGATTTTATTTTGTTGTTCTATGTGTTATGTTTCCTCCACTGTCATCTCAAAGTGATGAAATAGTTAACAGTTAAAATAGCATTTCCTCTACTGTGCAACAAAAATAAAACAGGACACCTTTTTAGAAGTTTCCAATTCACTCAAGATTTATTTTTGCAACAGTTCATATGGAGTACATGATATGATTACATTTACAGATCAATAGCACATGCGGTTCTATGGTACCAGGGATCATTACATGCTGAAACACCCATATTAGAACATGGGTGCAGCCTCTACAAGTGACAATGCAGGTGCCTATTCTGGCACCCAGTTGATCACACAGATCGCAGATCCTGTCCTGGTGTATGTTACCACACACCTGCTTGACCACTTCACATGGTACTGTAAGAGCTGTTGTTTGACAAGTCTCACAAGTCACTTCTCGTCCCAGCATATCCCAGACATGCTCAACTGGAGCCAAGTCTGGAGATCGTGGTGACTAGGGAAGTTGCTACACATCTCACAGTGCACTAGGGTTGCCACTTTCTTCACAAAAAAAAGGAAGATTTTTCATGGACATATTTTTTAATGGCTAGTGCATTCATATTTTTATTAAATGCCATTTTCAGTCAAAAATAGCTCGCATTTACATCTTAAGCCCTATTCCTTCATATCACTATGGTATTTTGAAACTGATTTAGCTTTATGTAGGAATGTACTATAACTCTTTAGTTGGTTAAAAAAATCTTTGCAGGACATGTCAAAATTTATTACTACTTGAAGCTCTGATTCTATAAGTTCTGGTGGACACCTATTCCTAACATCAGTCCACTTGTTCTTCATCATCGAAAACACTCGTTCCACAAATGCATTTGAACCTGGTATGCTTAGTATAAAACACATGAGCCGAGAGATATTTGTCACTTTTTGTTGAGGCACTAGTGTGAAGAATATTACCCACTTAGACGCAACATCACCATCCTTAATGATACAGTTAGTAAAGTTATCTTTCACTTCACAAAATTCTTCATATAGCTGATCCAGGTTGATCCTATATTTTAGATTAAGTGTTTCCACTGCAAGTTCAAAATCACAATATTGTAATTCCCTATTCAAAGAAAGAGGTTCGAACCTTGCATACTTATTACTAGCTGAGAAGTCATAATGGTTTTCAAGATATTTCAACAATGTGTCACAGAAAATAATCAAATTCACATGAAATCTTTTTAAGAGATGTTGATGAAATCTCTCCCATTAATTTCTTGGTTTCACTCCCATAGAATTTATCCTTCTTTCTTTGTGTAATCTTCTTATACATCATGCACAGGCTGTTATGTGATTCAGTGATGCTTAGCTCCCTTTTCTCCAGGTATTTGGATACTGTTTGCATTTGACCTCCTATATTTTACACAAAATGCAAGTTAATTTCAGGAATAATTCCTTTCACTGGGTCTTCAGCTAAACTGATGCAAGTTGCTTTGGACAGGCATCAATGCTCCTGAAATAGCTCTTTATAGCTGGCCAGCACTCAGTCAATCTGTTAATGGAAGGAGTTAAGGACAGCCATCTTGTGGGCACATGCCTTAATATCTCAGACCACTCAAAATCCATAAATTCAAAAAATGATCTCAGTTCCTCACGCCTTTTAGCTGATACTGAGAAATGATTATAGATCTTCAAAACAAGATTCTCTACATCCATTTCCAGCTCTTCCATAGCACACTTCATCGCATTATGAACCATATGGTTTGAACAACTGGCTTTCTGCAGGTTGGAATTTATGGAAAGCAGTAATTGATAAACAGATTGTTTCCTGCCAAAATTCACATTAGCATTGTCAGCACTATATGCAGTTAAATTATTAATATTTAGTTAATGGCTCTCCACACTATCAACAATTAACTTTTCTACTGCATTTGAAGTTTCATCAGGCTGTTCAATAAATGTCAACAGTTTGTTCTGTACATCTACTAAAGGTCCAAAGTATCTTATTCAAATTGAGAACATCTTTCTGTTGCCTCTATTCGAAGCGTCTGTTGCTACTGAGAAAAACTTACTATTTTCAGGAGATTTTAGAATATTAACAACATCACTGACACTTTTAGGTGCTAATACGTTTTTCACCAACATTTCTGCCTTCGTCTTGCCACAGGAAAGTTTTACAGCGGTTTCTGAATGTGTGATTATACATGACATCAATTTATTGCTACAATCCAAACTTGAATAACTTAGGTTGTGTTTGACTGTGTGATAAAAAATGTCCTAACTCACAAGCTATGACAACGATGGCTTCAGATTTCTTAGAGTTCACAAAATATTTGGAAACTTTCATGGTTTGACTACTTGCTTTCTCCTTTAACTGATGTCCTTTGTACTGAGCGTGTTGCTTGAGATCAAACTGTCCACCATGAGAAACGCTGAATTCCTTCCTGCACGACATACAAATCATGTTTATCAGACGTTAAACCATGCCTAACCCACGCGAAAGTATCTTCCCATTTCTTTAAGTAAACTTGACTGTACTGCTGTTGCTTGCCACGTTTCTTCTTCGCTGGTGAACTCATTACAATTCTTGAACAAAAGTAAATTAAGAAAACTAGACTTTCCACTGTATGGATTCAAGAAATTATCACTGCAATGAAGTTTATTAGTTTACATACATCTGTAGTTGTAAACATCAGAATCGGAAATAAGTATATCGACAACATTATCGATTATGCGATCGAGTGATCCTCAGAAGTACCAATTTAAACGTAGACCAGCCTAAAATCTATATCTGAATGGCAATAATAACAAATATAACCAAATTAATGTGAATTTTTGTTATATGTATATTAAGGGGAAGAATTGTGTTGGGTTCTGCGATAGTTCAGCGCCAAATATTAAAAATACTGAAGAGTGTGCTGTATGAGGAAATAAAAAACGTAAGGTGAAATTAACAGTAAAAAAACGTAAGAATACGGGAAAAACGTACAACCTGACAACCCTACAGTGCACTGAGTTTCAAGGACAGTGTGTGGGCAAGCATTATCCTGTTGGCATAACACATCACCTTCCTGTTGCAAAAACAGCAAAAGAAAATGTCTCACAAAATTCTGCACATACCAAGCACCAGTTATCATCCCCTCCAGAAACCCAAAGTTGAACAAAAGTTGTAACTTACTGTGCCACAGACCATAAGGCCTGGTGTGGGACCAGTATGTCTTGGACGAATGTTCTCTATGAGACAGTGTTCGCCAGGTCTACATCATACACGCAAAT
Source organism: Schistocerca piceifrons (assembly GCF_021461385.2). Lineage (NCBI taxonomy): Eukaryota > Metazoa > Arthropoda > Insecta > Orthoptera > Acrididae > Schistocerca > Schistocerca piceifrons. Next base: position 198,329,321 of record NC_060144.1, read on the forward strand.
GACCGTTACTTGGGTGTAGGCAGAATCTGTCTTCATCGCTGAAGACCATGGTGCACCACGCCATTCTTCCAAGTGATCCTCTGATGGCAACAAAAAAGGTGTGCACGTTGATGCTGTGGTGTGTGTGGCAGATGGACTAGAGGTGTGCATGACCGCAGTACCACTGCTAATAACTGGTTCGCAACAGTTCATGTTGACATGTCTGGGCTCAAAAGCCCTCTTATCTGTGAAGTGGTAGCTGTGGGATAAGCCACTGCTGCCCTTACAATATGACAATCCTGGTGAGCATCTCTGCTTTGTGGACCTCCGGAACCACATCTACTGGTGTGAGAATGTTCATCCGATGTTCATGTGACAACTGACACCAGCATCGTTGCAAGACAGATGCAGCATGTGCAACTTATGTGGCAATTCTCCAAAAGAATCATCCTGCTACTTGGAAGGCCACAATTTGACCCTTTCACACATGTTCAGTTGGCTATGGAAAGCATGAGTGCACCTCCTTGGGATGGTTGCCTGCTCGCTTCACATTTTTGCACCACACTGAGCCTTCTGGCTGTGAACATTACCTATTACAGGCTAGACATGAATGGCACTTTGGTAGCTATGTCACTATGCTATTTGTTGGTGGATGATACTGAAACCGTTCTCAGTACATCTTCTATTCCCCAGGTGGCACATGCCATCATTGGGTCAAAATTGACGTTGTCTTTCCAGGTGTACAAATTTTTTCCGGCAGAGTATATTCGAATGATGTATGTATGTCTATCTGAATGTTTATTACAGCATCTTGTCAAAATCTGAAGATAATAGCTCAAGAACTTTTCAAGATTTTTGGTAACACTGTTAAAAAAGGAACTTGGTTTTATGTAGTAGTAGAGATTACTTTAACATTAGGAGACTTGATACTCATTTATAATCTAAAAATAATATTCCTAACACCTGCAACTTCGTGTTACTAAGTAATAAAAATTAAACATTCTACGTAATTTGGGGATTATACACAAAAAGCCAATCATATAACAAATAAAGTAAATATACACATTGTAGTTTAAGAATGCAGGATAGTCAATTTAGCCTGTAAATTAAACTTATGCAAAGTCCTCATTGCAGGTGAGGAGTATTTCATATAACATTTTATGTTTTCTTTTTAACATACCAAAAATGTATTAAATTGCGAATTAATAATGCTTGTATTCAGAAATGTAAAGAGAGATGCTTTTATTTTATGGGAAATGCAACTCACAAGTCTGGTGCACCGTCCTTTGGTTTTACTGAAATTCGACATGGTATATGTCTTATTATTTGATCAGCATCGTTGGGACTTTTTGTCCTGTCTATCCACTCTAGAAGTCCTTCCCAGAGGGTCTGGTGTTCCTCCTCTGGCTGCTGCTGTTGTTGTTGCTGTGGTTGCTCTTGTTGTTGCTGTTGTTGTTGCTGTGTATGCCGTTTCTCAAGAACCAACTCCTGTTAACAAACAAGTTTCTAACGTGATCATTCTGGATTGCTATTAGTTGAACACAGGTTTTGCTGTGCTGCAAAAAATAAAAACATATTTATTTATTTATTGCTTATTTAGCCTGAGCAGATTACATCTGACCAGGAACAACACATACAAAAGATATTACAAACATTCACAGCAATAATAATAATAATAATAATAATAATAATAATAATAATAATAATAATAGACACCAAGAATGATGATACCATCTGACAATGATGATGATGATAATAAAATAATAATGAAAATAATGGTTGACACTAATTGTAATACTAAAGGGCATTCAGAATGATTAGCGCATTTGAATACATGTTTAGTATTATCAAAGTGGAAGGGGTAAAGAAACAGGCAGAGATAGAAATGATAGTGACAGTGATTGTTAAGAAACAACAGAATTTGAAAAGAGAACTCTACCAATAAGTGGGAGTGAAACCCTGAGGGGGAAGGAGACTGATGAGAGTGGCTGCAGACTAGTGTATGGGAGAGATGACCATTGTGATAGAAGATGGGCATTAACTTTCTTTTGAAGTTTGAAAAGAATTTCATTTATCTGATTTTTTTTAGAAAGATTGTTCCAACTTAGGTTCCTGATACAGAAGATGATTTAGAGAACATGCCAGTGTTATGTGATGGTACAGAGAGGATTTACTTTGTTGAGAATAAGTATTTCAGCTGTGCTGTTCAGATAACACTGCAAGAGTTGAACATAAATATGAGGGAGTGCTATAATGGGGAAGACATTAGAGAAGAGACAGATGATGATAGTCTCTGCACTTATTGGTACGCAGTCATGATAATTCTTTGTAGGCAGGAGTGATATGGTGTATGTCACAAATGTATTGCACACACGCGTTCATTACCAGTTCTAGCCTGTGTGAGCTTTCGTATGAAAGTTGTTGGAGAACAGCATCACCACAGCCAAGAATTGGAGTATTAGTGACTCTACAAGCTTCTTTTTAACCTTGAAAGGAAATATTTCTTTATATTTCCGTAGTGAATGAAGTAACTGTGACACCTTCTTAAATACTGTGGTTGTGTTTTCGGTCCAGTCTAAGTGATGCTCCAGAATTAACCCCATGCTCTCTGCAAAAGAGTAAAAGGTTATTTCTATGCTGTTTAGGATTAATGGTGCCAGAGGTTCTCTGAACTGCATGGTAAAATGTCTTTTGTGAGTGACGGAGACAATTTACATTTTAGATGGGTTAGGTATCATACCTGTTCTCTGCACGCACTCAGATAAGGCACAAGTGAACTAGTTTGTTGGACTTGCACTTAGATATAACTGAAGTCGTCATCTTTTCAGTGGGAGTTAAAAGTAATGGGCCCAATATTGATCCTTGTGTGACCTCTTATACTACATCCCTTCACTGTGACCACTTAGTTCCAATCATTACACACTGTCAGGGGGGATGTAAGATACGAATGGAATCGTTGTACAGCTCTAAAAGAAAAATTTTGACTTGTGAGCTTAGCAAGTAGTATGTCAAAGTCAGCAGTGTTGAAAGCTTCACTGAAATCCAAAAAGCACATAATAGTCAGCTGCTGTTTGTCTACAGCTTGCTTCAGTTGATCAGTCACTTTCAGAAGATCAGTCGCCGTGCTTCGATTTTGCAGAAACCTGACAGTTGTTTATCTAAAACATTATTTGATGCCAAATAACTGGTAAATATAACAACAGGAATAATCAGTTATTGTTAATACAATGTAAATGAATAGATAAAAAATCTACTCACCAAGCGACTGCAGCAGAACACACACACGAAAGGGCTTAACTTCTACAGGCTTTCAGAGCCAGTGGCTCCTTCTTCTGGCAGAAGTGTTGAAGGGAAAGGAAGAGGGGTGAAGGAAAAGGACTGGAGAGATTTAGGGAAAGGGGTACAGTTCAGAAAAGTCATTACTGGATGGGATGAGAGGGAAAGACTTTCTTTCTCATCCCATCTGGTAAGTTTGGTGACTTTTCTGAGCTGTAACCCTTTCCCTAGACCTCTCCAGTTGTCTTCCTTCACCCCTATTCCTTCCTCTTCAACTCTTCTGTCAGAGGAAGGAGCCACTGGCTCCAAAAACTTGTATAAGTTAAACCCTTCTGTGCGTGTGTTCCCCTGACGCTGCTTGGTGAGTAGATTTTTTATCTATCCATTTAGATTGAAGAATTGATAAGCAGTTCATGGACTGTGTATTCCTTAAGACTTGGATAATGCTGGTAGAATGCAAATGGGCCTTTAGTCGGAAAGTTGTTTGATGGGTCCCTTCTTGGTTTTGTGTCCCTGCTTCCAAGATGACGAGAAGATGCTGCAGGTCAGAGAATGGTAAAAAAATATCCATTATTTTGGGCAGTTGAGGACTGACTAGAAGACTGGTCTTCTGCACTGTTATATTATCATGTACTGTGGCAGCCAAATGAATAAGCACAATGGAAGTCCTAATCATATTAAGGCTTTCCAGTTGCAGAAAAGCTTTTCATTTGTGTCATCCTCTGATATTTCAAGAGAGAGACGATGTTTTGCACCCTTACGTGTTTGTGAAGTAAAGATATCAGCATAGTGAAACTGTTGTTTAGATCCTCAATAAGAAGTAGTGGTTCAGCTGCAGATTTAGGTTTGCCTGGACCTCACAGATTTTACCACATGACAACAGGTGTGTGAAGGTCCCGCATTAGCGAGTGGGCAAATGTCAGTTTTGAATTTCTCACAGACTGACTAACTTGATTGTGTGGTTGTCTGTAGGTAAGATGGTTATCAGAGGTCTGGCACTATTTGTACATCCTGTGTGTTGCATCTCTGACACTCATAACTTTTCTGAGGTGGTCTGTAAGCCATGGCAGAGGTTCTCTCTTCACTCTTACTGCTTTTTGAGAAGAATGTTTATCGTAAAAATTATTAGGACTCTCTAACACTTAGGTATACTGTAAGATTTGTGGTGTCATTATTTGTCTGAACACTTTATCACACAGGCTCAATGCAAAACCAGCTGTAATGTGACAAACAGAGGCAACAAGTGAAGCGACTGATGTCAATAACACCAGCCAAGAGGTAAGTTAAGCTGGAGAATGTGCATAGTGAATGGCAGGCAGCACAAGGGGATTAAGATGAAGCATAGTATAAATGAAGGTAAGAGTTGGAGTCTGACATTTGTGTATCACGTTGGACAATCTGGGAAGATCAGATGGAAAAACCCTTTAATAACTTTCAACTACTAATGAGTGAGCTTGTGATAGACACTTCATTACAGTCTGTATGATGAAGAGTGGCCAAGCTATTGCAAATAAACTAAATACATAATTACACTAATCAACAAAATTTTGACTACTAATACCATATAGAGATCATATAGATATAGAAAAATAAACTACATCAAACAATAATGTCAGCAGTTACATCTGACCCAAATATATAGCATTTTATATCTACAGAATAGATCAAAAGCAAGCTACATACAAAAATCAGCTAGAGTCCAATAATTCAGAGACTCTATGCAGTAAACAAGAGCTTGGTGTAAACAAACACGCTACCTGCCTCCTGCATACACAGGTTGCACATGTAAGGTTTTCATGGTAAAATATGCATTTAATTAAAGCAGCAATTAATAAAACTGACTGGTGTTGTGTGATGTGAAAATGAACTACTTATTAATCTCCTCATTACAAACATTAATACTGAACTAAAAAAAAGCTTAACCAACAAAGTCATGATTTTTCCATGAACGTTGTTTCTCCATGGGCACACAAAATTACTTTCCAATATTCAGCTTCTTCAGTATGTCTCCAGTCTCTTCAAACGGGAAACCCACACAGCCCCCATCCGAATCCCACATTCAGTCATCCTGACAATCATCTGACTCAGATGATTAGTAGTCTCTTGGCCAAGGTTGGATAAATTCGGTACATGTTGTTGGTATCCCACAACCCTCATGGTTATCAACCTCACACCTCACATCACAGCAATAAAAAGTTTCCTAGGTCTTACAGAATGCTTTGGGACGTTTATCTCAAATTATTACGCAGTTGCCAAACCTTTGCAAAGATTTACTGAGAAATAATCAAGAACTGAAGTTTGAAGAAGAGCAGAGGCAAGTGTTCAAGATGTTCGAAGTTATTCTTTAATCGGATCCAATTATCAAAACTTACAACCCAGAATACAAAACGGAACTACACGTGGCAGCAAGCAAATACAATTTTGGAGCTGTGTTAACACAATAATCTTCCCATGATAAGTTCCATGCAGTCTTGTATATGAGCGAAAAAAAAAAAAAAAAAAAAAAAAAAAAAAAAAAAAAAAAAAAAAAAAAAAACTGAAGAGGAAAGATACAGTCATTACTAGCTTCAAGTTTTAGCTATTGTTAACGCTTTATGAAAGTGCCAGATGTATGTACTAGGAATACATTTTAAAATTGTAATGGACTGCACTGCAATCCAGAAGACTATGGATAAGAAGGACTTGGCACCAAGAATAGTAAGATAGGTTTTTGTCTTGGAAGAGTATTCTTACACCATAGAACACCAATCTGGTTCTAGGATGAAACATGTAGTTGCCTTAAGTCACTATGTGAATTTACTGTTTGGTTTCACAGACGGTTTAATAGCTGATATCCATCAATGTACTTGACTTCCTCTGACCTTGAAACTGACTTGTCCACACAGTTAAAGGAGGACACACAGTTTAATGTTGACTCCAAGCCATGACTTAGTTTGGTATTTTTGACAAACCAAATCTTTGGCAGAGATGACTGAAGTACTGAGTTGCAGAAAGAGACCTGTGGTTTGTATTTGTATTAAAATATCCACTGAGCCACATCATTATCAACCAGATAAAAAAATCATTTTAATCAAACAAAGAAGTAAACTGGATTCATGGAAGTAGATACAACATAAATAATCATTTGCAAGTTGTGAATGAAATGGTAAAATGGATCAATGAACAAGATTACATATTCTGGCTACTGATAAGATTATGAGAACGGTTTTGATTTGTTTCAACAAAAATTGTACTAACTGCCCCCGAGAAACATGGCATTGTTTCATCCCATGTTATTGCACTGAAGAATATATTCATAAATGTTAGACTTTCCAATCTACAAAAATGGCTCTGAGCTCTATGGGACTTAACATCTGTGGTCATCAGTCCCCCAGAACTTAGAACTACTTAAACCTAACTAACCTAAGAACATCACACACATCCATGCCCGAGGCAGGATTCAAACCTGCAACCGTAGCGGTCACGCAGTTCCAGACTGAAGCGCTTAGAACCGCACGGCCACACCAGCCAGCCTCCAATCTACATTTATATTCTGCAAACTACTGTAAAGTGCATGGCAGAGGGTACTTTCCATTGCACCACTGATAGAGAAGAATAGTTGCTTAATGGCTACAGTATGCGTTTTAACTAGTCTTTGCTATCCCTAACGGAGCATTACATAGCTGGTGTTGAAGTGACCTAGCTTTGGCAGACAGATTGAACATGCAATGTTCCTTATGCTTTTTCATAATATGACCAATAGTCTTTGACACAATGCTGACATGTAGAAGAAACAAATCACTTACGGCTTCTTTGCCTCCTCCTACTTTGTGTCCTGTGGGTGATCAACACATACCAGAGAACACAACCAATTAAATAAAAACCATGGAAAGGTATCAGAATCACTCATCTGAAGCTGACTGATGCATGTGTAAACATGCATAACAGCACAAAGAATGTCACTAGTTTTCAGAGAACTATGCTCTTTTTTTAGTTTATTTCCACTAACATAACACAAATAGCTTATATGAGTTGCAATCAAAAAGTAACACTGATTTTTTTTAATTCCGCAGGCCCTATACACACAATTTTCAATTTTTTTCTTTTTTTAATATTTTTTGTTGTTGTTGGTACACCTGTTCCTGATGCATTTTCAGTCATTTTGAATATTTTGTTTCTTGTTGATAGGCAAAAATGTTCTATGTGTTTTTGATTGTTCAGCATGTTTTTACTTTCGAAAAAGACAGATCAAAGAATTTGCATTAAATTTTGCCTGAAGGATGGGACACAGTACAGCAATGCATTCGAAATGTTAATTGTATTTTTTGGCAAATCTACTATGAGTAAGATGAGTTTACAAGTGGTATAAACATTTCAGGCAGTGTCGAGAAATGACCACCATAGCACATCAATTACTGATAACTATGTGGAAGAAGTAAAGAAAATGGTTCTGGAAAATAGCCACAGCTTCATTACAGAGGTTGCTGATGGTGTCAGCATATCCTCTGGCTAAAGCCAAGCAATATTTTTGGAAGTATTGGGCATGAACAATGCAACAGCAAAATCCTTTCTGAAATTGTTGAATTTTCACCGAAAACAACATCGTGTAGTCATAGCTCAGTCAACAAATATCCAGGAAGGTTATAACAGGTAACAATACATGGGTATGACATCAAAAACAAGGTCTAGTCGTCCCATTGGCAACTGCCTGAAGAGCCAAGACTAAAAAAATTTGACAAGTTCGATCATGTGTGAAGGTTCCTCTCACCATTTCCTTCAATTACAATGGAGTTCCTGTCTTATGTTCATTTGGTTAATAAGGAAAACTGCCTGCAGTTTTGCGTGACGCAATCTGAAGAAAATGAGCAGAATTGTGGCAAAATCACTCACGTAAATTGCATCACGATAATTTTCCCGCTTGCACCTCAATGCTTGTTCATGACTTTATGGCAAAAAACAAAACTATTATGTTGCCTCAGCCATCGCATTTGCCAGACATGGCCCACTGCAACTTCTTTTTGTTCCTGAGGCTGGAGAGAAGTACAAAAGGATGTCATTTCACCACCATTAATGAGATAAAAACAGAATCACTGGAGGAGCTGAATACCATAGTGAAAAGTGTGGTCCAGAAGTGTGGGATTACTTTGAAGGGGGAAAAGTTACTGTTGATGAATAAATAAAGATTCTTTAAGAAAAACAAAAAAATTCCCATTACTTTTTGATTGTTCCTTGTATACTACAAACAATAGCTTAGGGAAAAATAACAAGAGAACTATAGCTAGGGAAATCTTACAGCAACTGTACTGAAGTTGAGTATGTTGCTCCATCTACATCTATGTCTGTACTATGCAATGCCATACAATGTCTTTCTTGTAATAACTCTCACTGAAGTTTCCTGAGTATTGCTGTGACATTAACTAAACAAACCAATGATGAGTCATGCTGATCGTCTTTAAAGATTCCGAGCCAAAACACAGAACTCAGAAATTGGTTAAACAAATGTTTTGCAAGCAACCTCTTTCATATATAAATCATGTTTCTCAATGATTTTTCAATAAATATGGATCTAGCTTCTGTCTTACAAATGGCTAGATTCACCTGGTCATCCTATCTTCAACTGTTCTAGAGAGAAATCTACAATAGCATGAGGAGTATTGATCATATCAGTATAGGTTTTTGTTCACCTTGGCATTGGTCTTTTCACATGTTTTGTTATTCTCTCTCTCTCTCTGTCAGAGAGAGAGAGAGAGAGAGAGAGAGAGAGAGAGAGAGAGAGAGAGAGAGAGAGAGAGGGAGGGAGAGAGGGAGAGAGGGAGAGAAAGCAAGCAATTGCATGTGCACATACCAACCTGTATATGTCTATATGTCCCACAACCCATACCGCTGCTAAAGTCAGATTCTAATAGGCATTAAAACTAGTCATAAAAATACAATTTCATTTTTCCTTCTTTTCTTCTATTACACACTTATCAATACATGATAAAACAGAAACATACCTGGGACTGATTTCTCAATATCAGGCTTGACATTTTTTGCTTTAGGGCACGACTGAGATTGTCTAATAACGTTGTCTGATTCTTAGGGATAAATCCCACGAATTCATGCTGGTCTGATATGTACAAAAGGATAACATATTTCAAGTCACTTTCTGCCTCTGGCGATATGCTCTTGAAATAAACACAGCCCGCCTGAAATATCATAAAGATTATGACACAGTGAGTAATGTATATTCATCAGTTACTCATTGTTGCACTTTAGGGAACAAATTATGCACAGTTATTAACATATCAAGAAAGATTTTGTAAATAACATGAAGTCTTCCATGTGTCAGAACATGAGACTGATCAGCATGAACATAATATAAAAAACGTAAAACTGAAACATGCAATGACTCTATATTTCACAATATTTTAATCAATTATATCAACTGAGGCTCATAACATGCTACTAATTATCTTAAATATGAAGTAAAACTTGAAGCAGTAGTGAAGGATTCAGATGGTTACAAAAGTAAAAAAAAAACTGAAGAATTATTGAATGAAAGTACAACATGGGATGAAAAGATATTACAAATAACAGAAAGCAACAAGACAAAACCATGGAAGAAAACAACAAAGAACTATAAAAAGTGCATGTAGGTAGTAATTCCATGGAAACGTCTTGATCACTAAATATTTTATTTATGATGCATTTCAAATGATCATCATCAGACAACTGTGGCAAAATTTACACAAAAGTTAAATTAGAAAAGCTTTTATATAAATATTACAAGGTCAATGTAACATCAGGAACGAAACTACGTATTGAGTGCAAGTACTTACAACATGCTTAGGGAAGCTTGTACAAGTGAGCAATACCAGAAAAACTTACGATTTCACGTGCAACTGTTGTTAGGTATTTGCAAAAGATGTTATTTTGAGATATTGCATGCCAGACTGTAGGGAGCAGACACAGAGTCCAGATTATTTCAACCTGACGCCAGATGGCATTGATCTCAAACATCAAAACAAACCAGCATACAGCTTTTTTAATATACAATACATTGTGGATATCCCTTACCACATTACATCTGTTTTTTTACAATAAATGTCATGTTGTCAATGAAAAATAAAACACACAATACATTATGAGCCAAAACCTGTCATGGGGCATATAAAAAGTACATGAAATGTATTCGCAGTTGTGAATATGGACTACCCCACCAGCTGTGTAATAGAATGACAAGAAAGAAAATTTGTGCAGATCCAGAACTCAAACCTGGGTTTCCCGCTTTTCGCGAGCAGTCGCCTTACCACTTGGCTACATGAGCAAGGCTCACAGCCACACCCAAACTTCCATATGTCATCAATCATGCATCTACAACCTACACTCATGCATCCATTATGTATATTCCCAAAATGAGGAAGACAGTTTACTTGAAAATTGCTTGCCAGGTGTAGGCAGATAAATACAATATTACAGTACCTGTGTTGTACACAGATGGTTGATGACCTATGGAAGTTTGGGTCTGACCATGAGTCATGCACAGATAGTCAAGATGTAAGGCAACCACTTGCCAAAAAAGGAAAACTCAGGTTCCAGTCCCGGTCCGGCACTGACTTTCATTGTCATTCCATTTTACAGCTGATGGTAGTCCACATTCGCAACAGCGAATTCATTTCATGTATTTCTCAACATCTGTAGTTGCCACAGTGCTTGTTTCTTCAGACATGAACACATATCAAAACAAATTTTACAGCATAATTTGGATTACCACAGACACAGTAATATCATACATAAACAAAGATTGTACAGCACACTAGGCACAATGTCCAAATATTCCATTGAGAGAGAGAGAGAGAGAGAGAGAGAGAGAGAGCAATGTGAAGGCTATCATTATAAAGGAAGACATTACAAATTTTAATTACTGTTTTCCAAACAAAGCAAACAGACTTCAACCAATTGAGGCTACCTATGGGTCACGTCAAAAAACGAAATCTTATCACAAAATAATAAACTTTTCCAACCATGTTAGGCTGGGCTAGGGATAGACAAGAATAGGGGGAGGCTATGGAGGGAGGCACTAAGGGCAGGATAGGGAACAATGAGATAGATGTTGAGGAGGGGGGGCAGGGGTAGGAAAATAGGCAAGGGATGGTCGGGTGAGGGTGCAGGGCAGAACGAAGGAGCTGAAAGCAAGGGTAGCAGCAGGAAGGGATGGAGGGGAACAGAAAAAGTTGGGGGATGGGGGTGGGGGGGTGGGGCAATGGGTGAGAATGTTACTCCAGTGGTACATTTTCACTAAATTTTATATAATAAACATTATGACATTTAAAATTACACTATAACAGAAATCATCTTGCTACTTTTTTCAGCACGTTATTCTCTTTTAAGGTAGGCCATAAAGCTGAAACCTCATAAGTATGTTGTATGTTCACAAGTATAACAGCATCAACAGCATCATTGAAGCATATTACCGGGAGGAGGAGGATGGGGGGGAGGAGGATGGGGGGGGAGGAGGATGGGGGGGGGAGGAGGATGGGGGGGGGAGGAGGATGGGGGGGGGAGGATGGGGGGGGAGGAGGATGGGGGGGGAGGAGGGGTAGGGAAGGGGGAAGTAACATGTTCTAATGATGCTGTTATACTTGTGAACATACTCGTGAAGTTTCAGTTTAATGGCCTACAATCTCATCTTCCCCCTACCCTGCATTTAGTGGCCCCCCCCCCCCCCCATTTCTATTGATCCACAGTCTACCCTGATGTGGTTGGAAAAGTTTATTATTTTGTAATAAGGTTTTGTTTTTTGATATGACCCACCTGTGTTCTCAACAGCTTGCAGTTTGTTTACTTTGTTCAGAAAACAGTAATTAGAAATTGTAAAGTCCTCTTTTACAATGATGGCCTTTACATTGCGCTCTCTCTCTCTCTCTCTCTCAGTGGAATATTTGCACACTGTGCCTAGTCTGTTGTATGATCCTTAGATACGCCCTATAACAGGTTTTGGCTCATAATGTAATCTATGTTTTATTTTATCATTGATGATATGACTTTTTTGTAAAAAACAGATATAATGTATAAGGGATATTCACAACATTTTGCATATTTTAAAAGCTGTGTCCTTGTTTGTTTTAATGCTATATGGTGCCAAGATGAAATAATACAGTCCTCTAGTCTCCTGCCTTCAGTCTGGCATGCAACATCTCAAAAGAACATTTTTTCCCAATATGCCTAAAGGCAACTGCGCAGGAGACAGTATATTTTTTTTCTATTTCTCAGTTGTATGAGCTTTCCTAAGCATATTGTAAGTACCTGTACTCAATATGTACTTTCATTCCTGATGTTACAGTAGCTTTGTAATATTTATAAAAAAGCTTTTCTAATTTGTCTCTTGCGTAAATTTTGACATAGTTATCTGATGACAATCACTAGCTGGCTTTTGGAAAAATCCTTTAACGAGCTAGAGGTGTGTGTTTGTTTTTTTTTTATTTATTCTTTCCAGCACCATATTTAATTGTAGCATTCAGTTTTTCTGTGCTGCTTGGTCAAGATGTGCTCTTATCAGTGGGCTACATTTTCACAAAAAGGGGACTAATATAACTTTTAATGGATGTGACATAACAATAAAAACCAATTCAAGAATTCTGGAAAATCTGTAACATGAGCTCAGTAACTCCTGGGCTGGTTTATAAAGCAAGGCATATCTAAATCATAACATGTTTGTACTATGAAGTATGAGTGCTCTTTCTGTAGTTACTTGTGCTCATAACACAGCTTATTTATTTTTTAATGATATTTCTACATGTTATGGACAAATAAGATGTTCCTCCACAAAATGCAAAGCAGCTAGTTCAAATTTCTTTTTATAAAAATTATTACTAACAAAAATTAAGTTTATCCATGATAAAGTACGCAATAAGAACTAATAACTTACAAAACCATAACGCATAATTTTGACCACAGATTCAAGGGCTTTGCAATTCTGTGGATGGAAGTGCAGAGGATTTGAATTGTACAGGACAAATCCATCAATAACTGCCATCAGTTGTTTTGGCACCAACTGCATGATTAGTTTCTGAGGCCATGTGTCAGCATTCCTGTGAAAAAAATATATTTGCTTTTAGTATCAAGTAACAAACATGAAGTTATACATAACCCAAAAAAGGAATGTATCACAGCCACCACGATCTCAAGGTGTTCCAATATGCACTGAAAAGAAAATAATGTTTATTACGCGAGATGTGGTCGAATGATGTATGCTCTTCTTGTTGTCTTGTATCTGTTGATTACCAAAAAATATTTCTTATCCACATAAGCAACAGATTTTCATAGCCTGACAACAGAATTCTACAGCACAGTTTTTACTATGATATACTATTGACAATATTAAGACTTCATTATGCATCAGAATACACTTGTTCCTTTTTCCTGAGACATGAGTTATTAATAACATAACTACATTGTTCTTCAATATATAAACTTCTCATGCCAATCATCAAAAGCCCCTTGCTAATGATGTAAAATTTTTTGTATGCCTTATGTTGAATATTTTAAAACAGTGTGAACATTCATTTTGGATTATATGATACAAAAGGAACAGTTTATCAGTATCAGCAAACGTCAGTGTCAAGAATGGCCTATGCTTTCCTTCACAATGTCACAGTAATGTAATTACCCCAGGTTCCCAATCCATCAAATTTGTATAAATGGTTTAGTGTTTCAAAAAGTGTTATTTATATCATATTTAACAATGTCACTTCACCACAAGATGATGTGACACTCACTCTCTCAGCTGGAAACCCAAGAGCCTTACATCACTTTAAAAGACAACATGATCATTAGATGATATAGTCTACTCTTGCTGATGCAACACCGTTCCCTCTCAACTACCTCCCCCGTCCCCCTCCCTCCCCAGCCCATCCATCCCATCTCCCAAGGCTGTACGTCAGTTACAAGAGTTTGGAGTATTCAATGCTAGTTCACAGCTAACCTGATGTTTCAGCTTAGTTTTGTAATTTTTTTACTTCTTTGGGAACAGGATACGAATAGCGGTACACTGAATAAATTGTCCCCAATTATATCCACACATGCATATATTTCGATAATTATCATACACATGCACACAGTACAAGGTATACGAACAGACTGAATTAACAGGCAGCTCAGATGAGTGTCCCGAGTTCCGAAGATTAATGTTGTCTATGGTCAATATGACCTATCGATGCCACACAGACAACCCCCCGCCCCCTCCAGTATGAAGTGCTGCATTGAGACTTGAGGGAGACCATGTGGGCATCGACACTGTTGTTGGTGGTCGTACGAGCTGGTAGACACACGACCAGGACCTACACACCGACCGGGACAGGGTGCGGAGGCGGAGCGATGGGAGGCAGGTCCACTTCGAAGTTGTTGAGCCAGCGAGGACAGACAATGCGGTGGCCAGCCCAAGAGCAGGCGGGCTGAACGGTGGATGGCGGGGTGTAGGTGTGGTAAGCCCAGATGCTAATCGAGCCGTCTAGCGAGATGAAGGCGCGAACTGTCGTCGGGTCGCACTCACAAGGGAGAGTGAGGCTATGCACAACACTGACGTTTAACTGGCCGTTGGGTGGCGGGGCAGCGGTGTCTGTGAGTAGAATGAGAACTCGGTCGTCGAGAGTGACAATTGAAATGTCGTCCACGCGGTGTGGGGGTACGTTGCAGAGCAAGGTGACTATGGGAGATGGTGTCTCCATAGTCAATGAGGTAGCAGAGAAACCTGCACACGGGGTGGAGGGTGTTGTATCTGAGAAACCTGCGAAAGGTGACGGGGAGGCGTCGGGTGAACAAAACGGCGTGGTGGCCTGAGGAGAAACATTGTCAGACTCCATGGCGGGAGGGACACTGGCGGGAGAGTCGTTAGGAGGATCAGACTGAGCCAGCAGAGGGACACCAGAGTCCACGAATGCTAGTTTGAGTTGGTGTAACAAAACAGTGTGTGGACTGTCTTTGACGATGATGTTGAAAACTGTATCACCTCGCCAGAGGACTTTAAAGGGGCCAAGATAAGGTGGTTGCAGAGGTTGTCAGACCGAATCATATCTCAGCATTACATGGGAGAAAGTGTTGAGAGCAGTTGGCACATAAGGGTCTGGTGGGGAGTGGCTGATAGGTGGGTGCAGACGTGCGTGTTTGAAGTGGGTGTGCATGCAACTTATGAAATCCGGGCTGGGGTGAGGGGGGGGGGGGGTAGTCTTCAGGGACTTGAGACTGAATGAGTTGCCCTGGTAGGACGGGGTTCTCTCCAAAAACGAATTCTGAGATAGTTCCCAGTAAGTCGGACTTGAAAGTTGAACGGAGGCTGAGAAGTACCCATGGAAGTGCTTTGGACCAGAGGCAGTTGTGGCACATGAGCCCCGTTTTTAGAGTACAGTGCCACCATTCCACTAACCCGTTGCTTTGTGAGTGATAGGCTGTGGTGCCAATTTTCTTTATGCCGCAGACGTTACATAAAATGGTGAACAGGGAAGACTCAAACTGCCGAATCTGGTCAGTGGTGATGGTGGTCGGACAACCAAACCTAGCAATCCATGAGGAGATAAAACCATTAGCCTTGGTCTTGGCAGTGATGTTAGGTAAGGTGTCTGCCTCTACCCAGCAGGACGTGCAGTTAATTGTGGATAGAATGTATCTGAGGCCCTCTGACGGTGGAAGAGGACCGACAAGATCGATACGTACATGACGAAATTGTCCTGGAGGGATGTTGAACTTGTCCAGGGGTGAGGTGGTGTGGCGGCCGATTTTGTTGCGTTGGCAGGGGCCGCAGCTGCGAGCCCAGGTCTGACAGTCCCATTTTATATTTTTCCAAACAAAACACTCGGAGATGAGCTGTGTAGTGGCACAGACACCAGGGTGAGCGACATTATGCAGAGTGTCGAAGACCTGCTGGTGCAGGAGGGCTGGGGGTGGGGGGGGAGGGGTGGGAGTAACGGGTGTAAGGTACCGGTAGGAGAGTCACACCACACCTCGTCCACAATGCCGGGAAATTTAGCTTTGAGGGTCCATGAGGAGTGCTGGAGATTCCTCGTCGGAGGCTTGTAGGGTGACCAGGTTGGATAAGTCAATGATGCGTGAAATAGTATTGAACCGCGAAAAAAATCTGTGGTGATGTTGTCCATGCCTTTGATGTAGTGAACGTCTGTTGTGGATTGGCAGACTAGATCAAAGTGACGGAAATGCCGAGGGGGTGGGTCCTCGGAGGGGGGGTGGGGGTGGGGGTGGGGGGGGGGGGGGAGCAGAAAATGATTGCGAGTGGTTTGTGATCTGTGAGGATGAAGAATGAGCAACCCTCCTAGTTGGGGCAGAAGTGTTTGACGGCCTTGTAGACTGCAAGGAGTTCTCTATCGAAAGTGGAGTATTTCTTCTGAGCTGTTGATAGTTTTTTAGAGAAGAAATGATTAGGGGAAAACCATGTCTGCCTTGCGTTGCTGTACTACCACTCCCACTGTGATGTCACTGGTGTCCGTAGTGATGAACAACTTGGCCGAGGGGTCAGCGTGGGCGAGTGTCACGGTGTGAGCTAAAGAAGTCTTTAGTGCATTGAAAGCCTCCAGCATAGGTGCAGTCCAGTGAACAGGTTTGAGTCCTGAAGTCTGTTTACCCGACAGTGAGTCTGTCAGCGGGGCCTGCACGGCGGTGGCAGAAGGCAGGTGACGATGGTGGTAATTTATTGTGTCCAGGAAACGTCTGAGTTCTTTGTAAGTAGCCGGGGGCGGCAGTGAAGTGATGGCGTGCAAGCGAGATTTGGGAGGCTGTATTCCGTCGGTGGAGACACTGTAACCCAAGACCTCGACGCCATTTGAATTCAGGTTTGGAGGACCATGGTTAAATTATTTTTATCTTCCTCCACTGACTTGCTGAAAATGAATATGTCATGCATCTATGTGAAGCAAAACTCGAACTGTCATAAGATGGAGTCAATGAAGCACTGCCACGTTTGCACCGCGTTTCTTTGGCCGAAGGGCATGAAGTCGTAATGGAACACACCAAGCAGCATCATGATAACTGTTTTAGGGATGTCATCCGGCGCTACAGGAATCTGGTGGTAGGCATGTTTACAGTTAATAACATTGAAGATTGTAGTGCCTGATAACATACGAGTGAAATCATTTATGTTAGGCACAGGGTAATTGTCCACGACAGTACGAACGTTTAAGCATCTGTAGTTGCCACACATTTGAAAAGAACCGCCACGTTTGAGGACAAGGTGGATCGGTGAAGACCAGTTGTTGTCTGATGGTTGCAGGATACCTGCCTCCAAAAGTTCGTTAATTTGCTGCTGGTCTGCACGCAACTTAATAGGGTTGAAGGGTCTAACCTTGTGCCTAATAGGAGGGCTGGCAGTGATAACTATCTTGTGTGTCGTTCCGTCAGTGACAGAAGAAACTGAGAACTGCACATGAGACTAATCAATGTCCTGACGTGAAGTTTTTGGACAGGTAGGACGTGACGAGGCGCAGCCATTAGTGCAAGTGGGAAAAGGCAGTCAAAAGTCACATGTCTAGTAAGTGAGTGCGATGTGCACTTGTTTTGAGAGGGCGGCTGCACACGCAGTGCAGAGCGGGTCGGAATGTGTGGAGACTGTCAGCTGTCAAACTTGCACTTGGTATCTGGCACGGGCGAGAGTGGAGTTGGCATAGCACATGGAACAGCGATGGCTGCTGAGTCACGTGGCTGCTGAGTCACGTGGCTGCTGAGTCACGTCGCTGCTGAGTCACGTGGCTGCCGCGTGAGAGAAGGGGAATGTTTATCAACACGCGGGGCGGTTGCTCACATGGTGGGTGTGGTCGTATCGTGCACGTAACTTATTAGAAGCACTGTCTGACACATATGGCAGTGAACGTGTCAAGCATGTCGGGGATGCGGAGTCTACCGGATGCAAATCGTCACACGCAGTTAATGTTTTTGGACTAACCTGATGAGTGTCTGAGCTGGTGTCTGCTGGAGAAACACGATTAGGTGGCAGGACTGTGGACTGCAGTTTCAGCGGCAAGGTATGAGCCGCGACAAGCTCATTGTAAGTGTGTGCTATTCGTTGTTTCAGCTTGTCATTTTCCCAGGGTAGTTATGCCGCCAAGTCGTATTCTGACAGTAGGTTAGTGACGCAGGTCACTACGTCGCCCATGAGGGTGGAGCACTCGCATACCAACTCACATGTTGTGAGAGAAACAGAAGGTGAAACATAAGTGCGGGAGCACAGTATGTGAGTGTCAGTGGGATGGTGTAGCACTGAGCCCTGAACTATGTTTGGAGAGTGTTTGTAATGGGACAAAAAATCCATACTGAGAATTGGTTCATCAATGTCGGCAATGTAGAAAGTCTACAGAAACCACAGAGAAGGAGATAGGTGCACCATAACTTTGACAGAGCCTGAGGTTTGTAACGTTGATGCGTTGACAGCTCGTAGAAGTGACTTCGTCGGTGAAAAGACGGAGAGAGCCATCGATGTAGGTATGATAGACATGTCAGCACCAGTGTCAACTAGGAAAACGAACCGGATGGATGAGTGAATGGAGTGCAATGTATGAGGACGCCTGTGAGGTTCCCTGCAGGGATTGGCATCTTTTAGTTCCTGCGATCGGTGTTTGGGTGCTGGCCAGGTAATCAGCATTTCTTGGCATTATCGCCAAAAATCTTGTGGTACCAGCAGTACAGATGAGCCGGATGCGGTGGTGGTGGTGACCAGAACGTATGGTGCGTGGGCGATCCTGGAGAGCTCAGACGGTGGAGAGAGCGAGCAGACACTGCCAGGCAATGTAGAAGGCGTGGAGGCGGAGCGAGCCCTGCCTCTGCCAGCAGATGGCTGGTAAGCAGGAGCAGTTGTGCCAACTAGCGGTGAGTGGTGAGCTGGTTGGTGTTGTCATAGCAATGAATACAGTTGGTCTGCGATGCAGAGATGAGAGCCGATTGACTCTAAGGAGTGCGGTAGCAGGTGGATCTGTAGGTCTATAGGCAATATGGCAGACAACACCACCCACAGAGCGAAGAGTGACATCCAGCATGGTATGCTCACTCACAAGTAACCGAAGGCGGCACCAGAGTTGTGATTGAGTTCAGTCCCCCAGGTGTTCCTCGTACAAGATCTTGATGATTAATTCTTGTGGTGAGCAGGCGAGGCATTCCATGATCGTTTTCTTCACAAACTCATACTTCGGAGGAGGTGGTGGCGAGAGGAGTAGATCGCAAATTAAGTCCGAGTGATCATGTAGGTGCGTGACGAGACACAGGAATTTAAAGCTGTCGTCGGACACGTGACGCTACTTGAAAAGATGCTCGACAAGCACAAACCATGATGCAGGGTTGTCTTCGTACAAGGGTGGCAGCTTCGGCAGATGACCTGGGGGAGGGGACAAAGGGGGCTCATGTGTCCCTTGGAAAACCGGCTGGTCCGTGGCAGGAGAGGCCTTACAGCAGGCTGGCACAGTAGGCGTGGGTGTGTTACTGGCAAGAACATCTGTAGCAATGGCGGGTTGCATTGTCCTTGACGTGTCACGAAAACATGACATGGCTGGCATGGTTGGTACTGTGGGAACGAGCGGTTGTGCGATACGTGTAGGGGTCCCATACAATGGCCAATAGGTTACAGGTAATGATTTGAATTTGCCCACCTTGGAAATAACATGGAAGGCCAGTGCGGCAGACACAGGTGGAGTTGTGGGAGAGGCGAGTGTCTGAGCAGTCGGAACCGGAGCCCCCTGAGAGTGTCGAGGGATGCTGACGGCAGGGGTGGGGGTTAGTAACTCGTGTGACAAAAGTACGAGTTCTCCCTGCATGTTGAAAACTTGCCCCATGGGGTTAGACAATAAATTATCGGTGGAACTTGCAGAAGATCACTGCAGTGTGGTAAGATGCCCCTGGAAGGCGAAACGCCGAAAGATGTACATGAACCCATGTGGTCAAAAAGTTGAGCAACAGGTCTGGGGGGGTGAGCAAGGAAAATTTTGCACATGAAAATGTCCATCGTTAGTCTTCAGCCAAGACCGAAGTTCACTTCAAACCAGTTGATCATCACAGCTATTCATAAGACAATAGAAAGAAAACAAATATGACATATGTGAAGTTTGAAATATATGAAGTTTCTTGATATTCTTCATTAACGCTTTAATGTATCATTTCAAATTTTCTACATAAGACAACGGTAAGTTGAGACTTCAATGTATGGATTTTTAGTTTACTCACTTTTATGACCTAAGTGTGTATTCTACATAAATTCTTGCTCAATAAACTTAAGATATAACCAGTTTGGTAAAACAGTGATTTATGCTCCAACACAAAGATACAAGGCAAAGAAAACAAAACAAATAGTACTGATGACGTCATTCTGGAAATTACTGACAGAATGTCAATCATTGAGGATGGAAGGAGGCTAATCACCGAATAGCAAAGCATTGAGCTGTCGATAGGCCCACACAAAAGAGAAAGAAAACTTAGTAGCTTTCAGGGGTCAGGAACCAGTGGGGTGAAGAGCATGATGAAGGTGATGCGGAGGTGTGGGTTGGGAGCAGGTGACAGGATGGAGGAAGTGGAAACTGTTGTATAAAGGATGTGGGAAGAGTGAGTTAGCAGAGATTGGGACAATGAGTGTTACAGGAGCAAAGGACGTGTAGTAAGGATAACTTCCATTTGTGTGGTTTAGAAAAGCTAAAGCTGGAGGGAAAGATCCAGATGGCCCACATTGTGAAACGGCCACTAAACTTGAGCGTGTTCCGCTTAGCAGCATGTTTTGCCACTGGGTGGTCAACTTTGTTCTTGGCCACAGTTTGGCAGTGGCCATTCATTCTACTGTACAGTGTGTCAGTGGTCATCCTCACATAAAACGCTTTGCAGTGATCTTAGCAGAGCTGGTATATCATACGGCTGCCTCTGATGGCACAGGATAAGGACACGAGTAGGATGTGCTGGGTGGGTGGATTAATAGGTCTTGCACTTGTGTCTTCCACAGGGATGTGTCCCCTGTGGTAAGGGGTTGGTAGTGGCAATGGGAGTGTGGTGAGATGGACCAGAGAGTTGTATAGGTCAGGTGGGTGATGAATACCACTTAAGGAGGGACGGGAAGGAGCTTAGGTAAAATGTCCCTCATTACTACACACGATGAAAGATAATTAAAGCCCTGGAGAAGAATAAGATTCAGTTGTTCAGGTCCAGGACAACACTGGATGATGAGAAGGATGCTCCTTTGTGGCTGATTCTTGGGGGTGGTGGGAGGGTTGAGTGGGTACAGTCTGTTTGTGAAGGCCCTCCTTCAGCGAAAGACTTCTCATCACATACTCTGTCCATGGATAGTTAGGCAGTATGGGAGTGATTTTTTGGTGTGGAATGGGTGGCAGATGCCAAAATACAGGTAATATTAGTATTTAGTGGACTTAACCCAGAGAGAGGTTAGGATGGAACAGTCAAAGAGGTGGAGGTCAACATCCAAGAAGATGGCATATTGAGCTGAGGAACAGGTGAAGCAGATGGGAGAAAAGCTGTTGAGGTTGTGGAGGATTGAGAATCGGGTGCCTTGGTACAGAGTTCAGATCATCAAGATATCATCAACGAATTTCAACCAGTGTAACATTACAGTCAAATATTACTAAGCAATATTGTTTAATTTTCTGCCACAATGTCATCATTATTTTATTGAGAGTACTGGACATGTGGGCTTTGGAGGATGACTTCGCATTTTTGAACTGGAAAGATGGTTTCTCAGTGTGGTCTCAGGGTCCTATTGTTGGCAGAACAGAGTCAGTTAATCTCATTACAAGAGGTGAGCTTCCCCAGGAAGACGGGCAGTTTTGTGGAAGTGTGGCAGCAGCTTGTTTTGTGCTTTAATCAACTTATCTGGTGCCTGGTCTAGCTGAGGACAGTGGGTGCCATGCTGCCACTTCCATCCCCAGAGAATAACCAAGTACGACATTTTTGCCTTCTCTGCATAAGAACATCAGTGCCATGTGGGCAGAGCGAGAAAGATAGTAGTTGTTGCTTCAAACTTTTTGTCTCCCAATCTAAATGAGTAGCCCCAATATTGCGCTTGGCAAAAAGAGGCCAGTCAATTGTGGTGACACTACTCCAGGCCTGTACAGCCTTGTGTTTGTTAATATGCGTTCTGTAGGCCAAGAGTGGGAATTTTCTGCTGCATTCCC
Organism: Schistocerca piceifrons; assembly: GCF_021461385.2. NCBI lineage: Eukaryota > Metazoa > Arthropoda > Insecta > Orthoptera > Acrididae > Schistocerca > Schistocerca piceifrons. The sequence goes on from NC_060144.1 coordinate 198,351,691, forward strand.
CTGCATTTTCGTGAAACGAGTGATATTCTCATCCATCACATTGGCAACAGCACTGAGTTGTCCTATCCATGTAGAGTTTTTTGAAAGTTAGAGAGCTGAGAGAGGAGAATTAAGCTTCCTGGTATTCATCTTCTGGCCACCGTGCAACTCGTCTCCCAGCCACAGCCTGTTGCTGATGGCTGTACGCTTTGCTGATTTTTGGGAAATTTAACTTTCACAATCTGCTGTAGTGTGATCCATACTCAGCACAGCTCACTACTTACATATTCTGGCAAGCAACTTGAGCTGCTCACTTGATTAGTATTTGGGATTTTGTCTCATTAATGTTGAATACATGAGCTGTCCAGATAAGGATAATGTGCTGCGTTTTCTCCACACAGCCTTCCATATAATTTGGTACTTCCACACAGTGTTAGTGCCATTTTTATGTTAACTCATTCCAGATTTGTAGAAAACCTTGCTCTCCATTAAGTGCTCATGTAAGCATGTTTGATAATTACAGCAAATAAAAATCTGTTGTACTCATACTTGATTTAAATTACAACATCCTTGAAATTGTCCTATAACTTTTCAATGGTTAGGTGACCAATTAACAATAAAAATAACCTACTGCACCCCTAAGCTTGTTGTTCTCACTGTGACAGTATTACCACAGCATACAGTACGCAGACTGGATGATGATTCTGCTATTATTCAGTGAAGATAATGAGCACTGCACTCTTTCGTCTTGTTGGATAATATGTCTGCTTATTTACAGGGGAGAGCTGTGTCAATTTCCACTAGGATTATAAGTTTGCTGTGTGTTGTTTCATCACTGATTGGTTAATGCCCCTGCAGTGTTCAGACATAATGAACAACAACATTTTATAGCAACATCGGAGCACAACACGAGCCCGTAAGGTCATTGCCCACACAAAACCAAATAGCTAAAACTTTCATGGTGACCCTTATCCAGCATCTTACTACTGATTTCTTTTTATGTCCTGCAGTTAGGATGGCACAGTGAGAGACATTCTCGGGTGGAATAAGTTGAAACAACCATTTTTGTCCCATTCTGTAGCTTGCGCTTTAATCTGCAGCTGCAGTGTGTGCAGGAATTGCACATGAGAACTATGAGTTATTTATAATTTATTTCTTGCACATGTACCTGTCTTCGGGGCCATTTTAATGTGAAATTTACATAGTGTGTGGAAATTTTTCATTTCATGTGAAGATATTTTTTGTATAGAGGGTCATTCACTCACGTCAAATTTGTGATAGCAGATTTTGATTTCACTTCTTTTAAACATAGACAGGGCTAACCCACTATCCCAACACCCTCTAACCAATAGTTTCTATTTCCTCTTACAAAACTGAGTCAACTGTGCCACATTAGTTTTTCAAATTTCAAAATCATGAAGGATATTCCATGCGGGACAAATATATCCTAAAAAAATATAATGCAGATGGGAAACAAGCAGAAGCCGACACGTAAGAAAGGTGAACAGTTAAGTAAGATAGGAAATTCGATACAGACAGAAAAGAAGAAATGAAATATGCATATTCTGCTTTGGGATAACACAGTGAAACATCTAGGGACATAAATGTAGTGTCGTCACCTCCCCCTAAAAAATTCAAACTGTGCCTTCAGAAGGCAGGTAATGCTTACCGACATTTCTGATGTCTGAGGTATGATACTCATCGAATTTCTCGAGCATGGAAAAGCCATTAATACTTAATATTCAAGTCCATCACAACCAAATGGCATGGGCATGCCCACATCTTCAAGGTCACACAAAGTGTAATGGCCAAGTTCAAATGGGGGCAGCTTGAACAGCTGCCCTACAGTCTGGATATGTCACCATGACTTCCACATGCATTTGCTAAAAAATCATATGAAAGGGAAGCACTTCAGCTCAGACATCGAACTGAAGAACACAATGGACGATTGGCTCCTGTCACAGTCACAGGAATTCTAAGAACAGGGAATTCTCCGGTTCATGAAACAGCAGGATAGTTGCACTCAGGCCTCTGGTGATTACTTTTGAATACAGACTGCAATTATATCTTGAAATGGAATCAACATCTTGAGAGCCATAAAGCAATGGCAAGCTGATTTCATTGTACATTAGCATGATGCCAACAGAACACAAGAGAACTCTGCTCTGTATTTAAGTTCATCTTAACAGACCTTGAGTACAACAGGAAGACAGGAGTATGAGTTTTGCAATGGTGAAGCATCAGTACGGTGACATGAGGCGAGGCCCTGTCCAGGAAATAGCATGAAAGGATGGCCGAGGGAAAAGACAGCTGTTGAAATAGGAAAATTAGCTGCATACCGTGGTCAACAAGCTCAGCAAAAGAATGAGCAAAAAATGAATGCAGATGGGGGCCAAGCCTATACTCTATGAGTCTATGCTAATGTATGAAGAGGTCAGGAGTGACCTGTTTGCCAAGATGGGCAACACTGAAGTAGCAGTGTGTCCTGTCATAGTTATCAAAATTGGTAAAGGCCATATCTGTGTTTTGCAATAAGTCTACATGTAATTTTTTATGACACTTGTGGTTGCTATAGTTTGTATATGTTTTTATCTTTTGGGGTTAAGCTAGGGTTAGAATGATGGGTAGTATGTTGGAGCTAGACACACCTTGCACATCATGTTTCTTTTGCTGACCATGACTCTCTGTATGCACAGATTTACCAGTCTCTTGATCGCATGGAGAAAAAAATCCCATACTGCATGAGAGTAATGCGTGTTTCACAAACGTTTTAAATAATGAAATCAGCTATCTTCATTGAGAATAGTCAACAAGTCACGATGATGTCTCTCTCTCTCTCTCTCTCTCTCTCTCTCTCTCTCTCTCTCTCTCTCTCTCTCTCTCTCAGAAGTACTGAGGGCTCGTACAATAATAAAACATGTTGGATCGTGTCACTAAAATTTAATTTTTTTTTAAAATGATGCTGTCACGAAACAAGCTGGGATATTTTTACTTCCCCTCTTGTTTCGCCATATGCCTCCTTAAATTCATTTCTTCACTTTTAACTAATTACCATTAACATGTGTGAGTATAGCCAGAATTTTCATAAAAGAGAAAGGTTGGACCGATGTTTTACAGAATATAACAACAGATCTAATTTGTGCTTAGTTTTATGTATGCAATTGATTTTCTAATTTATTTTGACTATTCCTAGTTAGTATCTTTCATTACAGGGCAAAATCAGTATTGTTTTGTAATTTAAATTCTATTATTGACTTATAAACAATTATAAATTATGTACTAATTATAAACATTTGGAGAAACCACTAATAGTATTCTTAAAGTATTTATCTGGCTCTATTCGAAAGCATGTTAGCAAAGCCAGCCCTTAATTAATTCCAAAGTAATTTCCAGTTGTGTCAAAAGTATCGTTTGCATAACTATATATGTTAATTTCATCATTTAAACAAATAATTCGGCCTAAACCTTGTAGTAGAAGAAACTGTGAAAAGGAAAATTTTTTCGATGTATTCATTTAATTTAATGAGTTAAGATTTAATTGTAATTTTTGTAAATTTAACTTCACACAATGTGTAGTGTCAGTACCTATTATTGTGAGGATGTATAAGGGCCCAATTTTTGGTCATGAGAGAGTCAGACGAGGAACCCATATTGGTCAACAATGCATCCACTTAACTGTGAAATAAGTGTTGCACCAATAGGCCATGTGTTAAAACAATGCCAGTGTCTGTTCCATACATACCTTATTATTCTACAAGAACAGTGAACTGTGTGGTTGCACTTTTACTGCTCATACATGTCCAACAGTAAACTATTGTAGCAGTACGTGGGTGTTCGCCTGCAGCCTATTAATGAGGTTATTGAAAGTTAAACAATAGAGCACTGGCCACATATAAATGCGTAATTTTTGGGGGTTGTGAACACTGAAAGTAAAAAACTGAAATGCAAATGTGCACATGTCAGCTACATCATTTAAAATAGCCACTGTTGTACTTCCACAGCCTATTTTTCAGCCAGTGTAGCAATGTAGCACATCGACACGAAGGACAATTAACAAGTAAATAAAGCAGGCGAGCTGTCACATTTCGTGCCCCAACATGAGGACTACTGTATGTGGGTACAATAAACTAGGACTTACAAACTTTGACAGTAATGTGTGAACTCAAGTTCATGGCCACAGTAGGATAGCAGCCAATCAGTGAGCAGGTTCTATGGAAGCAGCCATTGAGTGCAGGAGTAGGCAATCAGTGCAGCCTACTGGGATAAACATGAAGCCTCGCTGAGAGAATTACAACTTGCAACAGACAACAAATCGAGATGACAACCGCAGCAGCTGAGCAGCACGAGAAGAGTGATTAAGAATAAGGTAATTTCATAGGAAAAGCCATTTTATGTTAAGTGATACATAATCAGTGACCCTAACAAACAAGACAGTGTGATGGGAGGGCGTGGACAGCAGGGGACTGGTTCTGTAGATGATAGTGATTATAAATCAAACATGAATGTAACTTTGAATGATGGGGATGAAAGTCCTACTGTAGACGGAATGATAAAAGTGTCATATACATTGTATGGTGATGTGAGGGAAATGGACAAAAACAATACTGAAGTGGATGAAATCATTAAGGTTAAGAGGGAGGAACCTAGTAGCGGAAGTCAGCAAAGGCAAAAGCTTATGGCAGATGGAAATTTGGAAGCAATGTTAAAGCAAATTACGAGTTGTTTGAGTAATATGAGTATGAAAGAAGACAGTAGTAGTATGAAGAAAGACATTAGTAGGGTGGAAAACAGTATGAAAGAAGACATTAGTAGTATTAAAACTGACATGACGAGCTTAAAGGAGGAACTGAAGAAAAAAATTAAAAAGGAAATTTAAGGTAGTCAACTCTAATCTTTCAGAATTAAATAAGAAGGTTGAGGCAGTAGTTAAAGATTGTGATGAAAAGATAAGAAGAGAGTAGAGCAGAATACAATGAGAAATTAACATTATTGAGTAGTACAGGTGCAGAAGTGAGAAAGAAGCTTTGTGATGACTATAGTAGGAGGGTGGAGTCTTCTAAAAAGCAGTGTAAGGATGAAGTCAAAGCTACCAGGAATTTTGTGCTGAAAACAGGGTTAAACTTCAGAAACAAATCAATCAGATTAAAAATGATTTTGAAACGGAGACAGAAACCAAGTGTGCAGTAGTGGTAGAGGAAAAACTGCTATAAGTAAATAAAAATGTAGATTCAAAATTTGTTGAAATAGAGAAAAAGATGGAAGAGGTACAAAATCTAAAGCACAGTGTATGTAATGTCCCAAACAGTCCTTCATTTGTTAGTTGTAAGAAATTTAATAATTTTGAACCATATGGGGAAGTGCATCCACTGTATTTCATTAGGGAATTTAGTGATTTGCCTGAAACGTGGAATGACAAAGAAAAAATGTCATTTTTAGAAGGCTTTTTGAAAAGAGATGCTTATGGATGGGCAGCTCAGGTAGCTGCTAGTTGTACTTCATGGCAAAGCTTTGAGAAAGCATTTTGAGATGAATATTGGTCCAAAGAGAAGCAGCAAAGAATTTTGAGTGAATTTTGGGGAGGAGAGAGAGATCTGACTCTATGAAGGGTACTGTGAAAGGTTTCTGTCAGCTTTGGATAAACGAACTGAAATATTTAGGCAAAGAGCTAGGTAGTGAATCAATAATTATGGGTTTAGAAACTAAGTTACCTCAGAAAGTTAGAGAATTGCTTGCACCTGCCCCTAGGGGTAATATTAGTGATTTCTTGAATTATGTTGATAAAGTGGAGAGGGTGAAGCTCTCAGTGGAAGATTGTAGGAGGAATTTTGGTAACAATAATCAATCAGGGAGAGAATTTCTGGTAAATAGGATGAACTGGACTAATTACAGTAGAAATTCAAGGAATGTTTGGGTGGAGCATAGCCAGAATGGGCATGAAAATTGTAGGAGAAATTTAAGTAAAAGAAATGGAGGAGATGACTTTAATTCTGGATCAAACCATTTATACTAGATATGCTCCAGTATTGGCTCACATTCCAGCAGGTAGTGATGAAGAGCCACTCGTATATAAATGTGCTGTAATCACAGGTAAGGGTAATGTAAATGATAGTAGCAAGACAAGTGTAATTTCTAATTCTAGTGAGATGTTGAATGATGGTGTGGGTAGCAACGTTTATCCCATAAAAGGAAAGGAGGAACTTACTACAATAAAATTAAGTGAAGAAACAGAGTGTATTGATGTTGCTCAGGGTGCCCAAAGTGTCAAAATGGAGGGTAGATTTTTTTAAGGGAACATAAGGAATTCAGGTTTTTTGCTTTGTGGTCTAATACTGGAGACAAGGATCAACTAATTAGAAAAATATTTGAGGACAGTGAAAGTGACAGTGGGTCTGATTCTGACAGTAACTGTAATGATGATAGCAGTGACGAATCCAGCAGTGATGAGGACGAGGTATTTGCATTTATAATTGATAATGATGGCCTTGTTGTAAGTAAAGTAAGAATAAAGGAGGATAATATCAGGCCTAATGAAGAGTTAGAGTTTGAGAGAGGTAATGATGAAGAGGACCATGCTATCTGTCATTTGACTGTGTCCGATCATCATTTTGATAAGCAGGATGATAGTTTTTCCAGGAAAAGGATTATTGAGGATTTGTTATATGAAGAAGATCATATGGTAAGTAAAAAGGAAGTGTGGCACCCTGTAATAACAGCAAGGGTACAAGGGATACATGTTAAGTGTTTACTGGACAGTGGTAGTGGCTTGAATGGCATTTCACAGGCATTTTTTGAATCTATTAAGAACACAGAGGGTATAGAAGTGATGCATGTTTCTGAAATAAAAATTATTGGTACTACTGGTAAGCTATCACAGAGCGTGAAACAAGAGGAACTGTTAGCTGTGGAATTGGCAGGACAGCTGTTGAAGTGCAATTTCTTGGTAATTCAAAATCTCAGCATTGATGTAATATTTGGAACTATTTTTTTGTGCAAATGGTGTGTAAATATTGATTTTGCTAGTGGTAAGTTAAAATGCAATGGAAGTAGGTATGATGTACCATTTCTGGAAGGTATGGACAAGTAGGTGCACACTTAATTAGACTTGTAAGGATGGAAATAATAGAGAGATTGAGAATATTGAAGGTATTAAAAATAGTCAAAGGGAGGAATTAAAAGGTAGTCTCCTGGGCACCTGTAAGGCATTTTCAGACAGGCCAGATTTGCTAAAAGATTTTGAGTGCACATTAAAATTTAAGGATCATGAACCATTTTTCAAAAAACCTTATATTATTCCATTTTCAAAAAAGGAAGCAGTGCTATTGGAATATCATTTTGGTCAAGGAATCTAGGCCATATACAACATTTTTACATGAAGGTAAGGGTTACCAATACTGTGTGGTGGTATCTGATCTTAACTTGTCTATGTGTGTATTTATAAGAGCTATTGGCAAGGTGCTAGGCGAGCTATTAACCAATGAAACAACAGTCTATGTAGATGATATCCCAGTAGCGAGTGCAGAATGGTATAAGCACTGTAAAATTCTGAATGAAGTAGTGAGAACTATGTATAGAGGAGGTATGAAACTAAAATTAAGTAAATCTGAATTTGTAAAGAAGGAAATTGCATTTTGGGGTCACAGGATTAATGAGGAAGGTATACCAGCATCCAGAAAAGCTTGCTGCTATTGCGGATTTCCCACCCCCAAAGAACAAGAAAGATCTTTGTTTGGCTTGTTTGGCTTCTAATGAAAGTTCGTATCAGATCAGTCATTTAAATGTCATTGCCTTGGTAATTTGTTGAAAAAGAATGTGGTGTGGAATTGGAAAGAGGAGTATGAAGAGGTATGTCAGAGTTTGAAAAAAGAATTAGTAAATAGTAAGATGTTAGAACATCCAAATTTTTCACTGCCTTTCTGTATGAGTACTGATACAAGTTTTTGTGGTTTGGAGGTAGAAATTTTCCAATTAGTACCTATTGAAATGGGGATTGAACACAAAACTTTTGCTTTTGCTAGTAGAACATTACAGCCACATGAAAAGAACTATTACATGTCAGAATTAGAGGCTTTGGCAATCGTTTTTGGATTTCATAAGTTTGAGTACTATTTGCTTGGACATAATACCATAGTGTATACAGATCATAAGGCTTTGAGTTACCTTCAGGAGTGCAGGCTGAAACACACCAGGTTAACTAGGTGGGCTTTGTATTTGCAACAATTTGATTTGGAGGTAAGGTATGTAAAAGGAAAAGACAATATTGTGGCTGATGCATTACCAAGGATGCCAGCAGGGAAGAAGGATACTGACAGTAGTGAAAACCATGAAGAACAAGTAAGGTTGTTTTATTTGCAGGGAGTGAATGATGAGAAGCTTATTTGGAGGATTTGCAAGCATATGAGAAGGGCACAGAATGAGGATCCAAATTTAAGGTTTGTTAAGCTACATTACAATTCAGACAACATGCCAAAGGTGAAACAGTTACTATACTATACTATACATAAAGGCTTGTTGTTTAGGAGGAAAAATTTGGATGGTCAGGACTGGAAGTTATGCTTTCCCAACCAACATGTTGATAAATTTATTTACTACTTGCATGAAAGTTATCGACATTATGGGACCAGGAAAATAGTAGCTAAGACACAGGAGACAGTAATATTAAGCAATTTGTGGAGAAGGGTTATGCAGAGACTACAAAAGTGTGATAAATGTCAGAGAGTACAGACAGTGGGGGTGCCATCAAAAGGCTTAATGCATTCTGTGCTCCCTAGCAAACCTGTACCTTGTAGCAATGGACCTTGTAAGAGTGTTGCCTGCATCTATAGGAGGTTGAAAAATATATTTTCGTTATTTTGCCACATTCTTAAAATGTTTAAAACTGTATCCAATTAAGAAGGCAAATACTAGTACTATAATTGAGAAGTTGACATCTAATTACTTTTGTAATGTAGGAGTACCAAAATCACTTTTGTCTGACAATGGTCCACAATTTGTTTCAGACTGGTTTGGACACTGTATGGCAATACACAAAATAAAATACATAAAGATTTCTACCTATTTTCCACGAGGGTTGTGAAGGAGATTAATAGACTGTGGAAGACTTATTGTAGTAAGAAACACACTGCTCGGGCGGGTCATATTCGACGTTTTGAAAACAGAATGAATCAACAGGATATGCTCCATATGATCTTATGTTCAACGAGACCCAGCAACATCATCAGAGAAGAAGTGGATTTCCCTCAGACAAGTGAAGTAGCACAGGATGAAAAGATCAGATTGGCTAAAGAGATGATGAGAAAGAAGGCAGCAGGAAGGAAGAGAAGGCACGACAAAGGAGTGAATCTGACTAATTTCAGAGTAGGTGGCCTTGTCCTCATCAAAATCAAAGAAAAATCTAGCAAAGTAAATGACAAGATAAAGAAATTTTTGCATGTGTATCATAGTCCTTTCAGAGTGATACGCATTGCCCATGACAACTCTTATGAATTGGTCTACACAAAGACTAACATGACTATTGCATTAAAGAATATTATTGACCTGAAACCCTATGTATCACCAATCAGATGTTCGAGTATTGATCCACAACAGTTTGAAACGTTTCTGAGCTTGGGTAGTACTGATTTTGTTAGGAGAATGGAGTGTGCATTGAACCAGAAATAAGACCAACAAGGAAGTATGGGGATCCAACAATCTGTGTTGAATTCATTATGTGGTGATAATGCTTACCCCAGCTGTTTGTCTCATTTTTCATATTTCCTGAGGCAGCCCAACTCTTCTCCTATCCTATCTTTAGTTTATAAGTGAATCAGAAACATTCTATCTTCGGCTTTCATGTAATTTTGTACAGTAGGATGCTTTAGTATAGAAATATTTTAGAAAAGGTTTCTGCACTGTATTTATGTATATATTATATTACGTTATGTTAGTGATAAGTAAGGGAGTAAGAGGATGGAAGAAAGTAAATTGGTACCATGATTAAAGAATTTCTATCAAACAAAGAGGTAAAGTAAACAGAAAATAAAAGGTGTCAGCATATGTGGAGGAGACGGTGCAGCTTATCTGAAAACATTACCACCTGATGCAATCAGCTCACTGATGTAGCAGCAGAGGGAATATGCAGTAAAAACCATCTTAAATATGAGATCTTAAAATTAATTGTGGTATAATAGAAGTGTTTGTGTTCAGTGCAATCAGTATATAGAGATAACTATCTATCTGTGTCATGGTACAGCCTATTATAACATTCAGGAATTCCAACTCTAGACATACTTGCCTGGAGTAATGTGTGGAAAGAATAAGCAAGAGTTGTATGCATATTGCCCTTCAGGTTAGAATGCCAAGCAAATAATAGTTTTTCTAAGTAATAATTTTGTCTGATTGGTAATGAGAGTTAAATTTGCCTTAGCACAAGGATCTGTTACTGTGGAGTGTAATAGTGGGTAGGACATTTCTCATTTCAGGGCACGATGATACCCACTATCCTTCCCACCCCTCCTACCATGGTAACTGCTTCACAGCCTGTGCCATATGGATCCTTCCCACCAACACCAGCTTTTCTGAATTGCGCAAGGTGGGAACTTTCCCTGCAATACATCCTACGTACCCGTAACCCTTCTGGCCTCAACCTTCGTTAGTCACTGTCCTCACCCATCCAGCCCCCTCCCTGTTCCCATTCCAGCACTACACAGTTGTCATTTCCCGCCACACCCAGTCTTCTAATTTCTTTTATTTTTATTTCTCTCCTTTCTGCTACTTACCCCCTCCCCCCGCTGCACCTTCTCTTCTACCCTCTGCCTAAACTGCAACACTTCACTGTCCGCCACTCCCACCATACTATCCCTCCCCCTACCCAACCCAGCCTCCTCCTTACCCCCACCCAGTCACCAATCTCTTCATGCACTTGTGCTGCTGCTCGCAGTGTAGTTTCAGCTCTCTGAGACTACAGATGTGTGTGCAAGTTAAAAAGAGAGTGTGTGTGTGTGCGCACGAACGCGCATGTGTCTCCTGCTGACAAAGGCCTTAATGGCCAAAAGCTATGATTGTGTGAATCTTTTTATTGTGCCTATCGCGGCTCAACATCTTCGCTATATGGTGAATGGCAACTTTCCTTCTCTCGTATTGTGCAAATGTACAATACACTGTATGCTAATATTTTGTATGGGGATTTTCATACGGCCAGTTCATAAAAGTATAACTTTGAAATAAACATATGTACTGTAGTTTTGATAAGATTTCTTACATAACTTTTTTGTGTGTAGATTTTTAACCCACTGTCTGAGGCCACTTGCGGTCATTGAATTGCCCAGTTAGCTATTTGCAATATCTATCTGTTCAATCCAATGAGGGGGTGATGTGACAAAGCAAGAGGGGATATTTTTACTTGCCCTCTTGTTTTGCCATATGCCTCCTTAAATTCGTTTCTTCACTTTTAACTAATTACTGTTAACATACGTGA